>NC_137783.1:119929493-120604493 GCF_963455305.1 Plecotus auritus | reverse complement strand
CCACTGCTTCTCACATGTCATGTTTTCCAACATTTTTATCAACCTGGTTCATATCTGCAGACACATTACAGTCTGTCTCTAACACTTCTAAAATTACGTGATATTTGCCTACTGTAGAGGACTTCCCAGAGCAGGACTAACTGATCTCTCTCATTCAGGTACTATTCAAGATTGGACTGGCTCTTTACATGGTGTAGAGTCACACCTCAGCAATGGTTAGGAGAAAAGGGGATAACATGAAGCCTGGATAGGACCAGAGCTAAGAGAACTGATCTAATTCTGGGACTTTAGTTGGGGGACAAGCTGCTTAAATGTATCCTAGGTACACCAAGGATATTCAAAGGACCTTGATCCAATAGATGGAGACCAGGGTGTGGCCATATTTGAAATCAGATAGGTGGCAGCATTATGCCTCCATTAGGTTTTGGAGCAGGTCCTCAATCATCAGGTGGGGAACACAAAAATCCAGACCTGAGCAAAGCAGCTGCAAAGGGCGAGGCAAATTAAAGTCAAGAAGACTGGAGTTGAAAGAAGGGCTGTGTTTCTAGGGGGAAACTGAGGTAGTAAGAATAAAAATGACTCTGGAGTCATAAAAACCTTTGTTGAATTCCATTTTCTTTACTTTCCAAACCTCAGTGTCCTCGTGTGAAAATGGGGCTAGTGACTGTATTTATTGAAAGGATTGCTATGAAAACTCAGTGGAATAATATATGTAAAGTCTATATATAGTTAGTGCTTATCAAATGTTTTATTATTGCAAATTAAATGCATGAATAAAATGTAAGTTATATAAAGGTTTGAATTATTTCACATTTGAAGCCCTAAAAATTCATTATATACTAAGAGCATTTTCTCAAAATATTTTTAACACCTTTAAGAAAAGCACTATATCTGTTTTTTTAAAAGATGGCCAGGATTGATGTGGATTAGTTGAAAATGGCTTGTAAAGTAAGAATAACATAATATGATTCATTATAATCCTCATAATAACTGTATCAATAATATGGTTATAAACATACACTTATTTTCAGTTTTTATTTTCCATGATGATGTTTTACTTAAAATGAGGACTTCACCATAAATCATTGAAATCAGTCTTTTTTATAATACAAATTCATTAACCCAGTCAGAATTCAGAATTGCAATTTAATAAATGTTAGAAATCTTTTCATAATTCTTTTTCCTAGCCCCATACTGTATTTCTGTTAATATCTAATGATCTAAATCTTAAGAATAATAGGCACCGCCCAATAGGGGTATCTGTTATTCTGGTCCTATAGCTGTGATCCAGAGAATTGGGAGTGATGACATCGTTAACAATAAAAAAGCTTCTCTTGGTGAGAGGAAGACCTACATATAAAAGTCACACTTCAGCGTCTACAATCCGATTCATCAGCTTTCTCAAGTTTACTCAACTTTAAGAGAGCACCAGCTGCTCATATACCTGAAAGATATTGTCCTAAGACATAGTGTGGTGAGTAACCTTTACTTTCTCTTTTAAATCTCATATAAGATATTTTTTATAATATAGGTATTATTTGATGTGTATAATTTTCTACAAATAGTATGCTCTTTGTTCAAGTTACAATGTGAAAGGAGGGTTTGAGTTATGTTTAATATAAAACACCATAACACAAAATAAATTTATGCTACTAAAATACTCTGAAATCATTTATTTTTGCGATGAAGGTCTTTTGAGGGGCTTTGCTTTTTCTAAAATTATCTGAAATTACACACAAAACATTATAATTTGGCATCATATGCTTTAATGGTATCTTACTGAAATTTTGAAATAAAACAGACTAATGAGGAATAAATCATTCTGATTTAAATAACCAATATAAATTTATTAAATTGAGTTAATAGTCCATATTTTTCTGCCAAATATTATTATCAAACTGTTTGTTTTATGATTCACAGAGAACCCAAGTTGTATACCAGAGCTGGAAAAACAGTGTTACAGCTGAATATTTATTCCCTTCAATAAAACTTTTTTCTAATTTTCTATTCTGAAAACTATACATGAATTGTAAGGGTATTGTACACCTGATTTTTCAGCTTTTTCATGACATTCTTGTAAGAAGCTTGCCTCTATTAGGAATAGGAAACAAAGCAGAGATGTCTGAAGTCACTAGGTGAATGTGATAGAGCTAAGATTAGACACCACAGCTCCCGTCTTCTAGCTACAGTGCCTTTTAAAAATAACATAAACCAAAATTGAAGTATATGTATTTGTTGCTCCATCAATAGCTTTATATTGCACAGGGAAGCTTTATATCACACAGTGAGAATAAATGCAGTAGATCATATTGCTTATACTACTTCTTTTTATTTTAAACTGTATCCAGCTTTATTAAAGATACGTTTCATAAACAATCATGCTATTTCAGACAGGATATGGGCAGACAATCATTAACAGTATACAACAACTTTCTAACTCCTTTCTTCAATGAACTACCAAAATCAGAAAGCCACCATAAAACCCAGTGAAGTCTTCATCTGATGCTCTGAATAGGGAAAGTTTAGAGCGAGGGTTGACATTTCACATTGAGCATGTTGTTTAACAACTTTTCACGAGCCAACCCTGACTTTCTGAAAATGAAATGAAAATGGCAGAGAATATCAATCTGTAGATCCACAATTTAAAAAGGAGCTGCTGCTCTTTTGAGGGAGGCCATCTCAATAGTGACACTGGTAAGTTCAGATTGCCCAACATACTGCAAATCAGTTTTTTTGGGTCAGGTGCCAATAGGTCTCTGGGTTTAAGAGAGCCAAGTCTATGCTTAAAGTGGAGAGGGAGGAAAGGCCATAAAGATGAATTTTAGTTTCCCACACGATTAGGTGTTTGTGCCAAGGTGGCTAATGTGTGTCAACATCAAGAGATCCCTCCTCCCAGGAACCAAGAGGAAGTTTCTCAAAACTAGAAAGGAGCCCGAGCTGGTTTGGCTCAGTGGATAGAGCATCAGCCTGCGGACTGAAGGGTCCCAGGTTTGATTCCGGTCAAGGGCACATGCTTGGGTTGCGGGCTTGATCCCCATTAGGGGACGTGCAGCAGGAGGCAGCCAATCAATGATTCTCTCTCATCATTGATGTTTCTATCTCTTTCCCTCTCCCTTCCTCTCTGAAATCAATGAAGATATATTAAAAACAAAACAAAACTAGAAAGGAAAGGTATTTCCCCGCATGTCAGTCCACCTTTGGAGACATTCTATTAGTACTATATGTCCTCCCCCACTCCACCCCAAATAACAATGAAGTGATCTGTGTGCTAACAACATACCTTAAAAAAAAAAAGTGAAACAAAATTCTGCATTTCTATAAAACTTGATAAAAAATAGTATTTCAAACTGTACAGTCACCAGAAATACACAGTTATCAAAAATGCACACACTTCACTTGGCTTCTCTAGCACCTTCAGCATTCTGTGCCTGGTCTGTTTTGGCATCTCCATTTTCTGCAGGGTCATTCCCATCTTTGCCAGCATCAGCCTTCCCTTTTCCCTTTTGGTACCTTCTGTCCCTTCTTTGCAGGGGCCTCTTAGGCTTGGGCTCTGGCTTCGGAGGAGCAGGTTTAGCTGATAACCTGGCGGATCTTCTCTGTGGTTCGTCCTTCACCTTGGCTTTATCTCCTTTAGCATCCCATTCAGCCTTTCTCTTGGGCATGATGGTGATGGTGGCTGGACATCCAACCAGAACTAAGGGGATGCAGCACCATGCGGGCTTTGCTTGGTCCGGGGTCCATCTGGCCTCCTTACACTGCTCTATTTCTTATTCCACTTCTAAATGATGCCACCACTTCAAAATAAATAAATAAAGCCAATTTCCTTTAAAATATGAGTGCATAGTGACTCTATGTGTATGTTAAAACAGAGAACATTAAGCATTAAGAAAAAGCACTTCTATAATAATAGGCTTTGCAATTACTGAAGTGCAGATTAAGATAAGACTGTTTATTTTGAGATGAAAAGCTTCATGAACAAAAGAGGAAAGTGCTAAAAATTATACTCAGACAAGATAGTTTTAAAAGAAGCTGAAGAAAAAAGAAACAAGCATTTTATATGAAGCCAAAGCTCTAAATTCTTATAATTAATTAGATGATTTTTAAATACTTTGACACATTTTTAAATGGTAGAAGCATGCATTAATTTAGTAAAAATATCTCTAAATCAGAGTTTATTAATTTGGTATTCATGGTTATTATTGCAGTGCCTGAAATGACGTTGACTTATGAAAAAGAAATTTGCTAAGTAAAAAAAGTGTTAATAATTTACCTAAGTAAGAGAATTAGCCATTTTCTAAGCAAATTATAAGCGCTAGGTCATAAGCAACATAAAACGCAGGAGGAAAATGTAAAAAGTAAGCATTTTCATTCCTCATGTGGCTTAAAATTCACTTAATAAAACTTGCACAAGAACTCGCAAAACGATTCCTTAAAAGTAAAACTAATTTATCTGGAATGTAAAACTAATCTGTCTGATGTCTAAGTCAAATTATGTGTCTATATAATGCATACTAATGTATCTGTAAAATAAAGAGGCTGATTCCAAAAGTCCTCCATGAAAACCAATGCAATTAGTTGCTGTACCACTCTGTACAGTTGTGTAGTTAGAAATGTAAACTGCTAAGTTTAATTATGAAGTTTGTAATAGTAAAAATATTTGTTACATACCTGCCATTTGCTTTTCCTTTTCAGTGAAGATGATGTCTGCAAAAGACATGGTTAAAGTAATGATCGTCATGTTTGCAATTTGTTTTTTTGCAAAATCAGATGGGAAACCCATAAAGTAAGTACCATTTCTTGTTCTGCATGGCGAGGACATGGGGATTGGAATTTTAGGGCTGGCTTTCTGATGGGAAGAGGAGAGCCAATGGAGTGACTTCTCTGTTTCTGTTCCCTACAGAAGATCTGTGAGTGAAATACAGCTTATGCATAACCTGGGTAAACATCTGAACGCGATGGAAAGGATGGAATGGCTAAGGAAGAAGCTGCAGGATGTGCACAATTTTGTTGCCCGCGGAGCTTCTATAGTTCCCAAGGATGATGTTTCCCCGAGGCCCCGAAGAAAGGAAGACAATGTCCTGGTTGAGAGCCATCAAAAAAGCCTTGCAGAAGCAGACAAAGCTGATGTGGATGTATTAACTAAGGCTAAATCCCAGTGAAAACACATCTATCAGAGCACTGCTCCAGACAGCCTAGGGCAACGATATTACATGCTGCTAATGTTTCCACTCTCTGTTACAATCACCAAGTACCAATATTACCAAACTTTACATGTAATCCATTGCTATCCATGATAGCTATAATTTAATTGATTATTTTGATTTTATTTTTATTCAAGAGTCTTTTAATTATTGTGTTTCTGTGCCAACCGGGCTGTTTATTCTTTTTAAAGTATGTTATTGCATAATTTATAAAAGAATAAAATTGCACTCTTTAACCTCTCTCTCATCTTACAATGCAAAATAAACATTTAATGATCATAATTCTAAAAAGGTGACATTAGTATTTTTCAGTTGTTATAAGAATATCTTTTTGGTTATAAGTAATACCAACATGTTTAAATGGATCATGACTAGGAAGAACAACATAAAATGGTTTTATTTCTAGTTTTATTGAAAAATAATGGACATACATCACTATATAAGTTAAAGGTGTACAACATGATGGTTTGATTTACATATATTGTGAAATGATTTTATGTTGAACATCATCCTTTTAATATTATCAAAGTAGCAGGTCCCCAAATCTTACTAGCTAGATACTATTGTCCTCTTCATTTCAGGAAAGATAATGAAATACTCAGAAAGGGAGAAAGTGATCTGAAACTTGAATGCAAAAGCATTTGCCTATACACAAACCTACTGATTATATTTCTAGTCTGAACCCCAAATTTCATGGAATAGAGTTTTTGTATATTTTAGAATATAACTTCATTTATTTGTCATTTGACACATATCTATTTAGGGTCCGTTACTTGCCATGTACTATATTAGGCACTGGATGTACACCGGTAAGCAAAATAGACACAGTTCTTGTCTTCATGGGGCTAATAATTTAGTATGGAAGACAGACATTAATTCATTATTAACTTTTATAAGTGCTATAAAAGAAAAGCACAAGATACTTCAGGAGTGTGACATACATAGCCCTGATCCACTTAGGTCAATACGGTCCAATACAACTGTCTGTGATGATGGAAATGTTCTGTATTCTGTACTGTCCAATACCATAGCCACCTATGCATTTAAAATGGGCCTTTTGTCCAGATGGTCTCATGCAGCCACAATTCCCACTTGTTTTTACAGCCAGAAGTCATGGGGACTTCTCTCCCAGTTACTGGAACTCTCTTTTGGGAGGCCTGATGTGGGGCTATGACCCCTCACTCCTCGGACGGGGGGGGGGGGGGGGACGAGGGCGGTGCAAACAAGATATCCCTTCCAATTATTATCCACCACACATGTGTTCTGTTTCTCTGCCCGTCCTACCAATCTCAATGTGGCTTCTTCTTAAATGCCCTAGTTATAGGACTTCCAGCCAGCTAGATTTCAGGTAGTCCTGAATGATGGTTGTTCCATAATTTTAGTTTAATTGTAATTTTGATGTGTTTATGGGAAGATTGGCATACCACATTTACCTATGCCACCATTTTGACAAGAAGTCCTTCACATTTATTGTTGTACTAGAGGCCCGGTGCACGAAATTCATACACGGATAGGGTCCCTAGGCCTGGCCGGTGATCAGAGTCTGCCAGGGCCTTCCAGCTGCTGGCCAGGGCCTTCCATCCCCAGGTGCTGCCTGGGGTCTTCCTTCATTAGGTGCCGCCCCCTGGTGGTCAGTGCACATCATAGTGAGTGATCAAACTCCCATTCTCCCCATCAAACTTCCAAGGGGACACTTTGCATATTAGCCTTTCATATATATATATATATATATATATATATATATATACATACATACATACATATATACACACACATATATATACATACACACACACACATATATGTATAGATATAGATATAGATAGAGATAGAGATAGAGATACAGATACAGATATAGATATAGATATAGATATAGATATAGATATAGATATATAAAAGCATGTATAAAATATAAATGTAGATTTTCAAAAAAAAATATAAAATGAACACCATTAACTCACTACTAAGATTATGAAACAGAATATTGCCAGTATCTAGAAATTCCTTGTTAGCCCTTCCTCAATCACATCCCTCTTCCTCCTGGCCTCCTTTTTATATTTAACATTATTCTCTTTTTCTTTTCTTTCCTTTTCTTTTCCTTTTTCTTTCCTTTTCCTTTCTTTTCTTTTCTTTCCTTTTTTTTTTTCTTTTCTATTCTTTTCCAGTTTCACTAAACTGCTTCTCACATGCCATGTTTTCCAACATTTATATCAACCTGGTTCATATCTGCAGACACATTGCAGTCTGTCTCTAACACTTCTAAAATTAAGTGATATCTGCCTACTGTAGAGGACTTCCCAGAGCAGGACTAACTGATTTCTCTCATTCAGGTACTATTCAAGCTTAGACTGGCTCTTTACATGGTGTAGAGTCACACCTCAGCAATGGTTAGGAGAAAAGGGGATAACATGAAGCCTGGATAGGACCAGAGCTAAGAAAACTGATCCAATTCTGGGACTTCAGTTGGGGGATAAGCTGTTTAAATGTATCCTAGGTACACCAAGGACATTCAAAGGGCCTTGATCCAATAGATGAAGATCAGGGTGTGGCCATACTTGAAATCAGATAGGTGGCAGCATTATGCCTCCATTAGGTTTTGGAGCAGGTCCTCAATCATCAGGTGGGGAACACAAAAATCCAGACCTGAGCAAAGCAGCTGCAAAGGGCGAGGCAAATTAAAGTCAAGAAGACTGGAGTTGAAAGAAGGGCTGTGTTTCTAGGGGGAAACTGAGGTAGTAAGAATAAAAATGACTCTGGAGTCATAAAAACCTTTGTTGAATTCCATTTACTTTCCAAACTTCAGTATCCTCATGTGAAAATGGGGCTAATGACTGTATTTATTGAAAGGATCGCTATGAAAACTCAGTGGAATAATATATGTAAAGTCTACATATAGTTAGTTGTTATCAAATGTTTTATTATTGCAAATTAAATGCATGAATAAAATGTAAGTTATATAAAGGTTTGAATTATTTCACATTTGAAGCCCTAAAAATTCATTATATACTAAGAGCATTTTCTCAAAATATTTTTAACACCTTTAAGAAAAGCACTGTATCTGTTTTTTTAAAAGATGGCCAGGATTGATGTGGATTAGTTGAAAATGGCTTGTAAAGTAAGAATAACATAATATGATTCATTATAATCCTCATAATAATGTATCAATAATATGGTTATAAACATATACTTATTTTCAGTTTTTATTTTCCATGATGATGTTTTACTTAAAATGAGGACTTCACCATTAATCATTGAAATCAGTCTTTTTTATAATACAAATTCATTAACCCAGTCAGAATTCAGAATTGCAATTTAATTTTTGTTAGAAATCTTTTCATAATTCTTTTTCCTAGCTCCATACTGTATTTCTGTTAATATCTAATGATCTAAATCTTAAGAATAATGGGCACCGCCCAATAGGGGTATCTGTTATTCTGGTCCTATAGCTGTGATCCAGGGAATTGGGAGTGATGACATCTGTAACAATAAAAAAGCTTCTCTTGGTGAGAAGAAGACCAACATATAAAAGTCACACTTCAGCGTCTACAATCCGATTCATCAGCTTTCTCAAGTTTACTCAACTTTAAGAGAGCACCAGCTGCTCATATACCTGAAAGATATTGTCCTAAGACATAGTGTGGTGAGTAACCTTTACTTTCTCTTTTAAATCTCATATAAGATATTTTTTATAATATAGGTATTATTTGATGTGTATAATTTTCTACAAATAGTATGCTCTTTGTTCAAGTTACAATGTGAAAGGAGGGTTTGAGTTATGTTTAATATAAAACACCATAACACAAAATAAATTTATGCTACTAAAATACTCTGAAATCATTTATTTTTGCGATGAAGGTCTTTTGAGGGGCTTTGCTTTTTCTAAAATTATCTGAAATTACACACAAAACATTATAATTTGGCATCATATGCTTTAATGGTATCTTACTGAAATTTTGAAATAAAACAGACTAATGAGGAATAAATCATTCTGATTTAAATGACCAATATAAATTTATTAAATTGAGTTAATAGTCCATTTTTTTCTGCCGAATATTATTATCAAACTGTTTGTTTTATGATTCACAGAGAACCCAAGTTGTATACTAGAGCTGGAAAAACAGTGTTACTGCTGAATATTTATTCCCTTCAATAAAGCTTTTTTCTAATTTTCTATTCTGAAAACTATACATGAATTGTAAGGGTATTGTACACCTGATTTTTAGCTTTTTCATGACATTCTTGAAAGAAGCTTGCCTATGTTAGGAATAGGAAACAAAGCAGAGATGTCTGAAGTCACTAGGTGAATGTGATTAGAGCTAAGGTTAGACACCACAGCTCCCATCTTCTAGCTACAGTGCCTTTTAAAAATAACATGAACCAAAATTGAAGTATATGTATTTGTTGCTCCATCAATAGCTTTATATTGCACAGGGAAGCTTTATATCACACAGTGAAAATAAATGCAGTAGATCATATTGCTTATACTACTTTTTTTCATTTAGGAAATATTATTTACTGAACAATTTTCTGTTATATTAAAATCTACCAAAATTATTTTTTTCCTTTTTGTAACTTTTTATTGTTGCCAATGGGAATGGGATACTTTCACGAAGTCATCAGTAAAGCATGTTGGGGACTCAAGCACTGGAGAATGAGGTTTAGTGGTAAGATTTATTGGGGTTGAAATAAATGGGTGTGGCCAGGTTCCCAATGTCTCATTTCTGTTTTCCCACTGTAGAAAAAGTCCAGCCTTGTCTTCATCAAGCCCAGAGAAAGGCCAGGGTCCAAAAATTCTGCATGATTGGTTCAGTCCAGTTCAGTCCCTGTCCCCATCTGGCTAGCTTAGTTTCTGTCCCCAGTTGCATTTTTTTAAATTTAATAAAACTTTATTGTTCAGATTATTACAATTGTTTCTCCTTTTTCCCCCCATAGGTCCCTTTCACCTGGTTCCCACCCCACCCTCTGCCCTTACCTCCCCCCCCCCCACTGTCCTCATCCATAGGTGTATGATTTTTGTCCACTCTCTTCCTCCACCCCCATACCCTTTCCCCCTGAGAATTATCAGTCCACTCCCTTTCTATGCCCCTGATTCTATTATATTCACTAGTTTATTTTGTTCCTCAGATTTTTAATTCACTTGATTTTTAGGTTCACTTGTTGATAGATATGTATTTGTTGTTCATAATTTTTATCTTTACTTTTTTCTTCTTCCTCTTCTTTAAGAATACCTTTCAGCATTTCATATAATACTGGTTTGGTGGTGATGAACTCCTTTAGCTTTTTCTTATCTGTGAAGCTCTTTATCTGACCTTTCATTCTGAATGATAACTTTGCTGGGTAGAGTAATCTTGGTTGTAGGTTCTTGCTTTTCATCACTTTGAGTATTTCTTGCCACTCCTGTCTAGCCTGCACAGTTTCTGTTGAGAAATCAGCTGACAATCGTATGGGTGCTCCCTTGTAGGTAATTACCTGTTTTTCTCTTGCTACTTTTAATATTTTCTCTTTGTCTTTTGCCCTTGGCATTTTAATTATGATGTGTCTTGGTGTGGTCCTCTTTGGATTCCTCTTGTATGGGGTTCTGTGAGCTTCCTGGACTTGTAAGTCTATTTTAGGGGTGGGCAAACTTTTTGACTCGAGGGCCACAATGGGTTCTTAAACTGGACCGGAGGGCCAGAACAAAAGCATGGATGGAGTGTTTGTGTGAACTAATATAAATTCAAAGTAAAGGAGTGGAGGGGAGAGCAAGAGAACCGGATAGAACAGCCGGATCTGGCCCGCGGACCGTAGTTTGCCCATGGCTGGATTTCTTTCACCAGGAAGGGGAAGTTTTCAGTCATTACTTCTTCAAATAGGATTTCAATATCTTGCTCTCTGTCTTCTTCTGGCACCCCCATAATTCGGATGTTGGTATGCTTGAAGTTGTCCCAGAGGCTTCTCACACTATCTTCAACTTTTTGGATTCTTTTTTCTTTTTGCTTTTCCGGTTGAGTGTTTTTTGCTTCTTTGTTTTTCAAATCTTTGACTTGATTCTTGCATTCCTCTAGTCTGCTGTTGGGTCTCTGTATAATATTTTTTATTTCAGTCAGTGTATGTTTAATTTCTAGTTGGTCCTTTTTCATATCCTCGAGGGTCTCGCTAAATTTATCGGCCTTTTCTAGGATATTCTTGAAAAGCCTTATAACCGTGGTTTGGAATTCTATATCCAGTCATTTGTTTTCCTTCATTTCTTTCATTTGTGATCTGTTTCTTTGCCTCTGCATTTTCATTGCTTCCCTGAGTTGGTAGGGTAGCTTTGTTTGCTAGGTTTCCTATATGGTCCAGTGGGTCGGCCTCCCCAGTTAACTGAGGTGGACACTCTTGGTGCACCCTTTTGTGGACTGTGTGTATAGCATTGTTGTAGTTAAGCCTTGTTGTTGGTATCACTGGGAGGAATAGATCTCCAGGCCAGTTGGCTGTGAGGATCAGCTGTGTCTACGCTGGGAGAAGTTCGGTACTGGAGACAGCCTTATAGGATTAGACTTGCAAAATTGCAAAAGCCTCTGTGCTCAGCTTGGATGGGGCAGAGTCTCAGGGAAGAGCAGACAGTCTTGGCGCCCCGTCAGTCCTGCCCTTGCGCGCGCGCCTGTAGACCTCTGCCTTTTGCGACTCCCCTGAGTTTCCACCTTACAGTCTAGATTCCCCCCATTAGAGCGTGGGTCCCCAGGGGCTCGCCCGGAACTGGGGTTCAGTGCAGTTGGAACTAGGGTTCAGTTCAGTCAGGAGCTTCTGACTCCCTTCTGCTAGGGAAAGCCTGCGGCAACCTCCGCGTTCAGCTTTCTCTGCGAGCACTTGTGTGTGCGCACGTCTCCAAACCCGCTGCGGCTCCCCTGAGTCTCTGAGTTTCTGTGTGCCTTTCTCTCTACCTGACAGTCCAGACTCCCCCTGTATGAGCCTGGATCCATGGGGTTTCACCCGGAACTGGGTTTCAGTGCAGTTGGAACTGGGGTTCAGTGTAGTCAAGGCCTTCCTTCCCCCTCCCGCCAGAGAAAGTCAGCCAGGCACTCAGCCACCCTTCCTCTCTGTGCGCATCTCCATACCTAAGCCCTCCTTTGCCACTCCTCTGATTCTCTGTGAGCTTTCCTCTTTCCTTCTAGTTGTAGAATTTCCACTCAGCCAGCCTTCTTGTGGTTCTGGATGATGTCCGTTCTGTCTTTTAGTTGTAGTTTTGAAATTGTTGTGCGAGGCATTAGTTTAGGTGCTTACCTATGCCGCCAATTTGGTTTCTCATCTATACTACTTCTTTTTATTTTAAACTGTATCCAGCTTTATGAAAGATACGTTTCATAAACAATCATGCTATTTCAGACAGGATATGGGCAGACAATTGTTAACAGTATACAACAACTTTCTAACTCCTTTCTTCAATGAACTACCAAAATCAGAAAGCCACCATAAAACCCAGTGAAGTCTTCATCTGATGCTCTGAATAGGGAAAGTTTAGAGCGAGGGTTGAAATTTCACATTGAGCATGTTGTTTAACAGCTTTTCACAAGCCGATCCTGACTTTCAGGAAATGAAATGAAAATGGCAGAGAATACCAATGTGTAGATCCATAATCAATAAAGGAGCTGCTGCTCTTTTGAGGGAGGCCATCTCAATGGTGACACTGGTAAGTTCAGATTGCCCAACATACTGCAAATCAGTTTTTTTGGGTCAGGTGCCAAGTCTATGCTTAAAGTGGAGAGGGAGAAAAGGACATAAAGATGAATTTTAGTTTCCCACAGGATTAGGTGTTTGTGCCAAGGTGGCTAATGTGTGTCAACATCAAGAGATCCCTCCTCCCAGGAACCAAGAGGAAGTTTCTCAGAACTAGAAAGGAGCCCTAGCTGGTTTGGCTCAGTGGATAGAGCATCAGCCTGTGGACTGAAGGGTCCCAGGTTTGATTCCGGTCAAGGGCACATGCTTGGGTTGCGGGCTTGATCCCCATTAGGGGACGTGCAGCAGGAGGCAGCCAATCAATGATTCTCTCTCATCATTGATGTTTCTATCTCTTTTTCCCTCTCCCTTCCTCTCTGAAATCAATAAAGATATATTAAAAAAAAAAAAACAAAACTAGAAAGGAAAGGTATTTCCCCGCATGTCAGTCCACCTTTGGAGACATTCTATTAGTACTATATGTCCTCCCCCACTCCACCCCAAATAACAATGAAGTGATCTGTGTGCTAACAACATACCTTAAAAAAAAAAAAGTGAAACAAAATTCTGCATTTCTATAAAACTTGATAAAAAATAGTATTTCAAACTGTACAGTCACCAGAAATACACAGTTATCAAAAATGCACACACTTCACTTGGCTTCTCTAGCACCTTCAGCATTCTGTGCCTGGTCTGTTTTGGCATCTCCATTTTCTGCAGGGTCATTCCCATCTTTGCCAGCATCAGCCTTCCCTTTTCCCTTTTGGTACCTTCTGTCCCTTCTTTGCAGGGGCCTCTTAGGCTTGGGCTCTGGCTTCGGAGGAGCAGGTTTAGCTGATAACCTGGCGGATCTTCTCTGTGGTTCGTCCTTCACCTTGGCTTTATCTCCTTTAGCATCCCATTCAGCCTTTCTCTTGGGCATGATGGTGATGGTGGCTGGACATCCAACCAGAACTAAGGGGATGCAGCACCATGCGGGCTTTGCTTGGTCCAGGGTCCATCTGGCCTCCTCACACTGCTCTATTTCTTATTCCACTTCTAAATGATGCCACCACTTCAAAATAAATAAATAAAGCCAATTTCCTTTAAAATATGAGTGCATAGTGACTCTATGTGTATGTTAAAACAGAGAACATTAAGCATTAAGAAAAAGCACTTCTATAATAATAGGCTTTGCAATTACTGAAGTGCAGATTAAGATAAGACTGTTTATTTTGAGATGAAAAGCTTCATGAACAAAAGAGGAAAGTGCTAAAAATTATACTCAGACAAGATAGTTTTAAAAGAAGCTGAAGAAAAAAGAAACAAGCATTTTATATGAAGCCAAAGCTCTAAATTCTTATAATTAGATGATTTTTAAATACTTTGACACATTTTTAAATGGTAGAAGTATGCATTAATTTAGTAAAAATATCTCTAAATCAGAGTCTATTAATTTGGTATTTATGGTTATTATTGCAGTGTCTGAAATGACGTTGACTTATGAAAAAGAAATTTGCTAAGTAAAAAAAGTGTTAACAATTTACCTAAGTAAGAGAATTAGCCGTTTTCCAAGCAAATTATAAGTGCTAGGTCATAAGCAACATAAAATGCAGGAAGAAAATGTAAAAAGTAAGCATTTTCATTCCTCATGTGGCTTAAAATTCATTTAATAAAACTTGCACAAGAGCTCGCAAAAACGATTCCTTAAAAGTAAAACTAATTTATCTGGAATGTAAAACTAATCTGTCTAATGTCTAAGTCAAATTATGTGTCTATATAATGCATACTAATGTATCTGTAAAATAAAGAGGCTGATTCCAAAAGTCCTCCATGAAAACCAATGCAATTAGTTGCTGTACCACTCTGTGTACAGTTGTGTAGTTAGAAATGTAAACTGCTAAGTTTAATTATGAAGTTTGTAGAGTAAAAATATTTGTTACATACCTGCCATTTGCTTTTCCTTTTTAGTGAAGACGATGTCTGCAAAAGACATGGTTAAAGTAATGATCGTCATGTTTGCAATTTGTTTTTTTGCAAAATCAGATGGGAAACCCATAAAGTAAGTACCATTTCTTGTTCTGCATGGCAAGGACATGGGGATTGGAATTTTAGGGCTGGCTTTCTGATGGGAAGAGGAGAGCTAATGGAATGACTTCTCTGTTTCTGTTTTCTATAGAAGATCTGTGAGTGAAATACAGCTTATGCATAACCTGGGTAAACATCTGAACGCGATGGAAAGGATGGAATGGCTAAGGAAGAAGCTGCAGGATGTGCACAATTTTTTTGCCCGCGAAGCTTCTATAGTTCCCAAGGATGATGTTTCCCCGAGGCCCCGAAGAAAGGAAGACAATGTCCTGGTTGAGAGCCATCAAAAAAGCCTTGCAGAAGCAGACAAAGCTGATGTGGATGTATTAACTAAGGCTAAATCCCAGTGAAAACACATCTATCAGAGCACTGCTCCAGACAGCCTAGGGCCGTGGTCGGCAAACCGCAGGTCGCGAGCCACATGGGACTCTTTGGCCCCTTGAGTGTGGCTCTTCCACAAAATACCACGTGCAGGCGCGCACGTACAGTGCGAACGAAACTTCGTGGCCCATGCACAGAAGTCGGTTTTCAGCTCTCAAAAGAAATTTCAATCCTTGTACTGTTGATATTTGGCTCTGTTGACTAATGAGTTTGCCGACCACTGGGTTAGGAGAAAAAGGGATAACATGAAGCCTGGATAGGACCAGAGCTAAAAGAACTGATCCAATTCTGGGACTTTAGTTGGGGGATTGAAAGGGCAGAGACTCCCTTTTTGTGCTAGGCCCTTCATCCTGTCCCCAGAATAACCTCCCTTCCGAGAAAAACTACAAGAAAGCAGCTAGGCCCAAATTGGGGTATACCGTAGCATGCTCCTTCACCCATCAGGTGCCAGGGCCAGCCTGACAGGTTGAACCGGGCTGAGGTAGGGAGGTGGGAATTGAGAAAAGAAAGACAGGAGAGCAGGATCGGGAGGACTACAGATCATCGAGAGACTGCAGCAAGTTTATTAACTGCGTAATGCCTTAGGTGCACAAAACACTGAATAGGAGGTCTGTCAAGAGGAATGTATTCTTTGTTCCTCTTAATCTCTAAGGGAGAGACAGAGCAGAAGGACAAATTCTCAGTACAGCAAATCTCAGTAAATAGTTACAGACTTCTTGGTAAGCGATGAAAGGTTGTTCTCATTCTGCTGATAACCGCCATCTAAACAAGCCTGGGAAAACTGTGTGGGTAGGGGACAGCCTTGCTAGTCCCTTCAGGTGACCTGGAACTGACCAATCGGGGTCAGCCAACTCAGGGGACCCTCTCCCTGCCCCAGACCCCTATAAAACCTTTGTCCTGTTGAAGCTCTCTCTCTCTCTCTCCACCTTGCCGCTACGCCGGGATGTGTGTGTGTGGGGGGGACTGAGCTCGAGTTAGCTCGAATAAAGGCTCTTTGCTTTTGCATTGGACTCGGCTCCCTGGTGATCTTTGGGGACCACGAAATCTGGGCATAACAGGATAAGCTGCTTAAATGAATCCTAGGTACACCAAGGACATTCAAAGGACCTTGATCCAATAGATGGAGACCAGGGTGTGGCCATATTTGAAATCAGATAGGTGGCAGCATTATGCCTCCATTAGGTTTTGGAGCAGGTCCTCAATCATCAGGTGGGGAACACAAGAATCCAGACCTGAGCAAAGCAGCTGCAAAGGGCGAGGCAAATTAAAGTCAGGAAGACTGGAGTTGAAAGGGCTGTGTTTCTAGGGGAAACTGATGTAGTAAGAATAAAAATGACTCTGGAGTCATAAAAACCTTTGTTAAATTCCATTTTCTTTACTTTCCAAACCTCAGTGTCCTCATGAGAAAATGGGGCTAATGACTGTATTTATTAAAAGGATTGCTATGAAAACTCAGTGCAATTGAAGCATCCATCTTATACAAAAACTGCTGTTTGAAATTGTAACCCTGCTATTTGGCTTCTGTAAATGCTTGCTTGCTTAAATAATAAGGAAAATAAGACTACTCCCACTTCAGAGAGGCCATTAAACCTTCCCCGGATGAAATTATCAGTTCTGGCACCTGCCAAGCCTTTGGTTGCGGTCTCAAGGCCCCAGCACATAGGGGCTCTTTAAGAACTTGCAAAGGGGGCCGGAAACACCCCATATTTGGGAGACAAAGAAGGTAAAAACATACAAATAGGGAAAGTTCCTTCACGTTGGGGCCCAGAATTTGAGAGACATTTTCCTCTGGACCTGCGTGTAATAAATGTAACTCCATCTCTCTAAGTATTGCTTGGTTCTTCTCTGGTTTTCTATAACAGAATAATATATGTAAAGTCTACCTATAGTTAGTGCTTATCAAATGTTTTATTATTGCAAATAAATGCATGAATAAAATGTAAGTTATATAAAAGTTTGAATTTTTTCACATTTGAAGCCCTAAAAATTTATTATATACTAAGAGCATTTTCTCAAAATATTTTTAACACCTTTAAGAAAAGCACTATATCTGTTTTTTTAAAAGATGGCCAGGATTGATGTGGATTAGTTGAAAATGGCTTGTAAAGTAAGAATAACATAATATGATTCATTATAATCCTTATAATAATGTATCAATAATATGGTTATAAACATATACTTATTTTCAGTTTTTATTTTCCATGATGATATTTTACTTAAAATGAGGACTTCACCATAAATCATTGAAATCAGTCTTTTTTATAATACAAATTCATTAACCCAGTAAGAATTGCAATTTAATAAATGTTAGAAATCTTTGCATCATTCTCTTCCCCAGCCCCACGCTGTGTTCCTGTTAATATCTAATGTATAAATCTTAAGAGGAATGAGCACCGCCCAATAGGGGTATCTGTTATTCTGGTCCTATAGTTGTGACCCAGAGAATTGGGAGTGATGTCATCCATAACAATAAAAAAGCTTCTCTTGGTGAGAGGAATACCTGGATATATAAAAGTCACACTGAAGCATCTACAATCCAATTCATCAGCTTTCTCAAGTTTACTCAACTTTAAGAGAGCACCAGCTGCTAATATACCTGAAAGATATTGCTCTAAGATATTGTGTGGTGAGTAACCTTTAGTTTCTCTTTTAAATCTCATATAAAAAATATTTTTTATAATCTATGTATTATTTGATGTGTATAATTTTCTACAAAATAGCATGCTGTTTGTTCAAGTTACAATGTGAAAGGAGGGTTTGAGTTATGTTTAATATAAAATGCCACAACACAAAATAAATTTATGCTACTAAAATACTCTGAAATCATTTATTTTTGTGATGAAAGTCTTTTGAGAGACCTTGCTTTTTCTAAATTTATCTGAAATTACACACAAAACATTATAATTTGGTATCATATGCTTTAATGGTATCTTACTGAAATTTTGAAATAAAACAGACTAATGAGGAATAAATCATACTGATTTAAATAACCAGCCCTAGCTGGTTTGGCTCAGTGGATAGAGCATCAGCCTGCGGACTGAAGGGTCCCAGGTTCAATTCCAGCCAAGGGCACATGCCTGGGTTTCAGGCACCATCCCCAGTAGGGGATGTGCAGGAGGCAGCCGATCAATGATTTTCTCTCATCATTGATGTTTCTATCTCTCTCTCCCTCTCCCTTCCTCTCTGAAATCAACAAAGAAATATATTTAAAGAAAAAATAACCAGTACAAACTTAATAAATTGAGTTCACAGTCTATTTTTCCTGCAGAATATCCTTATCAAACTGTTTTATGACTCACAGAGAACTAAGTTGTATACTAGAGCTGGAAAATCAGTGTTACTGTTGAATATTATTCCCTTTAATAAAGCTTTTTTCTAATTTTCTATTTTGAAAACTGTACATGAATTGTAAGAGTATTGTACACCTGATTTTTCAGCTTTTTCATGACATTCTTGTAAGAAGCTTGTCTCTACTAGGATTAGGAAACAAAGCAGAGATGTCTGAAGTCACTAGGTGAATGTGATAGAGCTAAGATTAGACACCAGTGCTCCCATCTTCTAGCTACAGTGCCTTTTAAAATAACATGAACCAAAATTGAAGTATATGTATTTGTTGCTCCATCAATAGCTTTATATTGCACCGGGAAGCTTTATATCGCACTGTGAAAATAAATGTAGTAGATCATATTGCTTATACTACTTCTTTTTATTTTAAACTGTATCCAGCTTTATGAAAGATACGTTTCATAAACAATCATGCTATTTCAGACAGGATATGGGCAGACAATTGTTAACAGTATACAACAACTTTCTAACTCCTTTCTTCAATGAACTACCAAAATCAGAAAGCCACCATAAAACCCAGTGAAGTCTTCATCTGATGCTCTGAATAGGGAAAGTTTAGAGCGAGGGTTGACATTTCACATTGAGCATGTTGTTTAACAACTTTTCACAAGCCAACCCTGACTTTCAGGAAATGAAATGAAAATGGCAGAGAATATCAATCTGTAGATCCACAATCAATAAAGGAGCTGCTGCTCTTTTGAGGGAGGCCATCTCAATGGTGACACTGGTAAGTTCAGATTGCCCAACATACTGCAAATCAGTTTTTTTGGGTCAGGTGCCAATAGGTCTCTGGGCTTAAGAGAGCCAAGTCTATGCTTAAAGTGGAGAGGGAGAAAAGAACATGAAAACAAATTTTAGTTTCCCACATGATAAGATGTTTGTGCCACGATGGCTAATGTGTGTCAACATCAAGAGATCCCTCCTCCCAGGAACCAAGAGGAAGTTTCTCAAAACTAGAAGGGAAAGGTATTTCCCCTTCCCCATGTCAGTCCAGCTTTGGAGACATTCTATTAGTACTATATGTCCTCCCCTCCAACCACCCCCCTCCCCCAAATAACAATGAAGTGTTCTGTGTGCTAACAACATAGCTTAAAAAAAAAAGTAAAACAAAATTCTGCATTTCTATAATACTTGATAAAAAATAGTATTTCAAACTGCACAGTCACCAGAAATACACAGTTATCAAAAATGCACACACTTCACTTGGCTTCTCCAGCACCTTCAGCGTTCTGTGCCTGGTCTGTTTTGGCATCTCCATTTTCTGCAGGGTCATTCCCATCTTTGCCAACATCAGCCTTCCCTTTCCCCTTTTGGTACCTTCTGTCCCTTCTTTGCAGGGGCCTCTTAGGCTTGGGCTCTGGCTTTGGAGGAGCAGGTTTAGCTGATAACCTGGTCTGGGGGTCGATATCGCCTCCTCACACTGCTCTATTTCTTATTCCACTTCTAAATGATGCCACCACTTCAAAAATAAATAAATAAATCTATTTTCCTTTAAAATATGAGTGCATAGTGACTCTGTGTATGTTAAAAAGAGAACATTAAGCATTAAGAAAAAGCGCTTCTCTAATAATAGGCTTTGCAATTAGTGAAGTGCAGATTAAGATAAGACTGTTTATTTTGAGATGAAAAGCTTCATGAACAAAAGAGGAAAGTGCTAAAAATTATACTCAGACAAGATAGTTTTAAAAGAAGCTGAAGAAAAAAGAAACAAGCATTTTATATGAAGCCAAAGCTCTAAATTCTTATAATTAATTAGATGATTTTTAAATACTTTGACACATTTTTAAATGGTAGAAGTATGCATTATTTTAGTGAAAATATCTCTAAATCGGAGACTTTAATTTGGTCTGTATGGTTATTATTGCAGTGCTTGAAATTACGTTGACTTATGCAAAGAAATTTGCTAAGTAAATAAACAGTGTTAATAATTTACCTAAGTAAGAGAATTAGCCATTTTCCAAGCAAATTATAAGCGCTAGGTCATAAGCAACATAAAATGCAGGAGGAAAATGTAAAAAGTAAGCATTTTCATTCCTCATGTGGCTTAAAATTCATTTAATAAAACTTGCACAAGAACTCGCAAAACGATTCCTTAAAAGTAAAACTAATTTATCTGGAATGTAAAACTAATCTGTCTGATGTCTAAGTCAAATTATGTGTCTATATAATACATACTAATGTATCTGTAAAATAAAGAGGCTGATTCCAAAAGTCCTCCATGAAAACCAATGCAATTAGTTGCTGTACCACTCTGTGTACAGTTCTGTAGTTACATACCTGCCATTTGCTTTTCCTTTTTAGTGAAGACGATGTCTGCAAAAGACATGGTTATAGTAATGATCGTCATGTTTGCAATTTGTTTTTTTGCAAAATCAGATGGGAAACCCATAAAGTAAGTACCATTTCTTGTTCTGCATGGCGAGGACATGGGGATTGGAATTTTAGGGCTGGCTTTCTGATGGGAAGAGGAGAGCCAATGGAGTGACTTCTCTGTTTCTGTTCCCTACAGCAGTAGATCTGTGGGTGAAATACAGCTTTTGCATGATCTGCGTGAACATCTGAACATGAAGGAAAGGCAAGAGTTGATACTGAAGTTTCTGAGGAAAATTCACTATAGAGGTCCTATCTTTCCCAAGGATGATGTTTCTGAGAATTCCCAAAGAAAGGAAGACAATGTCCTGGTTGAGAGCCATCAAAATAGCCTTGCAGAAGCAGACAAAGCTGATGTGGATGTATTACCTAAGGCTAAATCCCAGTGAAAACACTGCTCCAGACAGCCTAGGGAAACAAAATTCCACCCTCTGTTATGATTACCAAGTACCAATATTTCTATATTACCAAACTTTACATGTAATCCATTGCTAGCTATGATAGCTATTATTTAATTGATTATTTTCATTTTATTTCTATTCAAGAATCTTTCAATCATTCTATTTCTGTGCCAGCCGGGCTGTTTATTCTTTTTAAAGTATGTTATTGTACAATTTGTAAAAGAATAAAATTGCCCTCTTTAACCTCACTGTCATCTTTCAATGCAAAATAAAAGTTAATGATCATGATTCTTAAAAAGTGACATTAAGTATTTTTCACTTGTTATAAGAATACTTGAGGCCTGGTGCACGAAATTTGTGCACTGGCAGGGGTTGCCCTCAGCCGGCCTGCACCCTCTCCAATCTAGGACCCCTTGGAGGATGTCCAACTGATGGTTTAGGGATCAGGCCTAAATTGGCAGTTGGACATCCCTCTCACAATCCGGGACTGCTGGCTCCCAACCACTTGCCTGCCTGCCTGATTGCCTCTAACCGCTTCTGCCTGCCAGTCTGATCACCCCCTAACCGCTCCCGGCTGGCTTGATTAACACCTAACCATTCCCCTGCTCGCATGATTGACACCTAACTGTTCCCCTGCCAGCCCAATCACCCCCAACTGCCCTCCCCTATAGACCTGGTCACCCCCAACTGCCCTCCCCTGAAGGCCTGGTCGTCCCCAACTGCCCTCCCTGCCGGCCATCTTGTGACAACATGGGGGCGGCCATCTTGTGATGTGAGTGCCTGAGGGTCAATTTGCATATTACCTTTTTATTATATGGGATCTTATTGGTTATCAGTAATACCAACATGTTTAAATGGATCATGACTAGGAAGAACAACATAAAATGGTTTTATTTTCAGTTTTATTGAAAAATAATGGACATACATCACTATATAAGTTAAAGGTGTACAACATGATGGTTTGATGTACATATATTGTGAAATGATTATATGTTGAACATCATCCTTTTAGTAATATTATCAAAGTACCAGGTCCCCAAATTTTACTAACTAGATACTATTGTCCTCTTCATTTCAGGAAAGATAATGAAATACTCAGAAAGGGAGAAAGTGATCTGAAACTTGAATGCAAAAGCATTTGCCTATACACAAACCTACAGATCATATTTCTAGTCTGAACCCCAAATATCATGAAATAGAGTTTTTCTTTAAAATATATTTTATTGATTCCCTACAGAGAGGAAGGGAGAGGGAGGGAGAGTTAGAAACATCGATGAGAGAGAAACATTGATCAGCTGCCTCCTGCACACCCCCTACTGGGGATGTGCCTGCAACCAAGGTACATGCCCTTGACCGGAATTGAACCTGGGACTCGTGAGTCCACAGGCTGACGCTCTATCCACTGAGCCAAACCAGTCAGGGCGAAATAGAGTTTTTGTATATTTTAGAATATAACTTCATTTATTTGTCATTTGACACATATCTATTTAGGGTCCGTTACTTGCCGTGTACTATAATAGGCACTGGACATACATTGGTAAGCAAAATAGACACAGTTCTTGTCTTCATGGGGCCAATAAATTAGTATGGAAGACAGACATTAATTCATTATTAACTTTGATAAGTGCTATAAAAGAAAAGCATAAGATACTTCAGGAGTGTAAAATATGCAGCTCTGATCTACTTAGGTCAATACTGTCCAATACAACTGTCTGTGATTATGGAAATGTTCTGTATTCTGTGCTGTCCAATACCATAGCCACCTATGCATTTAAAATGTGCCTTGTGTCCAGATGGTCTCACGCATCCACAATTCCCACTCATTTTTACAGCCAGAAGTTATGGGTACTTCTCTCCCTGGTACTGGAACTCTCTTTTGGGAGGCCTGATTTGGGGCTTTGATCCCTCACTCCTTAGGGGTGAGCTTCACAAACAAGATATCCCTCTGGATTTTTATCTGCCACACATGTGTTCGGTGTCTCCACCCCTCCTACCAGTCTCAATGTGGCTTCTTCTTTAATTCCCTAGTTGTAGGACTTCCAGTCAGCTAGATTTCAGGTAGTTCTGAATGACGGTTGTTCTGTAATTTTAATTTAGTTGTAATTTTGATGTGTTTATGGGAGGATTGCCATACTGCATTTACCTATGCCACCATCTTGACTAAAAGCCCTTTACTTTTATTACTGTATATACAAAATCATGTATAAAACATAAATGTATATTTTTAAGAAAAAATATAAAATGAACACCATTACTCACTACTCAGATTATGAAATAGAATATTGCCAGTATCTTAGAAAATCCTTGTTAGCCCTTCCTTAGTCACATCCCTCTTCCTCCTAGCTTCCTTTTTATATTTATCATTATTCTCTTTTTCTTTCCTTTTCTATGTCCTTTTTTTCCCTTTCTTTTTTAAATCCTTGCCCAAGGATATGTTTAGAAAGAGAAAGAGAGAGAGAGAGAGAGAGAGAGAGAGAGAGAGAGAGAGAGAGAGAGAGAGATGAAAGAGAAACATTTATCAGTTGCCTCCCCTACACACCCAGCTAAGGTTTTCTTGCTTCTCTTTATAGAATGTCAAGATCACTTGATTAGATGAATAGTCTAAAATCATTTTTTTTGTTTTGTTAATACTCACCTGAGGATATTTTTTCCATTTTTTTTTTCTGAGAGAGTAGAAGAGAGGGAGGGAGGGAGAGAGAGAAACATTGATGTGAGAGAGACACATCAACTGGTTGCCTCCTGCATGTACCCCAATTGGGGGCAGGGAGCAAACCCTGAAACCCAGGTATGTGCCCCTGACCGGGAGTTGAGTCTGAGATCTTTCCGTGTGGAGGCCAATGCTTAACCACTGAGCAACACTGGCCAGGGCTCTAATATAATTTTTTAAAATGTATGCTTTTGTATAACATGGACTCTATCTTTCTAGCTCATGATATCTATTTTCTCACCATCCACTATAACTAATCCCTGCTTCATAGTTTTAGGTTTTTGTTAGTGTTTAACATAAAAGTACTCATTTCTGAATTAGTTAGGGTGAACAAATTGCTGTGACAAATGTATAGCCACCTAGATTAAATAGAAGGTGATTTCTTGTTCACATAACAGTATTGGAATGTTATATTACTGGGCTGGTTAAGGGGTGGCTAGGGACTCAGTTTCTATCATCATAACCCCAGGGTTGTCTCCATTCCAGTTAGTTGGAATTAAAAATGTAGAAATGCCATGGGGGAAGTTTTTACCAGCTAGGCCTGGAAAGGTGACACCATCTCTTCATATTTCAATGATTATAATATAGTCATACTTTATATTGTAACTAGAGGCCCGGTGCACAAAATTCGTGCATGGGGGGTGTGTCCCTCAGCCCATCCTGCACCCTCTCCAATCTGGGACCCCTCAAAGGATGTCCGACTGCCCGATTAGGCCCGATCCTAAACGGGCAGTTGGACATCCCTCTCACAATCCAGGACTGCTGGCTCCAAACTGCTTGCCTGCCTGCCTTCCTGATTGCCCCTAATCGCTTCTGCCTGCCAGCCTGGTCACCCCCTAACCACTCCCCTGCCAGCCTGATTGATGCCTAACGGCTCCCCTGCCAGCCTGTTTGTCCCTAACTGCCCTCCCCTGCAGGCCTGGTCACCCCTAACTGCACTCCCCTGCAGGCCTTGTTTCCCCCCCCCCCAACTTCTCTCCCCTGCAGGCCTGCGTCCCCCACAACTGCCCTTCCCTGCAGGCCCAGTCGCCCCCAACTTCCCTCCTCTGCCAGCCTGGTCCCCCCCCAACTGCCCTCCCCTACAGGCTTGATCACCCCTAACTGCACCTTGCAGGCCTGGTTCCTCCCAACTTCCCTCCCCTGCTGGCCATCTTGTGTCCACATGGGGGCAGCAATCTTTGACCACATGGGGGCAGCCATCTTGTGTGTTGCAGTGATGGTCAATCTGCATATTACTCTTTTATTAGATAGGATAGAGGCCTGGTGCACGGGTGGGGGCCAGCTGGTTTGCCCTGAAGGGTGTCTCGGATCAGGGTGGGGGTTCCCTTGGTGCATGGAGCGGCCTGGTGAGGGGCCTGTGGTGGTTTGCAGGCGGGCCATGCCCCTCAGCCACCCAAGCAGAGGCCCTGCTATCTGGGATTTATTTATCTTCTGTAATTGAAACTTTGTAGTCTTTTTTTTTAAATAAATCTTTATTCAGATTATTACAATTGTTTATCCTTTTTCCCCCCATAGCTCCCCTCCACCTGGTTCCCACCCCACCTTCTGCCCTTACCTCCCCCCCACTGTCCTCATCCATAGGTGTATGATTTTTGTCCAGTTTCTTCCTGAACCCCCCCCCACCACACACCCCTTTCCCCCTGAGAATTATCAGTCCACTCCCTTTCTATGCCCCTGATTTTATTATATTCACTAGTTTATTCTGTTCATCAGGTTTTTAATTCACTTGATTTTTAGGTTCACTTGTTGGTAGATATGTATTTGTTGTTCATAATTTTTATCTTTACTTTTTTTTTTCTTCTTGCTCTTCTTTAAGAATACCTTTCAGCATTTCATATAATACTGGTTTGGTGGTGATGAACTCCTTTAGCTTTTTCTTATCTGTGAAGCTCTTTATCTGACCTTCCATTCTGAATGATAACTTTGCTGGGTAGAGTAATCTTGGTTGTAGGTTCTTGCTTTTCATCACTTTGAATATTTCTTGCCACTCCCGTCTGGCCTGCATAGTTTCTGTTGAGAAATCAGCTGACAATCGTATGGGTGCTCCCTTGTAGGTAATTAACTGTTTTTCACTTGCTGCTTTTAAGATTCTCTCTTTGTCTTTTGCTCTTGGCATTTTAATTATGATGTGTCTTGGTGTGGTCCTCTTTGGATTCCTTTTGTTTGGGGTTCTGTGCGCTTCCTGGACTTGTAAGTCTATTTCTTTCACCAGGTGGGGGAAGTTTTCAGTCATTATTTCTTCAAATAGGTTTTCAGTATCTTGCTCTCTCTCTTCTTCTGGCACCCCCATAATTCTGATGTTGGTACGCTTGAAGTTGTCCCAGAGGCTTCTTACACTATCTTCAACTTTTTGGATTTTTTTTTCTTTTTGCTTTTTCGGTTGAGTGTTTTTTGCTTCTTTGTATTTCAATTCTTTGACTTGATTCTTGTGTTCCTCTATTCTGTTTCTGGGTCTCTGTATAATATTTTTTATTTCAGTCATTGTATGTTTAATTTCTAGTTGGTCCTTTTTCATATCTTCGAGGGTCTCGTTATATTTATCGGCCTTTTCTAGGATATTCTTAAAAAAACCTTATAACCGTGGTTTTGAATTCTATATCCAGTCGTTTGTTTTCCTCCATTTCTTTCGTTTGTGATCTGTTTCTCTGACGCCGCATTTTCACTACTTCCCTGAGTTGGTAGGATAGATTTGTGTGCTAAGTTTCCTATATGGCCCATTGGGTCGGCCTCCCCAGTTAACCTGAGGTGGACACTCTTGGTGCACCCCTTTGTGGACTGTGTGTACAGCCTTGTTGTAGTTAAGTCTTGATTGTTGTTGGTATCACTGGGAGGAATTGACCTCCAGGCCAGTTGGCTGTGAGGATCAGCTGTGTCTATGCTGGGAGAAGTTCGGTGCTGGAGACAGCCTTATAGGATTAGACTTGCCAACTTGCAATAGCCTCTGTGCTCAGCTTGGATGGGGTGGAGTCTCAGGGCGAAGAAGACAGTCTTGGCTTCCAGTCAGCCTTGCTGTTACGCGCGCACGCTTATGCCTCTAGACCTCTGCCTTCCCCGGCTCCCGAGTCTCTGCCCGAGAGTCCAGATTCCCCCCACAAGAGCGTCGGTCCCCAGGGGCTCGCCTGGAACTGGGGTTCAGCACAGTCAGAACTGGGGCTCAGTGCAGTCAGGAGTTTCTTACTCCCACTAGGGAAAGCCTGTGGCAACCTCCACAGCCTTTGTGCACACTGGCACGCGTGCGCCTTCAGACCTCTGCCTTTCCCGGCTCCCGAATCTCTGCCCGAGAGTCCAGATTCCCCCCGTAAGAGCGTGGGTCCCCAGGGGCTCGCCTGGAACTGGGGTTCAGTGCAGTCAGGAGCTTCTGACTCCCTTTTGCTAGGGAAAGCCTGTGGCAACCTCCGCAGCCTTTGTGCACACTGGCGCGTGCGTCTCCAGACCCCTGCCTGCCGGGGCTCCCCTGGGTCTCCCCCGCTTCTCTGAGTCTCCGGGTGCCTTTCTCCCTACTTGACAGTCCAGACTCCCCCTGTATGAGCCTGGGTTCACGGGGTTTTGCCCAGGACTGGGGTTCAGTGCAGTCAGAAATGGGGTTCAGTGTGGTTGCGGGCTTTTTTCCCCCTTCCGCCAGAGAAAGTCAGCCAGGCTCTCAGCCGCCCTTCCTCTCTGCGTGCACAAAGACCCTTTGCCGTACCTTCAATTCTCTGTGAGCTTTTCTCTTTCCTTCTAGTTGTAGAATTTTCACTCAGCCAGCTTTCCTGTGGTTCTGGATGGTGTCCGTTCTGTGTTTTAGTTGTAGTTTTGAAATTGTTGTGCGAGGCAGCAGTTTAGGTGCTTACCTATGCCGCCATCTTGGTTTCTCCGAAACTTTGTAGTTTTTAGTGGAGCCAAGACTCCTGCTTGCTCCGTGGCTGCAGCCATTTTTGTTGGGATTTATTTATCTTCTATAATTGAAACTTTGTATCCTTGATTGGAGGCCTAGGCCAGCCAGTGTGTGCGGAAAGCTTGGCTTCCTCCATTACCGGGAAAACCCAAGTCTCCTGCTCTCTCCGTGGCCGCAGCCATCTTGGTTGGGTTAATTTGCATACTTGCTCCTGATTGGCAGAGGGCGTGGCTTGTGGGTGTAGCAGAGTGATGGTTAATTTGTATTATACTCTTTTATTAGATAGGATATTGGAATGGCCCGGGGCAGCTGGAAAACGTAGTCTCTGGTTGGGTAGATATTTCCCTCTGACTACTCTATACTGTTTTCCATACATGGTGTACCAATTTACATTCCCACCAACAGTTTACAAAGGATCCAACTTCTTCATATTTGCTACTCATTGTCTTTTTTATATTAGCCTTTTTGATATTAGCTATTTTAACAGGTGTGAGGTGATATCTCATTGTTGTTTTTTTATTTTTAAACTTTATTATTTTTTTGTTAATCTTCACCTGATGATATATTTTTCCACTGGTTTTTAGAAAGAGTAGAAGTGGGGGTGGAGAGAGAGAGAGAGAGAGAGAGAGAGAGAGAGAGAGAGAGAGAGAGATGTGAGAGGGACACATTGATTGGTTGCCTCTCTCACCTCAATCACGGGGTGAGGCTTGAACCTGCAGCCCAGGTACATGCCCTTGACATGGAATCAAACTGGAGACTCTTGGGTGCACAGGCTGATGCTCTAACCACTGAGTCACACAGGCCAGGGCTCATTGTTGTTTTGATTTGTATTTTCCTAGTGATTACTCACTTGAGTACCTTTTCATATACCTGTGGGCCATACCTACTAATACATGTCTTCTTTTGAGAGATGTCTATTTAAATACTTTGCCAATTTATAAATAGGGTGGGTTGTTTATTTGTTTTGCTATTGAGATGGGAGTTACAGACATTTAAAAAAGTGTAACAGCCTTAGCTGCTTTGGCTTAGTGGGTAGAGTGTCAGCCTGCTGATTAAAAGGTCCCAGGTTCAATTCTGGTCAAGGGCACTTGCCCAGGTTGTGGGCTCCATCCCCAGTGGGGGGCATGCAGGAGGCAGCCATTCAATGATTCTCTCATCACTGATGTTTCTCTCTCTTTCTCATTTCCTCTTTAAAATCAATAAAAATATATTTAAAAAATGAAATAAAAAAATAAAACAGAATGAGTATAACAAATTGGACCCAAAGAGTTAACTGTGATATGCAATCCAGTAGCATAGCTCTTTGAGGTATCCTATCTAATAAAAGAGTAATATGCAAATTGACCATCATTCCAAGACACAAGATGGCTGCCCCCATGTGGACACAAGATGGCCACCACAAGTTGGCCTGCAGGGGAGGGCAGTTGTGGGCAGTTGGGGGGGACCCAGGCCTGCAGGGGAGGGCAGTTGGGGGGGGGGACCAGGCCTGCAGGGGAGGGCAGTTGGGGGCAATCAGGCCAACAGGGAGGGCAATTAGGGGTGACCGGGCCAGCAGAGGAGGGCAGTTGGGAGTGACCAGGCCAGCAGGGGAGGGCAGTTGGGGGGGACCCAGGCCTGCAGGGGAGGGCAGTTGGGGGGGACCAGGCCTGCAGAGGAGGACAGTTGGGGGGGGGCCAGGCCAGCAGGGAAGGGCAGTTAAGGGTGACCAGGTCAGCAGGGGAGGGCATTTAGGGGCAATTGTGCTGCCTGGGGAGCAGTTAGGTGTCGATCAGGCTGGCAGGGGAGTGGTTAGTGGTTGATCAGGCTGGCAGGAAGAAGTGATTAGGGGCAACCAGGCAGAGACAGGTGAGCGGTTTGGAGCCTGCAGTCCTCGATTGTGAGAGAGATGTCCAACCGCCCGTTTAGGCCCGATCCCAGTGGGATCGGGCCTAAACGGGTGGTTGAACATCCCTCAAGGGGTCCCAGATTGGAGAGGGTGCAGGCTGGCCTGAGGGACAACCCCCCCCCATGCACGAATTTTGTGCACCGTGCCTCTAGTAATTTACATAAAATTCACATATTGTATGCAATGATATTTAGCATTTATAAAGTTTTGCAACTATCACTTATCTAGTCTTTACCATCAATTCAAAAGTTTTCTTGAGCCTATTTGCAGTTAATCCTTGCCTCTACTCCTAGCCCCAGGCAACCATGGATCAGCTTTCTGTCTATAAATTTGCCTTCTCTGGTCAGTTCATCTAACAGCATTATACAACATGTGTGAATCATATATATTCTTTAAGGCCCCAGATCAAACATTCTTCCTTTCATTTCTCTTTCCTGCACCTTCTTCATCTCTTCAGTTAAGAGGAATTTTTTCTATCTCTGACCTCCCATAGCACATTATCTTTATCTCCTTATAACACAAATAGTTTTCCTTTTATTTGTTACTTAATTACATAGCTCATTTATGCCAGTAGAACCTGTATATTAATGATGTTTGTATCTCCCCTAGTGTTCTTATCCAGGGTCTTAGCCAATATTTGCTGAAGTCCTTTTTGTGTGAATAATATTTTCATGTTCCTGCCATTAGGTGGCAGTGCTCAAATCTTGTACAAAGAAATCCCAAATTTTAATGCAAAGAGGATTCTGGGTCTGTGATTTATCATTAATTTTTTGAGTAAGTATTCAACCAGAAGTCTGTCTTATCCTCTGCTGTGAAATAATCTTGAGTTAGCATGTTATGAGGTGCAATGATATAGACAACCAGAGAAGCTTGTTTGCTCATTGCTTCTACATGAAACATTTTGTTTCTGCTAAATTGGAAATTCCATATTGACCTCTTTGGTACATGCATTGATACTGTGGAAGGAAGACTTTCATTAAGGGTCTTTCATTCAGTTAGCATTTACAAATTATTGTGCAGAACAGTTTGTGATGGTGTGGATCAATGGCATTACCTATTGGATATATAGCTGCTACCCATGCTTCCAAATTAATATCAGTATTTGAAAGGTTAACTTTCCTTTTAAAGCAGACAACAATGGAACTTTATTTTTAGGTTCTCTCACTCTCTCTCTCTCTCTTTAAGGAGTAACAATGAAACGGACTACTAGTATAAGTCCCTCACAGCAAGATAAAATAATTTGACTGGATTCTGTCATAGACAAAGTCTCTGTATTTCATCTGAAATTTCTGGCTGATATAATTTTTCCAGAGTTTTCTGAAAAATTCCTAAAACTTGTATTAGCACTTGTGAAGTATGCTAAGCGGAGCACCTGATTGGTCCACAGCAGGGTTAGAACTACTTTTTGTTTTCTTCTTAGTGTTGGGTTTATTTGTAGGAAGAGTAGGGTGAGCCAAATGAAACTATAGTATACATAAATATAGGTAGTATTATTAAAAAAATGTGTGTAAAGGGAGATGGTGGAAACTATATAGTGAAATACCAGAGACTTTTTTTTTTTTTTTTTAGAAAATGATGGTTTCTATTTTGATATAAGGAAATATTTCCTGTTTGACAGACCTCACTAACCCTAACTTGCACCATAGAATTACCTCCCTTGATCTTATCTTACAGAAGAAAATTTTGACTGTTAATCAAGATTGGTGATGTTGTTGCCATGAGATTACCTGTATTACAACATTCCTGCTTAGATTGCTCTTCTTAGAAATCTTCAAAGATTACTGACAATTTCCAATTTAGCAGAATGTTGGCAATAATAACAACTTGCTATAGTAGGACAATAACCTGCTTCCCTTAGATAGGACTCTGATATCCAGGTGTCCATAGATGAGGAAGAGAATGTTTACTACCCTATATTGTTCAAGTTCAACTGTTCATCTCAGTATAAATGTTGCTTTGGAAAACACTTTGGTTATCACACACGAGGGAGTCTGAGAGATTCAAAGTTGTTTTTATTTTATTTTATTATTTTTAAAATATATTTTATTGATTTTTTTACAGAAAGGAAGGGAGAGGGATAGAGAGTTAGAAACATCGATGAGAGAGAAACATTGATCAGCTGCCTCCTGCACACCCCCTACTGGGGATGTGCCTGCAACAAGGTACATGCCCTTGACGGAAACCGAACCTGGGACCCTTCAGTCCACAGGCTAATGCTCTATCCACTGAGCCAAACCGGTTAGGGCGCAAAGTTGTTGTTTTTAAATAAAGTTCTGTTTTCAAACCAAATAAACTAGGCTCTCTTCCTCTTTGCTACCTCAGCTTGCAAAGCCCCTCCCACTCTTCTAAAAACTGGGTATCTCTTAACTCATCCTTCAAGATTCAGCTCAAATGTCACTCCCTGGTGGAGACTTCCTCAACGTGGCAGGTAGAGCCGGTTACTCCCTCTGTTCCCACAGCTCACAGCGAGTAACTCAGCATATGGGATTATCACATGTATGGGATTATCTGTTTTCCGGCGGATTATCTGTTTTCGGGTGTGAACTTCGAGGGAGGAGACCATGTCTTTTTACTTTTTCCCGTTTGTACAATCCAACGTTTGGCACATGGTAGGTAAAGTTGAACGACTGAAACTATTACTTGGCGACTTTCTGCCCACAGGGAGCAGTACCTCATCCAAGTTACCCGTCCGGCGACGGATTGCAAGAGTTTCCGCGGGCACACCGGTTCCCGCCAACCCAGCGTTTAAAAACAAACAGCTGTGCACGTTCGGGAATAGAAGGTGGCCCTCACGACGACCGCCTTTCATTGAACCCGGGTCGGTTAATATCCCCCAGCTGAGTTGGTAAAGGCGATTTCGGAGGTTTCTCAGTTGAGGGAAGCGCTCTCCCTGAACAAAGTCAGGATCCCCAGAGGTATTTCTCTAACTCTGGGCTGCTAACGAGGCCCGCTTTTCTCTAACGGGGATAGGAAGTCGAAGGAAAAGACGTGGGCTTCACACTAAGCCGGGGAAGGTGGGTATAACGCTGATCGCAGCCGCACCTTCCACTTTGCAGCACCAGCCCCCAGACTAAACGCCCACCAGCGCTGCAGCCTTAACTGTCGGAGCACTAGGCGCCCCGCCCACTTCTGGGCGGTGAGCCACCATTCTCGCGAGAACGCAGCTCAGTCTCGCTTCTTTGAACTGCGGGTTCTCGCGAGAAGAGGATTCGGAGCCGGCCAGCAACCTGCCGGGAGGCTCTAGTGGCCGCGGCCGCCCTAGTGGCCGTCCCCATCGACACCTCCAGAGGGGTCCAGTTGAGGAGGAAGCGGAGGTGTCACTGGCCCTGGCTTTTGCCTAGGCCTTTCGTGGACGCTCACGGAGGACTACAGGTTCGGGGGTGACTGGGCGCCGCTGGGGAACTCGGTGGGGGCGGTGCCGGAGGCTGGGCTTGGCGGGGGCGCAGGAGGAAGGGGGAGGAGGGCGAATCTGGGATTGAGAGCTGGGCTGCTGTGGCGGTGGTCTGGGGGGGCTCCGAACCTGCCAGGGGACCAAGGGTGGGGTTCTGGGCTCCGGTCGCTGGCACCCAATTTTGAGAGGCCGGGTTGGGGCTTGGGTCCGGCGGTGCTGTTTTTGCGTTGGAAGCCCGGAGGCCTTTCCCCAGGGGTGAAGGCGGTACCCTCATCCCTCCTTCCCAGGGCTGAGTAACCCCGTGCCCCGCCCCTTTTCTGTCGTCCCTGGGCTAACGCCGCGACACCCTGAGGAGGGCGCATCACAATAGGGGATAAGGTGGCAAGTAGTCTCCCTTTGGGCAAAGAGGAGTGAGACCCTAATAATGTGTTGCGTGGTTTTAGGCTGTGGTAGCATCACGTGTGGTAAAGCTTTTTTTCTCCCAAAACTTGCACAGAAAAACTTCTATTTTCCTTACTCAGATTCAAGTTTCCTAACACCCTTTATCTACTGGAATGGAGTGCGGGGAGGTGAGACATCACTTCGTAATTTGTAATGTGGGGGCAATGTGACCATCCCGGGTCCTACAGATTTCTTACTTCCCCCTGCTCCTCAGTATTTTGAGTCCATGATGAAAAGAAACAAATCCAGACATGCTAAAGATAGAGCCTCACCTGATTGTCACTTTGTGTACTTAGCATGCAAAGATTATTTAAGTTTTGTATCTTGAAGCCTCTTTATGTTTTTTATTTAAATTTACAAACAATGAAGCCGCATGGTATATTGATTTTATTTGGACAATTGGGTACCTCCTCCCCCTCCCTAACTACACAGATTTGGTCAACACTTTTTAGAGAGGAGGTTAGGGATACATTTTGAATGAAAGAGACTGTAAAAGTTGAACTAAGGGATATATACGGAATGAAACCGTAAGGGCCAACAAATATTTTTCTGTTTTGGATAGCCCATCCAGGACTGAAGTCTAAGCATTGAAAATGAGGACCGCAAGTTGTCATTTCAATAAAAGCAGAAAACTGTAGAAAATACTTGGGAAAGGTTTTGATGGTGGATTAAGGCTGTTAAAAAAGTGTGTGAGACTTATTTTTGAAGGTCTAAATGTGTTTCATAAGTGTTTGTAACATTTCTCAGTTTGTGACGTAACTGCATTGTTATACATAAAGAGAAAGTGGGAAGGGTGGGCCTGAAGCTTTGAGCGGGTAAGAGGAACCATGGAGTAATGTGGTGTTCAATCAGGAAAAGCTTTGGATGTCTCAGAAATACTTTTGAGTTCTTCCACCTGTTTTTCCTCCCTCCCCAAAAAGCTTTCAGGTGGGCTTTTTACTTTCTGTATTCCACTCTTCCAGTAGTCTGAATTTTTCTTTCTCACCCTTCTAAGCCTTAGGAAATTTTAAAATAATTAACTATGAAGTTGCAATCTGCTATGGTCTGCTTTGTGGCTTTTTACATTTAGGTGACTTGTTGAAGTGTGGAAAATATTATGCACCCTTTCAAAGAAATTGTTTATGAATAGCAAACTCACATGCCTTCAGGTACTAGGCAGATGAAAATGAAAATGAGTGAAATGCACTAGACTCTAGTCACTAGTCACTAGAGTCTAGTGACTAGTGACTAGAGACTAGAGTTTATGCCTCATCTTAGAGGGACATCCAGTTCTCAGGCCCACTTGATTAGTGCCCTACATGAATATGGGGCCAGAGAACACAGGAAATCTAGATTTTTTCTTGAAGCCTCTTGATTTAAAAAAATACCATGAATTAAAACACCTGAAAATAGCTTCATGTGGCCCAACCAAACCCAAATCTGTCAGTAGTTGTATCCTGTTCTCCATTTTAGGATCTCTGATATAGGTGAGAATTAATACAGTTCACAACCAAAAAAAAAAAAAAAGATTTAAAGCAAGTATGCCAATTCGTTTGGAATTCAAACCTAGGAGGGCTTGAGAAAAATGTCACGTCTAATAGAAAACAGAGCCCTGGTCAGGTGGCTGGGTTGGTTGGAGCTTGTCCTGTGCACTGAAAGGATTGTGGGTTCTATTCCCTGGTACGGACATGTGCAGGAGGCAACCGATTGATGTTTCTCTCTCTCTCCCTTCCTCTCTAGAATCAGTGAAAGTATGTCCTCTGGTGAGGATTCAAACAAAACAGTAGAAAAGTTTAACAGCTGAGTTTAATAACCTTTAAATAAAGTAGGGCAAATTGAACTGGTCCTTATTAACATTGATTGTATTTTATTGATTTCAGAGAGGAAGGGAGATCCAGGAGAGAGAGAAACATCACCGATGAGAGAGAATCATTGATTGGCTGCCTCCTGCACGCCCCACACTGGTGTCAAGCCTGCAAATGCCCTGACCTGGAATTAAACTGTGACCTCCTGGTTCATAGGTCGAGCTCAACCTCTGAGCCATGCCAGCTGGACCTTATTAACATTTTAACTGGAAATAACCAAAAGAAAAAAAAACACACCTTTCAGTATTTATGGTTTAGTAACTCAGGGTTCTGAGCAGAGGTAATTTAAAGGTATCTTGTAAGGAAATTGATTTATTGAGAAGCCCTTTATTGTACTTGCAATTAATATGTAAAATTAAATCCAGGAGACCCTCTTCTACTCAGCTATGGTTTTGAATATTTAATGTTTGCTATACCATCCACATTTTCCCACTAATTGACTGTTACTGGAAGCAATTTTGAATCCTTGGAAATTCTTCCATGACTCGTAGGGTGGGAGCGGGGAAGGGTCATCAGTATGGAAAGAAAAGGGATGAGGAGAGAGTGTGATGTGAAACAGGCACTCATGTGTTTCTCTTAATTGCCCATTAAAAGATTGATTTGAATTAAACTATTTTTTCTTGTACTTTGGTAAATTAAACACAGTGCCTTATATATAGTAGAATTTAATGATATTTGTGTAATTGAGCCCTGTTGGGTTAAGCCACATTTACTTATTAGTATGAAGTACATTAATTAATTCATACTTGGACTGTGGAGAATGGGAACATAGAGATCAGACCTAAGAAAGAAGTGGACTGTAGGATGCAGAAGGCAAGGTCAGTGTCTTCTATTGGAGTAAGGGTGAGAAAGGAGGCTAGGTGAGGGAAAGATTTTTGAAAAGGAAGATAAAATAGTTAAATACCTTTCTGTCTACATTGCAGTTTTACAAAGAGCTCTACTTTTTACGACTAGATTGGTAATAACTAATGCAAAGGCTATACAAAGAACATTAGATTTTAGCCAAGCCAGGACTACTTTGGGGAGTTTGCAACTTGGATTTTCTTTGTTAGCCTAGTCCTTACAGGTCAAGCTAGTCTAATATTTTCATCCAATCCCTGTCTCTCTGGTATAGGAAGTGAAACAGGAGCAGATTATGTTTGAATTTGTTGTATATTTATGGAGGTTATATTTGTTTAGGGGGAGCCATCATTTTCCTTTCTGCTTGTTTCTACCATGACTTGTAAACTAGGAAGTTCTTTCTGATAAGTATCTTTTCCCCGTCTTTATACCCCCCTCAGATGGCTTCCTAAGGGAGAATTAAATGAGGTTAGGAGGAATTGAGTATGCTTTTTTACACAGTGCCTTCTGGCTCTATTTTGGAGGTCCCAATTCTTAGGATATACATTTATTCCTCTAAATGGTAGATTTATTTGATCAGACTGGACACTGTGAGGAAGAAGCAAATGCTTCTAAGTTTAATTTACAATTGAAATTAATTTGATCACTGGTTTCAGCCATATTTTTATCTTCATCTGACTCCTTTATTACGTTGTTTCTTCATCATAATGAAGGAAAAGATTGTTATAGATGTTCATTAATAGAGGAAGAACTTAAATTATTTTAATCTTCTTGGATAGAATGTTTATGAGGGTACAAGCTAATGGCTTGCTGTGGTTTAGTTTAGCATCCTTGAAACTGTGACCTACCTTGCTAAGTAGGTGGTAATATAGAATTCAGAGATAGAAGGTAAGCAATTGGCATTCAAAGAGATGCTCTCTAGGAGAGGATTAAGAGATTGGTAAATGTTAGTTGCAGGCTGTGGGAATACAATGAGATGAGTTACAGTAGTTCCCCCTAGATACATTCTAAGACCCCCAGTGGATGCCTGAAAGCTCAGGTAGTAACAAACCATACACACACACACACACGCACGCACGCACGCACGCACGCACGCATACGCACACGCACGCATGCAGGCTTTCGCAAGTGCATACCTGGCTACATGTTTTCTGTTCATGTCTTCCACCCATAGAGTTAATGCCTTTTTCATCTTAACTAAGCACTTATCATGTACTGTGGCCATCATTTGCAGTATGAGGTGTGACAGCATGAATTTCTTTTTCCTTCCCAATTTCATGAATAGAAGATTTCATTTTTACTGCAGATTTCAGCATAAGTATTTTTCTTCTTATTGAGAATGTTCACTTTTTTCACTTAAAAAGTACTTTATGGCTTCTCTTTGGCATATCTGAATTGCCAGCATCACTATTCTTGCAGTTTGGGGCCAATATTAAGTAAAATAAAGGTTGTTTGAACACAAACACCAAGATACAGTCACTCTAATAATCGAGAAGGCTATTACTAACTGATTAATGGGCAGGTAGTGTATACAGTGTGGCTGTGCAGGACAGAGGGATGATTCACATCCCAAGGATGATGAGAGGTTTCATCACACTACTTAAAACTTATGAATTTTTGGAATTTTCCATTTAATATTTTGAACTGGGTAGTGATTGAAACCATGGAAGGGGAAACTGCAGATAAGGGGAGGGAGGGGGAATACTGTACTTGAAAAGAGGAAAGATTTTCTGTCAAATATGTGATCTGAAGTCACAGTAGATTTCTGAAGATTGTAATATGCTGAAAGCTATCTTTGCCTTTAAAAGCATCTTTTTTTTTTTTTATAAATTTAACTTTATTGTTGAAAGTATTATAGATGTTCTTTTGTTTTTTCCCATTGACCCCTCCCCCCACTCCACCCTGCATGAGCCCCTCGCAGGCATTCACCACTCTATTGTCTGTGTCCATGGGCTATGCATATCCTCCTATATAATAAACACCTAATATGCAAATCGACCGAACAGTGGAACTACCGGTCACTGTGATGCGCACTGACCACCAGGGGCAAACGCTCAACGCAGGAGCTGCCCCTTGGTGGTCAGTGTGTTCCCACAGGGAGCACTGCTCAGCCAGAAGCCAGGCTCATGGCTGGCAAGCGCAGCTGCAGTGATGGGAGCCTCTCCTCTCTCTGAGGCAGCGCTAAGGAGCAGAGAGCTGAGCAGTGAGCAGTGAGTGGGCGGGCAGTAAGGAGCGAGGGCTCTTGGATTGCGAGAGGGCTAAGCCTGCATTTAGACATCCCTGGAGGGGTGCCGGGCTGAGGGAACAGCCCCCCCCCCTTGCCGAGTGCACAGATTTTCATGCACCAGGCCTCTCGTGTGCATATAAGTTCCCTGGTTAATCACTCCCCACCCATCCACTCACCGATCCATCCACCCACCACCACTGAAATTCGTCAGTCTGTTCCATGTAAAAGCATCTTTCTTTATCCTTAATAGTTTATTTTTCTGTTTAAAATGTAAAACATCTGATTACTTGGTATTTATTTTTATCTTTGTAGTTGGGTGATCTAGTAGTATTTTTGTCACAAACTGAAATTAACAGTATTTGTTTGAGGATGAGATTCTGTCATAGTCTCTGATTGTAGTATTACTTGATTAGAAACTAGGAATAAAATTGTAACCATACTCTTCTGCTTGGAATACCTTATTTGGGATTATTTAGATCTGGGTTTAAAGCCAACTTTTAGCTTTCTGACATAAAAGTTACTTAACCTTCCTGAGCTTTTATTTCCTCCCAGGAAAAGTGGAGATATAATTGTTAAGAGTTTAAGAATGAAATGAAATAAAATATATAAAAGTGCTATGTAAATAGTAAATTAAGTATAATTGTTAACATTTTGTTCTGATTTATTCTTAGAAAATAGCATTCTGGCCAGTGATCTTGAAACACATCCATCAAATAAATTTACATTTACATGTAGCTGTTTCATTTAGAGGGAACAAATTTAAAGTGTAGAATTTACAGCCTTGCCAGTATGACTCTTCCATTGTCAATTACAAAGATTTAAAAAAAAAAAATTCTAGTCAATACTGAATAGACCTTTTCATTTTCTTGCTTTCATGTTGGCTTCCATTGATTGATACCTGGTATTCTATATAATTTGAATGCCAGGTGGGATAGTAGGAAAAAGGGAAGGGAGAATAGATTGAAGAGAGAGATGGTGTGGCATTTAAACAATCTATTGGGATATTGTTATCTACTTCTTAGACATAAAACCATTTTATTTTTATTAATTTGGGTTATTTTCCTTTAAGGTTTTTGACTGCCATTGCTAGTAGCAAATAAGTAGAAAACTATCCTGAGTTTTCTTTTGTAGGCTACATTAAATGTCATCTTAAAAATAAATCTTAGAGCCCAGATGACTGAAGAAGAATCTTAGGTGCAAGATTGTGCAACAGAACATTTTTATAATTTTTAAAAAAATTCATGGATGGTCATACAAATAGTGCTCAATTATTTTAAAGGTAATTATTTCATTCAGGACAGTTTGCTTTGATTTTTCTCACATCTAGAGAGCAAGCAATACAATCTATTCCATCCTTTTGGCTCTTCATTTGTTAATTTAGTTTGCTTAAAGAAATTCCTATAACATGAGTAACTGTGGGGCACTATTGTTTCCTTCTTGTTGAACTGTCCAAATTGCTAGGGTTTCTCTTTTAAAAGAATATTTAGTTATTAGAGACTAGTGGTATTATAAAACCATAATTTTGAAAGTCACTAATACTCTAAATTTTGGAAGAGAAAACTGAAATTCAGATTAAGCCTTTCCTTTACCTGACTTAAAAAAATTATTTTGTACGAGTTTATTTGAGCCCTAGCCAGTTTTGCTCAGTGTGTAGAGTGTTGGCCTGGGGACTTAAGGTCCCGGATTCGATTCCAGTCAAGGACACCTACCTCAAGGTGCAGGCCCTGGTTAGGGTGCCTGCGAGAGGCAACCAATCATTGGTGTGTCGTTTTATATCGATATTTCTCTCTCTTTGTCTCTCCCCCTCCTGTCCACTCTCTAAAAATCCATGGAAAAATATCCTTGTGTGAGGATTAAGAACAACAAAAAAAGAGCTTATTTGAACTGAACTGATGACATATATCTCCCCTTACTTGATTTTGATAAAAGGTATTGGTTGCTAGTGGGAAAGCAGGTCTCCAAGTCTCCTGAGTGGTTTATTCCAGTGATCTCCCTAGTGGGTTGCATGTACTTCTGGGAGTGTATGAAAAACTTGTTCATTGTGCCATGTGAAGAAAACAATAGAACTTCCATTTATATTTATTTTAGTATTTTTTTCATTTTTATTTTTTGTGTATATGTAGTATATACATAGTACTGGTGTGAAAGTATATGTACATTATTTAGAAAAATTTTTTTAATTGATTTCAGAGAGGAAGGGAGAGGGGGAGAGAGAGAAACATCAATGATGAGAATCACTGAGTGTCTGCCTCCTACATACCCCCTACGGGGGATCGAGCCCACAATATGGGCATGTGCACCTGACCAGAATCAAACCCAGAACCCTTCAGTCCCCAGGCTGACGCTCTATCCACTGAGCCAAACCAGCTAGGGCTTTGTGCATTATTTATATACATATATAGGTGTAGCTCAAGCATATCAAACTTGCGGCCCACGGGGTGCATGTGGCCCACAACGAATATTTTTTTGCGGCCCAGCCAATATAACGGTATGTAAGAAATGTTTTAATAAAAATTTCACAACTTAATTTTTACAATGTCCTGTTATACGTAATCTATAATAATGAAAGCATAATATGCTAATTAGACCGGACAGCCAAATGACCTTCTGGACGAAGCTGGGGCTGCGAGGGCCAAGCCCCTTGCATGATTTTCGTGCATCGGGCCTCTAGTTATTAATAATGAACTAAAATGATAATGCCTGATTACTATACTCGTGTTGCATTCATCTCCCTTAAGCACAGGTGCACCATTTCTCTCCATTAATACTAGCAGTGAATATTTTAGCAGCCGATTGCCACAACATTAGTCTTGGACTGACTAGTTTGGTGTGTGCAACAGGAAATATTTCACTTTTGGAGAACATGAAAAATAGGTTTATTTGTATTATGCTTATTAATTTGTGCAGTTATTCGGTGTCTGGTAAGTTAATGTTTAAGAAAAAAATATTAATTTTTATTAAAATGTTCTATTTTATGTTAATGATTACTCATTTATTTCAGCCCTTTATATTCAGCATGTCTTTATAGAGAAAAAACTACGTTTCTATGAAAATTGAAGCTTTTGTTTTTTTGGGGGCCCACATAAACTTAAACATGCTAGCCTTTGAGTTTGACATGCTTGGTATAGTTGTTCAAGTTAGTTGAACTCAAATTATATTAAGAAAGGGAAATAGTGTCATTTTAGAAGAAAAGTGGTCTGATATCTTTGATCATCTTTCCTTCCGTAGTGAATGATATTATTTAGCAGAATGCTTATTGATTTAAAAATTGTTTTACAATAAGAACTTAGGAAAGTTACTTATAAAAGTAGTTTTTTGTGTAATTATACAAATGTAGCCCAGCCAGCGTGGCTCAGAGGTTGAGAGGCGACTTACGAACCAGGTAGTCTTGGTTCAATTCCCGGTCAGGGGATATGCCCTGGTTGCAGCCTCTATCCCCAGTGTAGGGGGTGCAGGAGGCAGCTGATCGATGTTTCCCTCTCATCCATGTTTCTGATTCCCTAGCCCTCTCCCTTTCTGTAAAATCAGTAAAAATATATTTAAAAAAAATAAAATGGAATACTACCTATAATATTGAGAGTCTTCCTTTGTCAGCAAGTATTTTGTCTGAAGAAATATTAAATTCCTGAAAATGAAGCATTTAGTGGAAAAATAACTTTTCTGGTAGAAAAGGTTCTGTTATTTTGCTTTTAATCATGCTGGCATATATGGTAGTTACCTGTTTTATTTTTTTTAAATTAGGACATGGATAGCATATGCATTTTCTTATTTCAATCATGTAGCACATTACAGGTGCTCAATAAATGTTGAGTGGTTATTTAGGAATTCTCATCTGTGATTTCAAAAGGCTTATAGAAAGTGATGAAAGAACTAATGAAATATTATGCAAAATTTACATGCAATGGTCTAAAGAAAGTCAGCAATGTGCCTATCATTGTGTTGTTTACAGTATACTGTCTTATTCTTTACAACAATTTGATTGGAAGTTATATAATAGATAAAATAATGGTAATGAGAGTTGTGCTATTTTCTTAATTTCACATTTAAGTAAATTGAGGTCTTGGGGGTTAAGAAGCCTGTACAAAGTCATACAACTAGTTTTATCTGATTCCAAAATCTTTTCTCTTAGTCACTTACTATTGTGGCAGAAGTAGAAAAGTTCTTACCAGTTTTCATTATCAAAAATTTTTGTATGTCATTTTTGGCAGTGGGAAGATAGCTTATTGGTTAAGTATGCTTGGGATGGTAATGGGGGCAGTATGACTTGGGGTTTTGATCAAAAAGCGGTGTAATTATGTGATGCTAATATGTTTGATACCTCTAATGTGTTTGATATCTCTGATTTTTTTTCTTTTTTAAAAATTTCTTTTTAAAGTTATGTGCGATAAAATTCCCTTTCTGGTGTAAAGTTCTGTGAGTTTTGACAAAGGCATACCACCACTATCCAGATACACAGTAGTTCCATGATTCCCCTCCCCCCTCCCCAATTACCTTGTGCTGTCCCTGTGTAGTAGTAGTACCCTCAACCATAACCAATGACTGCTCTGTTCTCTGTCCTTATAGTTGTTGTTTTTTGTCTTTTTGAGACTGTTACAGAATTATATGGTATGGAACCTTTGAGTCTGTCTTTTTTCACTTATAATGCTGTTAACGTAAAAACATTCAAACCTGTAAAGAATTTTTGTGAGTTTATTTGAGCCAAACTTTTGACAATTGCCGGGAAGCAGAATCTCAATGGATTGGGATAATGCTCCAGAGAATGGCGGTTTTTCATCTACTTTTATACATTGCAATCAAAGGAGGAGACATAGGTGGGTTACATGAAATCCAATGGTGATAGATAAGAGAGGTGGGAGAAAGCAAAGGGAGCGGGGTGGGGGTACCTCTGGGATTGGATAGAGTAAAATGATAGAGACTTCTGTAGGTGGGTACAGGATAGTTAACAGTCAACAATTAACATGATAACAATGAAATAATTTGTAGTATCTGTTCTGGCTCTCGGGGCTCACCATAACTGCGGTTAGTTAAAGTTTAGTTTCAGACCATACTTTGTGGTTACTTTAGGTCTTTGATTTTGTAAGTGCTATGCAGGCCTTCCTTGAGCTTGTCAGGTTACCATGTGGCTCCTTTTGTCCACAATGTTTTTGAGATTCTATTTTGGTGTGTGTGTCAGTATTCTGTTACCAGATGAAATAGGTTCTGTGGTGTCACGGAAAAATAATTTCAGGGACACTCACCTAGGGAAAGTTTTAAGCAATAGTGGCAAAGTTTATTAAAGCGAAAAATGATAGTACATTCTTGGAGAGGAAGAGAGTGGGCAAGCCAAGTGGTTGCCACGAGATCTTTGTTAAACTTATATTTCTTGGGTTTGGGAAAGAGCAGGCTTTCTTTTAAACTCTCTCTTTCCTGGATTTTCGGGGGCTTGTGCCCTCCCCCTTTATGGTTTCCATTTTGGTTTTTATTGCTCATGCTGCATAGTTTTGCTTCTTCTAGGCATGCACCTAGTAAAAGGAATTCTCTTGCCATTTTCTCCTTTTCCCCCTTTCCCATTAGTAAGGTGGACTCCCCAGGGTGACTATAAAGTTGTCTTTCCTGCCTACTCAATTTTTTTTTTTTTATACTTGATGCCCAGTGCACGAATTCTTGCACCAGTGGTGTCCCTCAGGGCCTGTGGGATCAGGCCGAAACTGGCTCTCTGACATCCCCCGAGGGATCCGGGATTGCGAGAGGGTGCAGGCCAGGTCTAGGGACCCCATCAGTGCACAATCGGGGCCAGGGAGGGACACGGGAGGTTGGCCAGCCGGGAAGGGACTGTAGGAGGGCTCCAGGGTGTGTCTGGCCCATCTCACTCAGTCCCAATCGGCCAGACCCCAGCAGCAAGCTAACCTACCGGTTGGAGCATCTGCCCCCTGGTGGTCAGTGCATGTCATAGCAACTGGTCAAATGATCTGTTGTCTGCCCCCTGGTGGTCAGTGCTTGTCATGCGAGCGGTTGAGCAGCCTTAGCATATCATTAGCATATTACACTTTGATTGGTTGAAAGGATGACTGGGTGACTGGACACTTAGCATATTAAGTTTTTATTATATAGGATTTTTATTGGTTTCAGAGAGAGAGGGGGAGAGATAGAAACATCAATGATGAGAGAGAATCATTGATTGGTGCCTCCTGCATGCCCCATATTGGGGATGGAGCCCACAACCCAGGCATGTGCCCTGACTGGGAATTGAATCTTGATCTCCTGGTTCATGGGTCCACGCTCAAACACAGCCATACTGGCGGGGTCCTACCAGATGTTTTTTGTTTTGTTTTGTTTTTAAATAGTTTTATTGATTTTTTACAGAGAGGAAGGGAGAGGGATAGAGAGTTAGGAACATCAGATGAGAGAGAAACATCTATCAGCTGCCTCCTGCACACCCCCTACTGGGGATGTGCCCGCAACCAAGGTACATGCTCTTGACCGGAATCAAACCTGGGACCCTTCAGTCCACAGGCCGATGCTCTATCCACTGAGCCAAACCTGTTAGGGCCCTACCTGATGTTTTGTTCTGTTTGACAGAAAGATGATGTTTTCTCCTGTGGGGTGACTGTAAAGCTATGTTTTTCTGCTTAATCAGATGTCTGGTTCCCTTTGCTCTCTGCTCTGTTGTTAATATCTAACTGTCTAACAGTCCTCCTGCTGGGGATTGAGCCTGCAACCCGGGCATCTGCCCTCACTGGGAATCGAATTGTGACCTCCTGGTTTTATAGGCTGATGCTCAACCACTGAGCCATGCCAGCCGGGCAGAGTTTATATTATATTTTTTTATCATGCCTAAAAATATTGTTCTGTGACATTTTTAAAGAACTTTGTTTTTAATAGTCCAGTAATTATTTTTTTTGTTAATGACAAGATCCAAACAATAAAAACCTTTAGTTTGCCTAATATGAAGTAGACATTGGTATCCAAGTGTCAGATTTTGAAGGAATTTTTTAATGGTAAAGAGTTTAGATAGAGGAAGTGGAAAGCCATTAAATATTTTTAGAAAGGTAATTCTCATTATAGCAGAGCAAATAGAGAATTGAAGGGTGGTAAAGAGGTCAACCAGGAGACCTACTGATGGCTGTTAAGGGTTTTAAATGGAGGCACGTAGCTTTATGAATGGGAAGCGAAGAAAACTTGGAAGTAGATTTGCTATAGGGAAAACGAGATGTCATGGATGACTTCAGGGTGGGGTAACAGTATAAGAACTATCCAGGTAGGAGGGAAAGGTGGGTGAAGTGGTATATGGAGCCATTGGTGGAGTCTTTTCCCTCACTAGACTGGTTTTTTTTGAGAACAGGAACAATGTCTGACTTGCTTCAGCCTCTTGTCAATTGCTTGGCATATTATAGTAGGTGTTCAGTAAGTGCTTGAATGAATGAATGAAATAAGATCAGTACAATGTCATCAGTATGGGACAGAGAGTGGTTAAAATAGAAGAGGTCATTAGACATTTCAAAATAGTATATAATATGTGATTTGCCTTTTATTTATTTGTAGTTATAGGTATAGCTTATTGATAACCTTTAAAATTCACTAGCATGTATATGCAAACACAGGCATATTATTTTCAGATATCTCCAACTTTAATTTCATTTATTTTTAGTATGCTTGTATCCCTGACTATTGGGAATGAGGAGTGGGGATGTTATCAGAGAAATGTGTGGATGGTCTTTCTCCGTTGCTGTTGGGAGTGGGGTCCTTACGGTATCTCAAGAAAAAGAATTTTCTGAGACTTAGATGGGAGGATGAGTGATTTTTATTTACATAAAATTATATTCCTGTGTTTGAAAAGTCCCAGTTCCCTTAATCCAGTCCTGGAAGGTGTGCAGCTGGGGATTCAGTAGAGCTAGATGAAAAGCCAGTGTCCAAAGCTTTCATTCCATGGTGGAGCTTGGTCTGGTTTAGCCTTAGACTAGCTGCAGTCGATGGGGTCCATGTAGTTGTGGGCCACCTGGGCAAATGCAGGGGCGCCAAGCAAGCAGGTCCCCTGCAACAAGAGTCCCAAGAGTGCCAAGTGCTCAAGAGTGAACTCCTTTGTTTAGGAGATTAAATGTCTCATCTTTCTATGCTTGCAGTGGCTACGCTTATTCCGGTCAATGACCTGTTCCCAGGTGTGACTGACAAACAAATACCTTTCCTATTTTTTTATTTTTTATTTTTTATTTTTATTGTTGAAAGTATTGCAGATGTCCCCTTTGTAAGTACCTTCCCTATTTCACTCATAACTTTACTGAGCATGCATCTAAACTGCAGCTTCCTGGCAAAGCTGCACAAATGAACTGCCTATACTACTCGACCTTCCTTTTGCTGCTTTCCAGTTATTCATAACTAGGTTAAATTACAACGGTATCAGAGAGAAAGCTTTCACATGGTGATAACCAAGTTTTATTGACAAATGAAATAGAAATATGATTTTTCTTTTTGATAGCCTTCATCTGAACATTCTTTAGTTTCTTGTGGCTGGCTGTAAAGTACATGCTTGTTAATTTCAATAAGATTGATTATGAAGTCATATTGGAATTTCCCTGATGCTAGATGTGCCACCCACTATAAAAGGGTGGAAAATGTGACTCTGAATTTACCTTATCCATTCCTTGTGGTTATATTTTTTTAGTCATTGCATCCTGTGACTTAGGATTCTTCTTTTCTCAATGGACATTTGTGTCTATCTTATTCATAGGGGTGTGTCTTATAGGTATGGGTTAGGAGGAGAAAAAAATACTCTTGTAAAGAAATTTTAATGCCTGAAATAGTTTACTGGAAGACCTATGAAATAAGGAAAAAATGCTCTAAATATCATTCTACAGAATCTTTTTTATTTTTTTAATGTTAATTTTAGAGAGAGGAATATATAGAGAGAAACATCGACCAGAGAGAAACAGCATTGATCGGCTGTGTCCTGCGTGCCCCCTACTGGGGATCGAGCATGCAACCCAGGCATGTGCCCTGATGGGGAATTGAACCATGACCTCTTGGTTCCTAGGTCACTGTTCAACCACTGAGCCACACCAGCCAGGGCAAAAAGTTTCCTTTTTAGTAAATATATTTTTATTTTTATAACTAAAAACTCAAATGAGCTTGAGAATTTTTTTGTTTTCAAAATAATTTTATAGTTTTTATGTCATCTGATACACAATTTATTTTCAGTTATTCAGCGATCCTTAAGAAAATAGGTTTCTTTTCCAGAATCATTCAGCAAATGAACTGTGTGACATTTGCTTAGGATTTAAATTAGCCATTATGTAATTCTTCTCCATTCTCCTTTCTGTTATTTTTATTTCATTGATCTACCTATTTATGTATTTATTATATTAAAATGTTCACTTATAAGATTTTCTTTTTCTTTTTAGTTTAAAAATAATTGCATTTGTATTTGTTTATTTTAAACTAGAGGCCCGGTGCATGACATTCGTGCACTGGGGAGGGGGTCCCTCAGCCCAGCCTGCGCCCTCTCACAGTCCGGGACCCCTTGGGGATGTCCAACTGCCAGCTTAGGCCCTCTCGGACATCCCCTGAGGGGTCCTTAGCGCTGCTGTGGAGGCGGGAAAGGCTTCTGCCACTGCTGTTGCACTTGCCAGCCATGAGCCTGGCTTCTGGCTGAATGGCGCTCCCCCTGTGGGAGTGCACTGACCACCAGGGGGCAGCTCCTGCATTGAGCGTCTGCCCCCTGGGGGTCAGCGCGCGTTATAGTGACCAGTCGTTCTGCCGTTTGGTCAATTTGCATATTAGCCTTTTATCATGTACTAGTGGCCCGGTGCACAAAATTCGTGCACATTAAAAGGGGATTAATTAGAGGAAATAATTTAATATTGCTATTTGCCCTTTCTCTATAATAGAAATGTCAGAGATGAAAGAAAATTAGTAAAATGTTTATGAAAACCTTTCTCCTGTCGGAGTCTGGGGCACACCACGGGACCCAGAGTCAACCCTGCCCACCCACATGCGCCTCAAAATCGTGTGAGACCTAGACCCGGCCGGCCCCCCTCATTGGGATAGATCCAGACCTAGTTAGTCCCACCCTTGTCAAGCCCCGCCAGGCAGGGAACATAGCCTCAGGTCCCCTGGCCCGGCGCCAGGATGGGGGGGCATGGCCTGAGGTCCCCCAGCCTAGGCCGGGGTAGAGGGCATACTTTGAGGTCCCTCGTCAAGCCCCACCAGGTGTGGGACATGGCCTGAGATCCCCTGTCAAGCCCTGCTGGGTGGGGGGCATGGCCTGAGGTTCCCTGTCAAGCCCCGCCAGGCTGGAGTGGGGGGTGGGCTCAGCCTCAAGTCCCCTGGCCCGGCACTGGGAGGGGGGAACAGCCTCAGGTCCCCTGGCTCGGTGCTGGGGCAGGGGGTGTGGCCTGAGGTCCCCCGGCCTGGTGCCGGGGTGGGGGGCATGGCCTGAGGTCCCCTGTCAAGCCCTGCCAGGTGGAGGGCGTGGCCTGAGGTCCCCCGGCCTGGCGCTGGGGCCGGGGGAGCAGTCTGAGGTCCCCTAGCCCAGCACCAGGACGGGAAGCGCACCTTGAGGTCCCCTTCAAGCTCCACAGGTGGGGGGCACGGCCTGAGGTTCCCCGGCCTGGCACTGGGGCGGGGGGAGCAGCCTGAGGTCCCCTAGCCCAGCACCAGGACGGGAAGTGCACCTTGAGGCCCCCTGTCAAGCCCCGCCGGGTGGGGGGCATGGCCTGAGATCCCCTGTCAAGCCCCATGGGGGCAGCCTCAGGTCCCTGCTGATTGCTTGTTAAGGCTCCTTATGGGAACTTGGCCTCAGCTGTGGGTGCAGCCATCTTTGTGACGGAGTGATGGTTAATTAGCATATTCCCTCTTTATTAGATAGGATGATAATTCTTCATTGTTGAAAGTATTGCATATGTCACTTATAAGATTTTCAATTGTCTTTGTAAAAAAAGTACTAAGTAACTGTAAGGAAAAAAGTATAAACATAGCAAAATACTTTCTCTAAAATGAAAGTGTTTCTTTTATTGAGTTCTGAGATACTTACAATTTTAATGAGTTTATCTTGGCCATTTTTTGTGTGTGTGTGTGTGTGAAATTGTACTGCTGGTATACTTTATAAAACTCAGAAAAATACAGTCTTTTCTCAATTCTGGGTTCCCTTTGACTTTTATGCACATCTCCTCCTCACTTTTATCAAATCCAACTTGGAAAAGTTTATAGAAAATATACAGGTATAGGAGTATCAGGAAACCTTGGTTCTAGTCTGACTTAACATAACTGTTCAAATTGTTTAACTATGTTTGGGTTTTTTTTGGTGTTTGCAATCTCTAAATATCAAATCTGACCTATTTCCAAATAAAATACTACAGTCAGAGCATTTTTCAAGATAAAGATTCTGTATAATAAGTTCTAATTTTTATTTATAATCCTGCCATTTATAAGTATTGTGACCTTTGGCAATATTGCTAAACTTCTGAGACTGTTTTCTATTCTGTACATAGAGATTATAATGCCTGCATGTAAGGTGATTGTGAAGATTAAACTGGAAAGTGAATATACTTTAAAGTGTTTACTCCAGGTATTCTGTAAAGGTATTGAGTTTTCTTATAATTTCATATGACTGTTGTACAAATAAGTCACAAACATCACATATGAACAGGCATAAAATATATGAGTCATATTGATAAAATATTTTTGTGATAATTGCACTATAAGGAAACATCAGGATTCTTACATGCTTTATTTGGGGAAAATATTAAATTTCTATTCAAGGGAATTTCTATTCAAGGTCTTTAACTTGGCTAAAGAAATACAATATTGGTATTTGGTCTTACTAGATGCTTTGTTAAGCATCTTAAACTTTCAGTATTAAGCAATGTATTCCAAGTGAAATTTCATCTGAAAGAATCATTTTCTGGAATTGTTTTTGCCTTTTTTGCTACTATATTGATGCTTGGAAAAGTAATGTACACAGATGGTAGTTAAATACATTTACTAAATATAAATAGCACATTATTAAACTGTTGCAGAGTGGTAGCAAATTTAATACTAAGATCCAATGAAAAGTATCTAAAAAGACTTCTGGTGTTTATTTTATTTTTTATTTATTTTATTTTTATTTTTATTTTTCAATTTCAGAAAATAGCATTTTATTTTTATTTATTTATTTTTTTTATTAAGGTATAATATGTGTACATATCTTACCATTGCCCCCCCCCCACCCCACTCCCATACATGCCTCACCCCCCAATGTTTTGCATCCGTTGGTTACTCTTATATACATGCATATAAGTCCTTCAGTTGATCTCTTATTTCCCCCACCTCTCCCTAACCTTACTGCTGTAATTTGACAGTCTGTTTGATACTTTACTGCCTCTGTATCTATCTTTTTGTTCATCAGTTTATAATGTTTTTCATTATCCCCAAATGAGTGAGATCATGTGGTATTTTTCTTTCATTGACTGGCTTATTTCACTTAGCATAATGTTCTCTAATTCCATCCAGGTGCCTACAAATTCTGGTGTTTATTTTAATCTAATTTGTGGTATTTTATATGTCTAGTATTTTTAATCATGTATATCACTTTTTAAAAAAATGTCACAGTCATGTCTGAAAGTATTTAAAATTCTGTGACTCTTTTATTCTGCATGGAATAGACTTAAAGGTCAACACTACTTTTTTATGTAGGTTATGGGTGCTACATGTGTGCTTTCAGAGCAGTAGTGAGAAAGCTTGAACTGGGATGGCAGGACGCCCTCATCCTTATGACAGTAACTCCAGTGATCCAGAGAATTGGGATCGGAAATTGCATAGTAGACCTCGTAAACTTTATAAACATTCAAGGTAGGTATCAAATATATATTTCACATATCAAAGCTTTGATAAAAACCAAACTGCATTTGGTTGTGACAAGTCTTGTCAGAGGATGGGGCTTACAAAATATTATAAATATTTGTATTTCTCCTTAAATAACTTTTAGAAGAACATTCCTTTCAATTTTCTTATATTTGTATGTATTTGAATTTTCATTTGTTTGTAAATATGTAATGTTAAAACTCCTTAGTTAACCCTATGAATAACTGAAATATTTAATTGGGAACTCTGGCAAGACAGTTTAGTCTTTTGTATTTAAAACTCTATTAGGAATTTATTTTATTTTGTGATACATTGTGTATAGATTATATATGATGATTTATAGCAGTGGTTCTCAACCTTTCTAATGCCGCGACCCTTTAATACAGTTCCTCATGTTGTGGTGACCCCCAACCATAAAATTATTTTCGTTGCTACTTCATAACTGTAATTTTGCTACTGTTAATGAATCGTAATGTAAATACCTGTGTTTTCCGATGGTCTTAGGCGACCCTGCTAGTGGTTCTCAACCTGTGGGTCACCACCTGAAAACCGCTGCTGTAGAACCAACCGCTAGCAGGGTCGCCTAAGACCATCGGAAAACACAGGTATTTACATTACGATTCATTAACAGTAGCAAAATTACAGTTATGAAGTAGCAACGAAAATAATTTTATGGTTGGGGGTCACCACAACATGAGGAACTGTATTAAAGGGTCGCGGCATTAGAAAGGTTGAGAACCACTGATTTATAGGCTCTTGACAGTCTTTGCCTCCATACATTTTTAACTATGAATTTATATTGTGTAGTCATCGTGATCGTAATGGGAAAAGCAGTCTTTATGTTGTGACTATGCTGGGTTTATTTAAAGTCTAATGCATTAAGTAAAACTTATTTCAAAAGTTTCAGCTCATTTATAATTATAAAGCTTTCATTTTGTGCTGTGTTGTGTGGCTTAATAAGGAACACCTCATTTAGAACACTTTATGATCTGATATTTTAAGGTGCTAATTGACAGCTCATAAACCTCACGTTTATTGCATGTTTATTGCATGTAAACATGTTTTCATAGAGTATTGTGCTTTATGAATATTAGGGGATATTGAACATTTAACTTACGAATATAAAATTCTCCTGACGTTGATAAATAATATCAGCTTTCTTAAAAAAATTAAAAAATGCTGTGATACTGAAATCCATTTTGTAATTTTAAAGAAATGATTCAGGTACTTTTAAACTGTATATTATATAGCTAGAAAATATGAGTGACTGATACTGTTTAAGTCTCCTGACAAGATGTCTAACTTTATAGTGGACGTTTGATATGATGAGATCTAAAATGAAAATGTTAGGTTGACTTTATCAGTATATACCAATGGTATGAGTGCTTTTTGGTTTGTTCATTTTTTGTGTGTGTGTTCGTCCCCTTCACCTTGTGGCTCTAGTTCTTTATCTCTGTCCTGCTTACATGGATAATTATTTGAGATGAAAGAGATACAGGTTTTATCTCATAAAGTTTGGGGCTATATTTATTATATCTGTTATGTTGTATGCTTATTTTCTGGTGAGTTGAAAGTTAATCCTTCCTAGTTCTTAGTATTTTCCCTGCTGATGTATAATAGTGCATCATATATGAAGTGGTGACAGGATGAAAATAAATTGTTTGCTTTATGAAAGCAAATACAATGGGAAAAATTTATAAAAATTAATGATACTTTTTTCATTGCTGCTATTTCAGTAACATAGCTCTTAATATCTATAGCATCAGTACCTTTCTGGTGTTCTTTTTAGGTACACTGCTACAGTATTGGTTGTTTAAATGAAAATATAATAATAAATAGAAAGTAAATTCCAATACATTGATTTTTTTTTTTAAATGAAAATATCATGAAATCCTTTGAGCTTATTTTAACCTCATTTGTGGAAAATATGCCTAAGGGAAAATAGCTCACTTTTAGGGACCTTTTGTTCTTTGTACTTAGGAACATATTTAGGATACTTTAAAAAAATATACAGTTTGACTTTTTTAAATGGTGTTTTCTTAATTGATAGTAAATTAATTATTTGAGAAGTTTTAAATACTAATAGTCAGCTAATATTGTTGAGAACCTTTGCTCAGTTCAAGAGAGATTCAGAAGTTTGTCAGAGTACCATCATGGGATGCTTCAATAACCACATGTGGAACAATTAGAGGATAGTAGGGCACTAAACTATGGTAGTGAGGTATAGTAAAACTAGAGGCCTGGTGCATGAAATTCGTGCACTGGGTGGGTGTCCTTCAGCCCAGACTGCCCCCTCTCGCAGTCTGGGAGCCCTCAGGGGATGTACTACTGACAGCTTGTGGGGAGCAGGCCTAAGCCACAGTCTGGCCGCAGCGGCTCGGAGCACGCCCCTCTGGGCGGGTCCGTGGTTCCTCTGGGTGCCTTGGTCCCAGCGGCAGTGAGGCTTGGAGCACGCCCTCCTGGGTGGTCTGCTGGGGGCCTTGCTCCCAGGGAGGCGGCGCGATGCGCCTGCCCGCAAACCGCCCCCCCCCCCCCCCCCCGGCTGCCCGCAAACCCCCCAGCCGGAGTGGCCTCGGAGCTGGGCTCGGAGCTGGGCGGCGCTGCACTCCCTCCGGGGGCCTTGTTCCCAGGGCAGGAAGGCTCCCAGGGCAGGCAGTGCGGCATGCCTGTTCCCGGACCCCTGGCGGGAATGGCCTCAGAGCTGGGCGGCTCCGGAGCTGGGGGTGGGCTCCAAGCTGATGGTGACACAGCCTCCTGAGCTGGTCATGATGTCCTGGCCTAATTTGCATATTTCTCTCACTATATAGGATAAGAGTTCAGAGAAGGAATCCGTGTTGGCTTGAATGGGTGAAAATGAGATTTGAGCTGATTCTTGGATGATTAGGTAGATGGAGGACATTCTTTCCAGGGACCTTCTGGAGATTATCTTGACCAGATTTGAAGGTGGAGTTCTCTGAATAGTATTACTTGTCTTCATTTGACAAAAGAGTGAGGTTAATAAATTGCCCAAGGCTATCCAACTTGTAAATAGCAGAGCTAGGATCTATACATTTTAAATAACTTATTATGGTACGTTTTAAATACATATAGAGAGATCAGTCATAATGAATCCCTATGTATGATGGGCAAGATCAGTCATAATGAACCCACCCACCTCCAGCTTTGAGTTATTAATTCATGATTGATTTTGTTTCACCTATGCTTCTGCCTACTTGCATCCTTTTTTTGAATTTTGTGTATTTAGGGATGTCTGAGTAAAAAAAAAAAAACCAGGCTAAACATTCACTTAAGTTAGGGGTTTATTTTTCTTGTACATAAGAATTCCACATAGGCAATGCCTGATTTAGATTTAGTACCTTAAGGATGTTAGGGTCAAAAATCTTTTATTTTCTTGCTTTTACTTATGATCACAAGATTACTTACTTATGGCTTATTATAGCATCAGCTATCATGTCCACCTTGCAGACAAGGAGGAGGAAGAAGGTAGAAGGGGACAATGGGAAAGGGGTTTTATTTATATCAGGAAATTACATTTCTCAGTAATTTCCACAAAGGCATCTGTTTATAAATCATTGGCTAGGACTATGTCATATGATCATCTGTGGATGAGGGAAGTTGAGAAATATAGATGGGCACATTGCCACCTCAAATAGAATGGGGAATTTAAATTTACAAAAAGTAAATGTCTCAGTCTCTTCAGGTATACTGTTATAATAGTACTAGAAGCCTGATGCATGAAGATTCATGCAAGAATAGGCCTTTCTTCCCCTGGCTGCCAGCACGTGGCGGGTTTGCTCCAGCATCCTTTGCAGCAGCGGCATCGGTGGCAAGTCCTGTGCGCTCCAGCGCTGCTTCCTCCTCGCCCTCCTTCTCTGGAGAGTTCTCTGTGCAGCACTGGCACTCCTGGGGAGGCGTAGAGGGGAAGAGGTGTGGGGAGAGAGGCACGCGGGGAGGACTGGTGAGGTTGGGTGCTCTAGTGCGTTTCACTTTCCCATTGTGAAAGTGGGATGCAACTGGCCCCCTTCCTCATCCTCTTCCTCCTCTGCCCTCCACCTCCTGTCGGCCCTCCCTCCCTCCACACCCATTGCCCCTCCCCTCTTGATTTGGTGAGATAGGGAGGAGGGAGATCTGATAATTTGGGTTACTGTGTAGGTGGCCTCTTTCATCTATTCAAAACAAAGCTGAGCCACCTCCCGCTGCCACCACGGCCACCACCATCACCCCTTGGCTGGCCCCAGGCTCCTGGGGCATGCTAACTGTGCACTGAGTGAGCTCCTGTGTGCGTCAGCGCCCGCAGGGCTGCTCCAACACTAGGGTTTTGTTTACCAGAGCAGCGGAGCAGGGGTGAGGTAGAGGGAGAAGCCAGACACCGGGAGCTATGACCTCAGGCACCAGAGGATTGCCTCTGAGGCTGGGGGCTGGGCCACAGGGCAGCTGCAAGGACAGTTGACAGGTGTGGAGTGTGGCAGGGAGGCCCTGAGGAGGCGCGCTGCCCAGGGGCTCGGAGCGGCCAGGGGGTGGGGCCGCCTCCATATTTGTTGGGTTAATTTGCATACTCACTCCTGATTGGCTGTGGGAATCATGAAGTGATGGTCAATTTACATATTTCTCTTTTATTAGTATAGACTAGAGACCCAGTGCAACGGTTCCTTGGCGTGACCTGCAGGGATTGAGCTGAAACCAGCAGTCCAATGTTGTCTGTCATTCCTGCCTGATGCTCCTGCTCATCCGCAGCACTTGCCCTCCCTCTGGCAATCAGTTGGTCAGCTGAGCGGCACTCCCACTGTGGGAGTGCACTGACCACCAGGGGGCAGCTCCTGCATTGAGCGTCTGCCCCCTGGTGGTCATTGCGTGCCATAGTGACTGGTTGTTTGGTTGCTTAGGCTTTTATATATATAGAATAGAGGCCCGATGCATGAAATTCTTGCAAGAGTAGGTCTTCCTTCCCCCCTGCTGCCCTACTGGCTTCCCTTTGGCACCTGGGACCCAGGCTGGCTTCCCTCCGGCTGCCTGCAGGCACTGGGCACCCAGGTTGGCTTCCCTCCAGCTACCCACAGGCACTGGGGACCCAGGCTGGCTTCCTCTGGCCCTGGCTTTGTCCGGAATGATGTCTGGAAGGATGTCTGGTCTAATTACCCTTTTATTATTATAGATAGCATATTACCCTTTTATTATTATAGATACCATAGACTGGGTGGCCGATAAGCAACAGAAATTTATTTCACTTAGTTCTGAAGGCTGGGAAGTCCAAGCTCAAGGTGCTGGCATATTTGGTATCTGGTAAGAGCTTACTTCCTGGTTCAGATAGCCCTCTTTTTGCTGTGTCCTCACATGGAGGAAGGGGCTAGGGATCTCTGGGGGTTATCTTATAAAGGCACTGATCCCATTCAGGAGGGCTCTGCCCTTATGACCTAATCACCTCATCTGCAAATGCCATCACATTGAGGGGAATACATTTCAGCATATGAATATTTGGGAGACACAAACATTGTCTTTATCAGTAAAGAAAGAATACTTTATTCAGTTTTTGTAGTTAATCTATAAGGTAGTTTTGTTTCATTTGCTTTTTATTCTCACAATTTAGAATAGCCTCTTTTTTCCATCTTTTTCCTTTGGACCCCTTCTCCCCCCTTTCCTACTGGTAAGGATAAAAATAAATTTAGTAAATTATAAAAGTAACAATAATACTATTTTATATATGCTTATTTTTTAGGTTTGAGAGTTTGGTGGGCATTGCCTTATGGTTTCTCTTTCATCAAATAAAATTTTAATGTATTTTTTTTGAACTTTATTTTGAATGTACTAGTAGGTTTGATGTATATAACACTGATATAAAAAGCAGGACAAGACTGGAAGCTAATAGGAACATGGATGGGCTTCGGGGGGGGGCCTATGATCCCTCAGCAAGTGCATACAAATGAATTACATAGTTAAAAAAGGTACTGAACTTTGTTTCTTTCCGAGTAGTTTTATAGTTAATACCTGTATTAACTTTGGTAGTTTGCTGAGCAGTTAAAGATCATTTCAGTTGAAGTATATTGGGCCTGAATTACCACAACTTTTTTTTTTTTTTTTTAATATATTTTATTGATTTTTTACAGAGAGGAAGGGAGAGGGATAGAGAGTTAGAAACATCGATGAGAGAGAAACATCGATCAGCTGCCTCTTGCACACCCCCTACTGGGGATGTGCCCGCAACCAAGGTACATGCCCTTGACCGGAATCGAACCTGGGACCCTTGAGTCCGCAGGCTGACGCTCTATCCACTGAGCCAAACCGGTTTTGGCAGAATTACCACAACTTTTAAAAAATTATAAATTAGGGACATTTTTGTTACTTAAAAAGGAAAAAAGAAAGAGCATCCTTTCTGTATAAAGTTAAAAGGCCTATATTGACAATATGCTAAAAGCCCTTGAATATATGAATAGGGGGTCGAATCTCACTATTTAAAAACTCAGATCTGCATTCTGCTCAGGTTACTAAAGACAAATGCATCATACATTCAGTATCAGACTTTGCCGCAAGGTTTCATTTCCACATAAAAATATGCATGCTCGCTTCTTCTGAGACTGCATGAAGATTGAGTTTTCCAGTTTCCTTTTTAAGTCACTCTGTAGTACCAACAGCAGTTTAGAAATGGAAAAGTTTCCTTGTTTTAGAGTAGTTCTTGAGTAGATTCTTGAAGTACAAATAATATTTTCTCTTTGGTTTTAAAGATAAACTTTACTGTCCAGAGTGGGTATACAGTAAAATATTGAAAGGGAAAAAAGAAAGCTGCATCCTAATTTTCTAAAACCTGGCAAGCTGGCAGAGCTAGAATTAGCTTTACAGATGGCATTTGGCAACACATCTACATATCACTAAGCTTTCATCTCCTGAGTTTTCTTCAGCCTGTCTATCAATTACAATAGCCAATCACTGCACAGAGATGGGGAAATGGGATGATCACAGCTCACAGGATGCTGTTTGGTTAGAAACGTCAGTGCTGCACAATCCGCGGCTGAGTCAGTGTCTGAGAAAATGAACTGAATATAGAGAGGAGGTTGTATCTCTGAACATTTAAAGCCTAAATAACCACAATAGCATTATTATACAGTAGAGGGAAGAAAGCCAAAGGAAGTCTGTGGACAGGTGAGGTAGGGGGAGACTGAAATTTTCTGATTATTCAGAGGAATCGAAGATGATGGAAATATCAGATGTGCTAAAGTTTCCTAGTAATGCCCAAGGATGCTGACCTGGCTTTCAGTGCTGCATTGTTTGAAAAAGCAGAGTCCCTTTATACTCTGATTTCAAAATATTTTTCTTGTTTTTGTGTGTCTACCCTGGCATATGATAAAGTAAGGTGTGTATTCATTTATTACATGATATTGCTGGGTTATAATTCTATACATGTATGTATATGAGTGAGACGTGTTTGGCCTTTGTTTATTATGCTCATTTGCATTTCTGGATGGAAAAGATCATATGTCTTCATGGTCAGATTAATGGCAAGTTATTTAAAATAAATGTGTATGTTCTTATGGGTTTAATATTTTGTTTTTTTATTTTGTTTAAAGTCAGTAGAATCTTCATGTAATTTGAGAATGCATTATGTTTGATACTGTTCGTTATGAATATCAAAAAATTTAAGGAAAATTATTTCAACTAATTTTGAAATAATATTTTTGATATATTTGAAGTCGTTTTATATAGAGAAATAGAGTAATTGAAATAATTTCCCAAAGAAGAAGGTGAGTGTATTTTTGCTTTTGGATGAATTAGGATTAGTTGAACCACTTATCTGTAGTAGTGTTTACAGAACCAAATGTATTTAATTGGTTAAAATGACTTTTTCTTTTTTAGTTTATAGGAAATAGACTTTGAATAGATGATCTAGATAGATACTGCCATGAGAGAAAGTAATCAGATAAGTTTTTTGATTATTGCAAATTGACCTTCAAGCAAACAGTATTTTAAATAAAGATAATTGTTCTTGCTGCGAGATGTTAAATATTAACAGGTGACATTGCTTACTTTACTAGGAAATTTTAGCACAATTTAAAACATTTTGAGTGGGTGGTTTTTTAATCTTCATTACCCTTGTTTTGAATCTTCATTTTGTAGGGATATTGGGGGATAGACATTTAAAAATTATTTTATTCCTAATGTACTTAAATATTAAACAGTTCATAACTATATCCTTTGCTTGAAATGTCAGAAAGTTCTTGTGATTTCTCCACTTAATTTCCAGAAGTTTGAATGGTCATCTTGATGGTTATCATGATTTATTTATATAGTTAGACTAACTAGTATTATCTAGTATTGGCTGTCCTTGGTGGCTTGGTGTCTAGAAATGTTTTTCTAAGCTTGTTTTAGTAATAGAGTTATAAAATTAGAAATCTCAAGCTAGACCTTTTTTATACTTTATAGAGTATTTTCCTCTGATTTTGCTGATTCTTTTAAAATAATAATGCTAGTGTTATAAAAATGATACATGCTTACTATATAAATTTGATAAATACAGAAAAGCACATGGAACAAAATAATTTATTATAATCATAGGAAAATACTTTAAATATTTTTGCATATAACCTTATTTTTCTGTGTATTTTTACAAATATAAAAATTACACATATGCACTTAATGATTTTGAGATATTACTGTATGAACTATTATATAACCCATACCTTAACCCATAGCTTAAAAAAATAACAACAACCAAAAACTTAAATCATGAACATCCTTGTTATGAAATAGTCTTCTATAGCATAATTCTAAAGAGCCTCATATAGTGTTTTCGTACTTATATTTTATAGCATTTTCCCACCAATCTGAGTTTTTCTGATTCTTGATCAGAGGAAAGATTAACATGATTCCATAATATAAATTTCTCGAAAAAGGAAGAATATTTTATGGAGTTAAGTAAAAAGGTACTTTTGATATTTTTCGGATGGAAAAAGATCCTTAGTATTATTACACAATTAACTCTTCAAAGATATGCATGCTACTTTAAAAACAAAGCAAGTATCTAGTATAGAAAATCTTTTTAATAAAAATCAGGAAAATGAGCTGAGACTTAAAAAATATGATAATACCAGCCAAAGGGGTTTCTATGTCACATTTAAAAAGGTTATCAAGGAAAGTGTAATAATAGTGTTTGACATTAAGGAAAGAAAAAAAACCAACACCACCCATTTACGAAGAGTACACCACCACCACCACCACCAGTAATAATAATAACAAAGTGAACATTGCTAAGAAGGACATAAAACCAACATGGGTATGGAGAAATAATCTTTGCATCTGTTTAAATGAGTTGTTTTCTGGGTAAGCTGAAACATCTTATAAAAGAGACTGCCTGCAAAATCTTTAAATTATTGGTATTATTTGTGGTCTTAAAAGGTTTTAGGGGAATACAAGAAGTGCAGATTCTAGGCTTAATTTTGAAAAAGGTAGAAGATTTGAGGAGAAGAAATTGAAAGGATAGTTTATGACTTGAAGAAAACTGGTTAAAAATGAACCAGGAAAAAATGAACCAGAATGGGTTTGCTAAAAATAGATTGTCAGAGCAACTTTGATTTTTCTCTCATGTAGTTGGTAGACTAGTAGCAATATAATATATTTGAACTTAAGTTTAGTTTTTGGTATAGTCATTTTTTAAAAATATTCTTGGGTACAAGATGAAGGAAAATTGAGTTAGCTACTAGTTGATTGTGTTAACAATTTTTATTTTGAATGATGTTATCAAAGGTTATTGATGTGGAAAGTGGCTTTGTTCTTTCCTTTGTCTTCTGCTCATCTGGAGCAAATTATCAGATTTATAGATGACAATAAAGAAAGAAGGATAGTAAATAATAAACTATCCAAAATGATCTCTGAATTTGGATTGTTGGAATAAATTTAAATGAACTTTTTAGGAGTACGCATAAGGCCTGAAAAACACTAATATACGTTAAGTTAGCATGGCTTTACAACATCATGTATGGAAAAAACCTGAGGGTGGTTTTGGCAGTAAATGATGTAAAACAGAAGTACACTATGGCTGCCATCATCCCATCTTCTCCCCACCTTACACCCCCAAAAGCCCCATCATAATTAATGGGAAAAGAAGACAAGAGCCATTCTACAGTACCCCAAAGTATGTTGTCTTTAGTTCTGTGTATATTCAACGGGAAGGGTGTGAAGACATTGGAAGCTTTGTCATCTTTTAAAGAATTGAGAAGTTTTGGGGCAGCTCTGGTGGATATTAAAGAATTTCACAATAAGAGCTATCTTTAGATATGTAAAGAATTAGACTTGGTTTAAATCAAATTTGGTTGGCGTTAAAAGCACGAGCTCCAAAATGAACTCATTAGGTCATACATATCTCAGACCTGCCACTTAATTAGCTATATGATTTTAGGCAAGTTGCTTAGCCTCTAAGCTTTCATTTTCTCAACTATAAAATTGGGATGGTTTTGGTGATTAAGTGAAAATATATACAAAATGCTCCTATATCGTGCCTGGCATGTACCAAATGCTCAAATGTTAGGGGTTGTTACTTGGTTACTTGGTCCAATTAGATAGAACTAGGGCAGTGGTTCTCAGCTAGAGGGGTGATTTTGCCCATCATTAGGCATTTGGCAATGTTTGAAGATAGTTTTGGATGTACAACTAAGCGATGGAGTACTAGCATACTGTGGGTGGACCCCAGCGAGCTACTAAATATCCTACATCCTACAATCCACAGGATAGCTCCCTTCACACAACAAAGAATCAACTGGGCCAAAACCCTGAACTGGGGTCAGGTAAAAAAGTTGAAAAGTTGAATTAAGCTTTAATGTTAAGAAAAAACTGCCTAAGAGTCAGCTTTCCAAAGATAGAACTAAACTGTAAAAAGAAAAAAACAAGTTACCCTTCCTTGTCATTAACAGCAATAGGTAAGCCAATTCATGGGGACTTTGTAGATGAGATTCAGAAATTAGGTTGGTGTTTGGACTAGATTTTCTAAACTTAGATTCTGTATTTCTGGGTATTTCTGAGAATAGTTAGGCATATTGAATAACCAACATTAAGGGGCCTCTGATGTATATTCTCTCATCCTTTAATTTTATTAATCTAATTGAAGTATAGTTTAGATTTTTAAAAATTCTTTGTTGTTTAAAGCAATGGTCGGCAAACAGAGCCAAATATCAACAGTACAACGATTGAAATTTCTTTTGAGAGCCAAATTTTTTAAACTTAAACTTCTTCTAACGCCACTTCTTCAAAATAGACTCGCCCAGGCCATGGTATTTTGTGGAAGAGCCACACTCAAGGGGCCAAAGAGCCGTTTGTGGTCGCGAGCTGCAGTTTGCCGACCACGGGTTTAAAGTATTACATATGTCTTCTTTCTCCTTCACCGACTTCTCTCCAGCCACTACCAGCCCCCTAGCACATGCCCCCTCTCCCTCACTGTCTGTGTCCATAGGTTATGCTTATATGCATGCATTCAAGTCCTTTGGTTGCTCTCTTACTACCCCCCTCCCCTGGCTTCCCTCTGAGGTTGGACGGTCTGTTCGATGCTTCTGTGTCTCTGGATCTATTTTTGTTCATCAGTTTATATGTTCATTATATTCCACAAATGAGTGAGCTTATGTGATATTTATCTTTCCCGACTGGCTTATTTCGCTTAGCATAATGCTCTCTAGGTCCATCCATGCTATTGCAAATGGTAGGAGTTCCTTCTTTTTTTATAGTAGCGTGGTATTCCAGCTTAGATTTTTAATTTTAATTCTTTTATAATACTTAAAATTTTAGTATGAGGCATAGAGGGAATTTAGTGGAACAACAAATCAGTTTGTATTTTCAAAAGGCCATTGGAAGCAATGTGGGATTGCTGTAATTCTGTCTAAAAACTTGTTTTGTGAAACTAATTTGTCAAAATATTTGCAATCATTTGACATATTTTTTTTAAAATATATTTTATTGATTTTTTACAGAGAGAAAGAGAGGGATAGAAAGTTAGAAACATCGATAAGAGAGAGACATTGATCAGCTGCCTCCTGCACGCCCACGACTGGGGATGTACCCGCAACCCAGGTACATGCCCTTGACCGGAATCGAACCTGGGACCCTTCAGTCCGCAGGCTGACGCTCTATCCACTGAGCCAAACCGGTTAGGGCTTGACAAATATTTCTAAAACTAAATCTTTTATTTATACTTCATATCTTTTTAAAATTAGTTTTATTTTCTTTCCCCCTTTAGTAGTAAGTAGAAAAGATGTCCCATAAGGTTTTAAAAAGTAATTATAATTTTTAAAAGCACCATTAAAGTACTTGATTGTGTGTACATTATAATATTCTCAGTCATGAGCAACACCCAAAGGAGTAACTGGCACAAAGTATCACTTAGTAAATATTTGATGAATGAATGACTGATCAGTAGATACAAGATATATATCTGACCATTAATTTATATCTCCACAATTATTAATAGTGGTTAGCTATTTTTTAGAAATACTTTATTATTTTCTGTGGTGGGGAGTTGCTTGAGAATGTTAAGTGATTTCCAACTCCCCAATTTTTATCTCTAGCCTGAACCTTTCCCCTGAACTTTAGACTTTTGTATTTAACTCCCTATTTGGTATCTGTACTTGGATGTTTAAGAAACATCTCATTCTTAACATGTTTAAGATATACCTACACTTTCTTTTTATTTATTTATTTATTTATTTATTTATTTATTTTAAATTAAATTTATTGGGGTTACATTGGTTAATCCTATCTAATATAAGAGTAATATGCAAATTAACCATCACTCTGCTACACCCACCAGCCACGCCCACCAGCCAAGCCCAACATCCAATCAGGAACACATATGCAAATAAACCCAACCAAGATGGCTTCGGCCACAGAGAGCAGGAGGGAGGCTTGGGTTTCCCTGGCAATGGAGGAAGCCAAGCTTTCCGCCTGTCCTTGCTGGCCTAGGCCTCCACTCAAGGCTACAAAGTTTCAGTGATAGAAGATATATAAACCCAAACAGAAATGGCAGTGGCCACGGAGCTGGAAAGAGCAGCAGGCTAGGGTTGCCCCGGGCGATGGAGGAAGCCAAGCTTTCCGCACACCATGGCCAGCCCAGGCCTCCGCTTAAGGCTACAAAGTTTCAATTATAGAAGATATATAAATCCCCCCAAAAATGGCTGCTGCCATGGAGCACGCAGAAGGCTTGGCTCTGCTCCAGGCTTCAAAGTTTCAATTGTAGAAGATAAATAAACCCCAGATCCCAGGCCTCCGCTTTGGTCGCCAGGGGGCGTGGCTGGCCTGCAAACCATCACAGGCCCCTCGCCCAGGCCGCCCCACACCGCAAGGGAACCCCCACCCTGATCCAGGACACCCTTCAGGGCAAACCAGCCGGCCCCCACCAGTGCACCAGGCCTCTATCCTATCTAATAAAAGAGTAATATGCAGATTGACCATCACTCCAACACACAAGATGGCTTCCCCCATGTGGTCAAAGATCCTGCCCCCATGTGGACACAAGATGGCCACCACAAGATGGCCAGCAGGGGAGGGCATTTGGGAGGGACCAGGTTTGGAAGGGAGGGCAGTTGTGGGCGATCAGGCCAGCAGGGGAGGGCAGTTGGGAGGGACCAGTCCTGCAAGGGAGGGCAGTTGGGGGCGATCAAGCCTGCAGGGGAGGGCAGTTAGGGGTGACCAAGCTGGCAGAGGAGGGAAGTTGGGGGCGACCAGGCCTGCAGGGAAAGGCAGTTGGGAGGGACCCAGGCCTGCAGGGGAGGGCAGTTAGGGGTGACCAGGCCGACAGGGGAGGGCAGTTAGGGGAAAACAGACTGGCAGGGGAGCAGTTAGGCATCAATCAGGCTGGCAGGGGAGTGGTTAGGGGGTGATCAGGCTGGCAGGCAGAAGCGGTTAAGGGCAATCAGGAAGGCAGTCAGGTGAGCAGTTGGGAGCCAGCAGTCCTGGATTGTGAGAGAGATATCCGACTGCCCGTTTAGGCCCGATCCCACCGAGATCGGGCCTAAACGGGCAGTCGGACATCCCTCGAGGGGTCCCAGATTGGAGAGGGTGCAGGCTGAGCTGAGGGACACTCTTCCCCCCCGCCCCCAGTGCACGAATTTTGTGCACCGGGCCTTGAGTAGAATCATAAGGTTTTAAGTGTACATTTCTATGGTATGTGATCTGTATATTGCATGTGTGCCCACTATCCAAAGTCAAATCATCTTTTGTAGCCATATATTTGGCCCACTTTACCCTTCCTTTACTACCCTCTCACCCTCTTCCCTCTTGTAACCACCACACTGTTGTCTGTGTCTATTAGTTTCAGTTTTATATCCCACATATAAGTGAAATCATATGGTTCTTAGCTTTTTCTGACCGACCTATATCACTTAGCATAATATTCTTGAGGTCCATCCATGTTTTCACGAATGGCAGTATTTCTTTCTTATGGCTGAGTAGTGTGATACCTCCATACACACACACACACACACACACGCCTAAGCAACCGTTATGACTGAATGACCGGTATGACCGAATGACTGGTAAGACCAGTTGACCAGTCGCTGTGATGCGCACTGACCACCAGGGGGCAGACGCTCAACGTAGGAGCTGCCGCTGGGGGTCAGTGTGCTTCCACAGCCAACTTCCCGCGACCCCTCGCCCCGGCTGGCCAACCTCCTGTGGTCCCTCCCCTGCCCTCCACGCCAGCAGGCCCCCTGATAGGCATCAATTGCCAGCAAAGCCGAGGGACCCCACCCATGCACAAATTCGTGCACTGGGCCTCTAGTAGTATATGTGAACCACATCTTCTTTATCCAGTCCTCTATTGAGGTAGACTTTGGTTGTCTCCATGTCTTGGCTGCCATGATAATGCTCTTTGTGAAAAAATGTTTTAGAACTTTTCTGATAGATACCCAGAAGAGAGATTGTTAGGTCATATGATACTCTATTCTTAATTTTTTGAGGAACTGCTATACTGTTTTCCATAATGGCTGTACCAGTTTACATTTCCATCAGCAGTGAATGAGGGTTCCTTTTTCTTTTTCTCCGCAACCTCTCCAACACTTGTTTTGTTTCGTTTTTTTACTTTTATTTATTTTTTCTTTTTTTAAAACTTTTATTTTTATTAGATTTTTTATTGATTAAGGTATTACATATGTGTCCTTATTCCCCCATTATCCCCCACCTCCCATTCATGACCCCACCCCCCTGTTGTCTGTGTCCATTGATTAGGCTTATATGTATGAATATAAGTCCTTTGGTTGGTCTCTCCCCCTTACATCCCCCTCCCCTACCTTCCCTGAGGTTGCACGTTCTGATGGATGTTTCTCTGTCTCTGAATCTATTTTTGTTCATCAGTTTATGTTGTTCATTATATTCCACAAATGAGTGAGATCATGTGATATTTATCTTTCTCTGCCTGGCTTATTTCACTTAGCATAATGCTCTCCATCTCCATCCATGTTGTTGCAAATGGTAAGAACTCCTTTTTTTACTGCAGGTAGTATTCCATTGTGTAGATGTACCACAGTTTTTTAATCCACTAATCTGCTGATGGGAAAATAGGCTGTTTCCAAATCTTAGCTATGGTAAATTGTGCTGCTATGAACATAGGGGTGCATATATCCTTTCTGATTGGTATTTCTAGTTTCTTAGGATATATTCCTAGAAGTGGGATCACTGGGTCAAATGGGAATTCCACTTTTAGTTTTTTGAGGAAACTCCATACTGTTCTCCATGGTGGCTGCACCAGTCTGCATTCCCACCAGCAGTGCACGAGGGTTCCTTTTTCTCCGCATCCTCGCCAGCACTTGTCATTTGTTGATTTGTTGATGATAGCCATTCTGACAGGTGTGAGATAGTACCGCATTGTTGTTTTGATTTGCATCTCTCTGATCATTAATGACTTTGAGCAGGTTTTCATATGTCTCTTGGCCTTCCTTCTGTCTTCTTTCAAAAAGTGTCTATTTAGATCAGTTGCCCATTTTTTGATTGGGTTGTTTATCTTCTTTTTGTTAAGCTGCATGAGTTCCCTGTAAATGTTGGAGATTAAAACCCTTATCGTTGATATCATTGGCAAATATGTTCTCCCATGCAGTGGGTTTTCTTGTTGTTTTATTGATGGTCTCCTTTGCTGTGCAAAAGCTTTTTATTTTCATGTAGTCCCATTTGTTTATTTTCTCTTTAGTTTCCATTGCCCTAAGAGCAGTATCAGTGAAGAAATTGCTTCGGCATATGTCAGAGATTTTTTTGGCAATGGATTCTTCTAGTATTTTTATGGTTTCTTGTCGTATGTTTAAGTCCTTTATCCATTTTGAGTTTATTTTTGTGTATGGTGTAAGTTGGTGATCTAGTTTCATTTTTTTTCATGTATCTGTCCAATTTTCCAACACCATTTATTGAAGAGACTGTCTTGACTCCATTGTATGTTCATGCCTCCTTTGTCAAATATTAATTGAGCATAGTGATTTGGGTAGATTTCTGGGTTTGCTATTCTATTCCATTGATCTATATGTCTGTTCTTGTGCCAGTACCAGGGAGTTTTGAAAACAGTGGCTTTGTTATACAGCTTGAAATCTGGTATTGAGATCCCACCTACTTTATTCTTCTTTCTCAGGATTGCTATGGCTATTCGGGGTCTTTTTTTATTCCAGATGAATTTTTGGAGAGTTCTTTCTCGGCCTGTGAAATATGCCATTGGTATTTTAATGTGGAGTGCATTGAATCTACAGATTGCTTTGGATAGTATGGACATTTTAAGGATGTTGATTCTCCCAATCCATGAACATGGTATGTTCTTCCACCTGTTTATGTCTTCCTCTATCTCTTTTTTCAGTGTCCTGTAGTTTTCCGTGTATAGGTCTTTTACCTCCTTAGTTAAGTTTATTTCAAGTTATCTTAATTTTTTTGGTGTGATGGTAAACGGGTTTTCTTTTTTAGTCTCTCTTTCTGTAAGTTAACTATTGGTGTATAGAAATACCACAGATTTCTTGGCATTAATATTCTATCCTGTACATTGCCGAATTCATTTATTAAGTCTATTAGATTTTTGATGGAGTCTTTCAGGTTTTTTTTTTAAAATTTAATAAATCTTTATTGTTCAGATTTATTACAATAGTTTCTCCTTTTTCTCCGCATAGCTCCCCTCCACCCGGTTCCCACCCCACCCTCTGCCCTTACCTCACCCCCACTGTCCTCATCCATAGGTGTACGACCTTTGTCCAGTCTCTTCCTGCACCCGCAATACCCTTTCCCCCTGAGAATTATCAGTCCACTCCCTTTCTATGCCCCTGATTCTATTATATTCACCAGTTTATTCTGTTCCTCAGATTTTTAATTCACTTGATTTTTAGGTTCACTTGTTGATAGATACATATTTCTTGTTCATAATTTTTATCTTTACTTTTTTCTTCTTCCTCTTAAAGAATACCTTTCAGAATTTCATATAATACTGGTTTGGTGGTGATGAACTCCTTTAGCTTTTTCTTATCTGTGAAGCTCTTTATCTGACCTTCCCTTCTGAATGATAACTTTGCTGGGTAGAGTAATCTTGGTTGTAGGTTCTTGCTTTTTATCACTTTGAATATTTCTTGCCCCTCCCATCTAGCCTGCATAGTTTCTGTTGAGAAATCAGCTGACAATCGTATGGGTGCTCCCTTGTAGGTAATTAACTGTTTTTCTCTTGCTGCTTTTAAGATTCTCTCTTTGTCTTTTGCTCTTGGCATTTTAATTATGATGTGTCTTGGTGTGGTCCTCTTTGGATTCCTTTTGTTTGGGGTTCTGTGTGCTTCCTGGACTTGTAAGTCTATTTCTTTCACCAGGTGGGGGAAGTTTTCAGTTATTATTTCTTCCAATAGGTTTTCAGTATCTTGCTCTCTCTCTTCTTCTGGCACCCCCATAATTCTGATGTTGGTACGCTTGAAGTTGTCCCAGAGGCTTCTTACACTATCTTCAACTTTTTGGATTCTTTTTTTCTTTTTGCTTTTCTGGTTGAGTGTTCTTTGCTTCTTTGTTTTTCAAATCTTTGACTTGATTCTTGTGGTCCTCTAGTCTGCTGTTGGGTCTATGTATAATATTTTTTATTTCAGTCAGTGTATGTTTAATTTCTAGTTGGTCCTTTTTCATATCTTCGAGGGTCTTGCTAAATTTATCGGCCTTGTCTAGGATATTCTTGAAAAGCCTTATAACTGTGGTTTTGAATTCTATATCTAGTCGTTTGTTTTCCTCCATTTCTTTCATTTGTGATCTCTTTCTTTGACGCTGCATTTTCGCTGCTTCCCTGAGTTGGTAGGGTAGCTTTGTGTGCTAGGTTTCCTATATGGCCCAGTGGGTCGGCCTCCCGAGTTAACCTGAGGTGGACACTCTTGGTGCACCCCTTTGTGGACTGTGTGTACAGCCTTGTTGTAGTTAAGCCTTGATTGTTGTTGGTATCACTGGGAGGAATTGACCCCCAGGCCAGTTGGCTGTGAAGATCAGCTGTGTCTAAGCTGCGAGAAGTTCGGTGCTGGAGACAGCCTTATAGGATCAGACATTCAAAATTGTAAAAGCCTCTGTGCTCAGCTTGGATGGGGCGGAGTCTCAGGGCGGAGCAGACAGTCTTGGCTTCCCGTCAGCCCTGCCCTTGCGGGCGTGCCTCCAGACCTCTGCCTTCCGTGGCTCCCCTGAGTTTCTGCCTGACAGTCTAGATTCCCCGCGTAAGAGTGTTGGTCCCCAGGGGCTCGCCCCGAACTGGGGTTCAGTGCAATCGGAACTGGGGTTCAGTGCAGTCAGGAGCTTCCAACTCCCTTCCCGCTAGGGAAAGCCTGCAGCAACCTCTGCATTCAGTCTTCTCTGCGAGCACTTGCACGTGCGCACCTCCAGATCCCTGCCCGCCACTGCTCCCCCGAGTCTCCGAGTTTCCATGTGCCTTTCTCTCTACCTGACAGTCCAGATCCCCTGTATGAGCCTGTGTCCAAGGGGTTTCGCCCGGAACTGGGGTTTAGTGCAGTCGGAACTGGAGTTCAGTGCAGTCAGGGGCTTTCTTCCCCTCCAGCCAGAGAAAGTCAGCCAGGCAGTCAGCCAGCCTCCCTTCCTCTCGGCGCGCGTGTCTCCATACCTCAGCCCTTTGCAGCTCCTCTGATTCTCCGTGAGCTTTTTTCTTTTCTTCTAGTTGTAGAATTTCTACTCAGCCAGCCTTCCTGTGGTTCTGGATGATGTCCGTTCTGTCTTTTAGTTGTAGTTTTGAAATTGTTGTGCGAGGCATTAGTTTAGGTGCTTACCTATGCCGCCATCTTGGTTTCTCTCTTTTGGGTTTTTTATGTACAATATCATGTCATCTGCAAATAGGGACAACTTTACTTCTTCTTTTCCAAATTGGATGCCTTTTATTTCTTCTTGTTGTCTAATTGCAATGGCTAATCCTTCCAGTATTATGTTGAACAGGAGTGGTGAGAGTGGGCATCCCTGTCTTGTTCCTGTTCTTTAGGGGAAATGGTTTTAGTTTTTGCCCATTGAGTATGATGTTAGCTGTGGATTTATCATATATAGCTTTTATTATGTTGTGGTATGATCCTTCCATTCCCACCTTGTTGAGAGTTTTTATCAAGAAAGGGTGTTGGATTTTGTCAAATGCTTTTTCTGCATCAATTGATATGACTGTGATTTTTATCTCTGTTTGTTTTTGTGATGTATCACGTTTATTGATTTGCGGATATTGTACCATCCTTGCATCCCCGGGATAAATCCTACTTGGTCATGGTGTATGATCTTTCTGATGTAGTGCTGGATCCAATTTGCTAGAATTTTGTTGAGGATTTTGGCATCTAAGTTCATGAGGGATATTGGCCTGTAATTCTCTTTCATTGTGTTGTCTTTATCTGGTTTTGGTATTAGTGTGATGGTGGCTTCATAGAAGGAGCTTGGAAGTGTTCCTTCCTCTTGAATTTTTTGGAATAGTCTGAGGAGGATAGGTTTTAGTTCTTTCTTCAATGTTTTGTAACACTCCCCTGTGAAGCCGCCTGGCCGAGGCTTTTGTTTGCTGGAAGCTTTTTGATGACCACTTCAACTTCTTCCATAGCTATTGGCCTATTGAGATGTTTAGATTCTTCCTGATTGAGTTTTGGAAGGTTATATTTTTCTAGGAATATGTCCATTTCCTCCAGGTTGTCCAGTTTGTTGGAATAGAGTTGTTCATAGTGTTTTTTTTTATCCTTTGTATTTTGGTGGGGTCTGTTGTTATTTCACCTCTTTCATTTCTGATTTTTTTTATTTGGGTCCGCTCTCTTTGCTTCTTGGTGAGCCTGGCTAAAGGTTTATCAATCTTCTTTATCCTTTCAAAGAATCAGCTCTTGGTTTTGTTGATCTTTTGTATTGTTTTTTTTTTTGGTCTCAATGTCGTTTTATCTCCGCTCTGATCTTATTATTTCCTTACTTCTGCTTACACTGGGCTTTTCTTGTTGCTCTTTTTCTAACTCTTTGAGTTGTAGGGTTAGGTAATTTATTACCATTGTTTCTTGTTTTTTTGCAGTAGGCTTGTAGAGCTATGAACGTCCCTCTCAAGACTGCTTTCGCTATGTCCCATAGATTTTGGATTGTTGTGTTTTCATTGTCATTTGTTGCCATGATGTTTTTTTTATTTCTTCCTTGATCTCTCTGGTAACCCAGTCATTGTTTAATAGCATTCTGTTCAGTCTCCATGTGTTTGATTTTTTTGGACTGTTTTTATTGTAGCTGGTTTCCAGTTTTATGTCACTGTGATCTGAGAAGATCCTTGATATGATTTCTATCTTCTTGAATTTGAAGAGACATTGCCTATGTCCCAACATATGGTCTATCTTTAAAAATGACCCATGTGCACTTGAAAAGAATGTATATTCTGTGGCTTTGGGGTGAAATGTTCTGAAGATGTCACTTAATTCCATGTCGTCTAGTGAGTCATTTAGGATTGATGTGTCTTTGCTGATTTTTTGTTTTGAGGATTTGTCCAATGGTGATAGTGGGGTATTAAAGTCTTCTACTATGATTGTATTGCTGTCATTTTCTCTTTTGATATCTTTCTGGAGTTTTTTTTTTTATGTTTTTGGGTGCTCCTGTATTGAGTGTGTATATGTTTATCAGAGTTATTTCTTCTTGTTGGATTGCTCCCTTTAGTATTATGAAGTGGCCTTCCTTATCTCTTGTTACTTCCTTCACTTTGACATCTAACTTGTCAGATATAAGTATTGCTACCCCAGATTTTTTTTTTCATTTCCATTTGCCTGAAAAACCTTTTTCCATCCGTTCACCCTCAGTCTTTGTGTGTCTTTTTTTCTGAGGTGGGTTTCTTGTAGACAGCAGATATATGGGTCGTGTTTTCTTATCCAATCCGTTACCCTATGTCTTTTGATTGGGGCATTTAATCTATTTACATTTAAAGTTATTGATAGGTACTTGTTGCCATTTTTATTCTTTACCTCTGTGTTCCTTGTTCACTTTCTATTTCTTTTTTAAATTATATTTTACTGATTTTTTACAGAGAGGAAGGGAGAGGGATAGAGAGTCAGAAACATCGATGAGAGAGAAACATCATTCAGGTGCCTCCTGCACACTCCCTACTGGGTATGTGCCCGCAACGAAGGTACATGCCCTTGACCGGAATCAAACCTGGGACCCTTGAGTCCGCAGGCCGACGCTCTATCCACTGAGCCAAACTGGTTAGGGTTTTTTTTTTTTTTTTTTTTTTTTTACAGCAGACCCTTTAGCATTTCTTGTTTTGCTGGTTTGATGGTAATAAATTCCCTTAGTCCTCTTTTGTCTGTGAAGCTCCTGATTTCACCTTCAGTTTTGATTGATAGCCTTTCTGGGTACAGTATTCTTGGATTCAGACCCTTCCTTTGCATGACTTTGTATATTTCATTCCATTCTCTTCTGGCCTGATGAGTTTCTGTTGAGAAATCAGTTGCTAGTCTGATGGGGGTTCCTGTGTAGGTAACTTTCTGTCTCTCTCTGGCTGCTTTTAAGATTCTTACTTTTTCGTTGGTGTTTGCCACTTTAATTATAATGTGCCTTGGCATCGGTCTTTTGGGGTTTATTTTGCTTGGGACTCTGTGAGCTTCTTGGATTTGTGTGCGTTTTTTCTTCCCTATATCAGGGAAGTTTTCTGTCATTATTTCTTCAAACAGGTTTTCTATTCCTTGCTCAGTTTCCTTTCCTTCTGGAACTCCTATTATGCGGATGTTGTTTTGTTTCGTGTTGTCCCAAAGTTCCCTTAGGCTCTCCTCCTGCATTTTAATTTTTTTTTCTAGAAGCTGCTCTACTTGGGTATTTTTTCCTACCTTGTCTTATAGCTCACTGATGCGGTCCTCTGCTTCTTCTAGTCTACTCTTGATGCTTTCTATTGAGTTCTTTACAGCAGCGATGTCATTTTTCATTTTTTCTTGGTTCTTCTTCATTTCCTCTTGGTTCTTACTCATACTGTCAAATATGTCTTCCATTCTTTTCAGCCACCTTATGACAATTTCTCTGAAAACTTTCTCTGATATGTTGCTTGTGTCCATTTCGTTTACTTCCTTTTCTGGTGATGTCTGCTTTTTCATATGCGGGCTGTTTCTTTGTCTCCCCATGGTCTCTCTTCTCCGCTTGTCTGGTTATGTAGTTCTCTCTCTCTTGCGTTGATTTAAAGGCACAAAATACAACACAACCAGGTACAACACACAAGGCACTGAACAGAAATGTATTCACGATATTAACAACCCCAAATAAAGGTGACTACCAGAGAAAGGCAAATAAGGGGATAGGAGAGAAAGAAGAGAAGAAAAAAAAAAAGAAAGAAAGAAAGGAGTGCCAAAATGAAATTGGGAAAAGGAAAGAAAAAAAAAGTAAGGGAGAAAAGAAATAGAATAAGAAAGAAAAGGGGAACAAACTATACATATGGGGAGAAAACTCCAATAGAACAGCACTAATCCCAGCAAATGCAAGGAACACGTGCCTGGAGATGAATACAAACTACAAGCAACAACTACTATCAAGCGAGTCAAGGGAAAACAGAAGCAAAAAACAAAAACAAAGCAAACAAAAAAAAAAGAATAAGCTAAACAATCTCACAAGCATAAAAAATCGATATAATCAACATTCAAGCAAACAACAATAAAAGGACAGAGAGAAAAACAATTTTTTGGATAGTGAAGACGGAGAAGAGAGAGGTATGTATGAAATCAGAGCAGGGGATTGGAAATTAGATATATAAGTAGGGTGAAATTTTAATGGGGCAATAAGAAAGAATAGGGAGAATCTAAAGCAGGAGAAGGGTAAGAGAAACAGGACAACAAAAGGTTAAAAGTTAGGAAGAGAGTGATGGCATAAAGGTAGAGTTGAGGTAAGAATAGAATGATGCTAAAGGAGCCAAAACCGGTTTGGCTCAGTGGAAGAGCGTCAGCCTGCGGACTGAAAGGTCCCAGGTTCGATTCTGGTCAAGGGCATGTAACTTGGTTGCGGGCACATCCCCAGTAGGAGGTGTGCAAGAGGCAGCTGATCGATGTTTCTCTCTCATCGATGTTTCTGACTATCACTCTTCCTTCCTCTCTGTAAAAAATCAATAAAATATATTTAAAAAAAAAAAAGAATGATGCTAAAGGAAAGATGAAAATAGAATATAGAACACTAATGTCAAAGTCAAAGAAAATAAAATGACACTTTTTTTTTAAAAAAAGGTAAAATAGTAGTAGTAATAATACTGATTGAAAATAAAAACGTAATAATTAAAAAGCTAAAATCAAGTGAGGAAAAAAAATTAGTTAAGTAAAAGATGAAAAAATAAAATAAAATAAAAATAAAATGTGCATTACTGAAGTTCATTCATTTCCTCTATTGTTCTTTTTGGCACGCTTGTTTCCCAGTCAGGACAGTATTGCAGTTCCCTGCGTTCCACTGCTCCTCAGTGTTGTAAGCCAGTCCCGATTTTTAGGCAGTGTATTTTACTCTCTTGTATTTCTTTATTTGTGATTACACAAGAGTCAATTTGTGATTTAACCCCTTGGTAGCAATGTTTCTGGATTGACTTCTGGGTCTATAGGTCCTCTCTAGCCTGTGCTTAGATCCTGCTTTCCCTGTGGCACTCAATACCGGTTTGTGGGAGTGGGCTACCCCATTGCGGGTTCTCTGATGGTCACTCCCCACTCCGATCCCCAGGTTTCAGAAAAACCACTTTCCCCTGCATTCTCCTAGGGTGTTCCCAACTGTTTGATCCCATGCATTGGGCTCAGCAATCAGAAGTAAGGATTTAAAGAGGAGAAAGTGCAAGGGTGTGAACTCTGGGGGTGCGTGTAAGTCTGTGCAGTCCTTCCTTCTCCCCTCTCACCCCCCCGTGTCCAAGCATCCGGCACACTTTTAAAATCTTTAGGGTGTCCTTCTGCGTCTGATCAAAATGGGTTGCTTTTTAGAGATCCCCTCTGTTAGCAGCTGTGAGGAACCCCTTCCACATTCATGGATCACACCAGCCCCAACAGCCACAGATTTTTCTAGGCGCAGACTTCCCCCGGTCTTCCAGCTCCCGCAGTGCGTGTGTTTCTCTGTCCTGCTGGGACCAGAGACCTCACCTTTTCCCAGGTTAAATCAGACCTTTCCGTGGTGGAGTGTAGAGCTCCTCTGAATCCATGTGTTTGCTCCAATTGGGGACCGGTGCTCTGGGGTTCGCAGCTGTTTCGTGGGTGCCACAGTTGTAGATTTTCAGGCTTCCGATAACATCCACTTTCCCCTTCAAGATGGCGCGGTCTCCGCGTCCCATCCGGTGGCTCCGGGAGGGAACCCAGCAGCAGTGGGGGCTGCCCGGTCAGGGGAGCCCTGTCCAGCAGTCCCCCACCTTCTCCTGGAGTATAGCTGTCCCTTAACTCACCAACAGACACTCCCCATGCGACCCTCAGCTGTTCCTTCTATCTACTCCGGGACAAGGCTGGGGACACGTCTGTCTATTCCGCCACCATTTTTTTCTCTCCAACACTTGTTATTATCTGTCTTCAGGTAACATTCTGAGAGGTGTGGAGTGGTATCTCATTGTAATTTTGATATGTATTTCCCTAATAGCTAATGAAGTTGAACATCTTTTCATATATCTGTTGGCTGTTGGTATGTCTTCTTGGGTGTGTTCAAGTCTTCTGCCCATTTTTCAAATTGGATTGTTTGTTTGGTATTAAGTTGCATAAGTTCTTTATACATTTTGGATAATAACATTTTGTTAGAGATACTGGTTTTAGATATCTCACATTCAGTTGGTTACCTTTTTGTTCTATTGATGTTTGTTTTGGCTGTGCTTCTAGAAGCTTTTTAGTTTGCTAAAGTTCCATTCATTTATTTTTGCCTTTATTTCCCTTGCCTTTGGAGTCAAATTCATAAAATGTTTTCCAAGACCAAGGTCCATAATTATAGTATCTATGTTGTCTTCTATGTAATTTATTGTTTCAGATCTTACTGGTATATTTAGGCCTTTGATCTATTTTGAATTAATTTTTGTACATGGAGACAAACTAATCTGGTTCCATTCTTTTGCATGTAGCTTTCCAATTTTCCCAGCACAATTTATTGAAGAGGTTTTCTTTTCTCCATTGTGTGTTTTTGGCTCTTTTATAAAAAATTATTTGCCTAGATACATGTGGGTTTATTTCTGGGCTTTCAATTCTCTTCCATTGGTCTATGTGTCTGTTTTTCTGCCAATACCATGCTGTTTTGATTATTGTAGCTCTGTAATATAATTTGAAGTCAGGTTGTGTGATACCTCTAGCTTCATTCTTTTTTCTCATGATTGCTTTGGTGATTTGGGGTCTTTTGTGGTTCCATACAAATCTGATGAATTTTGGTTCTATTCCTTTTAAAAATGACATTGGGATTTTGACGGGGATTACATTAAATCTATATATTGCTTTGGGTAATATGGCCATTTTAACTATGTTGATTCTTCCAATCCATGAACACAGACTATCTTTCCATTTCATTGTCTTTTTCAATCTTTTTTAATATAGTTTATTGATTTTTTACAGAGAAGAAGGTAGAGGGATAGTTAGAAACATCAATGAGAGAGAAACATAGATCAGCTACTTCCTGCACACTACCTACTGGGGATGTGCCTTCAACCAAGGTACATGCCCTTGACCGGAATCAAACCTGGGACCCTTCAGTCCGCAGGCCGACATTCTATCCACTGAGCCAAACCGGTTAGGGCTCTCTTTTATTGATGCTTTGTAGTTTTCAGTATGTAAGTCCTTCACATTCTTTGTTAAGTTTATTCCTATGTATTATATATTGGGTCACAAAGCTAGCCTGAACAAATTCAACAAACATTAATAAGATGCACCAGGTTATGATGTTAGTTTCTAGAAGTGTTTAGAGATAAGATAATTTCCCACAGTGCTGTAAGGTTGTACCATGTGTATATTACATAAGGGTACCATGTATAAGTGAGTATCATTCACTTAGTAAATATTTTAGTTTAAAAATTTTTAATAATTATATTTAATAAACATTTATATTTAACATTTTATTTATATTTTTAATGTTTAATTTATTCAGTTTCTGTCAGAGAGCAGCAGTGCTAATAATACCAATTACTTTTGGAACTTTTTAATGTAATTTTTCTTTGATAATTTATTTTTCTCTGTTCTCACTGATGCAAATACTAGTTGAATGTTGATCTCTATTAATTCTCTTAACTTTTTCTTTGTCTTCCTTTTATTCCCAGTTTTTTTTCCAGTCCATTTAGTAACTTTTTAAAATTTTTGCTATTGTGTTTTGAGTTTCTAAGAACTCTTTATCATTCTCTACATAAAAAAAAAGCATTCCTGTCCTTGTTTATGGATACAACATCTTGTATATCACTGAGCTTTCTGTTTCTACATTGTCTGTTGCCTTTTAAAATTATGTTTATTAAATTTTTTTGAGAAATAATTATAAACAAGAAATTGCAAAAATTATGGAGTTCTTAGGTACTCTTCACTCAGCTTCCTTCATTGATAACATCTCACATAAATGTAGTACATTATCAAACCAGGAAATTGACCTTGATACAATACTCTAAACTATAGACATCAATTTTTATATGTACTCTTTTTTTCTGGTATATATTCTTTGTTACTTTATCACATATATATTCATGTAACTAACTACCATCACAATCAGGACACAGAACTGTTCCATCACCACAAAGAAATACCCTTATGCTACTACCCCTTTAGAGTAACACCCTTTCCCCATCCCTAATCTCTGGCACTTTCATTATTTTTAAAAAATGTATTTTACAATTGAAGTTGACATACAATATTATATTAGTTTTAGGTGTACAATATAGTGATTAGACATTTATATACCTTATAAAATTATGTCTCTGATAAATCTAATCTCACCATAGAGTTATTATAGTATTATCGACTATATTCTCTATACTGTACTTTACATCCCCCTGGTTATTTTAATAACTGGCAATTTGTACTTTAAAAATAAAAAAATTAAAATTATAGTTGCCATTACTATTATTAGTTTCAGATGTACAGCTTAGTGATTAGACATTTATATAACTTACAGAATGATTCCCCAATTAGTCTGGTACCCACCTGACACCATATACAATTATTACAATATTATTGACTATATTTCCTTTGCTCTACATCCTGTGACTATTTTGTAACTGTCAATTTGTACTTCTTAATCCTTTCACCTTTTTTACCCAGGCTCCCAAGCCCCCTGACATCTGATGACTACCAGTTTGTTCTCTGTATCTTTGAGTTTGTTTTACTTCCTTTATTTTGTTTTTTAGATTCCACATATAAGTGAAATCATATAGTATTTGTCTTTCTCTGTCTGACTTACTTGACTTAGCAGAATACTCTCTAAGTCCATCCAGGTTGTCATAAATGGTAAGATTTCATTCTTTTTTTATGCTGAGTAATGTTTCATTGTATATATATACATCTTCTTTATCCATTTGTCTCTCATTGGACATTTAGGTTGCTTCCATATTTTGGCTATTGTAAATAATGTTGCAGTGAACATAGGGATGCCTATATCTTTTCCAGTTAGTGTTTTCAATTTCTTTAGACAAATACCCAGAAGTGGAGTTTCTAGGTCATATGGTAGTTTTATTTTTAAGTTTTTTGAGGAACCTCCATACTGTTTTCCACAGTGGCTGCACCAATTTACAATCAAACCAACAGTTCACGAGGGTTCCCTTTTCACCACATTCTCGCCAACTCTAGTCTGTTGATTTATTGGTGATAGCCATTATGACAGGTGTCAGGTGATATCTCATTGTGGTTTTAATTTGCATTTCCCTGATCTTTAGTGGTTAGGCATCATTTTATATGTCTATTGGCCATCTGTATGTCCTCTTTGGAGAAATGTCTATTCAGGTCCTCTGACCACTTTTTAATCATATTGTTTATTTTTTTTTGGTGTTAAGTTGTATAAATTCCTTTTATATTTTGGATACTAACCCCTTATGGAATGTATCATTGGCAAATATCTTCCTTCTTCCATTCAGTGGGTTGTCTTTTTGTTTTTTTGATGGTTTTCTTTGCTGTGCAAAAACATTTTAGCTTGATGTAGTCTCATTTGTTTACTTTTTCTTTTGTTTTCCTTGCCTGAGGAGACACAGAAAAAAAAAAAATTGCTAAGAGTGATGTCAAAGAGTTTACTGTCCCGTATTTTCTTCTATGAATTTTATGGTTTCAGGTCTTACATTTAATTTTTTAACTCTTTTTTTGGGTATATTTCATATGGTGTAAGAGTGGTTTAGTGTCTTTTTTAAAAAAAGACATTTTATTGATTTTCTTACAGAGGAAGGGAGAGGGATAGAGAGTTAGAAACATTGATGAGAGGGAGACATTGATCAGCTGCCTCCTGCACACCTCCTATTGGGGATGTGCCTGCAACCAAGGTACATGCCCTTGACCGGAATCGAACCTGGGACCTTTCAGTCCGCAGGCTGATGCTCTATCCACTGAGCCAAACCGGTTAGGGCTAGTGATTTTTTTTTTGCATTTATCTGTCCTGTTTTTCCAACATCATTTATTGAAGAGACTGTTTTTACCTCATTCTTGCCTTCTTTGTCATAGGTTAATTGACCATATAGGCGTGGGTTTACTTCTGGGCTCTCTATTCTGTTTCATTGATCTATATGTCTGTTTCTATGCTAATACCATGCTGTTTTGATTGCTGTAGCCTTGTAGTATAGTTTGATATTAGGTAGCATGAAACTTCCAAATCTATTCTTTCTTAAGATTGCTGTGGCTATTTGGGGTCTTTTGTGTTTCCATGTAAATTTTAGTATTATTTGTTCTCCTTCTGTAAAAAATGCCATTGGCATTTTGATAGGGGTTGCGTTAAATCTGTAGACTTGCTTTGGGTACTATGGACCAGCAGTCGCCAACTGGTGGTCCGTGAGGTCCGAAAGGTTGGCAACCGCTGCTGTGGACAGTTTAACAATATTGATCCTTCCTGTCCATGAGTATGGTATATATTTCTATTTATTATATATCGTCTTCATTTTCTTTCTTCAATGTTGTACAGTTTTTTGGGTATAGATCCTTTACCTTTTTGGTTAAGTTTATTCCTAGACTCTTTGATGTAATTCTAAATGAAATTGTTTTCTTAATTTCTCTTTTTGATAGTTATTGGTGTATAAAAATGTAACTGCTTTGTGAATATTAATTTTGTATCCTGGTACTTTACAGAATTCACTTATCAGTTCAAATAGTATTTGGTGGAATCTTTAAGGTGTCTTTCTATATATAGTGTCATTTCAGTTGCAAATAATGACAGTTTACTTTTTCCTTTTCAATTTGGATGCCTTTTATTTCTTACTAGAGGCCCGGTGCATGAAATTCGTGCACGGGGGGGGCAATGTGTCCCTCAGCCCAGCCTGCACCCTCTCCAATCTGGGACCCCTCGAGGGACGTCCCTCTCACAATCCAGGACTGCTGGCTCCCAACTGCTTGCCTGCCTGCCTTCCTGATTGCCCCTAACTGCTTCTTCTTGCCAGCCTGATCACCCCTAACCACTCCCCTGCCAGCCTGATTGATGCCTAACTGCTCCCCTGCCAGCATGATTGCCCCTAACTGCCCTCCCCTGCAGGCCTGGTCACCCCTAACTGCCCTCCCCTGCAGGCCTGGTCCCACCCCCCACTGCTTTCCCCTGAGGCCTGGTCCCCCCCAAGTGCTCTCCTCTGCAGGCCTGGGTGTCCCCCCCCCCCCAACTGCCCTTCCCTGCAGGCCTGGTCACCCCCAACTTCCCTCCTCTGCTGGCCTGGTCACCCCTAACTGCCCTCCCCTGCAGGCTTGATCGCCCCCAACTGCCCTCCCTTGCATGCCTGGTCCCTCCCAACTGTCCTCCCCTGCTGGCCTGATCGCCCACAGCTGCCCTCCCTTGCAGACCTGGTCCCTCCCCTGCTGGCCATCTTGTGTGTTGGAGTGACGGTCAATTTGCCCATACTCTTTTATTAGATAGGATTATTGTGGCTAGGACTTCCAATACTATGTTAAGTAGTGAAAGTCAACATCTTTGTCTTGTTCTTGATCTGAAAGGAAAAGCTTTCAGCTGTTTACCCTTGAGTATGGTGTTAACCCTTGAGTTGGTGTTTGCCATCTATAGCTTTATTATGTTGAGGTATGTTTCCTCTATCCCCACTTTTCTGAGTGTTTTAAATCATAAATTGGTTTGGGCTTTTTCCAAATACCTTTTCTGCATATATTGAAATAACAGAATTTTTATTCTTCATTTTATTTGTTAATTGTTTTGTGGATATTGAACCAACCTTACATCCCAGGAATAAATCTTACTTGATCATTAGAAATGATCTTTTTAATGTATTGCTCAATTCAGTTTCGTTGAAGATTTTTGCATCTATTTCATCAGAAATATTGGCCTATCATTTTCTGTTTTTGTAGTGTCTTTATCTAATTTTGATATCAGGATTAATGCTGGCCTCCTAACATGAGCTTGGGAGCCTTCCCTCCTTTTTAGTGTTTTGGAATAGTTTGAGAAGGATAGGTATTAATTTTTCTTTGAATGTTTGATAAAATTCACTCCTGAAGCCATCTGGTCCAGGACTTTGGTTTATTGGCAGTTTTTTGATTACTGATTCAATTTTATTAGTTTTCAGTCCCTTCAGATTTTTTGTTTCTTCCTGGTTCAGTCTTGGGAACTTGTATGTTTTTAGGAATTTTTCCATTTCTTTCAGGTTGTCCAATTTTGGGGGGCATATAATTGTAGTATTTCTTGTAACCTTTGTATTTGTGGTGTCTGTTGTCACTTCTCTTTTATTTCTGATTTTATTTATATGAGCTCTCTTTTTTTCTTGATGAGTCTGGCTAAAGGTTTATTAGTTTTTTTATGTGTCCAAAGAACCAGCTGCTCGTTTCATTGATCTTTTCTATTATTTTATAAACTATTTCATTGGCTTTTGCTTTAATCTGTATTATTTTTTTCCTTCTACTCACTTTGGGCTTTGTTTTTCTTTTTTATTTTTAATATATTTTTATTGATTTCAGAGAGGAAAGGAGAAGGAGAGAAAGATAGAAACATCAATGATGAGAGAAAATCGACTGGCTGCCTCCTGCACACCCCCACTGGGGATCAAGCCCGTAACCTGGGCATGTGCCCTCACTGGAATCAAACCATGACCTCCTGGTTTATAGGTTGACACTCAACCACTGAGCCATGCCAGCCAGGCTTTCATGACTATTTGATTTTAAAGGTCTGATTCAGAGTGCATTCCATGTGGGAATGAAAAGAAAGGATAGAAGTGTGTTGGTTTTTTTTGCGTTCATTTAAAATCAAAACAATTTAGAAATGAAGCCAATATTTCAACAGAACGAACTTCATCTTTCAGCTACAGAGATGTCTGGTTGAAATGATTTTTCAATTAATCAGTCTGCTTGGTCCTTACTCAAACTGAACATTTATCCTGCATTTGCCTTAGTTGTAGTTGTGTTTGTATATTGTGCATTAAATTATCAATTAGATTCATATTTAGAGAACATATCACATTTAAAACTTAGCAACTAGAAGAATTTGAGGACTTACTCTTTTGAATATACATATAATCTTTGCTATATTTATATAGATTCCTTTCTTTTTCCTAGTCTGGGACGTGAACCAGGAAATTCATTGTTTCTAGTCTATAAAGTTTTTAATGTAAATGCAGTAGGATCTTTTTATTTGTTCTATTGCAAGAAAAAGAGTATGTTCCAAAGATGCAATCCTACTCTGATCTTTTTCACTAGAAAGAAGGTGGGAGTAGAGGTTTTATTTTCTGTCAGTTTATAAGAGACAAATGACTGATAAAGGCTAATAGATTGGTTGCTTTAATTTCCCTAGAAGTAACTCTTAGGGTAAATACAAAGTCAGCCTTTTCTTTTGTCTTTATAGTCTGTTACAGTAAAGTGATAACTGATTTTCATAATGAAAGAAACCACATTTTAGTGGAAGATTAAATTTTCAATAGTGAAAGAGAGCAGTGTAATATGGAGGGGGCACTGGAATAAATCAAAAGGCTGGTCAGCTTATTCAGACTTCATTTAATCTTCATATTAATGTTAGAAAGTATGGTAAATGGGATCTACATTTTACAGATGAGGAAACTGAGCTTCCAAAATGATAATATTCAAAACACCAAGCAATTAACTATTAAAGGATGTTTTGATTCTAAATCTTTACTACACTAAAACAATGAAGTTCCTTCTGTTTATTTCTAGAAAACACTTTAATATTTTAAAACTACGAACCAGGGTATATGCCAAAATGGTAAATTTCCAAAATACCTTAGGTCTGGCTCTCTTGCTTTTGTTACTGTCCATTTTCCTGCCTTCAATTTATTCTGATTAAAACCTTATCTCTTTGTCAGTGCCAAATTTACCAGTGATTAATCCTAATCAGCAGTGATTTCTTCTAATATCTTAAAACATTTATTATCTATCATTCATTTGTTACTTATTTGAGATATATTTAGTCATTTTATACTTGAAATTTGGGATAACTCTTGAATCATTTAAATTTCTACTTGTTCATGTGTTACTGAACATATCAGGCTCCTTGAGGGAGCTTCTCTACTGGCATGTAGCACAGCATTATACACAGAGTACTTAATAGCTTAATAAATAATTGTGTGAATGAATTCTGCCAACTTGACAATTTTAGTTTATCATCAGTCTCTGTTATTCACTTCTCATGGGCAAATTTACTCTATACATGATGTTTTAAAGTTTTAAATTCTATGACTACACAGCTGATGCCGATAAGCTTTGTAGACAAATGCTTTTAAAAATGTCAAAAAGAGTTCAGTCAAAATAAAAATAGTTTATTGAAGTTAGCATGTAGACTTGCTTTATTTGGCAGAGAGACCAGTTACTTTGCCCCATATCTCAGAAAGAGTTCAGAAGTTGGTGTTCTTTTCTTTCTTTTTTTCTCCCACAATAAAAGAAATAAAGTCCTATCTGGTTTGGCTCAGTGGATGGCACGTCAGCCTGCAGACTGAGGAATCCTGGGTTCGATTCCAGTCAAGGGAACATGCCCAGGTTGTAGGCTCTATCACTAGTGTGGGATGTGCAGGAGGCAGCCGATCAATGATTCTCTTATCATTTATGTTTCTATCTCTCTCTCCCTCTCCCTTCCTCTCTGAAATCAATCTATATATATAAAAGCCCAGTGACCGGAACGGTGGAATGACCAGAACTACTGGAACGACCGGTGGCTATGACGTGTACTGCTGCAGCCAGTCAGCCTGATCTGGGCCCAATTGGCCCCACCCCCGGCCAGCCCGGCCTCGGATCAGCCCCCAACATCCCAATTGGGGGCGGGGCTGTCTGGCCAATGGCCTGCTGCCCCTCCTGCTGGCCTGGCCTGATGGGCCCCCATTGGGACGAGCCAGCCGGATTCCACCCATGCACAAGTTCGTGCACTGGGCCTCTAGTAAAAATACAAAAAAAATAATGAAAATTTAAAAAATAAAATAAAAGACATAAAAACATTTGAGCAATATTTAGGTGATTTGGGTGGTCACTGCTGCTGCTGCTGCTGCTACTACTACTACTTCTTACTAAAAAATCAACTAATCTTTCTGGGCTGTAGTTTTCTTATCCTAAAAAAATCAGTTGGATTATGTGATCTTTAAAGATACAGTGCTCCAGATTTTATAAAACCTAGAAGTTCGAGATAAATTAGGCTTATTTCAGGGATTGTAAAGTAGCATTTGATTCTTGCCCTTTAAGATATTAATAGTTTTATGTTAATTTATTTTTTTGAAGTGTTTGTATCTCGTGTTCTACTTTTATGGTTAATTTTATTTTGTAACTTATCAGTACTCCCTCACGTGTTGCTAAAGGAGTTGTCGACCACACCAAAATGAGTCTACATGGTGCTAGTGGGGGACATGAGAGATCAAGAGATAGACGACGGTCAAGTGACAGATCACGAGATTCATCTCATGAAAGAACAGAGTCTCAGCTCACTCCTTGTATTAGAAATGTTACTTCTCCAACACGACAGCACCATGTTGGTATGTAGATGAACTAACCTTCCTAACAATTTTTAAGCATGCGCTTACCTTTTTAAAGTAGTAAGGATACTGAATTGTGTCTAATACTTCAGAGTAAAATTAACTTGTTACTTTTATTTAGTTGCTTCTATTTTAGTTTAGCTTGGTTCTTGCTGTGAAAAAAAACCCCACAACTTATTAAATGAAACAAAAATGAAATTTTTAAAGAATCTGGGCCAGACTTATAAAAGAAATAACTTGAAAAGCCTTTGTAATTGTGATATCTAGATTTCAAATTTTTTTAAGTTGGTTTTTATCTTATGAGATATATAGCAGTGATTTATTTTAAAGTAGTTCGTATATTATTGTAATAATAAATTTACTATAAATATCAATAATAAAATTATCAGTAATTGTCATTATTGATAGGGATTCTTGGTTAATTATCCTGGATAAAAGAAATTGAAAGGTAGAATACTCATCAGAATAATTTATTTTAATTTTTGACAATACATTTAATAATAAAAATAGAAGATGAAAGAGAAAGTGTGAAATGTTTTGCTTTCTTGGCAGGTAGCTCAGGTCTTTCTCTTCCTATCCATTGCTATAAATCGGGTGGGGAACCTTTTGTCTGTCAAGGGCCATTTGGATATTTATAAGATCATTTGCAGGCCATACAAAATTATCAACTTAAAAATTATGTTGCTATGAAAAAAGCCTCTAGATTTATTGAATTTTGAGTCCCGCCTGCAGTTGCTTTGGCAGGGTCAGACCAAATGATATGGCCCTTGGGCTGGACGTTCCCCACCCCTGCTTATAAATGAACGCTATTACCCCACGTAAATATGTGTGACTGTAAAGCACTAGTCTGAAGCAGAGGTATGTAAGCAATGTGAACTTGCTGATTTTCATTTTCCCCTGGGAAGGGACAAATTAAATACCTTGACTTACTATATGAGGCAGTTTCTGATTGTTATAAAGTAAAATCATTTCTATTAGGATCGAAGTATGTGTAGAAGTTGTCAATTTCTAAGTAGGTCCTTAAAGTCAAACTAGTACTGATAAGTAAAAAATTTAAAAAAAAAGAGTAAATAAGAGATTTAGTTTGTTATATGCAAAGTTCAGCATATGGGAAGATAATGAAATGATATAATTATTTTATTACCTTAACAAATTCTACTTTTGGGATGCTACTAGCATTGTGGAAACAGGCAAGAGAATGGAGGTGTCAGAGTATCTCTGGAGATACTGCAAATCTAATTATATAATCAGTAAAGCTGTACAGAGTGTTCTAAGTATCCTGAGTCATAGAAGAATTTGGCAAAAGCTGATGAAACTGAGGGGATGAAGGTACATTTTTAGGTCACCTTTTAAGTGTGAGCTAGCCTATAAAGGAAACTTAATTATAAAATCTCAGTTTTAATTTCTCCCTTATAGAATATTGGAACCTACCTATTAAAATTATAAATAGTAATTATTTGATCCTATAAAATTTGTAGCAGTGTTTTATTCAACAAATGTGAAAATGAAATGAAAGCAATATATCATCAGCTATTAAAGCCACTTAATTTGGAAGACATTAAAAGTCATTTGAAAAAATAAATACTTCTTGCTGTCCTTATTGAAATTTTTTTCTTCACTCAGACCTTCCTTTTGTGAGATAAATAATTGGTTTTGAAATGCCTTTATTAACACAGCGAGATTCCAAAAGTATAAATACTTTTAGTATTTGGGAGAGTTTAAAATTGGTATTCTTACTAATCTTTTATTAACTTTCAATGCTTATTTGACTTGTGATTCTGCTCCTTGGGTTTCTATATATTGTTAAGTAGAGTAGTAACATAAAATTTACCTTAGTTTTGATCTTAGTCTGGGACAACATTAGTAAGTTATACATCTTTTTTAGATTCTACAAAGATTAATTATTTTAGAAAATATTTTGCTATTTTTATTCCTGGGAAATAAATTAGTATTTATGGTGTTCTGTGGAAATGTTCAGATAAAAATGCAGGAATGCTGTGATTTAATACAACTTTTCTAAATCAATAATTTTAAAAGATATATGGATCTTGAATTTTTTAAAAGAAAATTTGCATAACTTTGTTTAACATCTTTATTTCAGAACGAGAAAAAGATCACAGTTCCTCTCGTCCAGGCAGTCCTCGTCCTCAAAAAACATCTCCAAATGGTTCCAGTAGCAGTGCTGGGAACAGCAGCAGAAATAGTAGTCAGTCCAGTTCAGATGGTAGCTGTAAGACATCTGGGGAGATGGTGTTTGTGTATGAAAATGCAAAAGAAGGTGCTCGAAATATAAGAACATCAGAACGAGTGACACTAATTGTGGATAATACTAGATTTGTCGTAGACCCATCCATTTTTACTGCACAGCCAAATACAATGTTGGGCAGGTTTGTATTATTATAGTTCTTTGTATTATGAATTTTAAAGCACTTTCACATTTGATTTTTCCATTTAAGTTTACAATAACTCTCTGTTGGGATGTAGTGTTCCTATTTTACAGATGAAAGAACTGAGCTTTTGAAGGTTAAATACCTTGCTCAGGTTAATACAGCTAGAAAGTGGTAGAGCCATTTTGTTTTGTTTTGTTTTTTGTTAATCTCCCCCCCCCCCCCGCCAGGATATTTTTCCATTGATTTTTTTTTTCTTCTCACTGATTTTTTAGAGAGGGTAGTAGGGAGGGGGAGAGACAGAGAGAAACATCTATGTGAGAAAGACATAGATGTTGCCTCCTACAGGCACCCTGACCAGGGCTGAGGATTGAGCCTGCAACCGAGATACATGCCCTTGACTAGAATCGAATCGAACTCAGGATCCTTCATTCTGTAGGCTGACGCTCTATCCACTGAGCTATCACTCCTGTTGAAAGAGAAAAAAACCCAACGGTTTGGTTAGCTGAAAAGTCAGCATTTGTCAGTTTGATATCAATACTTAAAAAAAGGAATGTTCCTTTTTTTAAAATTGATTTCAGAGAGGGAGAGGGAGAGAGAGATAGAAACATCGATGAGAGAGAATCATTGATTGGCTGCCTCTTGCACGCTCCCCACTGGGGATTGAGCCCACAACCTGGGCATGTGCTGGAATCGAACTGTGACCTCCTGGTTCATAGGTTGATGGTCAACCACTGAGACACCCGGCTGGGCAAATAAAACCTGTTTACAAAATATAAAATGAAGGGTCATATATATGAAGTAGAAGTTTACACAAGGCAAAAAAAATTTTTTTTAGGTTGCATATGAGTATTTGGGATGTGTGCATATTTTTGTGTGTGTGTATATGTGTGTGATTTGTCAGTGTCTCAATGTAGAATAAATGCCAGCATATGACACTATACATTTTGAGTAGATACATATTTACTTTTAACACTTGCTTTGCATCTGTGAGTAGAGAAAGATTGGTCGGCTGCCTCCTGCACACCCCCTATTGGAGATCGAGCCCGCAACCTGGGCATGTGTCCTGAAATCGAACCTGGGACCCTTTAGTCCGCACTCTGACACTATCCACTGAGCCAAACTAGCTAAGATGGCGTTTATGTCTTTTTTAGTAGCATGGGGGAGATTATTTGATGCTATTAGGATGGCTTGATACTATTAATACTTTATTTTTTATCTGCACTTTAAAGAAACACAGTTAAAAAATAGATATTTGGCCTTAACCGGTTTGGCTCGGTGGATAGAGCGTCGGCCTGTGGACTGAAAGGTCCCAGGTTCGATTCCGGTCAAGGGCATGTTACCTTGGTTGCAGGCACATCCCCAGTAGAGAGTGTGCAGGAGGCAGCTGATCGATGTTTCTCTCTCATTGATGTTTCTAAAACTCTATCCTTCTCCCTTCCTCTCTGTAAAAAATCAATAAAATATATATTTTTAAAAAGTAGATATTTGATATTTTGCTTCAGTTATTAAGCTATGTTTTCCTATAAAAAAAAAGATATTTCTGTGTGTGTCCATTATTGACCTGAAAAGTATAATTTTCTCCTTTTGTAAAAAGTTCACGTATTAGAGAAAGTTGCATGACATTTGATTCCTGAAAGACTGTCCTTTTTACATCAACGAAGTTTCTTTTCATGTGAATTGAACAAAGCATATCTTCAGGGATGAAAATTAATATTCATGGGAACTATTAAAAACCAGTTGCATTCTTTTGGAAACTGAAATAAAAAAGCGTTGTTCTTTATAGGTTTATGTGTTACAACAAAAGGGGAAACCATTTACATTGGGAAAGTGTTGAGTAGAGTACTTAGATCAGCCATATTTACTTTAGTAATGGTGGTACCAGGTTCAGAGGGTCTACTTTTTTTTCCCATGTAAAGTACAATTTAAAGGCTATCATTTATTCAGAGATTATATCCTCCGAATTTTTTCTTGTTAGAATGTCCTGTCTTTTATGAAAAGATAGTGATAGTGGATGGTACATAATGCCCTTATTTATGAAAATAAAACATTGGCAAAACTTTGGCAGCCCCCAAATTTGTTCTGAAATTTTGTTATCTGTGAAATGCTCAAATCTGGAAATCTGTGGACTAGATGTTTTTGGAGGAGGCTTTACTTTCTTTAATCATAATTAAAAAGATTTCTTGGGAATAATGCATTAAAATTATTTTTTCTAAGGACACATTTTTCAAATTGCCTCTTTTCTACATGGTTACTGTTAAAGACCAATAACATGACCTGAAAAAAAAAATAAGTCCATTTGTATTTTTCTTATTTATATTTTAATTTATATTTTAATTTAAGCCCTGCCCAGTGGATAGAGCACTGGCCTGTGGACTGAAGGGTCGTGGGTTTGATTTCGGTCAAGAGCTTGTACCTCAATTGCAGGCTTGATCCCCATCCCTGCTTGGGGCTCGTGTGGGAGGTGACCAGTCCATGTGTCTCTCTCCCTCCTTTTCACTCTCTCTAAAAGTCAATGGAAAAATATCCTTGGTTGAGGATTAACAACAAAAAAATACTAAGCTTTTTACTCATTTTTTTAAACTTTTTATTCTCTTCTTCATTCCTCTCTACTCCAGCATTTGATTACTTATTTTTCAATTCTAGGAAGCAAGTGTAAGAATTTTGAGCTAGATTTTTTACATTTGCAGTTAAGATTATGAAAAGTAAAACAGCTAACCTGCTTACACTATCTTGCTTTTTTCTAGTTTAGATGACTGTATGTGCTGCATATAGTATTAACTTTGCAAGGAAGATGGCAGGTTTAAGGAAGAGGCATAAACAACATGGTTTCCCTTTTTCTTTTTTCCTTCCTTCCTGATTAATATAAAAGTGACCTTTCCCCTCAATTAATTGATTTTTTCCCCCCTCTGAGAAGAAACTGGAAATTTCGTTAGCTTTTCAATTTTATCAATTGATATTATTTGCTTAGGGGGAATCTACAGGGGTGGGTAGAAGAAGATTTACATTTATAATATAAATTAATAAATAATAATAAATAATAAAAATAAAGTATCTGTTTCAGTATTCACAAATGTAAACCTACTTTTACCCACCCCTGTACACTACTGTTCCCTCCCATCATAAAGAAAATATTTTAAATATTACTTTGTTAAATACATTTGTCAGGATAAATTTCTGATAAAAATTCTTGAACTAATTTAATGATATAATTTAATACTTAAATTACAATTCCTTTTTAGTTTTGTGCATGGAATCAATTTTCCTTTTTGAAGGAAGTGTCTTAATGATATATTTCTTAATTACTTGCTATTATAGGATGTTCGGATCTGGCAGAGAACATAATTTTACACGTCCCAATGAGAAGGGAGAATATGAGGTGGCAGAAGGAATTGGCTCCACTGTATTTCGAGCTATTCTGGTAAATTTTTGTTGCTTATGTGTTTTGACTTAGTCATATTCATATGACTCCTTCTTGGTAAGTACTTGAATTGAAATCAGAGTTTGATTTGGATATCTTTATGGAGGTATGTAGGATATTGTGTTTTTTTTTAAAATAACATTTCATCTTTATTTTGGTACATAAAAATAATATTTAAATAAATGAATTTTAAGACTTTTGGGAAGATAGGATAGCAGATGATTCACCTCTTGTCTGCATAGGCTCTTCTTTCAAAAGGGTTTAATGTTAACATATATGGAGTCATGTTATTCCTCTCTCCTTAATTCTCTTAAATAAAATAAGTCAATCATTTTTTGCTACCTGAGAATGAATGTGGCTACTTGAATTCTAATATTTTATTGCACATAAGCAATATGGATATTTATAAACATTTAAAATTAATCTCTAAAATGAATTTGTTAGCATCTTTGTTTTAAACCTTTTTATTTTTGAGGAATATTTGTAATTTCCCTACTTGGAATTTCAAATCAGTGATAAAGATTTAATTATAGTGTGTGACAGTTTATGCCACAGTCTGAAAATACCATTTCCTCAATTAGTTTTGGGGAAAAAGAGGAGAGAGGATCTTGAGGTACAAGACAGAAAAAGTATAGTTGACCCTGGAATAATACAGGTTTGGTTCCACTTATAGGCAGATATTTTTCAATAAATAACTAGAAGCATTTTCTCATATTTTTGTTAATTTTCTTTAGCTTACATTATTATAAGACTAAAGTATATAATACAACATACAAAATATGTGTCAATTGACTCTGTTATTGGTAAGACTTCCAGTCAGTAGAAGGCTATTGTTAATTAAGTTTTGGGGAAGTCAAAAGTTATACATGATTTTTCAAATGCACAATGGGTTGGTACCCCTAAGTCCGGTGTTGTTCAGGGTCAATTGTAATTGATCTTGATTGAATTGTTAGTACTTGGAGAAACAGTTGTGAATACCAGAAAATATCTTGTTTCCATTGATGCAGCAGCTTTGTGTTACTGTGGCTCTGAACCTCAAGAACCTTGTGTTACTGTGGCTCTGAACTGCAAGAACCTTGAGGCAGATCTTAATTTGGGGGTGGGGGGAGAAATGCTTTTTCAGTTGCCAATACTTCCATTTGAGCCCCAATGGAGTTGACAAGTAAGGAATATTTTCATAATTTAGCTATGGAGTAACGTTATTTGTAATGCCGAGTCAACCAATAGATGTGTTTCTCTCACATCAATGTTTCTCTCTGTCTTTCCCTCTCTCTTCTACTCTTCCTAAAAATCAATGGAAAAATATCCTCAGGTGAGGATTAACTAACTAACTAAATAAATATTCTTAAAAAACAACTTAGAAATATGTGATAGTTATATAGAAAAATAACTCATGGAAAAATACATATGATTTATCATGGTATAGGAGAGAGATATGTAAATAATGGGGAGATTTAGATTTTTATCAGCTATTAAATAATTTTATGACTGGGTGAGTCAGTGAAGCATTTGGGCCTTAATAAGTTTTGGCTACCTCATGCTCCAGATGTTTTATTCATTCTTGCCTTTTTTTTTTTTTTTTTTTAGGATTACTATAAAACGGGAGTAATTCGTTGTCCTGATGGCATATCGATTCCTGAACTGAGAGAAGCATGTGACTATCTTTGTATCTCTTTTGAATATAGTACTATTAAATGTAGAGATCTCAGTAAGTATGCTCTTTTGTGTGTGACTAGTTTGTGGAGTTATACTATATTGGAATGAAAAGGCTGAAATAATGCTATTTACCTAGACTTCAAATATTTAACTGAATTGTAAAGCATTCTAGTACCATGAAGATTATTTATGGAAATCTACAGAGGTGTTTATAAGCTCCATGTGCAATTTTCCAAAACTTTTTTCAACTTTCAATAGTTTATTTTTTTGGTAGACTCTTCCGGATTTCCTCATTGACTGTTTTCCTCTATAATTTGTTGCTAGTCTTTTATCTACCAGCTTAGGACCCCTGGCTTTGGTCAAGTGTGGTGTGTGGCTTAATTCCTCAGATCACAAAAACCAATATTTTAGAAATTTTTTGTACTTAGCCTGTAAGATCATATTCTAAGCCACTAATTCTCAAAACCAGTATTTGTCAATAAAGATCTTAGATTGAATACCTAGTCCTCATTTATACAAAGGGTTAAGGGACTTTGTTCAAGAACTTCAAACATAGTCTCAGAGCAAGGTCCAGAACTTTGGAATCTTACTTCTTTGACATTCTCTTCTCACAACTTTCTCAGCCCCCACCATTTCAACGTTATGCCATGCCTAAGAAGAAAAGGTGATTGATTATATACAGAAAAGTCAAAATAGTATATGAGAATTATCCAATGTTGACTTGCTATTAAGTGGTTGGAGAAGTTCAGAGGAAGGAATGGTTATTGTGGGCTAGAGGGTTTAGGAATGAGTCCAGAGGATACAGGTAGTAAAGAATGAATAGGAATGATTTAGAAAGAGTAGAGTAGGGAGGTCATTCTGAGAGCTGGGATTTGGGGAATAAAGATGCAAAATATGTACTTTGGAAATAACCTAGTTGGAGCAGAGACTTTATGTCAGCACCAGAAGGAGACAGGAATAAATAGGTGGGCCAGATTATGAGAGGTCTTTAATCCAAACTAATGTTCTTACATTTTATTTTATACTAGAGGCCCGGTGCATGAAATTAGTGCATGGGTCGGGGAGTCTCCTCAACTCAGCCTGCACCCTCTCCAATCCTGACCCCTCAGGGGATGTCCGACTGCCGGTTTAGGCCCGATTCCTAAACTGGCAGTCAGACATCCCTCTCACAATCCAGGACTGCTGGCAACTAACTGCTCACCTGCCTGCCTGCCTGCTCACCCCTAACTGCCCCCCGCCAGCCTGATCACCCCTAATAGACTCTGCTTGCCAGCCTGATTGTCCCTAACTGCCCCCCGTGCCAGCCTGGTCTTTCCCAACTGCCCCTCCCCCCACTGACCTGGTCGCCCCCAACTGCCTCCTTCCCCGCTGGCCTGGTTGCCCCTTACTGCCCCCGCACCATCCTGGTCACCCCCAACTGCCTCCCTTCTCCCCCCTCCCCCCCCGCTGGCCTGGTCATTCCCAACTGCCCCCCTCTGCCAGCCTGGTCACCCCCAACTGCCCCCCCGCTGGTCTGGTTGCCCCCAACTGCCCCCCCTGCCGGCCTGGTCGCCCCACGTAGCCTGCTGTTGAGTCGTTTGGTCGTCCCTCACTAACCCCCTTGCCATCCTGGTCACCCCACACAGCCTGCTGTTGAGTCGTTTGGTCATCCCTTACTAACCCCCCTGCCAGCCTGGTCACCCCCACACAGCCTGTGTTTGGTTGTCCGGTTGTTTCGGTTGTGACGGCCCCTGGCTTTTTATATATTAGGTTGCAATGGGAAGCCATTTTTAAAGTTTCTATATGTGGTTATAGCCTTATGTTAGCCCAGACATAATGGTTATCTTTATTACCTAAATTTAACCCTAGCTTGGCAGAGTGGTATTATACCTTTTCAGAGATTGGTGTGTTGGAAACTGAATGGGAAATTTTATTTAAAATTTTTAAGGCACCTCCTGTATACTTAAATATAACTAGCCTTCTTCATGCTTAGTTATGAACTAACTCTGAAAAAGAGTGGTCTTAATAAGTCTCTCCCTAAATACCATTTTATTTTTGCCAAACATTCCTTAAAGTGTCCATAAAAATATCAGTAGGTGTGACAAAGCAGTGGATGGTCCAACTCAGTCCATTTTTCTGTAAATAATATTTAAAAGTTTAAAGTCAAATTGTTGGACACCTGGAACATACAACTTGAATAAAGTTGCTGTTTTTTCACATTTAAAAATGTTTTATATTTGAAACCATGAGCATTCATTATTCTAATTATAGATCCTAGACTTTTAAGTTTAGTGTATTTTTTTCATGGGACAATTTTAACTTTATATAATTAGATGTTGAATTTTGGTGACTGTTGAATAAAAAAAAAAAAACTAGAATTTCTTACAGATGATTTGGATTTTAGTTCTGTAATCCTTTGGACATAGCTACCTTGTCGTCACTGTTAAGTTTCATTTATTTGTTATGGAATTAAGGGTAAAACCTTTATGTAAAATATATATAGTATGGTTTTTCTAGACTTCTGACTTTTAAGTAATACTTATAATTATTTCTAGGTTACTTGCAATATATGTTGCTAAAAATTTAGAGGTTCTCATAGATTATTAAAACAAAAATATATAGAATGTGAAGAGACAAAAATAGTCTTTAAAAATATGAAAGGATGCTGTGGGTGTATAGTTTTAAATTTTTTTCCTGAAAATAAGTTCCTTTACTGACTATTGGAATGACAGTTGACATTAAAATGTCTAAGTTTGTTGCTTAACTTAAAAAGAAATTATACAAGTACTAAATGCATATCAAATAGAGAGTTCTCCATTTCTTGGGCAAATTACTTAAAACCTTGTTTCTTAGTTTCCTCATCTTTAAAATGGAGACGGTAATACTTATCTCACTAGTTTGTTGTGAAGATTAAATGAACGGTGCTTGACACAGTGTTAATAAGGGTTTGCTTAAAAAATAAGCAAAATTAGGAAATAAAGGAAACTTAAAAAAATATTAAAGGGTCATATTGTACTGTACATGCTATTTATATTTTCACATGGAAAAATATATTGTGAATAACTATATTAGTAAATATTTTTAAATAACAGATTGTTTAATGGTTACATAGTAATCATTTTCTGCATTTTAATTGAGCACTCACTTTATAGCAAATATTTGGTTTATAAAAGACAAAAAAAGATAAGGTCACTGTTTTCACGCTTGTAGTATAGTGGGGAAGACAGATAAGTAAATTGTATTTTGGTGTTAGAGGAAGAATAGGGTGTTAAGTGAGCTTGTAGGAATAGTACCTAACTCAGGTGTTGGGGCTTGAGGAAGCTTTCTGGAGGAAAGGGAAGAGGAAGTCTGTTCCAAGCAGAAGGAATTGTATGTTCAGAGGTAAAGTTAGTACAGGGAAGGACTGACTTCTCAATCTTCTGTCATTGAACTTAATGTAGTGAAGCAAATCTGTGGTTTATAGTAGCTCCCCAACTAGGCTGTAGATTTCTTCAGTGTACACATTCTCTTCTTAAGCAAGCACTGTCACCCAGAAGAGGTTTTGAGAACCAGGGTTGAATTCAGGAATGAAGGCCTAGGGCTAAAAGAAACGAAAATACAGTGGACATGTTAAGTTTGAAATAACCTTTAGTCACCCAGATGGAAATGTTGAGTGGGACATTGGTTATATATGTCTAAAGTTCAAGAGAGAAATGAGTCATCAATATATCGATAGTATTTAAAGAAAATATTTTTTAAAAGTACACACTTATGCATAAACTCCTTTTTCAAATAATAGGACTTTATGGATCAGAGTGAGGATTTGGGACTTTTTATTCTAAGAACAGAACAAGCTCTGAAAGGTTTAAACTAAGAGACGCATAATTAGATTTGGCTGCTGTGGGGAAAATGAATTACAGTAGTTCTCCCTTATCTGATGGAACTGTATTCCAAGACCCCTAGTGGATCTCTGAAACCTCATATACATACATACATACATACATACATACATTTTCTGTTCATGTCTTCCACCCACAAATTTCATGCCTTTTAATTAAGTATTTATGATGCCCCGTAGCTGTAACTTTTGCAATTTGAGGTGTAACAACAAAACTAGCATGAATTTCTTTTTCCTTTTTCATAATTTCACAGAAGATTCGTTCTTACCATAGATCTTACCAACCTCAGCATATGATTTTTTTTTTCTTAAGAACTTTCACCTTTTCACTTAAAGGAAACACTTCATGACTTTTCTTTGGCATATCTGAATTGCCAGCATCACTATTCTTGTGCTTTGGGGCCATTATTAAGTAAAATAAGGGTGACTTGGACACAGGCACTGTGATACTGCGACAGTGGACCTGATAACCTAGACAGCAACTAGTGACTAACAGGCAGGTAGCGTGTGCAGTGTGGATATTCTGTATAAAAGGAGGATTCATATTCTGGATCGCACAGAGCTGGACAGTGCGAGATTTCATCATGCTGCTCTGAATAGCATGCAATTTAAAATGTATGAATTGTTTCTTTCTTTCTTTTTTTAAAAGAGTTATTTGAGCCAAACTGACATCATATGCCAGGAAGCAAGATTTCAAATGCTCTTGGTATTTTCCATTTAATATTTTTGGACCATGTTTGACTGTGGGTAACTGAAATCGCAGAAAGTGAAACCATAGATAAGGGGTACTTCTCTATAGAGGGCAAAAGCAAATGTTGGGGAGTTTGATTAGAAGGTTTTACAGTAGTTTGTGTGAAAATTGATGACTTGGTCTGTGATGGGGGCAGATGTGTTCTGTTTATTGCTATTTAACAAACCATTCCAAACTTAGTAGCATCAAGTATAATCATTTTTGTTCCGTGGGTCAAGAATTCAGACGGTACTAAAGAGGTGACTTGCCTGCTTTACAATGTCTGAGTCCTTATTCTTGTGAAAAATTAAAGGGCTGAGGTGACTCAAATGTGCTGGGTTCAGCAAGGACTGTCAAACACAGTTCCTGTATGTGGCCTCTTCATGTGCCTGGGGCTTCTCCAAGCCTGGAGACTGGGTTCAGAGAGAAATCATTTGGAGAGTGAGCAATCCCTAGACCATGGCAAAACTGCAAGTCATACACCAACCATCATCTCTGCCATGCTCCACTGGTTACAAGCAATTCAGTATGACCAGCCTAGATAAAGGGGAGGAGAATTAGACTACACCTCCTGCAAGGAGCTGTGAAGGTCACATTGCAGAAAAGCATGTGGCATACGAGAGTTGGCAGCTTTGCAAAATATCATCTTTCAGAGAAGGAAATGACATAATTCAAGATGTATTTAAGAGGTGAACTTAATAGCACTTGGGGAATGATTGAATTAAGAGATGAAAGAGGAATCAAGGATTCATTCATTTATTCCATAACTATTCAAGTGCCTGTGCCTGTCAATGCCCGGCACTCTTCTGAGATGCTTCTGAGAACTTGAGTGGATGGTGATGCTATTTACTGATTTTGCAAACACTGCAGATAGATATAGAGAGAATTCAATTCAATTCTGGATATATTGAGTGAGTTTGAAGTAGGTGCCTGTGAGGTGGCATCCAAGTGGAGGTTTCCAGAAGGCAGTTGAATATAATGCATCTAGACTACAGAAGGCAGAATATTCATAGAATAAACTTGGGAATTGTCAGCATAAAGTGAGAGGAGAAAAGAACTTAAAATTGTGCACACCTTAGGGGAGAAAGAGTTGGCCGAGGTGACTAGAGAAAAACAGCCAAAGAGGAGAAAGGAAACTGGTAGCCGAGCATTTTAAGGACCAGGGGGAGAGATTCGGTCGAGAGATCAAATGAGATTGGAATCAAAAGAGGTTCATTGTCTTTAACAATCTAAAAGTCATTTGAAGACTATAGTGAGAGCAGTTTTGAGGAGTGTGGAGGCCAGATTGGAATTGTTTCAGAAATTAGGTCAGAGAGAAAGTGTTCATACATCTAGGAGTTTGGCTATAAATGGAATTTTTTTTCCATCTTACTATTTATATTTTTAAAGCAAGTTATTAACAATCATAAATGAAGACATGTAAATGTATTTTCTACATATAGATTTGGTTTGGAAAGTAATTAGCAACATATTGCAAAGTAGTTTTAATTTTGTAATAATATGTCTCACTATTAATAATATGGGCATTGCATTCCATTTCTTTACACCATTAAAATAATTTGTAATTCAAGTGTAAACATGCAGCATCATCTCCTGGAATTCATTCATATCATAAGCAATTGACAACATATAAATGGATTGTATTTCAAATAATCCATTTCTGGCCATTAAAGCTAACATTTGCACAGCACTTTAGAAAGTAGTGGCACATACAGTACTTTCATAAGACCTCTCAGGGATGAATATCATCATACCCATTGTAAAAGGGCTATACCAAGTCTCGCATTATTTCCACTCAGTGTACTTCTATGAAGAATCTATGTCATAAGTTGTGATTGAAAATCCACAATTATAAATATTTAGAATCCCAGATTTTTGACAAATTACGTATGTATTAATATGAAAAGCAGTTGGTTAAAGATATCTAACAGTTTAGCTACACTATTATTGACACTTCCATGACAGTGATTAATGAAACATGCCATCATATCCCCAAATAATCAAAGTGGATAGTTTAAATCATAATTCTGATCATTAGCAATATGGTTAAGTCAGCTACCATCATGGATAATTTGCCAGCTTTATTCATCTCGTATTTCTGGAAGAGGCTGAATTCCCCCTCCTTCATGGCCACATCTTACCCTCCTCAGCTCCATCTCTTACCTGGCTCTGATAAAGCAGTTTCTGTCCCTTTTCCTCCCAGATCTAGAGTTAGAAATGGCTTTCTACTTTTACTGGTACCTGGGTGCTTCAACATTCATTGCTACTTCCCTTAACCATGTGCACAACTCTGAATAGTCATTTGATTAATTTATCTTTTAAATCACAGCTGAGTCTTATGTTTCTTACTGGTACTCTGACTAATGGTATTCCAGTCCATGTAAATAAGCTTCGTTTATGCCCATGGTAAAATTACTTAAACAAAAGATTGCATACTTTATCTTAGATTAAATTTTATGTATTTTACTAGAGGCCTGGTGCACAAGGTTCATGCAGTGGGGGTTGCAGGGCGGGGGTGGTCCCTCAGCCTGGCCTGCACCCTCCTGCAGTCTGGGACTCCTTGCTTCTTACTGCCCGCTTGTAGCAGAGGCAGGAGAGGTTCCTGCCATCACAGCTGCACTTGTCAGCCGTGAGCCTGGCTTCTGGCTGAGCGGCGCTCCCCCTGTGGGAGTGCACTGACCACCAGGGGGCAGCTCTTGCGTTGAACATCTGCCCCCTGGTGGTCAGTGCGCATCATAGTGACTGGTAGTGACCGGTTGTTTCACCGTTCAATTTACATATTAGGCTTTTATTATATAGGATAAAATATGATCCCGGGGGGGGGGGGATCACCAATATTTATAAAGTTGTGATTGAAAATCCACAATTACAAATATTTAGTGGCAGTAATCAAACCCAGGACCCTTTGATTTGCAGGCCAACATTCTATCCACTGAGCCAAACCTGCCAGGGCAAGAACTAATTTTTAATTCCCAAGGACTCTTAAATTTGTGCAACCTTGAACATCTCCTTTCCAAGATTTTTTTATCTAGATGGACCATATTAGTTTAAATGGAATTTCAAGAAAATGGGAAGCAGCTAGCCTAGAGAGAGACATGGTTAAAATAATGGTATAGATGGTTTATTAATCAATCATTTATTATATTATAATGATGTATTACTAATAGTTATATGATTAGATAGCATGTTGTAGGGGGGATACACCCCCTTGGGAGATACAGATTTGAGTTCTAGTGCCCTTCTCTAACCTCCCAGTAGTTCCTGAGATGGTAGAGCCTTAGGTAATATATAGGACATGGCCATCGAAATAGGAATAAAAGAAGAAACATTAGGTCAGTTTAGGTGAGTTTGTGTGGCTGTGTATATGGAAGTTGTTCATTATGTCCATACTTAAAGAGGGTGAAGTGTATCACTTTTCTCAAGGGACAGAGCTGTATTTTGCTTGGCCTTTTGCCTTCCTTATCTCAAGCCAGGTGACCCTTCTCATCTAACCCCTCTTCCTACACTGAAATATTAATGCAGTTTATGAATAATTTTCTGAGAAAAAACACGTGGGAGGTATAATATGGGAGCTATTTAGTTTATATTGATAATCTGAAAATTATCCTTACTATCTTTAAGATATAATCCTATCTAATAAAGAGGGAATATGCTAATTGACTGCCATGCCCTCAAAGATGGGGCACCCACAGCCACAAGATGGTGGCGCCCAGTCCCCTCAGCCCCCCAGCCTCCCAGGACTGGCCCGAGGTGCAGGCAAGCCTCGGATGGCGGCTGCCCAGCTGCCCAGGGCCGCCCGAGGCTCAGGTAACCAGGGCCCGCCAAGGCTTGCGCTGTTGGCAGTGACAGCAGCAGAGGTGTGATGAGGTGTCACCTTCCCCTGATCACCGGGTCGCCTCCCACCCCTGAGGGCTCCTGGACTGTGAGAGGCCGGGCTGAGGAACCTCCACTCCAGTGCATGAATTTTCATGCACCGGGCCTTAGTTGCATATACTCATGGAAGTAAACATCATGTAGTGGAAAATAAAATGGCTGGGGGTGGGGGCAGATTTAATTCTGACTGTGTAAAGTAGTTTTGTAACCGTAGACGGATTATTTCATGATGTATAAAATGAAGGGGCATGTTGTTGCATGTCTTTATTGGCTCTTTTTTGTTGTGTAATTCTGCAGTTCCATAAGAATTCTTCCTAGGAAAAGCTCTTTACTAAAGAATAACCACAATATTGTCTATGGGATCTAAAAATAGATGCTGAACTAATCTGATGTTATGTGTGTTGCTTCTGCTCTTCTTTTACTTATCAGTCACCCCCAAAAAATCAAGTTTTTTGTGGGTTTCATTTCAGGTGCCCTAATGCATGAGTTATCAAATGATGGTGCTCGTAGACAGTTTGAATTTTATCTAGAAGAAATGATCCTGCCTCTCATGGTAGCTAGTGCCCAGAGTGGGGAACGAGAATGCCACATAGTGGTGCTTACAGACGATGATGTGGTTGATTGGGATGAAGAGTATCCACCCCAGATGGGAGAAGAATATTCACAAAGTAAGTGTTGTGACATGTTTCCTCTCTCTTGAATCATTATAAATTCTCTATTTTTTATAATATTGATTAAAGGATAGTTTTTATAAAGAAAGTGCATTGTACTCTTAACTATACCAGGAGTCTGCAGACTGGCCTGTGGGCCAAGTCCAGCTTATTGCCTGTTTTTATAAAGTTTTCTGTATTGTCTGTGGCTGCTTTTGTGCTACAGTGGCAGAGTTGAGTAGTTGCAATGGAGACCGCATGGCTCGCAAAGCCCAAAATACTTACTATCTGGCCCTTTACAGAAAAAGTGTGCCCACCCCTGACATAACAGAGATGGTCTACTCTTTGTGGAATATCTGGATGTTGATGGATTTTTTTTTCTTTGAATTTGGAAGCATCCTAGAGAAGTAGATCCTGAGGTAGTAGATCATAAAAATTAAGCCGTTTTAAATTTTTATTTATTTATTTATAAATAGATTTTAATTAATTTTGGAGATGGGGGGAGAGAGAGAGAGAGAGAGAGAGAAACATCAATGATGAGAGAGAATCATTGATCGGCTGCTTCCTGGATGTCCCCTACTGGGGGTTAAGCCCGCAACCTGGGCATGTGCCCTTGTCCTGAATTGAGCCTGGGACCCTTCATTCTGCAGGCTGATGCTCTGTCCACTGAGCCAAACCGGCTAGGGCTAAGCTGTTTTTTAAAGGTGAATTTTTATTTGTATATAAAATGAGGAGCTTCAACACATTGATTTCAAGAATGATTTTCATTTCTAAGATGTTCCTTTTTAAAAGTATGCGTTTGGAGGATACAGTGATCCTTCAGAAAGCTTGGTGGAACTATAGTTAGGTATTTCAAAACAGTGTGTCTTGAGCAGCAGTGACCAACTTTTTTCTTACTGTACTTTCAAACGTTTTCCATTAGAGCCTTTTGATTTTTCTGTTAGAAAATTTATCTTATATTCATCTTCATGAACCCAGTAGAGTATTTTTGACCAGTTTCATAGACTGAAAAAAAAGAGAGTAAAAAAAAAAAAAAATCATTTGAGGAACTAGGTAAAATAGCCCAGCATCTGTAAGTCTGTGTTGACTCAGTAAGGATTGGGGTTTAAATAAAAAGTATAGGAATATAGAAAATGCCAAAACCCTTAAATGATTTTTTTTTCCATTTTACTTATTACCCTTTCAAAAAAACAAAACAAAGTAGACTCCAAGTGGTATTCTTTTTGACTTCTAAAGAAGATTTTCGAAGATTGTTTTTTTTTAAAAAATATATTTTATTGATTTTTTACAGAGAGGAAGGAAGAGGGATAGATAGTCAGAAACATCGATGAGAGAGAAACATCGATCAGCTGCCTCCTGCACACCTCCTACTGGGGATGTGCCCGCAACCAAGTTACATGCCCTTGACCGGAATTGAACCTGGGACCCTTCAGTCCGCAGGCCGACGCTCCATCCACTGAGCCAAACCGGTTTTGGCCGAAGATTGTTTTTTCACAAATATTGGTAGCACTTTTCAGAGTTTATATTGAGACATTTTCATTGCATGATGTACTTAGATAAGTGATTTTTTCGTAGACAGTTGTGGTAATAGACATTTCTGTTGTTATTTCCTCATTCCTAGGCCCTTTGCTGACCCTGGGTTTCTATATAATATGTGGAATAAAAAGTTGAATGAAACACAGGAAAAATTAAAGGTTACCAAAAATTAAGAGAGAGATCTAAATGAACAAACTTATAATTTGTATTAGTTTTCAAAAAGTTTGAAAAAGTAGAGCCAACATAGAATACAGAAATGACATTCTGGCGATGAGAGGTTATAATATACCTGGCTTTTCCTTAATTGTGAGCTTTCCATTCCAATGTTTTTTTGGTTTTCTTGTTATCTTAAGCTTTGAAGCTTAAAAGGACGGAAAACATTTTTACTTAATTTGTCTAAATGGTTCATTTTGTGCCAAGATATTCCAACCTAAAAGAACATTCATTTGAGGAGACAGAGATAGCCTCTTCACGCCTGATTTTCCTAAATGTGACATTATGACACCATCCATTCTGAGATGTCAAAAATATGTATCTTAAAATATCAATAATCTTAAGAGCGTAGTTAATAATCACAATATACTCCATGAGTAGCATCTGTATACGTATTTTTCTTTTATTGACTCTTAAACCAGCATGTTTGGTTTGTGAGTGTTTTTTTTCTTTTTTTTTTTTTTGAAAAAAACCTTTGCAGTTCACCTTTTAAGGGAGATAACTCCACCTGAAAGAGAGAAGGCGAGGAAGGCCCATCAGTCTAACTCCCTGAAGTTCCCAGCACATTTGGAAGACTCAACATGTTGTCAGTGGAATGTCTGTCCTTTGCAAAGCCAGTTTGCTCTAAACAGACTAACCTAGGCAGAACATGCTCGAATCTGCCATTTTTAACATCAGTTTTAAATGGGGCTGTTCACCTGAATGGAAAACGTTTTGTGGGGAGGGTCTTTGCCTTTTTGGGGAGTTATTAATAGTTGCTCAATCCATGAAATGTAAGATGTATCCATTTGGTACTTCCTAACAAGGCATTTGTTTCCTTCTCAGACAAGGCCTTGTAGGCATCGTAGCAAGTCCTTTAACTTTGCCTGCTGGAAAATGTGATCTTGGTACCTTCTTTTGGTTCTCTGATTTGAAGAAATTTGGGCAGATCCTCTTCCAATAAGTTTACATATGATATATCTTTCAGAAGGAGCTTCTTCCTATGGATTGGGTCACCTGATTGATTTTAAAGCTTTTCTTGTTTCAACTTCAGTGTTGCTTTTACATTAACTGTACTGAATTGTCCTGTCATGTTGGCTAGTCGTCCTTTGGCATCACTGCATCCACTATGTGGGCTTTCAGGGTTGTGAGCCCCATTTGATTATCAGAATAAGTTTCTTATATTCAAGTACTTTGATTTTAACAAGAAAATATTTTTTTTTTTGTTTTCAGTTATTTATAGCACAAAATTATACAGATTTTTCAAGTACATTGAAAACAGAGATGTGGCCAAATCAGTTTTGAAGGAGAGGGGTCTTAAGAAGATTCGATTGGGAATAGAAGGTAAGACATTTTCATTATATTTTGTTAATTTGTTTGGAAAAAAAAAAAGGTTAAAAATTGGATTTCATTTAGAATATGGTTTGAATACTTTGAGGAAAACTCAGATAAATGATTGTATCAAATGATCATGTAGTAGATCTATTTATGTTTATAATAAGCTTCCTTTCTGAGAAAATAAGCCATTAGAAATGTTTATTCCATAGTATTCCCTAGCAATATGAGAAATATGAATTATCTTTTGTTATAGCTTGCCCTAGTGATTTTTTTTACTGAGCCCGTATGTTTTTAGATTGTTTTTTACTTTGACTTAAATGAATTTTTCCAGATGCTTTGTCAGATGCCTCTTTTATTTTAAAGTCCCCTTGTAAAAGTAAAACATCTTTCTTGGCATAACATGGCATAGTGTAAAGAATAAAGCTTCTGGAGCTAGATTGCTTGTGTTCAAATCCTATGACTTAATTGTATGATGTTGGCCAACACACCTCTGTGCCTCAGTTTCCTCAGCTAAATACTTTATAGGGTTATTGTGATGATAGAATGAGTTGATACATGAAAAACACTTAAAGCAGTAATTTCTCAGTATATGTTTGTGGTGGTGATAGTGAAGATAATGGTGTTGATCACTGACCCAGTCAAGTTGTTGGAGATCACAATACAGCAGATCCTTGAACAATTTTGTTTGTCATCCGTCACAACATTGGTAAGATACTGTAGGAACTTGACTCTTGTTTATATCTATTAGCCTATGGTAAAATTGGTTTCATTTTATCATTTGCTTAAAGTCACAAAATCTATTGACAACATCAAGTGAAGGCTTACTGTAATGGGCTGCTGAGACATGGGGAAGATTGCAGAAACGGTCTTTGCAGAAGAAGAAACTTTGGGCTTAAAGTTGTGAAATTGCTGACAGTTTTTACCAGTTTGTGTCTTCTGTCATTTGCAAACATTGAGATTTAACTGTTTGATCTCAGAGCTAGAGAGAAAGCAACTGGGAGCTATTTTAGATTGGGAAGACAAGGATGGCTTCTGTAATGAGGTGGCATTTTAGTTGAAGCCTGATGACAAGTAGGTTGGAACCAGGTTATAAAAAGCTTTATATACTATGCTACAGAGTACACACCTTCCCCTTTAGGGTTGAGAAAACTATTGGTAGTTTTTTAGCAGGATATGATTACACTTTTGTTAGAGATGTGATTTTGTGTAGAGAATAAGATGAGGTGGGAATTTTAAAGACTTACTAATAGCCCCAGAGGAATCCAGGACAAGGGAATACAGATGGACATCTTTCTGATCTCTCGTGCTGTCCTTCAGGAGGTAGTTGGCTGAAGTGTGAAATACAGAGGACATTCTGCAGAAGGTCTTCAGTCCTGCTTGCCCTATGCCCTCCTCACCTCAGTGCATACACACACTCCACACGTGGCTAAATATATACATTACCTACCACTACTGCCTATATAGATCCCCTTATGCAGTAAGCATTAACTGAGTTCCCATTATGTGAGGCCTATTTTTTTCTGATTCTAACTATGGCCCATGGGCCAAATCCAGTCCATTGCCTGCTTTTTATAAATAGTTTATTGAAACATAGATATGCTCATTCATGTATTGTCTGTAGCTGATTTCACTTTACAGTATAACATAGTTGAGATAGCAACCGAATGGCCCACAAGCCTCAAATATATATTTATTTCCTGGCCTTTTATAGAAAATGTTTGCCAGCCCCTGGTCTAAACTAGCAATTCTTGCTAATAGGAAGGAGGAAAGGGACTGTTAATAATTTCTAAGGAAATTATGTCTTTGGAGCATTGCCTTACCTGGTAAATAACCAAAAGTTTTCCAAATCTTACTAGTTAGTTGTTTTCAGTGATTATGATCCAAGAGAAGGAATATATAATTAGTTAGGAAAAGCTGCTTTGGAATTGCCAATCTAGATGAACTGCTTGGTTGTTGGGAGTAGTAGCATTAAAATATATGGGATTAAAATATTGGCTTTGCTTACCTATGTGCAGAAGTATCTAGAACCATTGAAGCTGGAGAGCTCTACAACTCTTTTTCATTTAACCAGAAAAGGAAAGAAAAATCCAGAGCAAGATAAAAATGTGATTTAGGTTTAAGGAAAGTAGAAGGCAAATGTGGCAGTAAACTTCAGGTCATGAGGCTAGATAATTCTGTGAAGGGAAGGAAGGGTGCAAGAAAAATAAGAATACGCAGCTAGAGCCCAAGATGCACTAGATTACATACCATTTTACTTGGGACCCATCCTTTCCATGCTCTTAAAGAACCTTTTTCTGGTGGTTGGTGTCTTGAGTAGCTGAGAGAGGATGGCAGACAGTTTTGTGAATTTCAGAATTTTAGTTTCTGGCTGTTGAACTGATGACTAAAGGAATGGAATATTGGCCTTTTTTTGTTTTAATATCTGTTTGTTCAGGAGCTACAGCAGAAAAGCCCTCTTTAGACTAAATTGGATGAGAGCTGTGGGGTCCATGTATGTGCGAGTATGTATCTTCAGTTTTTAAAGCCCCTCTCTCCTCCAGGTTATCCTACCTATAAGGAAAAAATAAAGAAAAGGCCTGGGGGCCGCCCAGAAGTGATTTACAACTATGTCCAAAGACCCTTTATTCGAATGTCCTGGGAGAAGGAAGAAGGAAAGAGTCGGCATGTAGACTTTCAATGTGTAAAGAGTAAATCTATCACCAACCTTGCAGCAGCTGCCGCAGATATTCCCCAGGACCAGCTGGTAGTCATGCACCCAACTCCGCAAGTGGATGAGCTGGATATTCTCCCCATCCATCCCCCTTCCGGCAACAATGACCTTGATCCTGATGCACAGAATCCAATGCCGTGATGCCGATGTTCCTTGAAACCATAGCATGCTACTCTTCACGGTGACGTTGCACTCTCCTCATTCTGCACTGCAAGGCCACTCTCTTCATCATGAGATGCACATAATGTTTAGGATATTGCAGTGTAGGCTTTTTTAAAGACCAAAGGTAGCTGAATGGTTTTTTAAATGCATACAACTCTAGCATCCTGAGGTTCCAGTTATATAAATGTATTTGTTTACCAGTAGGTTTGTGAAATTGGTTCTTTGTATGGGGGACAGTCCTTTTTCACACATTTAGATCTTTTCAGAAGGTGGTGATGGAAATTGGCAGCTGGGGTACTTTCAGTCTAGATTGATATGTCATACCCCAGATAAAATGCAGAATATTACATAGTTGCACTTTATAAATGGTGGTTAAATGGAACTGTTGAAGCCATTTTTATAGTTGTGATGCACAATGTAACTTTAAGTGCTTCTATCAAAGTATTCCTTCAGTAAAATGTGTATCGTTTACTGCCCATGATGAGCAAAAAAATATTTATCATTGGGCTTATTTGAATGATTAGAATGAGATTCAGTGCCCATATCTTAAGAGTTATCTCCAATGCCGGTTTCACCCTTTTAGAGTGAGTCACACGCAGGGAGTGTGAACATCAGGGGTGGTTTATTATCCAGTCTGCCTTACCCTTAATCTGTTCACAGATATTTATTTACTAATTTTTTTCATAAGAGTTATGGGATAGGAAAAATGAAGTGTTTGTTCTTCATTTACTAAATGATTGTAAACTCGAGTTTTTCATCAAAATAAAATTCCATTGTTTTAATGTTTCTGATCAACTTTATAACCTTGACCATTTTTAGTCTCATAATTAGCAGACTTCGTGTCTTCCTGATGTCAATGTAATTATTGGAAAACAAAGCAGCTCATGGAACTCAAATTTGGTATGTGTGTGATGAGGCACTTAGATTCCCTACTAATCATAAAATACTGTAAGTCCAAAACAACGTTAGATCTGAAAAGATGTCATTTTCTAGTTCAGCCTGATGAGAAGGGTGAAATACCTTCACTAGATTGTACAGTAAGTTTCAGAGCCAGTTTCTGATATGAGTTCAGTGCTTTTTCCATTTTTTCTCTGCAACCCAACTGAAGAAGGAACCGGATGTAGTCAGGTGCTTTGAGGCTGGGGTTACAGTGTTGGGATTCATCCAGCTTGCGGGGGGAAGGGGAGTTGTAGCAGAGAAGCCAGTTTGTTATGTCTAGGATTGAATTTTGTGTAACATCTGTTCTCACAAAAATTTTAGCAATTTGGAGATTAACTACTTCAACAAAATAGCTAAGCTTTTAAGATAGGAATGATGCCAGTTCCAGAATTGGCACGGGTATCCTTAAAACCCACAGGAGAAAATTGATGAACCAGCTCTGTAGCATGTTTTTCTAATTATTTGAAATGTGAACAGTATTTATAGAACAAGGGAAACATTTATTAAAAATATTTAACTAATACATTATACTTTAACCCATATTTATAGTAAAGGATTCTTACAAGGAAGAATAAACAGCTTTATGATACAATTAGTATAAGAAATATCCACATGGGGGACTTCTTTGTAGTGTAAAAACACCATACATCTGAAATGACCATTTGCATATAAAAGCTACCAATGATGCTTCTGTGCACAATGATTAAAAAATTCAACACAAACAGAATCCAAAATATACAATTAATGCAAGCTATCAACAGCTAGCCCAATCAATGATGAGGAAATACTGGAGCAGGCTTAGTTCCACTGTGTCTGAAGTTACACATAGTAAGATTGACTTGTATCAATGGCTCTGAGATGGCTTTTATGAAGACAGTACATAAAAGCTGTTCTCTCCTTACCCAGTAAGCTTCACAGACTGTAAAGCTCCACCAGTAATGCACTTTGATACTGTAGCTGTTGCTAAAGCAACACGTAGTGTTTACAGCGGCCATGGCAAGTCGCTAAAGTCAACAGGGCCACCCAGCCCAGCATCTGCTTCCAAGAGGCTCATTATGACAGCCATTGCTGCTTCATCGTTACTGGGACTACTTGAGCCTTGATCGTTGTCTATCATGTCTATGCCTATATGAGGGTTCTCCCCTGTGGGAGGAGATAAAGACTGGTTAGTGGTGATTCCAAAGTGTGTTTACCTTAGTAAGCAATTCCTAAGCACACGTTTATCTTAACAGTAGGATGAGAGCAGCTCCTTTTGGTGCTACATTGCCATATACATATACTTTTTTAACTTTGAGTTTTTAGAGGGAAAAACCAACTTTTTAGAAACAGTACTTAAGTAATAAAGATTAAAAGCATCTGAGTTGACCTCAATTTTCTGATATAACCAATTATAAGGATGGAGTTACATAGGGAAAGAAATAGGAAGGTAGAGATTAGAAAAAGGAGATCTAGAAAGATAATTATAGAAAAAGATGGATGGGATGGGAGAAGCGGACCCTTCATTGCTAAATGACCTTTACTACCCTCTGAAACACATACTATCACCCTTCTAGGCTTCATCTCTAAACCTCTGAAGAGGTTATGCCCTAACATGGTGGAGAAAGTCTGTGTCTAAGCTGCTGTAGTCTCCCGAGGTCAGGGACAAACTTGGATACTCCACCAGAACTCAACTTTGAAGTAAAGTTTTAAACAAATTTTAAACTTTGTTCTTATCAAATTTATCTAGAACAAGCTTGTTTGGTACATTTACATTATTAAAATTGACTTGTCAGATGTGTTGCAAACTTACTGTCATGGAAATGAATAAAATGCCACTTACCAAGAATAGAAGAACTATCAGAATATGGATAACCTGGGTGCTCCTGAGCCTGCCCTGGTAGTAGGCCACTGGAAGGAATGTCTGGAGTCCCTCCATTTAAAATCTACAAACAAAAGTGAGGTTTTCACATCACCAACAGTTTCAGTCAGTATATGCTTACCAAGAATCATGCTGAAAAAAAGCTTCAAGTGGCTTCAGTTTCCTATTGGATGATTTCAGACAAACTGTTAAGAATGGTCACAGTAAGGAAAAAAAAAAACTCTCCCCAAAACTGTTCTTTTCATTAGATTCAGCCCACACAGGCAATTTAAAGGCTGAATAAAATCCCTAGAGCCATGGTCGGCAAACTCATTAGTCAACAGAGCCAAATATCAACAGTACAAAGATTGAAATTTCTTTTGAGAGCCAAATTTTTTAAACTATATAGGTAGGTACATTGTTATTAACTTAATTAGGGTATGTGGTATTTTGTGGAAGGGCCACACTCAAAGAGCCACATGCGGCTCTTTGGCCCCTTGAGTGTGGCTCTTCCACAAAATACCATGGCCTGGGCGAGTCTATTTTGAAGAAGTGGCGTTAGAAGAAGTTTAAAAAATTTGGCTCTCAAAAGAAATTTCAATCGTTGTACTGTTGATATGTGGCTCTGTTGACTAATGAGTTTGCCGACCACTGCCCTAGAGCATTCAGTTACCTTGGATCATGCTGCTCACATGTTTCTTTAGGGCCAAGGACTAAACCTCAGTGAGCCCAGCTGGGCAGTTCCCCTGTAAGGGAGTAAAACTTATTACAGCAACAGATGTTGCTGAACAAGAAATAAGAGCCTGTTAAGAAACTGGGAAGAGGCACAGCTCTGAGGAATCACAAATGAAAAAGTACTAGAAGTAAATCTCTCTGCACCAGTTAACTACAGGTCCCGCTTCCAGTAACCAGTGGTTTAAGTTCTTAAGGCCCTGAAAAGCATTATTACTCCTCAGTAGCAGAATTCTCATTCTGTCCGCCTCCTCTCTCCCCCACCACCCACCGCTTCCTTCCCCACTGAGTCTCATAGAAAAGCACCTGGGAGAAGTATTTGGATGCAGGTGAGGGAAACTGGTAGCTCCTTGAATTTCAGGAGAGGTGGTGATTTCAGGCCTTGCCAGTAGGTGGCATTACAACTTTCTTATTTCTGCAGTTCAAATATTTGGTCTAGAGACCCCTTTACACAATTTAAAAAATGAGGACTTGAAAGAACTTTTGTTTATGTGGGTTATATTTATCAATGTTTAGTATATTTTAAGTTAAAAATAATAAATTCTTAAAATAATAAACCTATTACATGTTAATATGAATACAATTTTAATGAAAAAATAACTGTTTTCCAAAATAACAAAATTAGTGAAGGTGTCATTGATTTACATTTTTAAAAAATCCAGTGTCTGCCTTAGTAGAATTTGACAGGATTCTCATATTTGCTTCTTCATTTAGTCTGTTTAAATGTGTTGTTTGATTATAGTATATGAAGGAAATCTGGCCTCCTAGTTATATAGTTGGAAAAGGAAGGTATATTTTAAGGTGTTTTTTTCAAATAATTGTGGAATTAATCTTTGATATTACATCAAAACTCAATAAGTGGAAGTTTCTCAAAAGGTTAGCTGCAATGTGGAATCTGAAACCACATCAGTGAAGTTTTTATACTCCTGTTAAAATCCACTGGTATATCCATCTTAGGATGGATCTTTTTTTACCTCTGCATGATTGTAAAACACCTTGCATTGGGCGCACTCTCTCTCCCACGAGCACGCCTGCACCTTTTCCATCCCCTCCCCCACTGGTGGCTATCTCCTAAATTCTAAGGGACCCCATGAGACTGCAACCAGGGAAATAATGGGCATTGGCATCTTCCCAGGCTTAACCCCTGAACCTGTCTCCAATGTTCCCCTTTCTCTGACTTTCCAATGAGCTGACAGTCCCTCCTGTTGCTTCTTCTGTCCTAAGCCTCTCCTTGTTTCACTGCCCCCAGCTTTAATAAATTTATTCTCAAAATCAAAAATAACCTTGTGTTATTGGTCATTTGGAAAATACCGTTTCACTGTGTTATGCAAATCTTTCAAATGTTGACACATTGACACATTTCATTGTACAACATCAAAACATCCTAATCGTTAATAATACCTAAATCCGCCCTAGCTGATTTGGCTTAGTGGATAGAGCGTTGGCCCTCGGACTGAAGGGTCTCGGGTTCGATTCCAGTCAAAGGCAGCACATACCTAGGTTGCAACCTCGACCCTAGGGCACGTGTGGGGGCAATCAATCAATGTTTCTCTCTGTCTCTCTTCCCCTCCCCTCCACTCCGTAAAAATCAATGGAAAAATGTTCTGGGCGGGGCTAGGGGAGGAGGGATTAACAAAAATAAATACCTAAATCATCAGAAATATCTTTTAAACAGGTTCTTACTGATTTTTAGAGAGAGGGAGAGAGACAGAAACATCAATAATGAGAGAGATTCATTGATCAGCTGCTTCCTGGCTCCCTACTGGGGATCAAGCCTGCGACTCTGCATGTGCCCTGACTGGGAATTGAACTGCGATCTCCTGGTTCATAGGTCGACGCTCAACCACTGAGCCACACCGGCTGGGCAGAAATATTTTTTAAGTTTTAGAAAGCTGTTGAGCTCAAAGTAGCAGATGCGTTTTCTGAAAATTCTAATTTTTGCTTGAAAGCTGTAATTTTATCATTGGCAATAAATACTGTCAGTTGTTTTCCTTGAAGTCAGAGGATCACTTCATTCATTTTCAAGGAAATCTATGCATATACCTAGGTCTGAACAGCTATAGTTTACAATAGGAAAAAATAAGTGTTCTGTGAAGAAAGCCGTTCGTGCAGCTCAGAACTCACACGGTCAAAGGGGCTTTTCCTGAGACAGCTGTGCAGCATAGGTGCTGCATGTGTACTTCCTACTGTCCCAGTGGCAAAAAGAATTACTCCAGGGTTTTTTTTATTTTTATTTTTTAAATATATTTTATTGCTTCTTTACAGAGAGGAAGGGAGAGGGATAGAGAGTTGGAAACATCGATGAGAGAGAAACATTGATCAGCTGCCTCCTGCACACCTCCTACTGGGGATGTGCCTGCAACCTAGGTACATTTCAGGTACATGGCCTTGACAGGAATTGAACCTGGGACCCTTCAGTCCGCAGGTTGACGCTCTATCCACTGAGCCAAACCGGTTAGGGCACTCCAGGGTTTTATATGTTATTTTTACTGCTTCATTAAGGACATTCTTAAATGAAACTGGCTTTAAAATGTTTATTGCTTTCTTCATTTGAGTATATGGCCTTGAGAAAATACGACTACCGCTAGTGCAGGTTGGTGTCACTGCCCTCATTTTTGCAAAGGCACCAGCACTTTTACCCAACATTGCTCTTGTACTATTGGTTCACATATCAACACAGTGAGAAAAAAATAGTCTTCTAGCCTTATTATGAAAAGAGTTCGGACCTTGTAGAGCCCTGGAAGGATCTGCAAACAAGTGAAGTTTTCACATCACAGATGACACGGAAGGACTGGCTGCTTTGTGTGGACCTATTGCCTCTGGAGCCCGGACTCGCCTGGAAACTATGAGGCTCACTTAGCCTCCCCTTCAGCTGAACCCGACTGAAACAACTGGCAAGCTAAACAGCTCATTTTTGGACCTGCCAAATGTGAAAGTGACCGAGAAGGGCTGGAAGCATTGTGGCTCTAGTGTACTGGTTACTGCTGCTGTCATTTTTAACTCTATCTTGTTTAGTCTACTTGTAGGAGTTCTGCTGCTGAGGACCCAGAATACATTCAGGATTTCTTCTCATACCCGCTTTTATAAGATCAAAGAAAAGGGACTTTTTTTTAAAGAAATGCTTTAAAAATACTTGGGGCTTTGTGATGCTGAACATGCTCTTTCATCTCTGGCAGTTACTGGTGTAAAAAAGAATGAGAAGTCAAGAGACCCCAAGATAGTTTGGAACCAGATTTATTAAATGCTGGGCTGTATCTTTCATACCGGGGAGCCTAGATTTTGTTACCTATGAAGTTGTGAGGATAAGATGAAAGAATGTACTTAAGCATTATACTGGATTGATATAGTGGGATTCCTGGTATTACCAGGAAGTGAAGTGCCTAAAAGTTCAACTGAGAAGTAGAGGAGGGGAACGGGCCTAAGGAGAGAGGGGATCCCATATGGAGGAAGGACCCAGGAGTGCAACAGAACAGCCAGGAGCACAGCCTGCAGCCCAGACTTCATCTCATTAATGCTATTTCTATGTTGTTAGCAAAGGTCAGGCACATTCACTTATCTATAATAATAAAAGTGTAATACGCTAATTAGACCTGACATCCTTCCAGACGAAGCTGGGGCTGCGAGGGAAGCCCAGGTCCCGGGTGCCAGAGGGAAGCCGGTGCCAGCAGCCGGGGGAAGGAAGGCCTACTCTTGCACGAATTTTGTGCATCAGGCCTCTAGTTATTTCATAATAGGAGTTCACGCACAAAGCTGCTGGCTGTCCCAACCTATATTAGCCTCGTTAAAAAGAAAATAGGGCTTAACACGTTAAGTGCCCAGCCTGTTTTGTCTTCCGGACGCAAAGTATAGTGTCAGTCACCGGTGACTTAACGTGTTAAAAATAGTGCAGGATCTCAGAGGTAGCATAGGCTTCAAACCCAGGTCTATCTTTGATCATGCTCTTACCCATTCAGTTACTGACTCTGAATCCTTTTTTTTTTTTTTTTTGAGGGGGTAGGGGCAAAGCCTTATTTCATACACAAACTTCTATAATAATAAAAGCATAATATGCAAATTGACCAAACGACTGAACAGCAGAACAATCATCCGGACGACCTTACTATGACACCCACTGGCGCCAGGCCAGCCAAGGTGGGTTCCATGTGATTGGTCAGGGGCCCGGCCATCGCCCCATGATCTCCCTGCAGAGGGAGGCCCAGGCCACCAGAAGGCAGGGTGATCAATCAGTCAGGGGGCTCCATGATTGCCCCAAAGAGGGAGGCCCAGGCCACCGGCTGATGGGCTGTGGTGGGTGGGGCCTCCCTCTGCAAGGCACGATCGATCTCCCCAAAGAGGGAGGCCCAGGCTACCCTTTGGCAGCACTGTGGCAGGTGGGTGGGGCCTCCCTCTGTGGGGGTGATCCATTGAGGAGCCCCGGCCAGGTGGGTGGGGCCTACCTCTTTGGGGCAATCGATCATGGGGCTCCTGGACTGTGAGAGGGCACAGGCCGGGCTGAGGGCCCCCCGACCCCACCCCTGAGTGCACGAATTTCATGCACCAGTTCTCTAGTTTATATATAATAGAAGTAAAGTTGCCCTGGTAGAAGATACATGTCATCTGTGGCCTTTTTTTGGGAGGGTGGGGGGTGGCAAGATCCTTTCAGGGCTCTGCAAGGTCCAGAATATTCATATATAATAGAAGTGAAGCTGCCCTGGTAGGAGACAGGAGTTCTGACCTTCCCTCTTCTCACCAGTGGCCCTGCCCCATCCCACTGGCAGCACCACAGCTCCTGCTACCTGAGCCTTGGAGGAGCCCAGTTTTAAAAACCCATGTCCTGCTTTTGCTACAGTTTGTGCTTTATTAGTCCCATCTATGTAAATTACTAATACTCTTTCTCTCTGTACGTGTTCTGGAAGATAGGGGAAGGCTGTCTAAAGATGCTGGCTGGCCCCTGAGTCAGCCTAACATTATTAACATCAGGCATCATAAATGGATTTATGATTTACAATGAACATGGACCTAGACTTGGAACTTCTCTGACAAAGATGAAACAGAGTCGTTTCTAAGCCTATTTCAGTGTAGCCCTCTAGCTAGCTCTTTGTGAGGGCTGGCGACTGATGAATTGTGTGCACCCGTGCTGCCACGCCACAGGAAACCCAGGCGGCGGATCCCCAAACCCTGCAAACTGCAAAGGCATGGCTTGCCTTCCAAAGCCCTGCTGGTGGCATCACTGTTTCCAGTCCCTGCACTAGACACTAATGGTGTTTTCGCCCTTGAAAACTCCTGGCAGGGAATTGGATAGTTTTCTATGTGTGGTACTCACTAATCCTTCCCTCATGGGAGCTCTTGAATTGCTCCCTCAATGCAATGGACTGATAGCTCCCCACTCCTTAGAATAAGCTCTCAGCTTTCCCCACTCACATGCAATCAATCCTCTAAGGATGCCAGCAAGCCACTCTAGCTCTACCAGTATGCTTTGTACCTAGCCTCACAATTGTGCATTTACTCAAGGAGGAAAAATGTTTCAGCAACCACAACTGTAATTATATATTCTCACCCCAACATTTCAGAACCTGGGCAAGAGGCTCTCTAGATTAAGAAGGGCCTTACCTTCTTGCCTCCTGGGGAAGAGGCATCAGGGGGAGGTGTACTTGTAATGTTCAGTGGGCTGGAGCCACAGCTGGAAGGCGAGGACCCTCTTATCCTGTCAGAGAAAAGAGGAGTCAGTTACATTGCCTTTCCCTTTTTTAGAGAGCTGTGTGTGTGTGTGAGGGTCAGGGTAAGACAAAGGATGAATTGGCAAACTTTTTCTGTAAAGGGCCAGAGAGTAATTACTTTAGGCTCTCTAGGTCACAATTACTCAACTCTGCCATTGTAGCTTCAAACAGCCATAGACAATTCGTAAATGAATGGGTGTAGCTGTGTTCCACAAAAACTTTATATAAAACAATAGGCAAGCTTGGCCTGTGTGGCTCAGTGGTTGAGCATCGACCTATGAACCAGGAGGTCATGGTTCAATTCCCGGTCAGGGTACATGCCTGGGTTGTGGGCTTGATCCCCAATAGGTGGTGTGCAGGAGGCAGCCAATCAATGATTCTCTCTCATCACTGATGTTTCTCTCTCCCTTCCTCTCTGAAATCAATAAAAACATATTAAAAAAAAACACAAAAAACAGGTGATAAGCTGGATTTATCCCATGGACACCTAATCTAGGATGCAGACCCTGGAGTCAAACATCTTGCTGACAAAGCCCTTGGATTATGGTTTGGAATTCAGGGTCAAATGTCAAGTAAGTGGCCAGTTTTATTTCCTTAGAAAACCCAGATCAAGAGTTGGAGGGAACTTTAGAAGTTCAGTCTCTATCTTTGATACCATGAACTAAACCCATAGCAATGATTTATCTTCTTCCCTGCAAACACTGTTCAGCCAATGAATACTCTTGGGATACGGAGGGTGCCAGGGTACTCAGTCACTCCTAGAAAGGAGCTCTGCAGTAGTATTGGTCACCTTCTAAGGCAATAGAGAAATGATGGCCCTTCCAGGCCCTTCTAAGCGAGTATTTCTCAGCACAGGTTTACAGAGGGGAAGACTTAGAACCATAAATCCACATACACTTGGCAGCTGCAGGACCCCAGGAAAGTGGCCACGGACTGGCGCTGAAGCTGGAGTTGAGGCAGAGTATGGTGGCAGCTGCATGGCCACCAGGCTCCTAGCTCCTCATAGATGAATGTGGCTTTTGGGTCCCCAGGGACCCATCTCCACTCTCCAGCAGCCTTTTGGCTCTTGGCCTGCACTGCCTAGTTCTGTAGATCTGTGAATGAACATGTTTTCTCTCTCTCCTGGATCATAAGCTTCTCAAAGGATGCATCTATATGCACTTTTAGGGCACACAGAGGCCTACTAATTGCTTACTGCAAAGTGCTATCTCCACCTTTTCTTACCTCTCCCTGTGAAACCACTATTTTTCCCAGGTTCCCCATCTTGGAATTGCCTTTTCATTGTTTCTTGTTTCATCTTCAGTATCGAGTCCTTAAATTATTCATTTCTATTTTGGAGAGCATCACCACTGTAGGATGGGCCTCGTTCCTTGGTTACCAAGCATGCTCACCTTCCTCTCCTCCCATTTCAACTGACTTCCACAGTGCTTACCAACACCTGTTCAGCATCCCATAATGAATGGGGTGTTATCATTTTCCAGTGTAAACTTACTCAGCATCATTTCTTAGTGATATTAGAAATTTCCCATCAGAGCTCAGTGGCTCCTTCTTACCAAAGACTGCCCAGTTAGGTGGCCTGGTTCCTGACACTGAATATGCCACTCATGTGCCCACCCAGTGTGTGCCTGTCTTTTCTAGAAGCAATGCCCACCTTCATCACAGACCCAAACTTCGACCAACTTCAAAATCTTGATACCATGAACTAAACCCTGCCTGCTTCAGCCCATGCGCTCTCCCTTTTTTCTGTTATAAAGAAAACAGGCTTCTCAAAGACTGTAAGATCACTGAGGTCAAGGGCTGGTTTACACTGTTCTTGGATGGTCTCAGCCGAGCACAGAGTATGCAGTGGCTGATGGTATCCTGGTCATCGTGCACCCGACCCCACATCTCCCTCCTGAAGTGTCATCCTTCATTCCTGTTGGGTTGGAACAGAATAGCTACCCGCTGGGTCAGAGCCCCATTAGAGTCAACTGGAACACAAGGCCAGCCCCATTCGCCTGCAAATCCAGTGGCAGCAAGAACTAGCAGTCATTTTTCCTTTTCCTATGATTATGCCCCATTACATTTGTATTCCCAAGGACCTGGTTTCACCTCTCCATTCCCCGACTTCAGATGGACTGGTATTAACTACTTCCCTCTCAATGACTGCTCTTAGAGACTTAGACTTAAGTAACAATTTTGAGCACTCTCTGTCAGTTTCTGTGCCAAGAACTGTCCTGAGTTCCCTCACGATCCCACAGCAATCCCTGGAGATAGATATGCCTCCCTTCCACGGCCTAAGTCAACAGAGACCAAGAAGCTAAGTGAATCTCCTAAGCACCACCAAGTACCAGTTCAGCAGCGATTCTCAACCGGGGTGCCCAAGAATTTTTAAGACATGCGATACCGGCCTATTTAGTCAGAGCATCTTGATTGTCACATAAAAAAATGACAGTCAACACAACAATGGCTGTCCAGTATGAATGAATCAAAATTATACCAATTTTTTGGGTTAGATTGGCAAAAAATATATTTTTGTGGTGTGCTGCAGAATTTTAGTCATTAGTTTATGTGTGCCATGAGAAGAAAAAGGTGGAAAATTGCTGAAGTAGAGGCCCAGGAATCACACCCAGGTACACTTCCCCTTCTCTCCTGTGAAGAAGTCCTGCCCAGGGAAGTTTCCATCAGAAGCTGAAGGACCTGCTCTGCACTACACCCCAGGCCGTTTTGTGATGGGAGAAGCTAATGCTTTGAAAGACCAGATCTCAGCTCACCTGCAGTCCTGGGATGCCAGTGTTCACCGTCCTCACTGGGAAGCACCCTGAGTCACCCACCAGGTCACTAGAGAGTGGAGCCGCCCATGGAGTTCCCTTTAGCTCTGGGCTGTTTGGGTTTAGCCTCTATTTAAGGCAGATTTCTCAGTCTCAGCACTATTGTCAGTTTGGACCAGAACTTCTTTTGTTGGGGGCGGGGTGGGGGAGAGGCAGTTCTGTGTACTGTAGGTTACAACTATATATACCCAATTATGTAGGATATTCAGGAAGCAGCACCCTGGCCTCAATCCAGGGGTGTTTAGTAGCAACCTCCCACCCATTTGTGACAACCAACTACATCTCCAGAGATTACAAAACGTCCCTGGGGGTGGGGGAGCGGGGAGGAAGAATGCTCTGGGTTGAGAACCACTAGTTTAAGGGAACAACTAGAAGATGTTACTTGCCTGTGGATTTCCATGATTTCCTCAGCAATCATTCGACCTATTTTTCCTGCCCCAGCCCTGGTTCCCCCTGGAATCCCTGGGACAGTGGGGTGGGTCCTCTTCAGGCCACCTACAACAAAGGAATAAGAGTGAGAAAGGGGAAACCGAGGAACACACACTACTGTACGTTAAATTACTATCAGTTCATCCCATGATGCACTTGAAGTTCAACCTGAGGGCTGTGGCTAGGGCTGTTAGAACCATAGCTTGGCAGGAAAAGGCTCAGAGGCAAAGTGCTGAAGAACCCAATTCCCCTTCTGGCTCAGCATGCCCTCACTGAATGCACCCTGCTGCACAGATAAGGCAGCTCCCTGCCCTCGAGGCTCACAGCTTCCAGGGCGGCAGATAAGATGAACAGTGGCAAAGTGGGACAAGTTTGATAGGTAGGCATGAGGCACCCAACTCATCCTGGCCAGGGGCAGCTTCCTGGAAGATTTCAACCCTGAGCCAAGTCTTGAGAGAGGGAGCATACATTAGCTTGGCAGAGAGGCAGGGAGGGGGAAGCATTCCAGGCACAGCAACCAGTAGATGCAGAAGGACAACACTTGGGAGACCACTCCAAGAAATTCATCGTGAATGAGGCTGAAGCAGTGACAGAGGAAACGGGAGGGCCGGTACCAATCAGGTCATGAAGGGCCTTGGATGCCATGCTAACAGATTTGGACAGATGCACATAGGGATCATGAGCCCCAACGGGCCTTACACAGAAAGGCAATGACTTAGATTGGGTGATTAGATAGTCAGCTGCATGGAGAATGAACTGCAGTGGAGGATGGGGGCAGGGAGAGTGAGATGGGTCAGGGAGTTACCTCCCATAACCCAGGCACAGGTGAGAGGGTGACGGAGAGACAGTGGTGATGAGAGGTTTGAGTTCCATGTTCAGATAGAAGGGAAGAGCTAGGAGACAAGGTTTCTGGCTTAAGCAACCAGAGGGGCTGTGCGGAGAATTGGTTGGGATGTGCTGACTTCCTGGTGCCTTTGGACTCCGGGCGGTCCTTTCCAGGAGGCAATGGAGAGACAGACCTGGAGCTCAGCAGGGCCCGGTTGCAGGTCACCCATGGAGAGAGGGGTCGGAAGACGAGCAAGCAGAGGGGATCCTGCAGAGCACGTGCAAGTGCCCACAAAGGACATGGCAAGTGCAGGGGGCAAGGCCGAGTCCTGGGAGGGAGCCCCGGATCACCACAGGGGCCTGTGACAGTCATGATAGAGCACATCAGTCACATCACAGCCAGCGGGCAGCACGAGGGAGGAAAAGCATGAGAGGAGCCGGACTTTGCTATTTCAAGAGCTTCCAGGACCCAGCAGCCTCCGGAAAGACAAAACCAAGTTCCTGGTAATCCAGGCTCAAGAGAGCGAGAAGACCGCATCCTTCGTGCTCGTCCTCGCGAGGCCTCCCTTGTTTCACAGAACAGGGTGACTGGGGACGCCAGATACCAGAGGCCTTTTGTTCACAAGCAGCTTCTCAGGGGCGAGCCCGATGCCCTGGGCAATAGTTACCTTCTCCAGGGGGCAGCATGCCGTCCATGCTGTGGGGGGACACTGTGAGCTGCGGGAAGCCTGGGTCCCTGCCTTCCAGGACACTGGCTCTGTGAACATCCCAGCAAGAAGGAAACGTGAGTCAGGCCTGCTCAGACCATGCACCTTTCACCTTGGCCAAGGTGTCCGATGTCCACTTTGGAACTGGACAGGCCAGAAAATGAAGTGTCTGTCTGAGTGGCCCAGAGGTCTCCTTACTGAGCGATAACACGATGGACGGCATCCTGGCCTGTGGCCTCACTTCCTGGGGGCCCTTCTGTTCAGTGGGACCAGCTGTGGGCCTGCTCCCTGCCAGCCTGCACTGCACCTGCCCTGGCCCCTCACTCTGCCCGAATCACAGGTGGGGGTTCGGACACCACAGGGAGGGAGATGTGGGGAGCAGCCCAGCCAGAGCAAAGGTCTTTCCCGTCCCTGCTTATCTAGCAGGTGGCATTCCAGCTGTAATGCTCAAGCCACCAGCCTGGTGGGCATGGAGAGCCATCCCCTCAGCCAAGGTCAGTTTGAGCTGATGTCCATGGGAGCCTTCCATGGACTGCCAACCCTTCCCTCAGAGATGCCAGGGGAGCCTGGGGTGCAGGGCCTGCAGAATTCAGAGGTTGGCTGCTTTATCTGGAAGGAGGTGATATGGGTTCCTGAGCAATTCCAAAGGCCTGGGGCTTGCACAGTATGAGCACTAACTTTGTCCCTTGTTAACAACCCTTTTGGCTTCTGCAATCCTGAGGCTTTACAGGGTATGAGCAGTTGGCCCTAAAGGATGTGATACTGGCTGTGCCTGCACCCCTTTCCCTGGTAAGAGCCCAGGGCATTTCCTTTTGAATGAAGAAACTTCTGATGTAGGAGAAACACTTACAAAACAACAGTGTTGGTTGAGACAATGTATTCTACTTCCTTGGTCCAAGGGTTCATGAAACTGAACCATCGACTCCGCAGTGTGATGAAAGAACCATCTTTGATTTTAAACTTATAGCAGTTAGTTGTAATCTTGTCTCTCGTCTGTAAAACTGCAAATGCAAAGAAACCATGAACATTGTTGTTTCCTCAGGTCAGGGTATGAAACTAACCAAATCCTAAAGCATCGGGCTCCAATGCCACCTCTCTTCAATAAGCCAAGGTTATTTCTAAGGGGCTGATTCAGAGCCTTTCGATTCAGTTGTGAATCTGTCCCTGTTTTCCAGTGTATGAGATGACGGCTGCAGCAAATGCCTGGCTGCATTGCAGACATCGGCAGGAATCAGCGGTGACGTGGACACCCAGCTAATGAGAAGGCGTTGTGCAAAGGGACTGTGTTCTTCCCATCTCAAAGCCCGAGGCAGTACAGCACTTTTAGGGCATCTTCATCCAGAGAAGTCACTCACTTATTTGAACCTGTTCTTTTATGTAACAAACATGTAACGAGCACCTTTCATGTGCCAGGCCTGGAGATAGGAGACATACTATGACACCTGCCCGAAGGAGAGCAATGAGGCAGCTATGCAGAGGAGGAGACTGGGGTTTTGAGGGGTGAATAGAAGTTTGACAAAGGGAAGAATGCAGCAGTTTCCAGTTGTGACAGGCCCAGGGAAGCAGCAGGGTACAGTGAGATGGTTGGCAAGGATGGGAGGTGAAGCTGAGGAGGTAGGTCAGGGCCAGGAGGTAAAGGGCCTTGAATGCCTATCAAAGGCATTTGGCCTTGAGTGTAAAGGTGGGTTTTAGGCAGGAATGGGACATTATCAGGCTTGGTCTACCAGAACAGAAATGGGTTAATTATGGACGGAAGATGGACTGGGAGCCGAAGGGAGGCCTGTCAGAAGGCTCTCGCAAATAAAAGGTGGGCACAAGGACCCGAACCAGGACATGGAGGTGTCCAGAAACGGGTGGGCAGGCAGGGCTGGGTTCTGTAGGGGATGAACAGGGCTGGACCACCAGCCTCCTCTCCTCACAGATTCTTGGCCTCGAGACTCCTAGGCTGGCTGACTCCACAGCACTGCGGCAGATTTCCCGGAAGAACATGTGGACCAGTGCAGAAGCGGGGCATGTAAACTTAATGTCCTCTGTGCAGCCGGCTTACCTTGCCTGTGACATTCTGCGAGATGGCCTATGTCATCTTGGTGAAAATATTCATAACATGATGTGCCTAGAAGTTCTTGTGGTAAATATGCCAAAATAGCTGTTGCCCTGGAAGGGAATATTAAAAAAAAAAAGCCAGGAGATTACTCTGTGGAGATCTTACTTATATGTACATATATGTGTGTATACATGTATACATGACACATGTATGTATATTTGACAGAGTAAGCCCTCTGAAAATCTCCCAGCTTTGACCTTGTTCTCATATATATATGTATTTCAAGCAACTGAATTACACTAAAGTTATAAAAATAGAGAGAAAGAAGCCTTTCAAAGGGGTTGCTATAACAAGTAATCAAGCTTCGGGAGGTTTAAAAATGGTAACTATATTAGTTAGATAAAAATGTGGTAGAAATCTACACCCGAGTGCACAACTTCTCCATTTCATCAGGAAAACGAAACACCAGAAGGTCCAGCAGCAGGAGCCCTCAGGACCTTGGAAAGTGTCTTCTTTCCCTGCACTGAGTGACTTTGCAGGAGCCTGAAAACGACCAGCCTGTGAATATTCTTAACGGGCAGCAGAGGGCAGTGGGAAACCGGAGACCGCTGGGCCCGCAGCCCAGGTCTACTACCAACTAGTGCGAGTCCTGGAGGAAGCCAGGCTGGGCCTCAGTCCTCCTCCATAAACGACGAGATGGACAATCAGTGCTGTCCACCGGGACCTTCTGTGATGATGGGAACATTCCATATCTGAGCCACCAGCCACATGTGGCTACTGAGTACTTGAAATGTGGCTAGTGAGCCTGAGTTGTTTAATTTTAATTGATTAAATTAAAACTTGTGTAATCACATGAGATTACCAATAGCCTCAGGACTGGATACTATTTTCTAAGTCCTAATTCCCGAATTCCCATCTCAGAGAGGTCCAGGAACATCCCAAATGTGCTGTGCCTAGGGGTTCTCTGGCCACAGGCATCAAACCACCTACTTAACTGTCTCCATAAGCCAAGAATGAGAGGAAATCTCTGCATTTACAATGACAATCTTATGGACCTCTGTTTTTAGCAGCGATCCCCATCACTTCCTCTCGCTTTATTCTTAGGAAAGCCAGCTCATTGCCCAGTTGTCTGTGCTTATTCGGGTTTGAACTCCCCCATCATCATTCAAGAGTAACATGCAGACGCTCACCTCTGGTCTACAAAAACAAACTTCCCGTCAATGGCATGCCGAGAAACATATTCCATAGACTTCACCCTGATTTCCCCGTTCACCGGTTGTGGAACCACGTGAGAATGCAGCCGTCCTATCGCGACAAGGCAGCTGAGATTACACCCCTCGTTGTCTGGCTCGTTGTCTTCATCCAGCCCCATCTTTGTGGGTGGCCAGCTTTTCAAATAGCCGGTGCTGTGGATTGTGCAGAAGCTTTTTCTATCTGCTAGAAAGCAAAGTCCACGGTTAGTGGCAGTTGGCTTTGGGGGACGGAGGCATGGGCAGCCTTTGCTGGGCTGGGATGTCAGCAGGGAGTCAAAACATTGCAAACAAGGCCTTCTTCTCCAAAGGTGAGTATCCAGTGAGAAAGGAAAGCTGAAAATGAACTATCACCCAGTGTCATGTGTGTTTAGTTGAGCTGGTTATACCAAAGGAGAAGTATGAGTCTACCTGGGGAAAGGAAGGCTGCCCAGAAACACAATGTGGAGGCAGATCAAGAAGGATGGGCACTGGCTCAGGGTCGAGGATGTGCAAAGGCTGAGGATGTACAACGGCACAGAGCATATCCGGTACAAGAAACAGCACAGAGCTCTGCCTGGTTCAGTGAAAGGGAGGGGCTGGGGTTGCAGCTGGAAAGGCAGGTGGGGCCTTGGATTCTTTGCTAACAATTGTACTGGTCTTTTATGTTAGGAAATGAAGAGCTCCCAAAGGGATTTAAGTGGAGAAACAGCAAAATCAAATCAGGGTTTGGAGGCTCTAGAAGCAGAGTGACAGGTGAACTGGAAGAGGAAACCAGGAGGTGGAGAATCACAGCAAGAGGTGAGGGCTGTGCTGGGCAGTGCCCTGAGGAGGCGGCCAGGAGGACGTGGGAGAAACTGCTGAGAATTCCTGGGATTTGGTATGATTTTCCAAGTATATGACATGAAAGAAAGCAAATGAAGATAACTCGCAATTTTTTAGATTGAGTGGCTGCTGAACAGTCCACTGACTCAGAGAAGAGAGTTACGTGCTGGAGAGAGAAGAAAAGATTTCACTTTGGGACATAGGAAGTGTGGAGCACCTTGGGTTTCAACCATAAAATCCTTGGAGTATGTATCAAGCATCAGGTCTGTGCTAGTGACTGTGAACTGTAGAAACCAAATCCTGTTAAGGATTTAACTTTTCTTCAAGAGCAATGGGAACAGCCAAGGGTTTGAAGTAGGGAACTGATCAGATTTGCATTTTAAAAAGGCCTTTCTGGAAGGTGTGCAGGGCCTACTTTACAAAGACGGGGGAGAGCTGAGCGCAGCCAGGATCTAGGGATAGTGGTGAACGTGGATAAACATTTCGGATACCTTCTGCAGAAGGAATTCACTGTGGCAGGGCTTTGTGACTGCGGTGGGGGTGAAATGGGGCGAGAGGGTACCTCTCGGGCTTCTAGTATGTGCAACTAGGTCAGGGGTGGGCAAACTTTTTGACTCGAGGGCCACAATGGGTTCTTAAACTGGACCGGAGGGCCGGAACAAAAGCATGGATGGAGTGTTTGTGTGAACTAATATAAATTCAAAGTAAACATCATTACATAAAAGGGTACGGTTTTTTTTTTTATTTCAATAGTTTTATTCATTTCAAACATTTTAACAAGAAGAATGTAAACACTAATTATTATAATTTGAAACTTCAAAAAATGGAGGAATCATAGCACAATAACATACCTTATATTGAAGATGGCAAAGGCAAAATAAAATTGCCTAACAAAGGAAAGGTACAAAAGCCTTTCAAATTAAACTTAAATATAATAAAATAATTTAAAACTAAAACAAAGAGAAAAGAACAAAATGTGTAAACAGTAAATGCGGTTAGTGGCCACGGTAGCGTTACTGATACCGCATCCGTATCAGCAAAAAAATGCAGCCGCAGCATGGCTAGTGTGACATGTCCTCTGTGTGTCTTTTTCCCTGCTGCGCGCGTCCGCAGTGGGAAAAAAAAACTGCAGTGGATACAAGCCCTAAAAGCTGAAAGTCTTCGTTGTTTTATTAACAAGTCATTGTGATGTACAGAATGTGGGAACAGGAAAAAATTGTGTTTGAGTAGAGCTCTTAATCTTACCTCAGAAAGGCTCTGATACTGTGCTCTCCAGGGGCGTGTCTCCCTACATCACCACGATAACGTGTCTACGCATTCCCAGGGTGATGTCGGGGGACGCGTCCGCGGGCATTACAAGGAGCCTCTGGAAGATTGAGAGGTTGTTCCTTCTACTGAATGGGCGGATATAAATCCGCCCACTCAGAAGAAGGAGCTGCGGCCGTGTTTCCCGACGTTGCCATGTTAACACTGCTGCTGGTGAAGGAGCGGAGGGGAGAGCAAGAGAACCCTCCGCTCTTTCGGCTCCGCGGGCCGGATAGAACAGCCGAACGGGCCGGATCCGGTCCATCCGGCCCATGGGCCGTAGTTTGCCCACGGCTGAACTAGGTGGATGGCCGTTTACATTTTGCTTTATTATTAGTTTTTTGCTGCTATTTATATCAAGGAGAAGCTCAGGTGGTTACTTTCACATCTATCATGTTTAGAGATGCCCTTGAGATATCTAAGCAGGTAGATTTAATAAGCAGTTAATTTATGGGTCTGGAGTTCAAACGAGAAGTCTGGGCTAGAAATATAAACTTGGAAGTTATTGACATATAAATGATATTGAAAGCTAAGGGATCACCTCTGGATGGAGCAGATACAGAAAAGAGAAGGTGGCCCCAGACAGACGAGGATCCTGCAACAGGAACTAGGAAGAGAGGCTGGAGTGGCCGAGGGTGGAGAGATGAGAATGGGGTTTCATGGAATCTGAGGAAGAGAATGCTGTAAGATGGCAGAAAAATGAAAAGTGACCTTTGCATTTAGCATGAAGGTCACTGATGAATTCAGCAAGAATAGTTTTGATGGATCGGCGGGTTGCTCAAGAGGCAGTTAGAAATTGTGGATGGGAGTATCTTTCCCATCCAATGACAACAAGCAGAATGTAAGCAGAGGAAGCCTTCCTACGACTCTGTCGCCCTGACAGCCCATCAGGGCTTCCAGCTCTCTCTGTTCCCCCCGTCTCCCACGTGGTAGGTAGCAGCAGTGGGGTCCTGGCTGCAGTCCTGGGACCTGCCGCTCTGGCCAGCGGGGAGACGCCGAGCCAACAACCTGCTGAGCGCTCCCGTGTAGAAGCAAGCATCACCTGGGACAGGAGGCGACAGAACTGTGAAATGGTTACCTTTTTTCTTTGAGCAGGTGGAGGGGAACTCCTTGTCTTCAACCTTTACTGAAGGCCTGTTACACTTCATCCTACAGAAGAAAGAACGCCGTGCTCCAGAACATAACCGAGATGGCCCAGGGGTTATATCTGTTTTAACTGGGAGTCCAGCTGCAAATCAATACACAAAACGTGATAAACTGAGAGTAGTGTTGTCTGTCAGGAGGGGAATGTGACCTTGAAGAAAGCCTTTTCTTTCCTGCCTCCCTGCTTATAGCGGTGACATGAGAATAACATTTCTCCTCAGGTTAGACCTTAAAAGATGCCATACGGGTAGGTGTGTGGTCTAGCAATGTTTCAAGGTCACATGGAATGCAACCTATAGAGGAATGGACAGGGTGCTCTGAGGGATAAAAAGAAACAGCACAGGGTTCCTATCCGGCAGGAGCTCACAGCTGAGAAGGGGAAATGAAAGCTCATCATGAAAACACAGGGTGATGTATGATTAGTGCCAACCTGTGCTTCCCAGGGGAGGAAGAACATGGGCTAGGACTTGAAGGATGGGCAAGATTTAGATGCTGAATCTTAACCTCTCAGTCCAGATCCCTGGACCCCACTTAGGTCTGTGCTGTCCAGTTCTGCAGCCGCCAGCTTGTGCAGCTGTTGCACAGCTGAAGTGCAGGCATGCTGGCGGGGGATGCTGTGGGAATCCACATAGGATTTCAAAGACTTAGAACTAAAAAAGGTAAAAGATCTCATTTTGGATTTATTCGGTTAAATAAAATCTAGTATTACAACTAGTTTTACATTTATTTTTACTATTTTTGATCGCAAATGTGACTCATATTTGTGGTCTGCATTTATGTTTCCATTGGACTGTGCTGTGTTAAACCAACTGAATTGGAGTCTTGGGGGAGGGGGAAGCGTGACTGTGACCTTGACAGAAATACCGGTTACTTGTCACTGCAGAAGCTGCTGCTGCAGATCCTGTTGGGGCAATACGCGCCCACTGACCACCACGGGAGTCATGGCAAAGGCTGTTGCCCAGGGCTCCTCCTGGTCTCACCTCTTGCAACCTCCCTCCCACACTGCCGCCTCCGATCTTCGATCTTCCCAAAATGCCAATCCGAGCCGGTCCCACCTGGTCAGAGCCCCTCCCTATGTCCCCACAATGGAGAGGTCTGCCCCATCTGGCTCAGAGCCCCTCCCTGTGTCCCCACCATGGAGGGGCCTTTGTATCCCATCCCTCCCCCACCCATGCATGTGTTTTTCCAGCAGCATCAAGCAGCCACATGGCGGGTGCCACACCTCTGCACCCACCCACAAATCATTTCCTCGGCTCTCTTCCTCTCTTTCTCACCCGGCAAACATTAATTCATCTTTTCAAATCCACCACAGTTGTCACCTACGCGGAGATGCCTGTCCGGGTGCCCACATGAGAATTAATCATCCGCTCTCTCTGCCAGGCACCACTTCTGTGGCTGCACCTATTATGCAGGGAGCTGACTCCTTGTCTCCAGGACTATCTGGAAAGAACCTCAAAGGTGGGGGCCAAATACCATTCATCTCTTTCTCTTCAGGTCACTAAAATGTTGCAAGGGCCAGACTATAAAGGACAACAAGTTGCGGAAATTGCATTGCACTTTTAGGAAGAAGAGGAGTGCCTTTATGAAAAGGATAGTTTAAAGGAGATTCCTCTGGTGGTATTTCCCTCCAGGTATTAAAATGGGGGGCTTGGAAGCAGGAAACTGGTTAGGCCATGACTGCACTGGGCCAAGACGTGCTGGGAACTGTCCCATATGCTTTATGTATATTAACATGCTTAATCCTCGCAATAACTCAAAGACATAGGTACTATTTTGCAGATAAGGAGGCTGAGGCACAGAGAGGTTAAGTAACTTGCTCAAGGCCACACAGCTGGTCAATGGTGGAACCAGGATGTGAGCCTGACAATCTGACTCCAAAGTTTCTCTCTCTCTCTCTCTCTCTCTCCTTCTTCCTCTCTGAAATAAATAAAAATGTATTTTAAAAAAGAGACTAAAAATCAGAAAGAATAAAATCAAAGTAGTTGTTTTTCCTCTTAATGAATTTGGACATTCAGTGTTTTCTTCTTTATGTAAAACAAAAAAACCACAAAAGAATGTACATAATTCCATTTTGCCAAAGATAGGAGGGAAGAGAAGAAGGGACCCATACTCTTAACTGAGTGCGTTCTGCGGTCGCTGGGTGTGCAGTTGCACGGAGCTGAGGAAGCAGCAGCCTTCTCTACTCACTTTTCGCATCAATGAGGCGCTCCCGGGGGGCGGTGTCAGAGGAGGAGAGCTGCTCCTTGACTTTGGCAATGTCTTTAGGATGCAGGTAGTCAAACAAACTCTGGCCAATCAGATCATTCTGTGTGGATGAAATATCAAAAATGACAAGTCAATGGTATGTAGAGTAGAAATTATCTAAGTGCTTTCCCTTTATTTTGTATTTTAAGCATGACAATTTCAACCATTTCATATGAGAACTTGCACACAAGTGTACTTTGTCTAGATATGGACATTGGGAGGTTGGTGCCGATAACACAGGAGGGGAAAAGGGCCCAATTACATAAATAGTTCACGTTCCTTGAAGGCAAGAATCTGTGCATTATGTTTCATTTCTGATGCCCACGAAGTCCCTTCTGAGATCCCTGGGGGAAGACTGTAGGGCATGGGCTCTGCCTCGCACTCCTTTAAGCCTCTCTGTTCCTAAGCAAGCTGGGTCACACCGAATGCTTCCATAGCCTATTCTGTTTAGTCTTACTTCCTTGTAAGACTAAAACGAGTAAAATATTTGCAAAGCATGAAATTTACTTTAATTCTAATTCATACAAGTGTTATTTTGACTCTGATTCTGCCTAACCCAGTGTTCATGCAAACACCAGCATTCCACAATGAATGAATGAATGAGTGAATAAAACCTCTAGGGACACAATAGGTGAATTATGGAGCTCTAGAAGCTTCCATAAATGTTATTACTTGATCCTACAAACATTCACAGAGGGTCTGGATCATTACAACCAGGTTTTAGCAGGCGTCCTCAAACTACGGCCTGCGGGCCACATGCGGCCCGCCGGATGCCGCTGCCTGTCCTGCTTAGCAGCCGACTCGTCCCGGGCCCGCAGTGTGCATAGGAATTTGTTCATAGTTTTTTTTTTAAACTATAGTCCGGCCCTCCAACGGTCTGAGGGACAGTGAACTGGCCCCCTGTTTAAAAAGTTTGAGGACCCGTTTTAGAGGAAGCTGAGGTTCAGCAGAGCTAATAAGTGGCACGTCACTGAAAGCACAGCACGGGTGGGTTCCATTTCCCTGTTCTCTGGTATGGTCTGATCTGCTTGCCCCTCTCCCTGGGCCCTCATCCTCCACCTCTGCCCCGCAGCTGTGGGGTATTTCTTTTGCAGCAATAAGAAAGTTAGAAAGCTGCTGCTGAGATCAGAGTCAAACCTTTCAAATGGTGAAACATGGATCATACATATGTTAAAAGATTTTTCTAAGTTTAAATTAATTTCTCTGGTAACAAGTAAAGAATTTTCTGGAAGAAGGATTGGTGGGAGGACAATGTAAGCATTTCACATGTGACTTGTATGCTATAATTATTCTGCAAAGTGGGGAGACCTTTTTGGCTGCTGGGCGGCTGCCTACCGCCAACAGGGGCATGAGCAATACCTGGCTGTAGTTGAGGATCTTGAAGACAGACTCTGAGACAAAGAGTATCTTCCCTCGGTCACATCCTACGACAAACAAAAATCCATCTGCTGCCTAATCAGGAGAAATGGATAATCAATTTATCACACTTCAAGAAACATGACTGTAATCACTCTGATAGCAAATAAAGATCTGTGTGCTAAGTAACCAAAGCACAGGACTGCTCTCATGGACATTTCACAGGTTTGCTGAGAACAGGATGCTTAAAGCAAAAGTCCTATAAAAAACAAGATTCTCTCCAAGGCAGATCTATATCATCTATGTCATCTAATGATTACAGGGAAAAGTCCAATTATTAAATTGTTTCAAAGCCGAATTCAGCGTAACAGTGTTCCTTTGATTTCATTATGGTCCAGAGAAGTCATATGTTATGGCCCTAATTAAAACAGCTCTACGCAAAATCACAGAGTCTGAGATTGGAAGGATCTCTAAGTTTGGAATCCCTTCTCCGATCTTGGCTACATCTGTTTGCGACTTGAATGGCTCCATTTTTGGAGGGCACTGGGACAGTGGTTTTTATTTTGTTTTATGCTGACATTTGGAGTAGGGCTGCATCATTGGTACTGTTTTAATCCCCACTTCTGCCCCAAAGTGACTCTATTGTACGCAGGATTGAAAACTAATGCTCTCAAATATTATTCTTTGACCCAGGGCTAGGCTGTTTGTTCCTAAATGAGATAAGAAAAGCAAAGCAAAAATTTCCCCTTAGACGCTTCTTACTTCTTTGCTTTACATACAAGTAAAAATCTAAAGTGCCAATAAGGACAGGTGTAAGACAGGACAGGATTTGTTAGACTGAAGCGGGTAACTACCAAAGCTGCAGTATCTGAGAGTTTAGACTGTTTCATATGTGAGCATGATTCCCAGACCCCCTTTTCAGATGGACAGACTGCTCAGCTACTGCCGGAATCTAACCCAATCTCTCCGGGACTTGCTCTTTACTCACCCCCCTGCAGTTCTAATACACAGTGGGTCAATCTTGCTTTGTTCACTAGCTCTCAGCCTGTTCTTGGGAAAAATACAGAGGAACTCCATTCTCTTTTCCACAAAAGGACCTTTGGGATACAGCTTAATTCAAGGAACGAGGAAATGAAATGAATTCATGCGCCAGAGGTTAAAGAATGGTGCGTGCACTGGTGCTGGGGTGAAAGAGTGAATGAGAAGGGGAACAATTGCAATGGCTGTGGGAGAAGGCAGTGGGCCATCCAGCTGGGAGGAAGCCAGGATGACCCTTTCCTAAGTTGGGCCTCTGAGTGGGTCCAGGGCAAGGAATGACGGTGAAGGGCAAGAGACTTTGCAAGCACCATCTGCTGGAAGCCTCCTTCAGTAAAAAAAAATAGGGTATTAATAACTTCCTCATTTGCCTTGCACACAATCCTTTCTAACCGGGTTAAGTGCTCTGAGGCTTTGCATTGATGAAGTGATGAGGCACTCAAGGTGCCTATGAAGAAGGTGACTGTGGCATCCTGACACCTGGGTCTCCAAAGGCCAGTGACTACCGTCAGTGTGAGGGAGGCTCAGTGTATCTGACCCTGCTTCACTGGGCAGATGACACCATCAGGGGAAGGCGTGGGGTGAGGGGACTCAGGAGCAGAGGGCTGAGGACACCTGAGTGCTACGGGGACTCAGGAAAAAGGCTGGCTCGCTCCTGGAGGATGATGTTAACAGGTAATCCAGAGCCCTGGGAGGGTTTGCCTGCTTTTCAAATCATGGGGAAGCAGGGTATCTAGGTATTATAAACAGCCCAGGCCGACTGCTGCCTGACACACCATTCATTAGATACTCGGAAAGCACTTAGTGAGGCAGGCAGTTAGTCAGCTTTGTAAGGAGAAGCAGAAGTCCAATTCCTGCTGCCAAACTGTTCAAAACAGTCTGAATGGTCCTTGCTTCTGTTGAAGCAAATTCCTGGGGACGGGGTATCTGGAATGGGCAAGGTATTAGACAGGACTTCGCAGCCACTGAAATGCTCCAGAGAATAAAGGAAAGTTTCATTGGAGAAGACAGATAATCACTGATGTTGTATGAAACAGAAGAGCAGAAAGGCAAGACCAAGATGAAGTATTTAGCTTGAATAGCATTAAAATCCTTGTTTCATACCCTGATAAGTTTGGACATCTGAAGTTATTTAGAAAAGCAGCAACAAGAAAATTACTAAGCATTTGTCACTATAAAAGGAGCTTATTTTATATATAACGTATTATATATACAATTATTTTTTTCCTTAAAAATGTCATATTACCAATATGGCAATCAAGACCAGCCACATAATTTGTAAGGCTCTGTACAAAATGAAAACGCAGAGACTTGTACAAAAATTATGATGTTCATGCCTATCTCAGAGGGAAGGTGGGGGTGGGTGGATGGGTGGGAAGAGATCAACCAAAGAAAGTCTATGCATAACCCACAGACAATAGTGTGGTGAAGGCCTGAGATGGAGGGTGGGGTGGGCTAGAAGGGGTCATTGGGGGGGGCGGGGGGGAAGGGGACGTATGTAATACTTTCAACAATAAAGATTTTTAAAAAATTATGATGTTCAAAACGGCAATAGCAGAGCACGAAAGCCAAGCCTGGGCCTGGGTGACTGCCTAGGTCACATGCCCAGGAAGCCCTGGTGGTTTCCCTGGATATGCAGCAGACAGTTTCTATCTGCAACTTCAGCAAACATCCTCTGAGAACAAGGACATCTGTTGGAAAGGAATGCAGGTGAGGGCAGAGTTGGGTCTGAGTAACTGTGCCCTGAGAGGGGTGGTCCACAGATCGACAGGAATGTTTCTGAATTCCATTTCTTTCCCTTCCATTGACTTTTGCTCTGCCGGGAACACACCTTGGAGCCCCGCGCAGACTCAATTCTGCGGAAGGACGCGTTCCCATGGCGCGGCCTCAACTGCCTCTCGCAGAGACCGAGGAGCTCCAGTCAAGCATGTGCAGCAACACCTCCTCCATTTACTTTCCTCGCTGGATCATGCAGTCTTGGGAAGTTTTGCTATTTGGAAGGGATTCTGGTGTAAAGATTTCGGTGGATGCTTTTGTGCTACTGGTTAAGTGAGAATCAGAAATTCTCAATTGTTCAGTGTCAGTCGCTTTCTAAAATCTTCATGCAGGAATGTGGTTCTTAGCTACCGCCTATTTTTAACAAAGTCCTGCCTCTTCTGATTTAAAACCACAGTAGCACAGACCTTCCATTTTTGCTAAGCAAGGGCAGAAGGGGAGGAGGGAGGTCTCAGAAGGAATGTGAGGCCTGTCCAAGCAAGAAGATAAAGAGGAAGTGGCCTAGGAACAGTTCAGGGTTCAGACATCAAATTCCCACATCCTGGGACTTAACCCTGAAATCAGTAAAAATAAGTGTAAAACAGCCCGTAATTGTAACATACCCTGAGGATGAGGTGTTTCAATTCATCATCTGACAGAAAAGTTGGTTTGTAGTTTGCTTCCGTGTATGGATTGGTGGCACCTTAGGGGGGAAAGAGAAAGAGTTGGTTCACTTTATATTCAGATAATGTCTCATTTTACTTCACGGCCTCGAAACTACCACCAGAGATTTAAATTTGACCATCTTTTTCCTTAACTGAGATAAGGCAAGATCTGGTTTTGAACAGAACCCTTTAATACCAAAGAGAATTCCACTGAAAAGAGAACACTGTTGCTCACAGGAGACTGAATGAGCGTGCTTTTGTCACCACGGGGAAAACCAAAGCTAATAGAAGGAAGTTACAAATCTGCTTCTGAGAGAAGGCAGCTAGCTCTAGAAGCGATCTGGCTGAGGCACCTGGGGCAGTTCCCACCTCCCAAGATGTATATTAAACGGGCTGTCTAGCAGCCCCTCAAATCACCACTCTACATGCGTGGGAAGTCATCCAGTCTGCCAGGCCAAGTAAATATATTATAGAGGGCATTTAGTGTGAGCTCCCCTTCACTGCTGGTGAGCTAAATGAGCTTGGCAACCCAGAGAAATGCATCACTTCAGTAAATGCAACTCTAGCTCCTGGAATGGAATAAGACTTGTGTTTAAAAGGCTGTCAGTCTGGCGTCTTTCAGAAGAACAATAACTTAACAGAGAAAAATGCCAGCAGTAAGTGACTTGGAATCTGCAGAATGGTGAGTGAAAGAGTGAAGAAATAAAATGAAACAGGTCCATAACAATTCAAAGTACCAAGGGGAAGGAGGTAAACAGGACGTGTCTGTGACCTCCATGTCAACCAACAAGTACGGATTATTGATCCACTCCCGCTTCTGTGATAACTGGAGTTTGCACTCTTCTAATTTAATAGAAACTGGCTGATAGTAGTTCAGTCTCTACCACCTCAGCTAGTATGAATTTTTAAATGCCATTCTCCAAGCACAGGATACAACAATTATATTTTTGAATAACGATAAAAAGTCAGACAATACCCACTATGTCTTATTTTTGGTGGCCTTGTAGAACTAAAAAGATGCAGTTCTTTTGCCACATGGCTTAGAGATCTGATTGAGCGCCCACTTTCCAATTTCCTCAAATAGCCCAAGACGAGCTGTGGAAAATTCCAGGAACAGCATTCACTAAAAGGCTGATAATGTTTCAGATTTCTCCTGTGGTTTGGATAAGTCACTTCCACAGTTCTGCCTCATTTTCTCAACCTCACCACACTCAGAGAAAAAGGAAAATACTGCCTCTCCCATAAAGGGTCTGGCCAGTTTGGGAAAATCCCAGGAAGATGACTATGTCAGTGTTCATTCCTGACAATAAAAACGCAGCAAGAATCATGAACCAGTAACTCTTAAGAGGAACCATGATGGATTTTCCTCTTAAACGTGACTGACTTTTCTGGGTCACTCAGTGCACTTAGATTTCTGATGTTTGTCATGTATGCATGGGGTCTGACTACATGCACACAGATGGGGCATCAGTAGTGCCCTCTCTGATATGTGTATAGTCTACCACACACAGAGACATGCTCAAAGCCTCTACCCTCTGGGATAAAAGGCTGTGGAACTGCATCTTGATACTCACTTCATTGGGCATCATGTCTACTGCTGAAAATTACAGGCATATTACTCAAGGCGACACATTTGCAAGTCATAAACATTTGCCGTAGGGATGTAGGAACATTCTAGGCAAGAGTGGTACATTTGTGGACAAAGGCGTAAAGGACAATAAAACCTGGGGTCTCACCTCGTAATGTTTTCATGTGCTGAACAGCCATCCTTAGCACAGTAAGTTTATCTAATTTCCTGGACATCGCATTGCACGTTGGTACCAAGGAAGCCAATTCATCAATAAAGCTGTTCATTTTATCCCGACGCCTCTTTTCAATTTGACTGTGAGCTTCCCTGAACAACAATATGAATAATGAATTCTATAAAATGTAACCCAGCATTAAGGAAACAATGACAAAAATAAGATATAACTGTTTTCAATAATCATCTGACAAGGCAAATTCAGAATTTGCAGACTGCTTCAAACTGGACTTTTTTATTAAAGTCACTAAAAATGTGGCCTCTCTGCCAGGTAGGATTAGTTTTTTTAAATGCTTATCTCATCCTTCCTTAGAATTAAGAAATAGTTTTAAAAACTGTCTTTTCAGAGTAAACTGTATTATTAATTTCTCAATTCTTTTCCTCTCAGCCTCTATAAATGTGGATTTGAAGATGGAGGCAGATGAAAAAAGGAGGATGGTAGAGTTTTTAAAGAGCAAAACATCCAGAACTGCCATCATATCAGCAAGGGTCCCGTGGTCCCAGGTGAGCTGTCTCCCAGGGTTGGAAGGAGCCTGCTGTGTGGCCTGCCAGAGACTCGCTGGTGGAGTTGCCAGATAATTAATGCTGCCATCCTTAGATCAAATATGACCCCACATAGATATAGCAGATGCTACATATGTCCCAGAACTTCCTCCAAAGAACATCACACTCCTCCCTCCCAGGAGCTGCTGCCCCTGCACACACTCCCTGACTGGTTTGCACCTGCCATTTGTGACAGCCCCCTAAAGAGGTGCATCCATGGTGGAAATGTAGTTCCCTGCTTCCCTAGCCAGGCAGCTCAGTTGGTTAGAGCCTTGTCCTGATACACCAAAGTTGCAGGTTTGATCCCTGGTCAGGGCACATTCAAGAATCAACCAATGAATGCATAAATAAGTGGAACAACAAAGTAATGTTTCTCTCTCTCCCTTCCTCCCTCTAAAACCAATGAAAATTAAAAATAAAAATTTTTTAAAGAAAAAATGTCGTTCCCTCTGCTGCCATAGCAACAGAACCATGAGAGCTCCTGCCAAGGCGGGTCTGCCAGAGAAAAGCGAGAAGTCTCAGGTTAGCCAAATTCTGCATCCCTCAGTTCTGTGTCATGACGGCCTCAGAGCAGGAGGGTTGAGGACCACATGGACAGGGATAAGCAAGTGTGGTTAGAGGCAGGAGGCACCATGTTAGAGCACCTATTCCAGGTAGCAGGGCATCCCCCATCCCACCTTCAGGAGCAGTTTTCAGGGCAACAAGGGCCCCTTTCAGAGGTAGGGGCAGCCCAGGAGCTGCATCACTGTGCCCGTCTCCTCCAGGGCCCTGCAGGCAGAAGGAGTAACCTGCCAAAGACTAGGGTGAAACCTTAGCCTTGATTTATTTTCTGCTCCCTCCAAAGTCCTTCGGGTTATCCATGCTTAGATAGGAAAGAGTGAAGGCCAGCACAGCCTGCAGAGAGGGACGGGCAGGAGGCACAGACATGACAGTGTCGAAGGAACTGCTAGACGGGGACCAGATGCACAGAGCCTCTTCGGCGGCCTCCAGGAAACCAGGACAGTGAGAGACAGAATGAGGCCCCTTCTTACCTGGCATTTTTTATCCTTCCTTGGTGCTCTGTGTATTCTAACCTGGAAAAGAAAAAGCAAAAGATAAAAACACAAACCAATGTCTTCTTCCCTTTTTAATTAATTTCTCTGTTTAATCCCTGTTATCTCTCTCCACAACACACAATGTTGATTGTTAGCCAAACTGGAAGTTGGGGGGTGACAATCTTGAGCCCACAGGCTCATAGCCCCCTTGTTTATCCCCCTCTCAGGACAGGGTGGAACCTGCACCAACTAATAGAATTTGCAATTATTCAAGGAAATGACTATAAGGACCCAAAGTTAAATGACTAGGTTCACGGTACCTTCCATGGGGGTCATCTTTGTCTGTGTCCATGCTTTCCCTGAAAAACAAACAAAAAAACACAAAAAAGAATGTGACTATTAAAGACATACACAATACCTTCTAATCATAATGCCAAGGGCTCTCATTTATCCAGAAACCAAACAATTAGAAAGGTCAAATAGCATAGTACTGATTATGGATATGTAATAAACATATATAAATAAAGAAAAACAACTTGAAACTACTATAAAATGCAGACTGGTTTTCCAGATTATCAGATGAAATTTATATATAATCTCAATAGAGTTTTCACGTTAACACATTTTAACACATTTTGATTGTGTGAAAATTGGGAATAGGTTGCACTTATGGAAACTGTAAGTTCACCAGTGTATCCAAGTAACTAAATACCTACAATAACTCATTCTTGATAAATGAAGCTTATTCATTTGCAAAACCTATTAAGCATAGGATATCTGTGCATACATATAGACTGGATTGTGTCCGGGGACTGAAGTGAGGAGGGGAATCAGAGCACCAACAAAAAAGTGCTGAGCATAGCCCCGAGGCAGCCTTTCAAAGGCACTGCTAAACCCAGTGTTCTGGTTCTCACATGTGGGGAACCCCAAGGAATGGGACAGAGGAGGGACTGGGGCAGAGGTTGTGGGACCCTATTTGGCTGCAGAGGGTGCTGGGGTCCCAGCATGAACCTGCTTCCCTTCAACAGACTCCAGAAATCCAAGTTACATGGCATCTTGTGTTTCAGTAGAAAATCGACTGGAATTCTCAGAGAAAGGAGTTCAGGGTCCCCAGGATCAGCTCACAGTCTTATTCAGCTCCTAAATTTATCGGGCAGGCACTGACTCCCACCTGGGCCTCTCCCCTTTCTCCTTATCCCACAGAAAGGAGGAAGTGCACCCTGCACACAAGATATTTCAAGGGCAAAAATGACTTTTTCAGGAGCACCGAGTCATGGCATTCTAGAGCAGTGGTTCCCAGCAGCGCCCCGGTGTCCTCGCAGACAGTGTCTCTAGCTGGCCCCGAGTCCGGAGGAAATCACATAGCCACACAGGCAAATGGAAACTTCCCTCCCCTTTGTCTGGGCTTGTGTCTGCTTACTGAGGCCAGAGTGACCATCTCAGGGGAAGAGGAGCTCTGCCTGGCAGGTGTGACATTAGTTCAGCAAAATTATAGGGAAAGGGATTATGGTTGCTCCATTAACAGGGTCTCCCCGAATTCAAAAGACTTGCAAACTAGGGTCCCTGAGGGAAACCTGATGGTGACAATGTTGGAAACCATAGATAGAGGTCTTAGAACATGTCAATGGTCCACAGAAAACATCTCCTGGTCTCTCTATTGGGGGATTACTGCCACAAAAGAACACCTTTCTGGTCTTCACTCCCATCCCTGGGCATTTGCTCTGAATCATCTGGGATAACTTACATATTAATCATAGCATCTCCTAGTGGGCATCTGACCTCTGGCCACTGTGCTCCCCAAGTCTGACCTGTGAACTTCAGCAGAAAGGACATCTGCTGTAGCAGGGACTCCTCCTTGGAGATTTTCCCTCATTAAACAAAAGCAAACCTTTTAAATGGCCATTTGGGTAAGATTCCACACAGAGGCCTCAAGGAAACAAACGTGCCTTTGACTGTTCTCCATACACTGCCTTATGCCCTAGTGTTTGTGCAGAGATAGAAGAGTTGACTGTAAGTGTGAAAGTTTACTTACTCAAAAGAAAAGTCATCAAGTCTAAAAAAAAACACACACAAAAATACTATTTAATATAACAGGTACATACTCGTTTCAATGATGTTTAAGGGCAATATCAATGTTCCTATGTTTTTGGAGATGACCACTATTTACTTATTCTGCAAATACAGGGTGTCCCCAAAAATGTATACACACACTTTGAATAATATAAACCACTCAGGTTACACCCATGGAGTCAGTCACTTGCTCAAAGGAGCAAAGGAAGGTAAAGGAGGGGTCAAGGCAGGAACTTGGCTTTAAGGCTCTTCTTTTCCCCTGATATGGACAGTCTGGAAGGGTGCAGATGCCTCAGCAGTGCTGAGTGCTAGAGCCCCCCCAACCCCCAACTTGCTTCTGGGGCAAGGTAAAGGAAAACAACTGTGTGGCCTCCTGGATTGCATCTTTCACTCCCATCCCTTTCCCCAAAGGGGGTCCCTCTTCCAGGAGGAGCAGCCCCCGGACACTCCACGCCCATGAACTGTCACGGCCTTCAGCCAGAAGAGGACTAGTCTGAGGGCCTTACTGGTAGTCGGTGGAGCTGCCTTTCCGCTTGCGGGTGCAATCCACGCCACTGGTGCCCAGGGAGCTGGAGAGGAGGTCCGTGGCGCCCGGGGACATGAAATCACTGATTGTTGAAGAAATGTCCATCCTCTGGTCCGCCATTGGGGGTCTGGAATTGGGACAAGGAGGCACAGAGGCGAGTTTATTTCCACAGGCTCTTCTAAATGCTGGAGGGCCAGGGTGGCACTGGGCAGCGACGGGTGCCCGTTTGCAGCACCCACACTTCTCACCCAGCCCCCGCAACAGGTAGGAATGAGCAGCGTGCCTACTTTAGCGCTAATACAGGTGATTTAGGCTCACTGTGCATTTTCCTGATGAAAAACCCAGAGGACCCAGGTGAGGGCATGGAAGAACTAAACCAGAGCCCAGGGCTCCGGGAGCTACAGCCCATGCTTCCCCCCAGGGGACCAAGTGTCCCAGATGTTCCGTGTGAGTCTTAACTTCATTTTCTTCCAACCGATAAATCAAATCAATGAAATAGATGATTTACTTGTTATCTTTGTATTTTTGTTACAACTTTTGTAAATGTCATAGGAAAGCAGATAATATACTTCCCCAGACTATATGGGGGGAGGGGGGGAACGGAACAAAAGTAAGTTTACAGTTGTTAGTAGGAAAAATGATACAGTAATTAATAAATATCAATACAAGAATAAACTGTTTTGTGTACTCACAACTATAAACCTACTTTTGCCCAGTATGGTCCCTCTCTCTCAGCAGCCCAGGCAAAGTCGGTCCTGTCTTCCCTGACTGTCCTTTCATACCCAGCATCCCCTGCAAGGAAAACCTTGCATAATGAAATGAAGACACTATAAAAATTTGCAGAACATTTTAAGAATTCATATTTTAAAAGCACAAAGTGAGCTGGCCCAAAAATGAGGCTGACAGGTACCTTACAAGGAACTCCAGCTCCAAACCAGGTTGAAGAGGGCTGTGTGCTGCCCGCAGTCAGGGCCGGGCTGCCCAGGATGTGACTGGGGCTCACTCCTCCTCTCTGGGCCCGAGCTTCCTCATCTGCAAAGCAATGGCTAAGTGTGAGCGCTTGTTTTCACTGTTACTATTAGGCTCACAGGTTCCGGAAACAGACCCACCTGGTCAGGTACAGTGCACCAACTTTTCACTTTCACAAGCACTGGAGTGAACATCTTGGTGCATATATCTCCATGCATTTGAGCTATCATCTCTTAGGATACATTTCTAAAGGTAGGACTGACAGAGCAAAAGGGGACACACATTGTACGTTTGGTACACACTGAAACACTGTGCTCCGGAGAACTCCAGTAATTTATATCTACAAGAGCTCTTGTCGATCTGAAGGTAAGTACAGACCTCATTGTTTTTACTTGTATTTTTAAATGACTACAGATGGTGCTCCTATGTTAGAGGCATCTCTCTGTTTTCCTTTGTGTCTACTCATGGCCCATTTTCCACTAAGTTGTTTTCAATAGCTACAGGCCTCCAGACCATGTTCACCTGGGCATGTTGGGAGAAAAGCTTACAGCCCCCCTCCTCTCACCCAGAGGCCCAGTGCTGCCACGATCTGGACTCCCCACTCCATTTGTTCACCCACTCTGCTATCAAGGACATCATACTTTCTCTTTGCTCCTCAAACCCCTAACATCTCTCAGATCCTCATTCCCAGGTTATAACTGCTTTCTACTTTGCTGAGAAAATAGCCCACCCAGATGCTGCTGGTTAGGACCCCACACCCAGCAAGTGCCGAGTTCATCCTCTCTCATGACTCAGGACACACACCAGGAGTCTCTCCCTGCCCACAGTCCTGTATCAACCACTTTCCCATCTCCTGGGTCATTCTCTTGAGGATAAAAGCACATTGCAAACAACTCTCATACTGGAGGAAAAGAAACCTTTGAACTCCATTCCCCTCCAGTTACTGCCATATTTCTGTTTCCAATTCCTTTCCTCCTATTCTCTATAAACCAACTCTAATCAGGCTTTTGTCCCCATCATTCCAATAAGACAGCCTCCACTGTCACCAGTGACCTCCTCACTGCTAAGTCCAAGGGCGCGTGTTCCATTCACTCCCTATTTGACCCAACAGTGACATCTGATAGTTCTGATTTCTCCCTCCTCTTCGTCTCCTGGTTTCAGAGATGCCACCTTCTCACAATTTTCCTTCTACGTTAGAGGCCACTCTTTTTTGGTCTCTTTAGCTGGTTCTTCCTCATCTCCCTCACCTCCAAATGAGGGTCCCATGGTGTCCTTGCACCTCCCTTTCTATCTATACTCCTTCCCTAGGAGATCTGTCTAGTTTCATTGCTTCAAATACTAGCTATGCTAGGACAACTCCCAAATTAACATATCCAGCCCAGACCTCTCTCTGAATTCCAAGCTTGTATAACCATCTCCCTTTGAATGTACAACAGAGACCTCGAACTAAAACATCCATAACCAAACCCCTGGCTCTCCCCAAGCCAAGCCTCTCAGTCATGCCGATGTCAGTAAGCAGTATTTCAATCCTTCTGGTTCCTCAGCCTCCAAACCTGGAAGTCACTCTGAATCCTCTCTTTCTTTCACAACCTGCATCCAATCCATCACAAATCCTATTTGCTCAACATTAAAAAATAAAATAAAAATCCAAAATTCAGCCACTTCTCCATTTTTTCCTTTACATTTCTGCTCAAATACCACTTTATCAATGATGCTTCCTTGAATATCTATGTAATACAACTCCCTGCCAATCCTTCCTAAACACCCCTACCCTGCTTTATCTTTTTCTATAGCTCTTATCAAAATTTGGCCTACAGTAACCAACTTCTTTATTTCTTCTCCATTAGACTATAAGCATGAGAAAAGCAGGGATTTTGTGTGGTTAACTGCTTGCACCCTTAGCACCTGGACCACTTTCTAGCACTCAAAGGAAGAACTCAATAAATGGATGCTGTATGAATTTATTTGTATATTAGAAATATATCCTTTGTTCATCATAGATGTTATAAATACCCCCATTTTTGCCTTTCAACTTTGTTTATGGTATTTATATGTGATAATAAAAAATGACATTAAAATAAAAGCCTTTTCTTACCCCCCAAATCATAAGGATATTCTCTTTACTAATATTTTTATAATTTTACCTTATTTAGTTCTTCAACCCACTTGGAAATGATTTTTGGTACACTAAAAAACTCCCAACCTTACTTCCCTTCAATGGATAACCATCCCAACACCATTTACTACTCTACACATCCTGTTGCCCATCATTTGAAATGCCATCTTTATTGGTTCATTGACTATCTCTGGACTTTTTAATCTGTTCCTCTGATTTAGTTATTTCCATTCTAGTACTACACTATTTATTATTGTGGCTTGATAATATATTTTACTACCTGGTAGAATAAATCCTTTCCCTCATTCTTCTTCATTTCCTGGCTATTCTGATTTATTCTCTGAGAAACATTTTATAATCATTTAATCATTGTTATATTATTACTGATATTAAGAGAAGTCGGTCGGGAATGAGAACAGAGCCCTGCCATCAGGGTCCTGGTGGCCCTTAGGGCTGCGTTTTGGGCACGAGTGCCACCTCCAGCCCACCTCTCTTTGTGAACAGCTAGAGACAATTGCATGAGGCAGAATATTTGAAGTTTCACCACTTTCTGAAGGAAGAACTACCATGGAAGCTGCCAATGAGGCAGTGGGCGAGAGGGGTGGTAGGGAATATGACGACTTATTACCTGAAGTTAAGAGTTCTTCAACCTCGGATCCACCGTGGGGGAGTAAGGAGCCACTGGATTTGGTCACCTCAGGGCGATTTTCATGTTTTGCAGTTTCCTTTCAGGCAGTCAACTTCTTTCAGAAACCTGCAGCGGGGCCCACAGGAAAAGAAAACCCAGACAGGTCACTCTGGGGTAAATATGTTTTAAAATCTTGCATTAGGTAAGGGAGATGAGGGAGCTAGCTCAGAACTCCTAGTTACAGGGAGTAACTGGGAGGCGCATAATCCCTCCTTCAGCGGCCTGTTAGACTAACTACAGACACCTGAGGGGGTCACGTGTTGGTGGTTTAGTATTACAAGAGATATGTTAGCAGGAGATGTTTTCTGTTAAAAACAATGCCTTTTAAATTACTAAACAAGGGTTTTGGGACATGGCCTTAAGAAAGATAATTATATTTTTCACTTCTCATACGGGGTCAAGCAATAATAACATTCAAGCAATAATTAAGTGTGCACTTTGCATCGAGCCCTGTTCTTACTGCCTTGTATAGATTAACTCACTTAAACCTGAAGGATAACGCTACGAGGCTGATGCTATTGTTTTTTTCATTTCACCGAGGAGAAGGCTGGGATAGAGAAGTGAAGGAACAAGGCAAGGTCCTGCAGCTGGGGTGGTGGGGCATCAGAGGCCACCCTCACTGCTAATGTTGTCACTCAACCCCCCCAGGTGAGGTCAGTTACCTAAACGCAGACAAGGAACAGGGGAAACAAGTCTTCAGAAAACATTGAGCCAACACAAAACGCCAGCAGAGCCAATACTTTAAGCATTTTAGCTTGCTCCCAGAAGGTTTAAGAAAATGTCCGTGAACCTTAAGCACGTCTGTGCATGCACAAAGCTAAGGGAGAAATCAGCTGGGAAAAGGCACCTGCTCATGTTAACAATGTGGGCACTGCCCTGCCCATCTCCTCCTGGCAAGACAGAGGGGTCTCTGCCCTGGGTTCCCTGCATCTGGGAGGAGGTGGCTGGAAATGAAGACGAAAGGCGCAGCCACCCTCTGCCTCCTGCCCCGCTCTGCCCTGAGATGGCAAACTTTGGTTTTAGGTGGGGCTTTACTGACCTCACTGAAGCAAGAGTCCCGGTGATTCACATTCCACTGGCTAATTCTTGCCATCTGTGGACTATCTATCTTGGTCTTGATCATTACAAAGGCCTTCGGATGAATATCCAGGAATAGAACTAACTGATTTGTCCTCTTAATTTATGCCCCTTTGCTGACTTAGAAACCTGCACCATCTGACTGAGAACCCCATGTGCAAACAACCTGACCGGAGCTCTGACTTCTAGTTCCTAAGCCTCAGGTGACATAGCAGCAGCAACTGGACACAAAGTCCCCTGGAAGTGCTGCTGGAGGCAGGCTCACCGTGGGACTCCATCTAAACCCCATTCCCCACCAGGTCACACACTATCCTCCCACCCCTCAAATGAGTATCCCAAGATCCACCTGGGCATCCTTTCCCTCCTTCCCACACTCCACAACCCCTAGTGAGCCCTCGGCTGAATGGGTTCAGCACTTCCCTCGTCCCCTGGTTGCCTCCAACCAGGCAGCTCTCCTCTCAGCCCCCTCCTAACTGTGGCCAGAGACAGGACACCCCCTGCTCAAAACACTTCAGCAGCTCTGCTCTGCTCCACACCTTCCAGATAAAACCTCGAACTCCCTAGCAGGAAATGCCAGGCCTCCACCATGGCTTGCTCGCTCTCCAGGCCAACCCTCCTCATTGGCTGCCAAAAGCTCGAGGCCACTGAGATACTTAAGCGCCCAGCCTCAGCTGTGCCCATAGTCTCCTGCAGGTGTGGCTCCCTTTAGCCACTCCATTACCTGGTGAGCTCCTGCTTCCCTTCCCAGTGCCCTCAGGTTTGCTCTCTAATGTTGCTCCTATTCTTCCTGACACACCCTGCGGCCTCTATCTACCTCTGCCCCCCACCCCACTGTGATCTTATTGTTAGGTGTCTCCCAGTACCACCACTCACTTTTCCCCACCCCCAAAACTTAGATGAAGGTTTTAAGTACCAAAAGCCATGTGAAATTTCTTATTTTGATAAGTATTTCCAATACTCAAATTTACTTTATAGAAATAACAAATGGTAACATGGATTTTGGCACTATATTTTGCAAAACAAAGGCCTTTTGGCCTTTCTTATATGCTTGGACAAAGTAAGGAAACTAAATCAGATGTGATACTTAACAATTATTTTTGGAAAGCTGTCTTCTCTCTGAGAAAGTATTCTTAGATGTAAGACAATAAAAGATACAACAAAAGAAAGACCACACCCTCTTTCTGTGCTACCTACTTTAAAGAGTCTTGATTCAAGGGAGGGGGCTCCAATGGACAGAGGTACTGTGAGAGGGGCCCTTGCTAGGGGGGCAGGGCCAGCTCTGGTGCTGCCATCCAAGTGGCACATGGCACAAATGCTTTGGGGAGGGCCTGCCCTGGAGTCAGGGCCACATGTGTGCCCACTTGTGAGTTAGAGATTGCAGAGGTGGGGGAGGCTCACTGGCCAGCCAGAAAAAGTGAGGCACAAAGGAACTTGTGCAGTGTGCTTGGGAGGAACTCGGCACCTCTGTCCCACCGCAGGGCCCTTGAGCTCCTCAGAGCACAGGGAGGAGACTCTCAGAGGCTCCACAAGGAAGTCAGGAGGCTGAAAGGAGGGGGGTCACAGTTCAAGCGCTCCTGCACAGAAGCCTGCAGCTGAGAAGGATGAGGGTATCCACCACTCCCTACACCAGAAGGAGACACAGAGCAGAGTGGGCAAGGCCCAGTGCCCCTTAAGAAACCCACACAGACTGTATACAGGAAGATGGCCATATGCAAGACCACCAATCACACAGCAGGGGTCTCTCTGCTCCTGTCCCCGACTCCAGCACCCCAGAATGCTGCAAGAAGAGAAAGGGCACCTGCAGGATATATTAAGGTTCTAACTATGAGCTGCCCTCCCTGTGGGGAGCGTCTGCAGGCCTCCCGGGTATCAGGCCCGGCCCTGTGACTGGACTTGACTGAAGATAAGATGGACAGGACAGCCACCAGTTTGGAACAGAACCTTTGGCACATGTTTCTTTGTGTCGAGACCAGCGATTTTCTGACTAGCTCATGTTCTGGATGGAAAAAACACGAGGAAGAAATAAGCCTTGCTACTGTTAAGCCATTGAGATGCTGAGGTTGGCTATCACTAGGGTGATCAAGTCTTCTGTTTGTCTGGGACCTCCCCATTTAAGCAATGAAAGTCCTGCATCCCAGGAAACCCCTCTGTCCCAGATGAACCAGGATGGTTGGTCATCTGGTTCTTATTGCTGTATCACTCCTCCTAAGCTGCCTGACACAGGCAGGAGGAAGGAAATACTAGTACAGAGCAAGATCCTGGAGCCACAGACCCAGCTGACCTGGGAGGAGCCAAAGGGAGCAGCCAAAGGGAACTGTCTGGTTCCATCTTCACGATAACTTGCCCATTAACTGTGATCATTATCCCAGTGTTCCAGGGAAGGGACTACAGATTGAAGAGTCCAAGTCATCTTCAGATGACACAGCTGGCTAATGAGGACTGAACCGGTGTGTGTCTGGCTTTGGTTCTAATCACCACACTGCTGCTGGTGCTGCCTCCAAAACCACCCCTGCAACATAACGACAAGACCCCCAACCAAGCACTCCTGGGGACGACGGAATGAGGGGAAATGCTAAGAGGGAGCAGTCCTGGTCCAGGAACACTACCGAAACCGAGCAAACAAGCCGTCTCTGGGCTTCCTGGCGAAGAGGGCAGAAAGGGACCCCCTGGGTCCTCCTCCAGGCTGGGAAGTGTGTCAGCTAGCCCACTGGAACAGAATGAGCCAGGAGGCGTATCTGCCAGGGAGCGTTTCCATGGGACCTGAGCAATGCTGGGCAGAACAGCTCTGGGGAAACATGCTTCGAGAAAGAACAGAGGTCTTCCCCCTTTAGAAATGGGACCCCAGGGAAAGCCTGCCCCGCCCTCTAGCCCCCAACCCGTGTGGCAGCTGAATAGAGTTCTGTTAAGACCACTTTGTGAAGCCCCAGGAGGTCACTGGAGCAATAAATGGGCACAGCTTAGGAAAAAAAGGGCAAGACTGAATCAACATCTTTGACAACCTTGTCTGGTAGCTATGTGCTAATTAACCTACTTCCCCACAGCATCCCAGACCTTCAGGTTTACTGAGGGGATGAATGTGGACTTGTTCAGTTCTGTTCAGATGGTGATGGCCTTTGAGCTGAAGGAGCCCTGTCCCCTCTGCAAGTCCCCCGGAACCTGCAGGGTTACTCTGACAGCCTGTGGGGAGTTTGGTTGCTTTTGCCACAGATAGATTTAGAGAACATTTGCCCAGTGAGACCAGGTACCTTGAGCCAGAGCAAGCATGTCAAACTCGAGGCTGCGGGTGGCATGCCTCGTTTATTTGGCCTGTGTTAGCCTTTGAGTTTGACATGGTTGGCCTAGAGCAGTGGTCGGCAAACTCATTAGTCAACAAAGCCAAATATCAACAGTACAATGATTGAAATTTCTTTTGAGAGCCAAATTTTTTAAATTTAAACTTCTAACGCCACTTCTTCAAAATAGACTTGCCCAGGCAGCGGTATTTTGTGGAAGAGCCACACTCAAGGGGCCAAAGAGCCGCATGTGGCTCGCAAGCCACAGTTTGCTGACCACTGGCCTAGAGGTTTGCACCAGGATTACTCAACAAGCATTTCCCTAGCCCCTGGTGGAAGCCAGGACACTGGGGACACAGAGAGGAAGCAGCAGTCCTTATGTTCAAGATTCCTGCAATCTGGCTAGAGAGACAGTGTTTAAGTAAAGACGTGATGGCATGACCCCTGCAACAGGCAGGGCCATGCTCACAGCTGACTCCAAGGATGTGCCTTCGCCTTTAAGTGGCAGAGATTTGTGGAGCCATTATGACAAACTGCCAGCAGGTGGCAGTCAAGTGTTTTGAGGAAGGTGTGCCTTATCTCCCCTAGCTGTGGGCATGTATAGCCTGGCTCCTGACTTCTTTTCTTTCTTCTTTTTAAAAATGCTACGGAATAAGAGAAGAGAGCCTGGTCCTAAAAACTCAGGGGAAGAACACTCTTTTCATCAAAAAACTTACTGCCTGAAGTTGAAGCAAGTTCTGGGAAACATCAGCATCTTGTTCTAAAGGAAACAAACGTATGCGCTGCTGTTACTTGGTGGGAAAGGGAAAGGTGCTGGGTGAGGGAGAAGCGAGTGAAGAGGGGGTGGGCCTGAAAGGCACTCTGTGCTTCTGGTTGGGCTGTGGCTGGGGCAGCTGGGACAGGCAGCAGGGGGTGGGCCCAAGGAGGGCTGAGACTCAGAGACAAAGAGAGAGGCCTTTGCTGAGATGGGGGAAGGTTGAGAGGAGAGAAAATGGGAAGGATATTAGGCAGTGGAGAAAAGGGATACCGAGGATCTTATATGGAGTGGCCTTTACCTTTCATCATCACAGAGAGCGAGGCCAACTGTGAAGCAGGGGAGAGCCCTGTGGACAGGCTGGGCAAGGGTGCAGGGGGCAAAGGGTGCATAGCAGCAGAGCCAGGCAGGTGAGGGCCACACAGCAGGCACTTATGCAGAGCCTGCCAACCAGGCCTGTGCCCTCCCTGCCACCTCCACAAGCAGCAGAGGAAGAGCTGGGATTCTCCCCCAGTGAGGGGCAGGTGGGAGTGGTCAGTACAGAGCCTCTGGAGCCAGAAGCCTGAGCTCAAGTCCCAGCCCCACCACTTACTAGCCCTGTGTCCTGGGCCAGTTCCGTGACCTCTGGGAGCTGCAGTTTCCTCACAGACTGAAGGAGCTCAATGTATGAAAAGCACTTAGAAGGCTCCTCAGGCTAACTGTGGTTATTGAAGTGGATGACCTCGTGCTGGTGAAAAAGGAGCACAGAAGGCTGGGGAAAGGTAAGCACTGATGTCAAAGAAAGCAAACTCAAACTGGAAATCTCGGGCTGAAGGAGCTCAGAAACAGTACGAAAGAAGCATGGGGAGTGGGGAGACTGACTGGCAAGTGGACAAGAAGGAACTTAAAAGTGAGGAGCTCCAGGACAGGGAGCTCGGGGACCAGGAGTGAGGCGATGAGGGTGACTGGGAGAGGCTGGAGAGAGAAACCTGGGAGGGGGACCGAAGAATATCCCAGAGGTCAGTGTTTTGCAGCAGGCAATACTGAAGAATTTGAAAAGTAAGTGGCATTTTATTTTTTAAATTATTATTATTTTTAATCCCCACCTGAGGATATGTTTTTAATGATTTTATAGAGAAAGGAAGGGAGAGAAACATCAATGTGAGAAACTGACTGGGGTGCTTCCTGTACGTGCCCTGACCAGGGAACCTGCAACCTAGTTATGTGCCCTGACCACAACCTTTTGGTATACAGGACGATGCTCCAACCAACTGAGCCACCCAGCTAGAGTATAAGTGGTATTTTAAAAATCCAATCTCTTCATTTTATGGTCAATAAAACTAAAAAGACATAGTCCCTCCTACAGAAAGCTGGGAACAGGATGAGAATGTTAAGCCAATGGGTGATAATAACAGAATTATGGAGTTGCCCAGGGAGATGAGACACTGAAAGCAAAGGACCATGATTTCCCTACAGAGATGCACCCGGGGCTCTGGAGTGAAACAGCGCCCCTTGGCTAAGAGGTACTGGGGGCACCGGGAGGTGGGCATCCTCCTATGTCCCACCCACATAGGTTTTGGCTGAGAGGTAAGGAGGCCTCAGATGGCTACACCCTAAAGCAATCCATCCAACACAATTTATTGAGCACCCATCCATGCCAGGTATTTTCTAAATTACCACCACAAATTCTATGTAGCAGTCAAACTTACATTCAAGACAATTTTGTAATAAAGAAGACACTGTTAGTGGGCTTGCCTACAATCATTCATTAATCTTTCAACAAATATTTTGAGGGTATCCAAGTGCCAGGCACTGTTCTCCATGGCAGTACTGGGGGTGTGGAGGTGGGAAGACAGATCCTTGTGCTCACACATTCTGGTGAGGAGGGCGAGCAAAGATAAATAAGTAAATAATACTGGGAAGTGGCAAGTGCTGGGGAGGAAAGTCAGACAGGGCAGGAAGCGCACTGGAGAGGAAAGTTGACTAAACATGAGGAGGTGAGGGGTCGAGGAAGGAGCGTTCCAGGCAAGAAGAGCCCATCAAAGGGCTGTGGTGGAGCCAACAGTGTTAGAGGATCAGCCCTGATCCTGCTTGGGTTTTTCTTCTTTAAATTTTTATTGCTTTGGAGAGAGAGAGGAAGGGGGGGGGGGGAGGGGGGGAGAGAGAGAGAGAGAGAGAAACATCAACTGGCTGCTTTCTGCACACTCCCCGACCAGAGCATGTGCCCTGACCAGGAATCAAACCTGCGAACTTTCTGTGCACAGGACAACACCCAACCAACCCATGGCTGGCTTGGGTTTTAAATCTGGCTAGAGTGCTGGGCAGGGGCTGTGGGGAGGGAGGCTTCTTAAGAAGAGACCATGTATGACCGGGGAGGAGGGACCATGTGCATATGTTGGGGGCCTGTATGTTTATGTGTGCATGGTGGTTTGCAGGTGTGTGTGTATAAGGGGGAAGTAAAGGTAGCACAGGAAGAGCAGTAAGGACATGACTAGACTAGCCTGGGGAAAAGATGCTACAGCTCAGCTGTGGTCTTAGGAGTGGAGGTGGTGAGAAGCAGTTGAATACTAGGTATATTTTCAGGCAGGTTGTGGTGATTGACAGCAATGAGGTGTAAGAGGAGTCCAGGCTGAGTGGCCGTGGGGGGTGATGAGAAGTTGTTGATTCTTATTATACTCTGAAGGAACAGTCAACGGGATTTCCTGACTGTTTTTTTCTGACGTGAGGGGCGACAGCCAGTCTGTGAACAGCAAGGGGCCGGCAGACGGGGAAGAAAAGACAGCTTTGAGTGTATTTGCCAGGCAGTGCATCCTGCGTGACAGCTGGAGGAGTCCACCCAGCAGGGGCAGGAGCCATTGGTTTGGGACAATGGCTCAAGTGGGAGGAGCCTGTGGACATCTAGGCTGCATCACAGACCCAACGGCTGCAATCCTCCTGCCACCCACCTTGCTGGAGCAGAGACTTCCTCACATTTACTGAGCACCAAACGTGCCAAGGGTGGTGCTGGCCCTCACACAGCCCATTTGGCCCTCACAATGACCTTTTGGAGAAGGCATTATTATCAACATCCTGTAGGAGATGGCACTGAGGCTCAGAGAGGTGCAGCAACTTGTCCAAGATCACACAGCTGGGAGGTAGGGAAGAGGGACTGAACCCAGATGTGCCCATCTCCACAGTTGGAACTCCACACAGGCTTTGCTGCTTCAGTGACTCAGCAAAGAAAAGCAAAAGCAAAAGCTCTGTCCCAAGTAGGAGAAAGAGGGCAGGACAGGCTTGTGCCCATCCACCTCCCGCCTACACTGAAAGATGCCAAAACTGGTAACAAGGACACCAACCAAGCAAAACTCTGGGGGAATGGCAGGTGTTTAACTGGTTAACTCACAGTTAACCAGCTGATCCTTTCTGTTTCGACTCTGAATTACTTTCTGACATGCACTTGCCCACTTGCCTGCCCAGGCAAGCACAGCTTGAGGAAGACGATTTAATCTTGTGACGAGTCTCAAGACTGTCCAGCTGGGCCCCAGACCTAAGATGTTCATCTGAGTGTGCCCTGACCCCAGGAATAACCCTGCCAGTTCCTCCTTAACTGAAACGAAATCAGCTTGTTTTCTTTCATCTGCCTCTTTCCTACAGGAGGCATAAGAAAAATGTTTCCGTGATTTCAGTTTCGTTTTCCTGAGCTTTGGTTACAGCAAGTGCTACATGTCTAAGGATCTGAGAAACCATGGGTGTCAGAGCTCCAGATAGTTTTTCTGAGAGAATATTCGTTGTAGGAATCACAATAAAACTAACAATGCAAAAACAGTAGCAGCAGAAACTACACATTGGGGTTTTACTTTGTGCCAGTCATTGTTGTTTCATTTTGTTGTCCAAGAAGGAGTGACTCATTCTCAAAGATGTCAAGCAACCGGCCTGAAATTCCTCAGCTCCCGGGTGAGAAAGCCAGGATTCAGGGCCAGGTCTGTTGGACTCCAGAGCAGGTGAAGGAGCATTATTCTTTCTGAATTAAATTAATTAAAACAAAAAAATAAACCTCCTATCAATCAATAAAAAGACAAATACCTCAGTGGAAAAAAAGTCAAGAATATGAAGAGGGAATTCACGAAATTTATGCAGGCAGAGGCCACAAACTACCAAAACAAATTTGGTAAAGAGCAGGGAGCCTGGATGATTTTCCTTTCTCTAAAACCTAAACATGAACATTAAGAATATATGTACAGGTGGGAGGGGTGAAAAAACAGAGATGATAATAAAAACTGTTTCAAACTCTTTAAGATATGTATTTTCTAAAAGAGACAGGAGAAACATCAAAACACTTTATTTCTCTGACAATGGATGCAGGTAAGAATTCTGATTTCTATCTCAAATCTAAGAGAACTAAAACCACTCCTTTTCATTTCAAATCTCTACTAAGGTTTCTCCACCTAATTTATAAGCTATTACACACACACACACACACACACACACACACACACACACACACTCCCTTATACTTTCAAAGATCCAATACATATATTTTAAACATTCCTTTTACTCTCTTGATACAAAATTTGGAAATAATATAACCTATCAACACTTATAATTTCAAAAACGATCAAACATAATAACCTAACTGTGATACAAAGAAGAAAGAAAATAATGTTAGATAATGAAAGATGCTTATACCTATTTATAACAAAAAGTAAACCTCTCAAACCTCAGAGGGAAGGCAGGGGAGGGGTGTAGGGGGTAAGAGATCAACCAAAAGACTTGTATGTATGCATGTAAGCATAACCAATGGACACAAACACTAGGGGAGTAAGGATGGTGGGGCGGGGGGAGTGAATGGGGAGAGGTCAATGGGGAAAAAGGAGACATATATAATACTTAAAAATAAAAGTAAACCTCATATAAATAAATGGTGGTTGTGTTCCTTGAAAATCCCATATACGGTATGTCCTTGGATAACGTCATTTTGTTCAATGTCATTTTGTTACAACGTTGACGAGAAAAACAAAATTGACTTCTGGCTAGATTTGCTGTCTGCGTGGAGTGTGCACAGTCTCCCATATCTGCATTAATTTTCCCTGGTACTTGGGTTTCTCCCACATCCCAAAGATGTGCATGTCAGATGAATTGGCATGTCTACAGTGTCTCAGTCTGTGTGAGTGTGGGTGGAAGGGTGTCTTGTCCAAGGCTGGGTCTTGCTTTGTGCCCTGAGTTGCAGGGATAGGCTCTAAGCCATCTGTGATCCTGAACTGGAGCAAGCAGGTTGGAAAATAATTATCTTACTTGTTTTTATTATTTCTTAAATGTATGTACAGGTCACATTTATTTCAATGCTTAATATTAGAAGTGTTTGGGCCTTTATTTAAAATTTTGGTGATGTTTTGTGACCAAAAATCTGCTTTAGGAACTTAACTCTTATTTCTGTCACTTAAGCCTATGGCAAAATAGGTTTTGTCATACATTGTTTTGCTTAGAGTCACAGTTTCCAAGAAGCTGTCAATGGTAAGTGAGGACTTACTGTATATTAAAATTATTTGTGTTCATATGTGAAAATGAAGTCAGATTCCAGGCTCAGAAAATTATAAACAACATTAAATCTACATGAATGCCCAGTGAACTTGAAGAAGTCATGTAGGACAATCCTTTTCCCCCCACATGTTATGTCTAGCATCCTTGCTGTTCCCCTAGCCCCAGTGAAAGCCCTGTCCCCATTGTGACAGCCAATCACCCCACACATTCCCCAGATTTCCTAGAGGGGACACCATGTTCTCATTTAGAACCCCTAGAGTGGTTCAACTTTTTTTACTACAAAAAGAGAAAGGACAAAGAGAAGTTAAGATATTTACACAAAGCCATATAGAAAATCAACAGCAGTCAGGACTAGAAAAGGAGAAAGAGTGGATAGACAGTGTGCTAGGTGCCTTTTGTTATGCCCATATAGGATCTTATCTAATGCTCCTATCAACCTTAGGTGTTAGTTTTATTACCATCCCCAATTTTCAGGTAGAGACGCTACATTTTGGGGAAATAAGGTTACTGCTCAGGGTCCCACTTTTGATAATGATAGAACCGGATTCTATCCAGTCCTTTTTCTGTTGCTTCCAGCAGCTCTCCCTCCAGGTCTCTGGGCCCACACGTCTGGAATCAGGTCCCTCACTCTAGGAAACAGAAACTGGGATGCATGCTATCTGAAAAGCAACCACAAAGAGAAAGATGGTTCAACCCCAGCTTCTTGACACTCTTGGCTCAGCCAACCTGTGGTCAGTGCTCTGACCAAGAAGCGCAGGGGCCCGAGCACAGGAAGCCGGCTCTGGATGAAGTCATGGCTCATCTTTCCCTAGACTCCTGGGAGAGCTGGCCTGAGCTGCCAGGGGTCAGGGCAGGACAACCAATGCGACTGCAGGGACTGTTCCTGCCCCAGGCCTCCACAGTCCCTTCCATGTTCCACAGGACGGCAGGCGGCAGAAGGGCTGGGGCTTGTGCCACCAAAGCAGGAAGGGCCAGACAGTGAATGAGGGCTTGGTCATCAAACCTTGAGCTATCAGGTGTGGGGAACAGTCCACAATAGTCACTGCTTCGCTATGAAAAGATAGTGTTATTTCCACCTTATAGAAGAGGAAATTGAGACCATGAGTGACTGGCACCTAGTTACACAGCTGGCGAGGGGCAGGGCCAACACTCAAGCCCAGGTCGGACCGGCCCCAACCACCTCCCTCTTCTGTACCTTTAAAAATACTTCCTGATGTATGCACATCAGGGAAATAAATACTGATAACCTGTATTTGTCACCTTGATCTAAACCCTCCCTGAGGGCCTGGCAGGGCTAGGACGAACCCATCTGTTGGTGACAGTGCAAAGGCCTCTGCCCCACAATCTGTTCTGTCAAAACAAATTCTGCGGAGGTTCATAGGAAAATGGTTCAACTCAGGCTCCCGTCAAATGATTTCTTGCAAAATAAGTCAGTTGGGCCAGCCCGGTCGAATGCACCATGGGCTTACTTGTAGAGCTAAGTCTGTGAGACACAGCCCCACAGCCAAGAGTACAGGCGCTGGAGCCAGACTGCCTGGATCCATCTATGCTCTGCCACTTACTTGTGTGACCTCTACTACTCCGTTTCCTCATTGGTAAATGTGGATATTGACATTATCCATCTCATACGATAGATAAGACAATTCCTATAAAGTGTTTAGAACAATGCCTGGCACATGGTAAGTACTCAATTAATGTCACCCATCACTAATATTAATATTGACTGCATGCCACATAAAGAATAGCTGAAGGCACTGGAGAACATAAACCCTGGTGAGGGAGATAAAGGGGGTGAGGAAAGGGAAAGGAAGGGGGCCCATGAGCAGACTTCCAAACTTGGAAAGTGGAATGAGTCACGCCACGCCGACAGACTTTTGTTCTGTGTTGCTACAAAGGGCAGAACTAGGTCAATGAGGAAACAGTGCCAAGAGGCAGATTTGAGTTAGAATAAAGAAGGATTTTCCAGCAGGCAGACATGCCCCTAAGCAGGAGCAAAATTCCTGGTGCATGGGGGCCTTCAGGGTAAGGGACCTGCCTGTCATGAGCAGTACGATGGGATATTCCCAACAGGAGGGTGACCAGAGGACATGACCCCTGATGCCCCTTCCACCTGGACCATTCTATCACTCTGATAATGGGCAAATAAGTGTGATAGCCAGGGTGTGGCTGATTAGCCTGAAGGAAAGAGGATGGACTTTGGACCAGTCTTAACATACACAACCTTCAGGACTTGCACTGAATGATAGTGGCAGAGATGGTGGCTGTGACCAGCAGTGAGCCAGTGAACCAAATGTGGTTCTTAAACATCTGCTGGGTACCTGGCAAATTAATTCAGAGAAAGTGTGAAATGGCAGGGCCGTGGCAACAAACTACCAACATTTTCTTACTTTGGAGAATTTGAAGACAGCATCAATTACTCACGGGACACACAATATGAAGTGGTCGGGTCGGCCAACTCCACCAGCCGGGGCTGAGACAGGAAGACTGGAGGGTCATTTCAGTTCACAGGCAACTTCCCAACCTCCTCTCAGGAAAAGGTTTCAGTCTTTTTACCACCGAACCTTTTACTGACACAACCCAATGACCTGAGTACTGGGTCTCTCGGGCCCAGCCGCATACAGTAAAAGACTAGGGCCTCAGAAATGACCAGGGACAGGAAACAGGAGCAAAGGGGGAAGTTGGCTCCTTGAAAGTTGATGCAGAAGTGGGACACCCAGGGGGCATCCTCCATTATTACCTTTATTGACTAAAAATGAAAAATGTTTTTAAAACTAGAAACTATTTTATTAACAAAAATATTACTAGATGGTATTAAAACTATAATACAAATACAAGAAAAATATAAAATTATCAAAGGAAAAGCTCAGCAGCCATTTTCGAAGTATTGGGAAACTGCTAATGTATATATTTCCAACCCTGAAAAGTCAAAAGCAGAAAAAAGTGGCTGGAGGTATCAAAAGATTAAGAAAAAATGTATGCAGATGACACCGAGGACATTCTATGCACTGATTTCATTCTTTGCCACCTGGAAACACCTGGCAACATATTTAGCCACTGTCCAGGGTGGCTGGGAACTCACTGGGCAGGAAGACAGACCATCTCTTCTCAGAGGGAATGTGCTCAATAACCTAAAGGCTCTGGCTTTAGTCACTCGGGTTCCTGAGCTGCTGGGTCTGGGGGACCTGATGCCTCCCTCTCCGCCACCAACCTCATCTACAGCAGGTCCATGTCCCAGCACGTCACCATCCTTTACCCTCCAGTTGGCTGTCTGCCTGAAGCTAATTCCCACCACTTCTTCCTGCCCTGTAATCTCCCCTCTCCCACTGGCTCCTCTCTATGCTGACTGTGACAGCCTTAATTTAGACCCAGGTCACCCCCTCACATCCTCCTAAACCACTGGTCTCCAGCATTGCTCAGAGGTGAGTTTTCCAGTAGCTTTCACAATCCATCCTTCCTCATAAAGGTTTTTCTCCTCCCTTTGCCCCCTCCCAACCTCAGAAAGAGAACTAATACCCAGGACATCAGACAAGAAAGAGACAGGTCCCAGTTCCCGTGTAAGCTCTAGTGCATTGATCCTGGCTGCCAGAGGGCTGCACGAGGAAGGATGCTGAGGGTCAGATAGTGATTACTCTTCTATCTGGAGCCATAGGATTGGAAACGGCAGCCCTAGTGCCACCCGTATGCTGTCCAGCACAGGGCAAAGCATTCCGCTGAACTCACCTGTCCCTGGCCTGTGCCCCGGACTTTCACTTCCTTTGGTATTCCTGAGACATGTCCTCAATGACCCACTTTCCGGGCTCCTCCCATCTGCCATATTTACCTTCACTAACACCCATGGCTGCACCCTGCTTTCCCTCCCCTAGCACCCAGCAAATGGGCTGCACCTTTCTCCATCAGAAGCTGCACAGCATCTATAACTCTTTTCCCAAGTGGGTCAGAGAGCAACTGAGTTTACCTTTGCCTTGGCATCCTAATACGCAGATGCCAAAATTCTGCATCCTCGCCATCTCCCCCACTCAACTTACGGTTTGTTGTACACATATAACTTGGTCTACTTATACAAATGGTCATCATTCCACTGACTTGATGCCTGAGACTGTGAACCCTGAAGGACAGAAACCAGACCTGTTTAGCTGACTGGCGCTGAGCTCAGCACAGCAGGGCACCATCAGAGAAAAGCCAGAGACTGCAGCCCCAGCCCAGCTCTGCCATGACTCGCTGTGGGGCCCTGGGAAAGTCGCTGTCTTCTCTGGGCTCAGCTTCCGCACTGATATTAAGACTTACTTGAACAAGAGGGCCTCTGAAGTCTCATCCAGCTCTAACGCACTATGAGAACACAGGCCAAAAGCGCTGGATTCATGTCTTTTCATGACTACATGGCTAATAATCACTCAGGGCTGGGCTCGGTAAGATATCACAATACAGCTCCTTTGAGTGGCACGGAGCCGCCATTGTAATCAGTGAACAAGCCTGGAGTGGATATTTAGCACTACGGAATGTGTGCTTGTATAGCTAAGTATAATGGACAATGAAGAATGATTTTATCTCCCTTCGGGAACGTAAGTACACTATTCTATATTTATATCTTCCATCTCCTAATTTAGACAGTGTAGAACTTTTTCTGATCACTCACTTGCCAATAATTTCGCTCTACATCTAAATGAAGAATAGGAGTCATATAAGTTCACAGAGTGAATGGATGGTTGATTTACAGAGCCCCTGAAATGTGTGGCTGCAGGCTGAGGCTGGCAACCCCATAATTAGATATGGCATGCTCTGTGATGATGTATTTTTTACTGTTTTTTAATAACTCAGTTCTCCTTCTGGGATGAGGGGGAAAATGGAATTTGTTAAAAATAAATAGAGATTTAGTGGCTTTTCAGCCTTCTGCTGCTTGTTGCTCATAATATTCTATAAATAAAAGAAGCCCTGCCCTATAATGCACTGTAAACACCCACAGACACTCAGAGCCAAATTCTTCCAATTATGACCCTGTGCCAGTTGCCAAGCTACTGCAAGGACCTACTTGAAAGGCAGCCATCTAGGCCATTTCCTGATTAAGCTGCCCTGTAGCAAGGAACTGAGGCCTGCTGGCCTGCTGCTTTGGCATTGTATCTAGTCTCAAATAATTGTTCCATGTTCTTGAAATTAAGCCCTTTCCTCGTGATCAAATTACAATTCAGAGGTAAGTGAAAACGAACTGTCCATCCATCCATCTATATGCCTGGGTCATGTGTGTGTGAGCATCCTGGGCTGTCACACATTGGGCTTAAACCAGAAAGCAGAGGTGCATTCACAACAATGTCTTTAATTGCCCTGAGCAAATCAAGGTCAAACAAAAGTAGGTCAGCGATGGCATGACAAGTGAGTCAGAGGCAGCCTGCCCTTCTGCTCAATGGCTTCCCTCACTAATTGGTTTGGGTCACTGTGCCCAATGCAGCAGGCTAAAATGGTCATTTAAAAATCCATACTATCCCTCACAAGGGGCAGTGCAGTTGGCATTGGTGTCTAGTTGACTGCTTTGTGGCTCAGATGCCAATGCACAGGTTGGGCAGCCCAGCTTTCAGCAAGCCCTTAAAAAACTACACACAGAGAAGCAGGAGACTGCAGTGTGCCACAGTCGCACTGAGAGAGAAATCGTTTCCAGCTCCTTAGACACCAGAATGCTCAAAGCAGGACCGGAACAAAATGGGCCCTGGCTAGAGACGAACCAGCCTCACTCCCACCTGGAAGCCTTCATTCAGTGTCAGTTCAACTGGGGGAGTACTCCGGGAGGGTGTGAACCCATGGCTTGCCAAGAGGTCTTCTTCCAAAGGCCCCAACACAATTCCCAAGCCCTATGAGCTCAAAGTCTGAATGGGGAGCCAATTGGTAAACAAGTATCACCCAAAAGAGAACTGATATGTTCTCTGTGGTCAGATTTTCCAAGCTCAACACTGGTACCTATACTTATAGGGGCAGAATTGTTCAAAGAAGGAGTATCCTGAAAAACTTGGAACCTGGGGGCCACAAAGTATGGAGCCTCCTCAGAGAGGCTCCTCTGGTGTCCAATCTGAAGTGGTCATTCCTATGACTCACACCCCACCTGTGGGTTCTGATTTGTTAATTTCTGAAATGACCTTGTTTCTTTATGTCTCCTCTGATTAGCATATGAGCATCATGAGAGCAGAGATCCTCTTCTATCCTGTTCTCCAGTGTTTCCTGAGCAACTAGACCAGTGACTGGCTCATAGTAGGTGCTCAATAAATATTCACTGAGTACACAAATCCATGTCAATCCTCAGGAGGAGCATCATATGTCCCAATCCCCCTCAATCCTCACAGCAGTGTTATGAGGTGAAATCCTTCTCTCTCCTGTATAACGAGAATATCAAAGCACAGAGAGGGTGCATGTTTTTCCCAGGCCCACACATCTAATGAGTTGATGAAGCAAGAATTCCAAGCCAGGCCTGAAGAGTTCTAATCCTGGCTTTGAAGTGAGCATCTGTTGCTTTTATAATTTAGGAAAAGCAAAAATGAAAAACTTCAGAGGAAAAACTACCCATCAGAAAGAGCTTTATATCAAACGATCTCATACATGAGATTCAGTTCCGGCACCCCAAATCCCAGTGTCATGCCCACCTGCAGAGGCAAGGACTTCAGCTGGAGCAGAGGGAAGGACTCGGGAGCCTCCTTTATGGAGGGTTCATTGCTGTATTTCAGTGGGACCCCAAAGGCCAGGCTGGGAGGGGAGAGCACATCAGCAGTGACACCCACATTCCTGTTACTGTTGGAAGCAGCAGGCTTATTCCATAGTTTTCTGGAAAGATTCCGGGGAGAGGCCTACAAGCAAGTTAGAAGACTGGGGAGTGAAGGTACTTGAAATTTGCCTTCTCCCAGGAATTTGTTTTCATCCATATTTTAAAAACTGAAATTTTAAAAAAAGGAAAGGAAAGAAAGCATATTTTTTAGTATTAAAATTTCAAAAAATTTTAAATTGGAAGTAGAAATTTACATTTATCTCAATTTAAAATGCTAAGCCCTTCTGAAGCTCAGCATATGCACCTTTATGATCTATGCATCACAATGACATTTTTATTAGTCTGATATTTGGGAGGAAAAAACACAACCACCTCTCCTGTCTGTCTGCTAGATGCAAGCTATGCTGGAATATATGTGCAAATCAGCAGGTTTGTCACAGCAAAATGGCCAGGCCAGTTCCAGTGTCTGAATACACATCTCAAATATAGGAAAGAAACAAAAACAGCAAATAGTATCAGTAAAATGGGTATTTCCAAATGCTACCAGGATGGCCTAACAACCTTTGAATACAATATCTTACAGAAATAGAAAACCCTTCCTGGTTACAAATGGTCATGAACCCAGTTACAAATATGCTCCTGGTTATGAACGAGGAACGGTGGGATGACAAAAGAGCACATAAGCTATCCCTCTGGATCTGAATTTCTCAACTGGAATCTGTAGGTGGCCTTTGGGGAAAATATCTCAAGAGAAATATTGGGCTTGTGAGTATTTACTAGTTGTATGTTTTTGGAGAGAGGCTTCATACATTTCATCAGATTTATAAAGTGATCTGAGACCCCAAAAGACAGGGATACCCACCAGCTCATTCTGCTGCTGCTCATTCTTTGGACAATCCTACTGACAAAAACAACTACATAGGAAGCCCCGCTGGCGTTCACAGCAGGCAAAGTGACATCGACAATCAGGGAAAAGTGTTCTTGCCTGAACAGCCCCGCCATAGGAGAGAACTTGGTCAGTGACTGAGAAGAGGGCACTGGTGGGAAGGGACCAAGGAACTGCTGAGCCTTAGCTTGACCTCATTGCCCAGAGAGGAACAAATGGCACAACCAGAAAGAGCAAGAGAGCAAACTGCAGGACCAGAAAGTCAATAGGCAAGATGCACTTGGGAGCAGCAGTGTGGGAAGAAGAAAAGACATGGGCTCTAGAGTGAGGCAGGGATATGTTCAAACCCTGGTTCCACCTACATACTAGCCATTGGCCTTGGATGAAGAAGATGATGAAGATGACAGCAGCTATGATGGCCTAATGTAGCATACAACAAACAAGTACTTATCCTATCTAATAAAGAGGGAATATGCTAATTGACTCTCATACTGTCGCAAAGATGGCGGCACCCACAGCCAATGAGGAGGAAATATGCTAATTTGACTGCCACGCCCTCAAAGATGGCGGTGCCCACAGCCACAAGATGGCGGTGCCCAGTACCCTCAGCCCCGCCAGGGCACCTGCCTCCGGAGTCCCCCAGTCCCCTCAGCCCCCAGCTGCCCAGGGCCAGCCCAAGGTGCAGGCAAGCCTTGGATGGCAGCTGCCCAGCCACCCAGGGCTGGCCCGAGGCACAGGCAAGCCTCGGATGGTGGCTGCCCAGCCTCCCAGGGCCGCCTGAGGCTTGAGCTGCTGGCAGTGGCAGCAGCAGAGCTGTGATGGGGCGTCGCCTTTCCCTGATCGCCAGGTCGTCTCCCACTGCTGAGGGCTCCTGGACTGTGAGAGGGGGCAGGCCGGGCCGAGGGATGCCCCCCCTCCAGTGCATGAATTTTCATGCACTGGGCCTCTAGTGTATTTGTAAAACAACATGCTACTTCATTTAATTTTCAAAGCAACCCTATGAACCTTCTCTATATTATCTCCATTTTCTAGATCTGGGAAAAGAAGGTTAAAAGGATTAAGTAGCGCCGAAACCGGTTTGGCTCAGTGGGTAGAGCGTCGGCCTGCGGACTGAAGGGTCCCGGGTTCGATTCCGGTCAAGGGCATGTACCTTGGTTGCGGGCACATCCCCAGTGGGAGGTGTGCAGGAGGCAGCTGATCGATGTTTCTCTCTCATCGATGTTTCTAGCTCTCTATCCCTCTCCCTTCCTCTCTGTAAAATATCAATAAAATACATTAAAAAAAAAAAAGGATTAAGTAGCATAGCGAAGGTCCACAACTAGTTGGAATTCAAAACCAGGTCTGTTTGACTCCAAGTCCATGTTCTTAACTACTGAGCTCCACTGTAGTGTGGTGCTTTAGCTTCCTCATCTGCAAAAACTCACCCCTGCAGGGTGGTGAGGGTTAGATAGAATGCATGTGAAGTGCTTAACATGGCACCTGGCAAAGGGGAAGCTCAATAGTGTAGCTATTAATGTCGTTTGGATGACATCTGGACCTTTGGAAGAGAGAGGGAGATGTGGGCGGTGGCATCTGGCTATACAGATGGTACGGCATTTCCCTTTACAGGGTGCAGCAAACAGGACTGGGAACACTGAACCAAGGTCTGGGGTGGTATACTCTTGGAGAGGGAGAGAGAGGGGACACCTCAGCAAGGTGGGCAAGAATGTGTTTACTCGAAGATGAAAGACTTTTCATTAAAAAGTCTTTGGAGAGGACCAGGAACTTTTGAAAGAAGAAATAACTCAAGCTCAAGAAGAAAGTTCTCAAGAGGCAATAACAGACTGCATGCCTGGGCCTGGGCCGGGAATGGTACCCGACAGAGCATGAAATACCCGACAGAGCATGAGAGCTCCTGTGCATGTTAGTGGTAAGGGAGATGTTGAACTCAAGTTATCAGTAAACGGGCCTGAAACATGGGCAAAACCTAGATAGTCTTAAAAAAAAAAAAAAAAAAAAAAAAAGGAGCTTTTGTTGGAGCAAGTGTCCTTTGAAGTTATTATGGAGAAATGCACCACCACAATGACTCAGTGTGACCTGCAGTGCGTAAGATCAAGGGACCGTCTGAAGGAAGGAGTCAGGCTCACTGACACCACCACTTTGACTACATACTTAGAGAAGATTGAAGAGGGGGCTTCCATGGAGCAGCAGTCTCTCCTCAGAGGCCAGCAGCACTGCTCAGGACGTGCTTCCTGGGACCGACGTCTGCCTGGGAAGAAACTCATCATGGAGTGTTGCCAGCCTCTCCTCAGATGAGCTAGTCCCCTCCTGCTTTTCTTAGAAAGAAATCACTCCACCAAGTTCTCCCAATAGGAACCAAAGATATTCAAAATGTTTCACATTCTGTCAGAGTCCCCTCTTCTCCATCTCCACAGCTCTACACAGGGCTCAGGAGCAATTCCCTGGACCATTTTAGCTGCCTCTAACTAGTTCTGCTGCCTCCCCATCTAGTCCAGCCCCCGCATGGCCACCAGCTGGCTTTCTAAAATAAAAGTGCTGACCACATCACTCACCTCCTGAAAGATGTCTACTAGATTTGCACTGCCACGGGATAAACACCAAAGTCTTAAATTGCATAAACTCATTCATTTTTGCATTCACCCATCTAGTGAATGATGATCACCTACTGTGTGCCAGGAGGCTCTGGTTTAGGCCCTGGAGAAAGAGTGGTAAATGAGACAGGTAAGACAAGACCCCATCCTCACAGATTTACATTCTAGTAGAGTAACACAAACATATAACATTAAGTCAGGTAAAGGTGAGTGCTAATGAAGAAAAATAAAGCAGGGTATGAAGACAGAGTGATGGGGCAAGGGATGGGGCAAGATAGTCCTTGTTTAGATAGGTGAAAGACCACTTGAACAGAGACCAAAATGGAGTAAAGGTGAGCCAGGCAAAGACATTGGGGAAAAGTGGCCCAGACAGAGAACAGCAAGTGCAAAGGCCCTGAGGCAAGAAACACAGTGGTTGGAATGGAATGAGCAAAGTGGAGAGTGCTAAGAGATGAGACCAGGGGAAGCAGGAGGGGCTGGCAGGCCATGGCGAAGAGTTCAGATTCTATTCCAGGTATTCTAGGAAATGACTGAAGAGTTCTGAGCAGGGAAGTGATGTGATCTTATCTACTTTTTAAGAGGTCACTCTGCCTGACTGTGTGAAGACTGAAGCAGCTAGGCCAGAGTGGAAATAGATGGGGTCATCTGGATGAGGGTAGGGAGGTATGGTGGCTTTTAAGACATACTCTCATGGAACAACTATCAAGAATCGTGAAGAGATAATGTGAGGACTGAAGGAATGAGCAGGATTAAGAATGATGCCTACAGTTTGGGCCTGGGTAACCAGGTAAGTGGTGGTGCCACAAAATATGAGGGGTCTGAGATGCCCTTTAAACATCGAAGTGTGGATGTTGAGTGGGCAATGGTAGGTAAACTGCAGGCTTGGGAGAAAGGTCTGGACTTGTCAGTTTAAGGATGACCACAGGGATGTGGCACTCAGGTCCTCATCTCTTGGCCCCAGCTCCAGACACGCATCTCCTCCAGGGCTCTCACTCTGCCCTGTGGCTCCTACTGCCTAAAACAGCCGTGGGCAAACTACGGCCCACGGGCCAGATCCGGCCCGTTTGTCTGTTCTATCTGGCCGGCGGAACCGAAAGAGCAGAGGGTTCTCTTGCTCTCCCCTCCGCTCCTTTACTTTGAATTTATATTAGTTCACACAAACACTCCATCCATGCTTTTGTTCCGGCCCTCCAGTCCAGTTTAAGAACCCACTGTGGCCCTCGAGTCAAAAAGTTTGCCCACCAAAGCCAAAACCGGTTTGGCTCAGTGGATAGAGCGTCAGCCTGTGGACTGAAAGGTCCCAGGTTCGATTCCGGTCAAGGGCACGTAACTTGGTTGCGGGCACATCCCCAGTAGGGGGTGTGCAAGAGGCAGCTGATCGATGTTTCTCTCTCATCGATGTTTCTAACTCTCTATCCCTCTTCCTTCCTCTCTGTAAAAAATCAATAAAATATATTTAAAAAAAAAAAAAGCTGCAACCTTAAAAAAAAAAAAAAAAAAGTTTGCCCACCCCTGGCCTAGAATGTCTGCCTGGACTTTTGTAGCGTAGACTCCTACTCCTCTCTCTTTTTTTTTAATTGTAAGAATAAATTTTTTTTTCTTGTTTTAAGATATGGTACAGTTCTCAATGGGTCTTGAATCCTTAGTGAAATGGTGTCTTATGAAAAGGAAAGTCTTTTCATTGGGTTTCTAATTGGAAAGGATTTGGTTTTTCTTTTCTCTTTCAAATACATTTATTGGGGGTCTACAGTATACCATGCTTTGTCCTAAGTGACAGAGAAAGCAGAGGGTAGAGTACAAATGACTAAATAATATTTGTCATTGGATTGACAATCATTTGGTCTATCTCTCCTACTCCTCTCTTAAGACTTGCTCAAAATTCACCTCTTGTCTATGAGACCCCTCCTGATTCCCCAGAAGAGAGCCACTTGGTCCTCTCTTTTCCCACGGCACCCTGTTGCATGCCCTGATGATGTCACAAGCCCAAGTCTCACCACAATCTATTTGTACCTTTGCTCCCTGAGAGCTCCTTGAGGGCAGTGAGTGTAAGTCTATTCCTTTCTGTGTACCACCTAACACAGTAGTCGGCAAACTGCGGCTCGCGAGCCGTGGTTTGCCACTCTGTTGACTAATGAGTTTGCCGACCACTGACCTAGACTCTCTATTCCAATAATTACAGGCTGTTGTTGTTCCTTGTGATTAAGCCCCTATCCCAGTGGTCGGCAAACTCATTAGTCAACAGAGTGGCAAACTGCGGCTTGCAAGCCACATGTGGCTCACGAGCCACAGTTTGCCGACCACTGACCTAACATAAGGCCATGGTGAACACTTGCTAAATAAATGGAGTTCTCTCTGCAAAGAAGTGCAAAAGAAATTATATACATGTAAACTGACTCACACTGCAGCTGCTGTGTGCAAGGGGAAAATAAGGCGCTATCACTGAAGCACTAATAAAGCTCAATGGGGTAGAACCGGATTTTCCTTTGAGGAGTTTCTTAACACAAAAGAGCTTCAAGAAATGTAGGAGTTGAGTATCTCAGAGTATTGGGAGGTGTAACTGTACCTGGTAAAGGTGTTTTGGGTTTTACTGTGGAAACACCCAGCAAGTCCAAAGCCACAGCACTCAGGAGTTGGAGACAGAGGGAAGGACACCTGGAATTCTGACAATAACCCTTGTGGGAGGTCCTATTTGTCCTCTTTGCAGATGTGGACAGTGAATATCAGAGAGGTTAGGTGATGTGCTCAGAGTCACAAAGCTGAGAAGACAGGAGCCAGGATTCACACTCAGGTCTTCTCGATACCAGTGCCTGTGTTCCTTCCAGCACACTCCACAGCCTTATTCTATGATATGAGGTCACATGGCGAGAAGGACCTTTAGGGACCACCTGGACCCCAAACTGCACCAAGGAAATGTAATTCTGCAGAGGGGTGTGATTTTCCCACTGTGACTGAGGAGTCATCATCAGAACCCAAGCCGGAAACTAAGTCTCTGAACCTCAGGAGCACTCGGTCCGCACTGCCTCCTATGGTCCTCACAGGGCAAAGACAAAGCAAAAGATAACATTTTAATGGTCTAACTCAGTGGTCCACAAACTGCAGCTCGCGAGCCAGATGCGGCTTGCGAGCTGCGGTTTGCCGCTCTGTTGACTAATAATTTTGCCGACCACTGACCTAGACTCTCGATTCCAATAATTACAGGCTGTTGTTCCTTGTGATTAAGCCCCTATCCCAGTGGTGGCAAACTCATTAGTCAACAGAGCGGCAAACTGCGGCTCGCGAGCCGCATGTGGCTCGTGAGCCACAGTTTGCCAACCACTGGTCTAACTTATCTGCTTTCAAGTACCTTAGAAATAAAAGTGAGAGGATGCGAAATTGTGTTTTTCATCATTTATTATTGGCTGTGTGATTCCGGGGCTCCACTGATCTGAGAAATGTGGTCACCTCACCAAGTGAGTTACAGAGCCAGCAGCAGGAAGTGAACTGACCAGTATGAGGCAGCTCTCTCATTCCTTCAGACAAATTTTCGCTGCCTACCTACTATCTGCAAGACCCTGAGCAGAGGAAAAGGAAAAGAACCCTAGAGTTGAACTGTGGCTCCCCACTGTGTAATATTTAGTATAGTAACCTTTTTAAGCCTCAGTTTCTTCATCTATAAAAAAAAAATTAACAGTCCCTGTTTTGTAAAATTGTTCTGGTAACTAAATGGGATGACACATGGCCCTGGTATATAGGAGTGACTCAGTAAACACCAAGTGGCTGGTGGTTTACTCATTGCCAAGAAAGAAAAGGAACTTACTCATAGAAAAAGGGAATGGAACAAATTAGCTACACCAAAGCTCTTGTGAAAAACTTAGTAGAATAAAGTAGCATCACACTCTACAAATTTACTATAGCATAAAGAAATTCTTTAAAACATTTTTAGTGGCTGAGTATCTTAAGATAGGGTAGGGAGAAGGAGAGGCAGAATGTGAGAAAAGAGAGAGAGGATGAATTTGAATACACCACTGTATTGGTAAGAGTCAAGAGAAGTTCAAGTATATACATAAAAAATAATGCAACTTTATCACTAAAGGATAAAGTGGCCTATTAATTATATATGGTACTACTTCTCTGTCAAGCTCCTATTCAACCTTCAATACCCTACTTGCTTTATGACTTCTTCCATTCCACTGCACCTAGAGGTTAATTAATCATCCCTCTACTAATTGATTCTTATTATTGAACATATTACACCACCTCTGCTCATTGGGCTCCCCTACCAAACACAGAGCTCCTAAAAATATACATTGTATGATTCATCTCAGGGCTCATGCGGTGGCTTTCCCCTGGCTCCAGGATCCCCAGCCATCAGCTACCAGTTCGGGGAATCTCCAGAGGAGAAGTTTCTCTCTACAGCAGGAAAAAGAGAGAGGACTTACATTTATAAAGTGTCTGTTCTGTGCTGAACATCTCAGAGGCACCTTTGAATCTTAAATCATGTATTCCTCGAAATACCCCTATGAGGGAATTATCCCTATTTTGTAGAAGGGGGACCCTGAGTCTCAGAGAGGTTAACAGTCAAAGGTTTGTGCTCCTAGTATAGTGATGGGCCAGGATTTGAACCTGGGTCTATCCAACTCTAGATCCGTTTTCACTAGACCAGACCACCTTGCCTGTGTCTAATGAAGCTGAAGGCATCCTAGGACCATATGTGGTCTGGGCATCAAATCTACTGTCAGATTAAGAAGTGAGGTCCATGTGAAGAAGCTTTGGCCAACACAGGACAACCTGTTAGCAAAAGCCAGACACCAGCTCAGAGAGGCAGAGAGGAGGCTCTGGAGCAGGTAGAATTCAAAGTTTCATACGCAGTTAGCAGGTGGTAAGCTAACCATCTCCAGAGACCTGTCCTTTCCAAAGAGAAAAAGATATTCCAGACCAACAGTTCTCAACCACGTGTAATCCGTTAAGGTCCCTCATCAAGAATTCACAGATCCTTCCCAAATGCTAAGGAAATGTTCTAAACATGACCGTAAATGCCAGTACTCTGAGGAGAAAGCTGTGGACGAAAGTCGCCACAGGAAATCTGGGAATGTCACTTCCCTTTCCGTTCTCCACCCTCAGCTCAGTGAAGAAAACATCCATGGTGTGCGGCAGGCAAAAAGCCTCACAGTGATCTGACTCCACTACCTGTAGAATCAGAAGACTGTGTCCAAGGCACTGTCACTTACCAGCTGTGCAACGTTCAGTGAGCCAGACCTTTGAGCTCAAGTGTCCCCAGATATAAATAGAGAGGAGAGGGGAGTACCTTTTTTATAGGGAGGCCATAGGGATGCTATGAGAACATACACGTAGGAAGAACCTGGCATCTAGGTGCAAGGAGGTGATGTAGGGAACCCTTGGTACCTCACTACACCACCTGCCACCTCCCTCTCCCCAGATCTTTTGGGCCTGGCACTCCCTGGTGCAGCCATTTAGATGCTGACCCAGCCTTGGTGGGAAGGATGAGGCAGCCCTGGGAGAGCTGTAGGAAGAAAACTGACTTGGCTGTTATTCTTCCAAAGGCTTCCTGGCACAAGGGAGATCTCTAGGTAAGTATTTAATAATTACATTGGTTACAGTAGTTGGGAAAATTTTTGTCACCTTTGGTGATATTCACCAAGGTATGAAAACCATCTAATTACATCTCTAGCTTTATGTATTCTGAATGCTCTTCTAAGATAAATGTATCATTTTGATGGCATATCTGTGAATTTTTAAAGTTTACTTTTTTTAATACATGTTTAAGCAAAAACTAAATAATTGGAGTAATAATGGGACACTCTTGGGAGGAGTGTGAATTGGTACCGCCTTTTTGGAGGTCAATTAGGCAATACTGGTTTAAAATTTAAATGGCAAACTATTTAAGCCCAAAGTCCCACTTCCAGGTATCTATAGCACAGAAAATCTCATGCAAAAATTCACAGGTTTGTGCTACAATGTCCACAGCAGCCATGGTGGCAATGGCAAAAGATCAGAAACAACCTGGGTGTCTACCAATACAGGAATGAGTAAATAAATGTAAATACCATGGAGTACAGCTGTTAAAAATAATGAGGCATGTTTATCTGCACATGTTGAGTTGAAGAGATAATACAGGAGTTGGAAGTTGGCTATAAGAAGGAAAGCTGCAGAATAGTATGCATAAGTTCTGTTTTTACAGAACACAAGTAAAAACCAATATGTTGGGGGTGAGGGCAAAGGAGACTGGGATTGAGGGGTGGGAGGTGGGGCATAAGCAAATGAAAATGTCCAGAACTGTACTCAACAAAGTCTCAAAGGTGCCTATCTTTGGGGAGATTGGGAAGAGGTCACAGAAAACTTTCTTCCTTTAAGTTAATGCACATCAGTGTTGTCTGAATTTATTATAAGTGTGTACTCTTTCATGATGACAAAAGCAAAAAAATGTACAAGCTCAGAGGATAATAGTGTTTTAACTGTCAGTGTTGGCAAGAACTCCCCTAAAGTAGCCACTGTGGGATGCAGCACCTCTTCCCTGTCTCTGCAGGTGGCCACCAGTGCCCAGGTCCTCACTGGCTGCAAGGAGAGGAGGGAGGAACCTGCCTAAAAAACAGCCATGAAGGGAATGGTATCCAGGAGGGAGAATCTCAGACTCCTCACCTATTTCAATAAGGATTCTGCCAAATTAAGACCATTTCAACCAGATGGCTAATAAAAAGGGCTGTGTCTTTAACTGTTCAAATTTACAACATCATAAATTACTGAATTAAAGCATGCACTTATTTTTCAACCTCCCTTAAATAGAGGCAATCAAAATTTATATCCTGCATTACCCAACATTTTATGTTGACTTATAAGTCTTGCTGAGGACTTCTTTAAAATTGTTAATGAGAAATTCCCACAGGGAGGAGAGAAGGTGACTCTACTAAACCCAAAAGGGCCTACATAAAACACCATAATGGCCCCTTGGGTTATCATAAAAAGGACAACTTAGTGAGTGAAACAACCTTTCTTTCTGTGATCAAAGTTGCTAGTGAATATGTTCTAAATTAATGCACAGTGTCTAAGAGGTGCTGGCTACATTTAACACACTCGATTACCTTCAGGCCAGGTAAAAGTGCAGCAGCTGGGTGGAGCAGGGCAAACTAGAGAAGCAAGTTCCTGAGGAGGGGCCACGTGAGGGAGGATGGACCCAGTGCCACCGCACCTTCGATTTTTCATGAAGACCTGGAAATCCAGATGTCTAGACAATACCTGCCAACTTCTAAATGTTAGTCACTAATTTTAAAGTTTTAAGACATTGTGAGCATGGACAAAATACATCTCCAGGCCAGATGTAAACAATGAGTAGAGTTTTCAACCTCTGCTTAAAAGTATCTACATTTCAATAATAGATAATTTTAGAAAGATGGGTGAGGCAAAGACACAGTATAGAATAGAGATAAACACAAGAACAGTTTATCTTAAAAAGATATTTCTAACATTGAGACAACAATGATAGTTGTCTATATCAAATATCAAATTCTGAATAAATCATTTAAATTTATTCAGCTATACTAGGCACAAAGTTCTGAGAGGGGAATTTCTCAGGTCCAGAGAGAAGTCCTACAATTTACTGTCAATGAACCTATAAGAACTTACTATACTACTATGTATTAAATATTTATCACTAAACATTTAAAATACTAACAGTGCCCATGAAACACTTCTCTGTGCCAGGTGCTATTCAGGCATTTGTTACCCAGATCACCAAGGTGGGTCACACAGCCTCTGGGCAAGATTCCAAAGGCCTATCTGAAAAATCTCCCTCCAAAACAAAAAGCAAAGCAACAACAAACTTAAGTCTCAACATCATAAAACTGTGCTCATTTTCTCCAAAGCCAAAATGATAACAGCTTTTTGTGCTAATAATAATATTTCACATAATTTGCAACTCACAAAGTGCTTTTCTTACACCATCACTCCTCACAGCCTATACTAGTAACTGTGCATTCAGACTCTGTATCTCATCCAAAGTCTTCTTACAATTATCATTCACAATACAACTTTTAAAAACAACAGTAATGGAGCCCTAGCTGGTTTGGCTCAGTGGATAGAGCGTCGGCCTGCCGACTGAAGGGTTCCGGGTTCGATTACAGTCAAAGGCACATGCCTGGGTTGCAGGCTCCATCCCCAGTAGGGGGCGTACAGGAGGCAGCCGATCAATGATTCTCTCTCATCATTGATGTTTTATCTCTCCCTCTCCCTTCCTCTCTGAAATCAATAAAAATATATTAAAAATAAATAAAATAAAAACAACAGTAATGGTAACAGATATTTGGTGTTTTCTCCATGTCTGGTACAATACTAAGCACGTTTTTGTTTCACCCTCACAAGAACCTCATAAAGGTGATTACTATTATCACCACCCCAGTTGACAGGTGAGGAAACTGAGGCTTAGAGAGCTTGTGTTGTGTGTCTCCAGTCACATCCCTAGCAGGCACAGAGTTGACATTCTGAGGCAGGTCCCACTGAGACCAGTGTGATGAGTGCCCTTATTTAAAGGCATGCTTGTCATGGAGTCAGCTGCCCTCCAAGCCCATCTCAGTTTGCAGCCAGTAAATGCCCTGAAGGCGCAGGGCGGCTAAGGTCCTCCTCTGCTCCTCCCCCATGCCCCTTTCCCCACTTGGTCAGAAGCCATTTTTTTTTTTTTTTTTTTTTTTTTTGCCTGCTCAAAACCAGTGTCACTCGGAGCTCAGCCAGCCTGGCCCTAGAGGACTCTGGAGGCCCAGCAAGGTCCCCCTGGAGGACAGAGCTTCTTGGCAGCAAAGCAAAGTAGCCAGTCCCCTGCCCAGCCTGCTGGAGTCTAGACAGTGCTTTCACATCACTGCTGCCTGAATGGGGTCTCGGAAGAGGGTCCTGGCAGTCACAACAACCCCATGAAATGGTGGCCAAGGTACCAAGGTGGGGGTTGGGGGGAAGAGGAGGCACCTTCGGCTTAGCAGGGGAGAAAAGATTTATTTAGCCATTAGCTATAAACTATCTAATATTCAAGGTGCCACAATAGACCCCCAAGAGAGGGAGAACTGGTCTCTAATGCATATAGGGATAAATTACGCAAGTAAAACAATAAGCAAGAAACACACACACACACACACACACACACACACACACACACTCACTCACTTACTCACCAGCACAGGCCCACAAGCACACAGACTGCATCATGGATCAGCCACTCTTATGTCCACCCTCACCTCTTCTGTAGACCTCTCAGCCTGACTGTACAGCTTGTCTGCCCTGTCACAGTGACCACACTAGGAAAGACGAGGCGGTCATGACGACACATGGTGGTCAGAACCATCCCCCTGAGTGTGTCCTAGTCCAGAGGAGCAAAGGAAAGGCTAGCTCTGTCCTGGGAGGAGAAAGGGGTCACTGCCTTACAAAGGGATGATGCAGGGTTGGCAAGGTGGAGAGAAGAACAGGAGAGTGTGCAGAAGAACAGACCTGTCCAAGCACAGATGCTTCCTTAGCACAGCTGGCCCTGATGCGGAAACAGGAGGTGAGGGTGCAAGCTAAAATGTGGGGGGCCTTGGAGAACCCCTTTTATGTTCATAGCCCAGACTCCCATGATGTAAGTGGCTGTCTGGCCAGTTAGGCAGGCTGTCAGTCAACTCTTTGGTCAGGCTTCTGCTATCATGGGGCCAATGGGGGCTGCCCAGTGGGAAACAAGGATTCACTAATCTAGAATGACATAAATCAATGGAAAATGTGAATAGTGGGTAATGGGCTACTGGAATGCGTGGCAGAGGGACCGTGGGGAATGGAAGAATGGGTAAGAACACCTACCCACTCAAGCACTGAGGCCAAAGCCCTGTTCACATGCCCTCAATTGATCTGGACCTCAATTTCCTCAAATGCCATCTCTGGGGTAATAATGATAACACTTACCTCAGCCAAACCTGCTGAGGCCCTAATACTAAGTGGTTACCCACCAAGCACTCTGACAGTGCTGGCCACAGGATAAGCAATCACTAGGCAGTATAAAAAGATAATGGTAATGGTGATGATAAGACCTTATCAGGGAGGTGGAAAAGGCTTCCCAATAAGAGGCACATCGGCTGGTATCTAAAGGGCAAATAGTCATGAACTAGGCATATCAGAAAAAAAATGTGTTCCATATGGAGGGGACCAGCTTATGGAAAGTCCCTCAAAGGGAAAGATGCATAAGTATTTCCAGGCAAGGATAGCCATCCCAATGCCTGCTGGAGCACCCTGGTCAGCAGAACACCTCTGCTTTAAAACGGCTTCTTCTTGCGACCCACAGGTTGAAAACTGCTAGCAAGGTCGCCTAAGACCATCGGAAAACACAGATATTTACATTACGATTCATTAACAGTAGCAAAATTATAGTTATGAAGTAGCAACAAAAATAATTTTATGGTTGGGGGTCACCACAACATGAGGAACTGCATTAAAGGGTTGCGGCATTAGAAAGGTTGAGAACCACTGTTCTAGAAAGTCCTCCCAGATTACGGTGAACCTCCAATAAAAACTGCATTCTCAGCACAGTTTCCCATGTCTGTGGCAGAACTAGGAAGCATCAAGATGGAGGCCCCAAATGGAAACATGAGAATGTATTGCCTGTCTCGTAGGTGCACTGTGCCAGCACCCATGGGGAACCCAGTCATGGACTGGCATCCCTGGGGCCAGAGCCTATGCCTCGGTATCACTGAGGACTGATTGAAGATAAAGAGGCCCTTGGGCACTTCCACAGAGGACCACTCACTATCCTCACCCCCGAGACCGAAAAGCATTCTCAGCTGAGCTGTGGGAGCAAAGCTGTCAGCTGTTAGCAAGATTTTTACTAATTTAGAAAATTTGGGATTCATCCAGGCTGAAGCTGGGCAGACCTCATTCCCAAGCATTTCTTGATATATTATTTTTCATTTTGAATTGCTATTACTATCCCAGTGGTCGGCAAACTCATTAGTCAACAGAGCCGCCATTTGCCGACCACCGTACTATCCCATCAATAGCAGGAGTTGTGGTTATTTTGTTTTTGTTTTTGTCAGCAATAAAGAATACAGAGAAGTTCAATTCCCTAGGCCTCGGGATGCTGGGAGACACTACAAACAGCCACAAACCCAAGCCCAGAACAATCGATGCTGCACTCAAAACAGAAGAAGGGACCCCACCAAACTCAATGGCCAATGAGCCTCCAATTTCATATACATCTGTTCATGTTATAAATCTGCTGTTTGGCTGCACAAACAGACGTGGCTATTCTCACTCTTTTACAAACATTTCCTGAGCCAGGTGAACTATGCTGGCACTGAGAACCAGAGAGTGCGTGTGTGTGTCTGTGTGTGTGTGTGTGTGTGTGTGTGTGTGTGTGTGTGTGTGTGTGGTCCCCACCCTGAAGGAGCTCATTTCACTGAACATAACAGATAATAAGTAAATCAACAGTTATGTTGATAAATGCTTTGGGAGAGAGAAATGCAGGGTGTTCTGGAACCCGGAGGAAGGTCATCTCCAGGTCACCAAGAAGTGCAGGGTGGGGAAGGAAGGTGTCCAGATAATGGAAATTTGATTGAGTTACCAAAATGGAGAGCAGGGGTGGGTCACTCCTAGGAGAGGGCCTAGCAACGGCAAAGGCACCAGGAGGCACAGGCTGTTGGAAGGTTGGACTGAGGTTAGAAATAGGGGTTAGAGAAAAAGTGAAAGGAGGAAGGTGGCCCAGGGCCAGATTATGAAAGAAATGCAGGCCCCTGATGGGACTTGGGTTTTCTTCTAGAAGCAATGAGAAGCCCGTGGAGAGTTTTAAGCAGAAGAAAGCCATGGTCAGATTTGTGAATTAGAAATATCTTGCTGATAGGAGTATGAGAGTGACATGAGGGAGGACAAAGATAGACACAGGAAGACCAATGAAAAGGCTGTTTAAAAAAATTCCCTACGATGAGTCCCAAAATGAAGGAGTGAAGAAGGAGAAGGTGTGAGGTGACAAATTTGAGAGACGGTCTCCACAGGACGTGGCAACTGATGGGTGATGACAGTTGAGGAAAAGGACAAAGCCAAGAATGACTCCTACAGTAGATGGAACTGAGGGGGCGTAGTCCCACCCAAGGCAGGCAACAGACACTCAGAGAGAGACACATTTGGCACCAGCGGAGGGATGAGTTTGAGGTACCTGCAGGGCCACAGGGGGTTTGGGGCTGAATATGTAGATGTGGGTGACTCCCAGATAGAGGAAGCAGTAGATGAGCTCACCTGGGGAGAACACTTAGGGTGGCATGGAAGGGACCAAGCAAAACCTTATTAAGCTGAGGACAAAGAAAAGAAAACTGGCAAAGCAGACTGCAGAGGCTAAGGTCTGGAGGACAAGGAGAGGGCAGGCCAGATAAGGAGTGAGCAGACCGAGGAGGGGAAGGGAGCGCTCAGCACGGCCAGAGACATGAGGTTTGGAGGGAGCCCTGCTGAGGGAACAGTTAGCTGGGTGCTAACCACCACAGCCAAGCAAAAGAATTAAACCTCAGTAGCATTGTTATGACATTTTCCCCCAACAGCCTCATTATCTCACTTCATTTCTTGGTGAGGACTTCCTGATGACCCTAACTAAACTGTCAGCCCATCACCCTCCATCCCTCTCTCTCACTTTATTTCACTTCAGAGCATTACCATGCTGCTTGCACTTGCACTACTATGCATCTCATACCTCTAGGCTGTCTGACTGCCCCACTAGGACATCTGCCTAATGAGGACAGAGCACTGGTGTCATTTCTATAACCACAGTACTGAGAGCATCTTGTCCCAAGTTGTCTGGCTCATTAGAAGAAACAAATATTTAGTGAGCACATACTACATGTCTGATACCATGCAGATGCTGGGGGCACAGATGCAAACAAGACAAAACAGGGCCCTGCCCTTGGAGCTTGAAGGTGGAGGTGAGCAGAGAGAAATGCCAAGTATCGAAACAGAAAGTAGATTATAATTGCACTGAGCTAGGACCGAAATCCCACTGACATGCTTCCTTTCCAAGCCCAGGGCTGCCGCCTTCTCTAACTAAAGGAAAACGGTATCTGGTGAAACAGTTAAAGTAAGTGTGAAGTTTGGGCTTTGTCTCTTCCAGAGATCCCACACTTCTTCCACCCTTTTAGTAGGTGCCTAGGAAGTGGAAACACCCACTAGAGTCTCTGAATATTTAACCGGAAGAGCTCAATCTGTCTCTAGTACTTCTATGTAAGTAGGAGGAGAAATTCTGACTTAGATGGGAGAAAACAGGGAGCAGCATAAACCAGGGATCAGATAGAACTGGGTTCAAATCCCCTATAACCTTGGGCAGGTTACTCAACCTATGATTGGATTTCCTTATTGCTGAAATGAAAATACTACTTTCCACGTCACAGGCTGTTGCAAAGATAAAGTGACAGCTAGAGAGTACTCAATACTGTACCTGGTACACAGTGAGTGTCCCATAAATGGTGACTCTAAACCAGTTACACCTGTTGCTTTTATTACTCTCTTTAATTTGCTGTATTTACATAAACCAAACCATAAATGACTTAGAATTCAAACCAAAGAAGGTGCATTCGAAATAATCAGATCATAAATTGATATCTAGTTGAATGACTTGAGAATCACTTCAAATTACCATATCTGAGCAGACTCTGCAGTAAGAAGTTTTATTCCAATTTCTTGGTCCTCCAAACTTAAGCAAATGTAAGTATTTCCCTAACAGATCGCATCTTGTCTCATGGCAAGAGTCCAAACACGACTGGATTCTGCAGTGCAAGTTGTGGCAGATCTATGCACACCACACCTCAAAGGGAGCCTAAGAACACAATGCAAGCCCAATGTACACACAAACTCCCAAACACAGCTTGGCTCCAGAGAAGGAAGTGAGAACTGGTCCCAGCATGCTTTACCTGCCTCAAAGCTAAATAACAGGTTATTTAGACATGCAAACACTGAAATCTTACGTGTCTCCCTTCTTTTACCACCCAAAATCTATGAGTGGTCCACTTTACTAATTCTTTATTCCTTATTTCTGTGCAACCCTGTGCAACTTGGCTTCCTTCCACTTCTTCCTCTCCTCAGCCCCCCTCATGGCATCACATATCTCAAGGCCATCTGTAACCACCTTGTCACAAATTTGGTGCCCTTCTTTCAGGTCCTTCTCCCTGGTCCTTTTCCCTTCCCGGGACTCCCACCTTCCTAGCTCTGGTTCTTTTCTACCTTCTTTCCACCCCAGAGTTGTGTGCATTCCCCAAGGCTCAGGCCCCTGTTCATCATGGGAGAACTTATTTAAACCGATGGCTCCTGTTCTACATCTCCAGGCCTACCTTCTAAGTCCAGGCTTTAGCCCTATTTTTCCAGTTGTCTATGAACCACTGTCATTTTGAATTCAATGTGTCTAAAACCAGACACATCAACCACGCTTCTTCACACCCGATGTCCACATTTCTGTCAATGGTACTGCTGTAAACTCCCAAGTTTAAATTTTTATCTTTGGCTCCTATCTTTAAGAAGCCTGAAAATCCTATGGTTCTCCCTTTGCAATCTCTCTTCGATTGGTCCTTTGCTCTCATTCTAACCACTCTTAACCACATGACCTCACACCTGGATCGCTTTGACTGCCTTTGAATAGGGCTCATGCTTCTTGTCCAGGTATCAGATGAACGTTCCTAACATGTCACGTCTTCCATTTCACTTCTTTGCCCAAAATAACATCAACAGTTCCCCACTGCCTATAGGAAAAAGACCAAATGTGTTAGACTGGCATTTAGGGATTAGAAAAGGAGTGGGCAAACTATAGCCCACAGACGAAATCTAACCCACTACCTAGTCTATAAATAAAGCTTTATTGCAGGGGTGAGGAACATCTAGCCTGTGGGCCATATAAGACCTGCAAAACCATTTGGTCTGGTCCTACCAAGGCATTGGGGTGAGTTAATTGTTTGACCAAATATAGCAGGTTAATTGTTTTTGTTGTTAATCCTCACCCAAAGATACCTTTCCATTAATTTTTAGAGAGAGTGGAAGGGAGGAAGAGAGGCAAAAAGAGAGAAACATTGATGTGAGAGAGACACATTGATTGGTTGCTTCCCACATGCTCCCTGACCATGGCCAAGGATTGAGCCAGCAACCGAGGTACATGCCCTCAACCAGAATGGAACCTGGGACTCTTCAGTCTGAGGCCCAACGCTCTATCCATTAGACCACACTGGCCAGGGCTAGCAGGCTAATTTTCAAGTTGACAACTTTATATGGCCTGGAATCTATCTATATAATAGAGGAATATGCAAATTAGCTGGGACGCTGTAACATCACGACCAAACATCAGGGGCCTGAGGCTGCGTGGCGCCTGGCCAGGGCAAGGGACCTCAGGCCATGCCCCCCACCCCAGCACCAGGCTGGGAGACCTCAGGCTGCGCCCCCTGCCCTGGCGCTGGGCCCAAGAGACCTCAGGCCGCACACCCCACCCTAGCACTGGGCCGGGGGACCTCAGGCTGAGCCCCCTGCCCAGTGAGCTTGATGGGGGACTTCAGGTTGTACCCCCCACCCAGCAGGGTTTGATAGGGACCTCAGGCTGCACCCCTTGCCCCAGTGCTGGGCCGGGGGACCTCAGGCCATGCCTCCCACCCAGCAGGGCTTGACAGGGGACCTCAGGCCATGCTGCCCATCCCCGGTGCCAGGCCGGGGGACCTGAGGCTGCATTCCCCGCCCAGAGGGGCTTGATGGAGGTGGGGCTGGCCAGGTCTGGGTCTCCTGCGTTTTCAAAGCGTGTGCGGGTGGTGGGCGGGGACTTGACTCTAGGTCCCGTGGCGCGCCCCAGACTCTGACAGGAGGGAGGTTTTCATATACATTTTACTAATTTTCTTTCATCTATAACACTTCTATTATAGAGAAAGGGCAAATAGCAATATTAAAATATTTCCTCTAATTAATTCCCTTTTAATGTGCACGAATTTCGTGCACTGGGCCACTAGTGATATTATAAATATCCAAATGGCTATTGGCAGGAAAAAAGTTCCCCACCCCTGCTTTATTGGAACACAGCCGCACCCACCATTTATGTATTATCTATGGCTGCTTTCATGCTAGAATGGCAGAGTTGAGTAGCTATGACAGAGACCACATGGCCTATGAAGCCAAAAATATTTACCATTTCATCCTTTACAGAAAAGTTTGATGACCCTGGTCTAGAATAATCAAACACCAGCAGATCCTGTCAAAGTTCTTGCTCATGACTCCTTTGGATGAAATTTTTGCTTCTATAGGTCTACTGCTGAGACCACTTCCACTGTGTCTTACACCCACTGTCTTAAGCCCAAAAAGCTTATTTCTCTCCTCCCTGGACTTCTTCCTTCAAACAAAGCCAAAGTTCCACCTCCTCATGAAGCCATCTGCATCCATCCTCTGCCTCCCTGGATGGCCTCCTCTGGCCCCCTCTCTGCAGCTCCCACATAAGCCTACACTGACACTCCATTTCTGAGGCTCTATTCCATCTCGACTACAGGCTTCTCCAGGGTCCAGGCTTGGTAACTTCCACAGAGTACCAATGACAACTACTGATCCTTGATAGCATAATTTTGTAAGAAGGCACCAAACAAACTTACCAATGAAGGCTTGGGATTCCACATTTGAAAAGGTAAGCTTGGGTCCAAAAGGATGCACTCTAGCCAGCACCACCTATGAAATAAGCCAATGAAATAAGAGTTTAGCTTTAAAAGAGAATATTTATACATTTTCTTTAAACTTAGAACTCCCAATAAGTTTTCATTTACCTTCCTCCCAGGATGCCCATCTCTGCTTCTCTGCCTAGAAAATGCTGCTCATCCTTCAAATCCACTGAACAGTCCTTCCCTGGAAGCCTCCCCAGAGTCCCAGGCAGGCCAGGCACACCCTCCTCCCAGCTCCCACGGAGCTCTGGTGAGATATTTAATGGCAACACTGGCACAATGTAGCATAATTTCTTATTTAGGAATGGGATTTCTTACATTGTAGGCTTATCAAGAAAAGAAATTTAGTAAATTCATTCCTTCCCTTTCCCCCACTTGCCTAGCACACTAAGGGCATTTAGATAGTCCTCAATAAATATTTGTAAAATGGGTGGAAAAATAACCTACTTAATTCATTAACACACGCCTGAGTATCTAACATTCTGCTAGCCTGCAATTTTTACCATACAGATGCATGCCTCAATCCCACTGCTTTTAATAGGCAATGGTTTAACGGGAAGAATTAATGAGATTAATCTTCTAAATGCACACCTTTGGAATGACACTCCCTTGGGCAGAAACCTCCAGAGGCTCCCAGATTCTAAGAAGGCAAGCCCAATTCTAGAGCCAGGCTGCCAGGCCTGCACCAACTAGCCCAGCCTGATTCTGCAAGCTCAGCTTGCATAGTCTCCCCCCATGAGCCCTACGAACCAGGCAAAAAGGACTGATAGCCAGTCCCTTGCCACTGGCTGGAGGTCTTCCTCTGCTTCTCTCCACATAATTTCCTTCTACGGAAATGCCATCCATTTCAAACATCATATTCCCAACTACCAAGTCATGGGATGGGGGAAGGGGGTGCGTGGAGATAAGGGTTTTTCTCTCTGATTTTTTTTTTTACTATGATAAAGTGCATATAACAGAATTAACAGGCTTAGCCATTTTTAAGTGTACAGCTCAGTGTTATTAAGTACATTCATATTGTACAACCATCACCATTCATCTCCAGAATTCCTTTCATCTGCAAAACTGAAATTTTATACCTTTATAACTCCCCTTCCCCCTTCCTTCTAGGCCCTGGCGCCCAAAAATATTTGTGGAATGAACAAATGAAGACATCAATGAATTTGGCCTCAACTCTCCCCATAAAAGCCGGAAGTACTGTCCCCTTCTGCTGGACTCCCATGGTACTATCTTCCCACCTTAGATTTATTTCAATCAATCTTAAATGATCCTTTTTTTGCACAACATAATTCTCCTCAAGGCAGGAACTATGACTTATTTGAAAGGTTAAGCTTGGGTCCAAAAGCACAAAGACCTATCTGATGGGCAGGTCTTAGTCCTCATCTTACAGCTTTTGCTACCAGTTAGTCATTCCCTCTTGTTTGACTACTCTCTTCCCCTGGCTTCCAGGATGGCAATCTTGGTTTTCCATCCCCCTCATTGACTGTTTGTTCCTTTTGTTGGTTCTTCCTTGTCTCCCCGCCTCCTAATGTCAAAGTGTCCCAGGGCTCCATCCTTATTCTTTTCTCTTCTCTGTATACCCTTGGTGATCTCACCTCACCTCAGGGATTCCAATATCAGCTATATGCTGATGATGCCCAGATTTCTCTCCAAGCCTGGACCACTCCTCTGAACTCCTGGCTAGTATGTCCTATTGTCTGCTTCAAGTCAAATGGACAAGAGGTCTAAGACATGTTCAATGTCTTAAGCTTCACATATCTAACACAGACCCCTGACCTTCCTCCATACTTGCTCCCTCCAGAATCTTACCCATCTCATTTTAATCCATTGATTGTCCAATTGCACAAGCCAACAGGTTTGGAGTCATTCTTGTCTCCTCTCTTTCTCTCTTATTCCACATCCAATCCTTACCAAAACTGATTTTTTACCTTCAAAATATATTCAGAATATGACCATTTCTCATCCCCTCCACTATTACCATCCTAGATTATTGCAATAGCCTCCTAACTGGTGTCCCTACTTCTAGTCTTGATGTCATTCTTACCTCCATCCATAGTTTATTCTCAATTAAGGAGGGACTCTGTAACAACGTAAGTCAAATTATGTCATTTCTTTGCTTAAAATTCTTCAAAGTCTTCCTAGCAACGACAATGTCAAAGGAATAAATGTTTCTAAAGTGGTTCAGAGGAAGGTCGGTGGGGGAGGTAGGGTTTTCAGGACACTGTCCTCTTCCCGTCCATGTATTTCTTGATTGGCAGTCCTGACTACCTCTCCTATTACCTGATTTATTAAAGAAGGGAACCGTTTTAAAGGGAGAAAAATGCAATCAATCAGCTTCCTTTTTCAGTTCGTGTACAAGAAGCCAGTAACACATTTCTCAAGAAGCAATAAGATATGCCGAGTCTGCCACCACTTAATAACTAGTTTCCAAAGATAAAACTAGCCTTCCAGAGAATAGTCATTACCCCCTTGGCGATGGTAAATTCTCCTTAAGCCCCTCTTCTCCCTGTTCCCTCAGCTGGTCACCCAGCCTTGTGTGCCTACTTGTCCCTGGTCTCTATCCCTCTCTTCCATCTTACTGATGCTGTGGCTGGAGTGAAATCCAAATGAATTAACTAAGGTCTCATCAGTATCCTTGGAGCTACAGCAACCTCCTAATAAGTCTCCCCACTTCTAGTCATTTATCTATTCCAACTGCAACCTCAAACAGTTTCTGGGATGACTTTAAGTAAACCTGAATTTGATTAAGTCCCTGCTTAAAATTCTCTTAAGAGTTGCCTAAATGTACATACTATATATCTTTCAAGAACATAGTACAGTAAGCCACAGTAAACATTCCTTTTTAAACCTTCCCTGGATGCTTTTATTCCTTTTATTCTGCATTCTTTTTTAAAAGACCTTGTTTGCCCCAACAGGGGTGGGCAAATGACCCAGCCCAGGCTAGAATGCTCTATCTCCTTGAAACAGTGACTGGTCCAAAAGGATTAGCACACTACCCAAGCCTAGCCAACCAGAGCCTTTCTCTGGAATTGATGTACAGATTCAGAGAAAGGAATTCCCCTTCCCTGGAATGGTTAAGCTGGCGTTGTCAGCAGGGAAGCTCCCCAGAAGAAGGGTGGCCTGTCTGTAGTGGAAAAGACTGATACCAACACACAAAGAACAGAAGGCAAAGAACAAAACAGACCACTGGCAATATCAATGCCCACTGTGAAACCTCTTCATTTTGTGAACTCGTAGAGTGTCCTTTCCAGTTATGGAACTAATTACTCCCCTAGTATGCCTCAGCTAGCTGGATCCCAACAGGTCCACCATGCTGTTGCCTGTATCTATGCTTTTCCCCCACATTGTTTTATTTGCCCAGAATGCACACTCTTGGATTTGTGCATAGCAGCCAGGCTTCCTCTGGGGAGCCTTCCCTGAAGGGAGGCACAGTTAGTCCAAATTTCCTGATGTGCTGTAAAATGCCCTAGACTATACCCACTCTGTTGCACTTACACTCCTCCCCTGCCTTCCCAGGCTCATAGCTAGCTGACCACACTAGAAACTACAGACTCAACCTCATCTCGTCACACTTCGTCGTTGCCCATGTAGACTTTCATCTTCCTTCTGCCCCATGTCCACTGTCACCTCCTACCACCTACAGAGTCAAACCCTTGGTATTAGGGCCCTTCACAAACTAGCCCCAACCTATGTCCTCTAATTTCTACCAACCACTTCCACTTCCAGGAAGATGAAGTAGACATACTTTTCTCTATTCCACCTGCTATACACAACTAAAACTCTGGACATTATATATAAAACAAGCATAAGAAGACTCTGAAAGGCCTAGTGAAGAAAGCAGACCTGTTAGGGACCTCAGGACCCAGGCAAGACACTGTGGTGAGATCCCTGCATTTTCTTGTTGCCTCACATAGCCAAGACTTGAAACTGAAGAAGCCAGCAACCTGGAAATGCCAACAGGCACAGAAAAAAAAAAAAAAGCCCCAGGAAAAGCTTGTTCCATCCAGCAAGACAAAAAACTTTTAGATAATAACTACTCTATTTCAGCCAAACACCACAGAACACTTCATGTCCCACTCACACCCCTACCAGCAAAGTGCAAATGACATTTGGAAAAAACCCTACAGCTAACAATATACTTAATGGTGAAAGACTGAATACTTTTCCCCAAGATTAGGAATGGAAAATAATGTCCACTCTTATTCAGCATAGTACTAGAAGCCTTAGCCAGCACAAGAGGCAACAAAAAGAAATAAAAAACATACAGATTGGAAATAAATAAAACAATTTCTATTTGCAAATGATATGACTGTCTAGGTAGAAAACCCTGAGGAATATACACATACAAAAATGCCTATGACTAATTAGTGAGTTTAGCAAGGATGTGCAGATACAAGATAAAAATAAAAAGCAATATACTAGCAATGAACACGTGGACACTGAAATTAAAAATACAATAACAGCCGAAACCGGTTTGGCTCAGTGGATAGAGTGTCGGCCTGCGGACTGAAGGGTCCCGGGTTCGATTCCAGTCAAGGGCATGTACCTTGGTTGCAGGCACATCCCCAGTGGGAGGTGTGCAGGAGGCAGCTGATCGATGTTTCTCTCTCATCGATGTTTCTAGCTCTCTATCCCTCTCCCTTCCTCTCTGTAAAATATCAATAAAATATATTTTAAAATAAATAAATAAAAATACAATAACATTCACTATCACTGAAAAAATTAAGAAATAAATACTTAGATGTAAATATAATTTCTTTCAACAGATCATTCTGTGTACAAGGCACATGAGTCTACCTCTGTCTTGAGGGTGGGGACAGTGCATTTGTTTTCCTCTCTAATAAAACCAAAATACCTAGCCATTGCCCAGCACCTACTAGACATGCAATATTATTGCCACAGCTCATACCCTGCTCTATTTAACATAGACTTTCTTTCCCTCTATGCTCTAGTGAATCACTGTCTATTAAAAAGTGCCATATCTAGTTTCTACCGTGGCAGGTCATGATTGCCAAGGAAGAACTAGGGAAACTGTCTCTGCTCCCACTCCCAAACACACTTATGTCCTTACACAGCAGACATCAGGAATTTGAAGTGGCCTCTGTAGGCATCTCTCAATAGATAACTCCAATAGACTCACTTGCCCAAAGGCTCCAGAGAATGGTGTAACGGTGTGAGACCACTGTCGCTGTTGTCTCAATCATGCTCTGTGCTGGGAGGAGCTATGAATGCACCCCCTCCCCCATAACAGCTCAGTTATAAATGAGAATTTTTGTCTATGTTGAAGAAAGTGCTGTGGAAGGGAAAAGACTATGGGAGATAGGCCAGGGCCCAAAGGGCATTCAGATTCTTTTTCCAAAATCTTTCCTTTTCTTCTTATTTCTGAGTTTAGCAAGTGAGAACAGTCATTAAGCAAAAGCCAAAACCTCAGAACAATCCTGATTCCTCTCTTCCCACACCCCACGGCCAATCCCACAGCAAAACCTGTTGTTTCACTTTTATTATGAACTGAAAATCCAACTACTTCTTACCATCTCTACCATTACCACTACTTGGGACCTGGCTCCTCTCATTACTAACCTGAATAACGCCAATAGACTCCGACATTTTCCCCTGAGTCCTTTTTCCTCCCTCGGTCTACTCTCAACACAGTAGCGACAGTGATCCTTTCAAGATGTAACACCGATCATGAGTTACAGCTTTCAAAACCCTGAAATGTTCCTAGTTCTCCTGGTCATTCACAATAGAACCAAGTCCTGACAATAACCCCAATGGCCTGGCCACCATTACTTCTTTGGCCCCACTTTCTACCACTCTCTTCCTCACCTTCTCTTCTCACTCCACTCCAGCCACCCTGGCAACCTTTACTTTGCTGTTCCCATTGTCTAATGTTCTTTCCCCAATCAAACACATGACTCACTTCACCACATTCACTATGGAATTCACTATGCTATGAGTTCACCAAACCCATTTCCTTTTTCTTGTGGGCAAGACTACACATGACTATATTTTCCAGCCTCCATTGCAGTTTAAAGTAAACATGTGACAGAATTCTAGCCAATGGATGGGAGGGATGTATGCTTCTTCCAGACTAGCCTATAAAAATTTCACCACAAAATCCTCTCCTTTTATCTCCATTCTCCAGCTGAATGGAAAGAAATTTGAGAGCTTTAATGAGGACAGAGCCACAAGATGGAAGGAGTGTGGGTCCCTCAATAATCATAAAGAAGTATGGCTGCTAACCAGGAGCAGCCACACTGGAATTTTTCTGTGTAAGAAATAAAGTTATCCTTTGGGTTCATACACTGAAATTTTGCGATTTGTTTGATACTTAACCTAACAATTTTGTTTCCCTCTCAGTGAGGCCTTCTTTAACTACTCTATTCAAAATCCTCCCAATACTGCTTAGCAGACTACCTGGCTTTGTTTCCATAGTCCTTATTACCATATAGCAGTGATTTTCAACCTTTTTCATTTCATGACACACATACACTAATTACTAAAATTCCGTGGCACACCAAAAAAAAATATTTTTTGCTGATCTGACAAAAAAATAGATATAATTTTGATTCATCCACACCAGATGGCTATTGTGTTGGCTAGGCTATTGTCATTTTTTTTATTTGACAATCTAAGGGACAAGAGATCAGTGCTCCTGACTAAATAGTCAAATGTTGCATGTTTTAAAAATTCTTGTGGTACACCAGTTGAAAATTGCTGCCATATAGCATAATGTATATTTTATTATTACTTTTCTCTATATCCCCAAATTTGAATGTAAGTTGAAGGCAGAACTTTTACTTCTTTTCCCCTTTCCCTTTGCTGTATCTCCTGGGTCTAGCACAGTGTCTTGCATGTTATGAAAATGTTCATTGTTGAATGGATGAATGGATGGATGGATAGTTGGATGGATGGATGAATGAATGAATGAACAAATGGAGCAACTGGGTTCCAAAATCAGAAAAGTCTGAGCTGAGGCTTGGTTCTGCCATTTACTAGCTGTATGACATGGGGCAAGTTACTCTACCTCTTTAAGGCTCATTTTCCTCACCTGTAAAATGGGGGAAGCAACAGCACCTTCTGTATAGAAATTGGGAATAATTAACATCATAATCATAAGTCCCTTAGTATAGTGTCTAGTATTAGCTCAGATTCCACAAATGCTAACTGCTTTGTTATCAACTAATGGCCAGAGGACGAGACTGGGTATCAGGCCCTTGCGAAGTTATTGGTAGGACCATATTTCAGAGAGCAAGGAGCAGAATGGATATTTACATGCACAGATTCTTCTCAAAGAAATTATGGCAAACACCTAGGTAAGTGAGAATCAAGAGTTGCCTAAAAGTTCTCAGTAAATTGCCAGCGATTAGAAAAACATGACAACTGGTGTTGAGGTGATGAAAAGTGTGTGTCGAGTATGCAGAAGAGTGTGCTGCGGCAAGAACACGACCCAAATGATGAGGGATCACTTTGTGCCTTTTAAGAAACAATTTTCACAGCAAAGCTTGAGAAAAGAGAGGCCTCTTGCATCATGGGAACAAGGTAATAAGGCTATAAAAATGGAACTCAAATAAACCACACACAGGGCTCACAAGGGCCCAGTTTTCCAGGAAAAATAGCAATTGCCACAGCGCTCAGATGAGAGAGTCGCACTTGTGCCCCAGCAGAGCAAACAACTTTCAAAAATCGTTAGGCTGCAGGAAAGCCATGGGGTTTGCCAAATTAGCAGTACCAGCTCTCACTTGCCCCTCTGTCATGCTCACCTCTTTCTACTGATAAAAGGACATACCAATGCCTGTGCCTGCTTCACCATGTTCAAAACACAGAATCCTCCCAGAATGAACAGCACTGTGCAGTCAGGAGAGCCCAGGCCACACTCCTTCCATGTGCAGCCAGCTGCCCCCTCCCACAGGCCTTCTTGACTTTCTCCTGGGCTCAGACCTGCTCTCGGTCAACTCCGGCATCTCATGCAGCATTGGGCCTTGTTCACAAACCCCCTTCTTAAAACTCTTTCTTCTCGTGGCCCCTCAGGCTCTCACTAAACTCCCCCATCCCCACCTCTGCAATGTCTCTCATCTCCATCTGGGGCCCCTTTTCCACCTCTGCACCCCTAAATGTTGGTGCTACAAGCCTCCAAAAATGGTGTCTGCCTATCTTTCTGGTTCTTGGGCCTGTTCTTCCTGTGTATCTGAGGCAGGAGAGCTTTGTGGTTAGAAACAGATTCTTTTTTGTTGTTGTTGTTAATCTCATCCAAGGATATTTTTCCATTGATTTTTAGAGAGTGGAATGGAGTGGAAGAGAGAAACATCGATGTGAAAGAGAGATGTCAATTGGTTGCCTCCTGCATGCACCCTGAACAGGGCCAGGGAACCTGCAACCAAGGTATGTGCCCTTGACTGGAATCGAACCCAAGACCCTTCAGTCCACGGGCCAACGCTCTATCCACTGAGCCAAACCAGCTAGGACTAGAAACAGATTCTGAGGTCAGACCCACCGGACCTAATCTTAGCTCTATAGCAGTATGATCTTGGGCAGTTAATTAATTGCTTTCTGCCTATTTCTTCACCTGTGAAATGGAAACAATGATAGCACCTCACTGGATCATTGTAGGGATTAAATGAGTTAATATGTACAAAGCTCTTAGAACAGCCTTGGGCAAACTACGGCCCGCTGGCCGGATCCAGCTGTTCTATCCGGTTCTCTTGCTCTCCCCTCCACTCCTTTACTTTGAATTTATATTAGTTCACACAAACACTCCATCCATGCTTTTGTTCCGGCCCTCTGGTCCAGTTTAAGAACCCATTGTGGCCCTTGAGTCAAAAAGTTTGCCCACCCCTGTCTTAGAACCATGCCTGGCATAAAGCACTACCTAGGATCACTGAAACATGTGTCCATTACTCCAGCCAAATCCCAAACATACCCCACGTCCTTCCATCTCCATTTCCTCTACTCAGGCCTTTTATATTTGCTGGGAATGTCCAGCCTCCATCTCAGCCAAGCCTTTAAATAATATAGTTGACAAAAGCAACTGCTCCATAACACCTTTCTTGATTCCCCTGCCCCAGGCACCCAATGAGATGAGATTCCTCCCTTCTCTTAACAGGGTGGGCTATTGGAGAAGGGCCCTCTTCTTAATCGCCCTGGAGTATCAGTTTTAGACTTTTTTTATCCTTCCCACTCCCAGTTCATAAGCTTCTCAGAAACAAGAATGTAGACAAGGAGGTAGTGGGTTTTTCTTCCCAAATCTTCATTCCCTATAAACTTAGACACTGTAAAGACTCAATAAACATTTGCTGGATTAAGTTAAAATGCAAAAGCCAACCGGAGACTGAAACAAAAGATCAGCAGGAGAGAGGATTTCAGGTTCAAAAGAGTACCAGGACCAAGTCAGTGTTTGGTTGTGGGCTTCATTTTAGTCATTTCCTAACAACCAACAAAAAGCCAAATCCTTTCAGCTAATTTGCAACCTGCTTCCACTGCTAAGAGTACTTTCTGATAGGCTCACTCTGGCTTAGGGAGACATGTTCTCCTAAGAAATCCTATTTAATTATCCTTTTTTAGAGCATTTCTTAAAAACATCCTTAAGAAAGGATCACTGTTTATTTTATTTTGCTATTGTTTTAATCAAAGTATCAAAGATATAGGGATATAGAATTCCTCTATTTGAGCAGATAGGTTATTCCTTAAAAGAATTTACTGCTCACCTCTACACTTCAGAACAAGCAGCAAATCATGTATTACTTGTAAGTACACAGCCTTTCACTTACATCTAATCTCACATTACCATTAACTTGCTTCTTCATTCATGGAAAACACAACAAAGGTGTTCCTGACATTTAAAGTAAAAATTTAATATAGACTCATGACATTCTTCTTGAAAAAAAAAAAATTCTGATTCTTAATCTAATTTTGGGTCATTGCCATTAGCTAGATAAATGCCAACCTAATGAAATGATTCTGTAATACACAAAGATGGCTTAATGCAGCATTAGCTGAAAGAGCAAAAATTAGAAGCCATCTAAATGCCCCATTACCAGCTCATAGCTTATTGAAGACATTCCCTTGATAGAATATGATGCAGCCATCTTTAATGAGCATAATGAAAACCAGGGAACCCCATGGAAAAGGGCTGAAGTTGCAATCTTAAGAGTAAAGGGCATGCAAATGTGTAGGGATACATGTTTGTGTCATCAAGCTGAACAGATTAGGCCCAGGGTTTACAGTCAGATACATGGAAAGTTAGGGAAAAGCTAAGAGGAAATCTCAGTAAATGGGGCTAGAGGGGATGGTGGCAGTCACAGGAAAATCAGAACCCTTGGCATGGGGCAGGGGCCCTACTTAGAAGTGTAGAGTGGGAGGCAGGAAGGGCTCCACCAAGCCAAGGTCATTTCAAAAACCCAAAGTAGGCCAGGGGAATGGGAAGAGAGCCCTCTCTAGTTTTTCAGAATTCATCAATCCCTGGGTGAGTAAACAATTATCAAAACCCCTAAGATGCTCAATGTCAAGCCTTGTCCTTTCCCTAGTGTGGCCACTGGGCTCCACCTGAAAGCTCGGTCCCTCCCAAGCCTCCAAAGCTAATTCTGACCTAAGGAAGGCGGGACTTAAGGGGCTGTAGCCTAGAACCCAGGGATTTTGCTTGCTTGCTGCTAATCTGACAGATAAAGAAAGTGAACCCCCAAGAGAACAAGCATCTTGGCCAAAGACACACAGAGAGTTGTTGGCCGAGCTGACACTTGAATCAGAGTTTGCCTGTATCTGAGTTTGCCTGTATCTGGGTTTAAAGCTTTTCTGGTATGAGACCAACTGATGAGTTGGACCTCTTGGCACACAGTGCAGGGGCCCAACTGACGCAGTGAAAGAGTGGCTCGTAGTGAAGAGGTGAGCCTAACCAGGGCAGAGCAGGAAAATCTCGGTGATGCCAGGACACCCCAAAGAGAAAAAGCTCCCTCCTGCACTCCAGCCCATCCATGTCAAACCCCCACCTCTAACTCCTTTGTTGGTTTAGCTAAGACTCTGGTGCCCTGTGGTGCCAATGCTGGTCCCTCATGGCATGGCCTCTACCACAGACAACTCCATCTCTGGATAGGAGAAAAATGACTCCAGGCTTCTATCTACAACCTATGTCCCCCTTGATTCCTACCCCTACCCCATCAGAATCCCCACTCTGGACCCAACCCCTCCACACCCACCTAAATCCAAGAGACCAAACTCAATGCTCTGGCATTTAAGGTCCTCCCTCATATGGTCCAAACCATTTACCTAATCATGCCTCCCAAGGCACTCACCCCTCCCCAAAATGGACAGGGGCTGCTCCCCTGTTCCTTTGTCACTCCAGAAGTCATGCTCTCCTCCCTACCCTAAGTCCCCTAAGGGCCAGCTCAAGCTTTCTCTCATTCTCCAAGTCCTTCTCTAAACATGTTGGTATTGCTCACACTCTCTCCACTGAATGACTCCAACCACGTGGGGCCTGAGCAGCCAAAGGGCTAGACTCTCCCATGTGAAACAATCAGGTTACTCAAATGCTGTCACTCAAAGAACTATGCACAGGAGGCCCTCTTCTCCCCCAAATCTGCTCTAAATATAACCTTAGCAATTCCATCATTTAAGTGGATGTCAAACTCTCCCTTGCGCCCCGTGGAAGGGGTGCAAACATTAGGCAGTGATGCAGGAGCCAGGATCATCCGTGAGAGTCCTGACAGATTCCGAAGCTTCTCTCACCTGCCCTGGCCGTGCAGTGAGCACTTCCTGAGCTCCTATCACGTGCTGATCAGAAGGCACAGGGCACTTAAGACACAAATCTAAACAAGCCAGTCTTTGCCCTGCAAAAATTCGGACTCAAGCAGAGAAAGAGTGAAATAATCCCCACTAACGCAGTGTGATAAATGCCACACTGAGAAAGAAGGCACCGAGGGAAGAGCAGCAAGGAGCTGAGGCAGCATGGTTCCATTCAACCAGAGAAGGGGCTGAGAAAGGGTACAGAGAAAGCCAAAGTGGAGCTGGTCCCTGCAGGGTACTCAACAACAATGATAAAAATAAGGGCAGCCAGCATTTATTGGGTGCTTACTGTGTGCTAAGCATTGTACCAAACACTTCACTTGCTTGATTGCAAATTCAATTACTCTTCATGATTGAGCCCCTACTAGTTGTCAGGCACTGTTTTAGGCACTGGGGATGGAGCAGTGAACAAAATAAACACTAGACTCTGCCCTCAGAACTTGGTTCTATTGAGAAATGATAGACAATAAACCGAATAGCTAAGTAAACTGTAGAATATGTTAGATGGTGATAAGTTCTAAGAGAAAAAGATAAAGCAGAAAAGGGAAATAGTGAACATCTGTGGGACAGTGGGCTAGGTGGTACAACTTTAAACAGGGTGACGTTTGAGTGAGGAGCTGAAGGTGAGAGTGAACAAGCCAGGCAGACAGACACCTTGGGGAAGAGCATTGGGGGCAGTCAGAGAAAGAGCTTGAACAGGAAGCATGCCTGGTATGTTTGAAGCACAGCTGGGATTCTGATGGCTGGAGCAGGAGAAGGGCAGGCAGGATCAGTGTATACAGCCGCACAAGCTGTGCACTAATAGCCCAGGCGGGCACCACTCACATGCATCACAGGGTGCTATGCAGGACCAGGCCTACTTAACCATACCCCAGGCCTTAGGGCGGGTGAGGTCAGAGAAGAATCGGAAAAGCCTTGTGGACCATGCTGAGGGTTTGGCTTTTCCTCTGAGTAAGACAGGAAGCTACTGTCTAGAGGGTTCTAAGCCACAGGCATGCCCTGATCTGACCCCTTCTTCATGGGCTCACTGGGCAGAGAACAGACGGTAGTAGCGCAAGGTTGGAAGCAGGAGACCACTTCAGAGGCTACTGTAATAATCACACTCAACTATATACTGTGTCACACTCAGAATCCCCTGAGGTAGGTTCAATGATCAATCTTTCATAGATAAAGAGATTGGGGCTCAAGAGATTGGTGCCCTTGACTGGGAATCAAACACGTGAGCCTTTGGTTCTCGGGCTGACGCTCTAGCCACTGAGAACACTGGCCAGGGCTGCAGATATATTTCTAAAAGAAATGGTAATAACACCAAAAGAATGGGAATAGTAACAAGCTTCCCCCAACACCCACCAGAGAAAATTTAGTAACAAAGCCTTCCTAGTGGGCCCTGGTAGGAGTGTTAAACGATCACTGTATGAATGAGCTGTTCTCTGGTTAAATGCCACTGTTCATGGGTGGGGAGCTGTGGAAGCCAAGTTGAGTCCCCAGACCCCTGCAGGGGGCAGATAATTTGAAGTTTTCCATACTGCACCAAACTGGTGCCACGCAAGCTTTTAAGGCTTTGTTCTCTAAACAGGAAGGTGGGAGGAGAAGGGCCAGAAAAGCAATCTTTAATGTCTATAGGAGAAAGGGTGCTGAGTCTCCATGGGGTGAGGGTCCTATTTGTCCTGGTTTTCAGAAAGAGGGGACACAAAGAGCAGGACAGATGGCCAAGTCGTAGGTCTCACAGAGACATATAATGAAAAGGAGACTCAGCAAGGATGCTCAGGGAAGTCACTCACATTTGCCCAATTCCAGGCTTTTCTGAGAAGCCAAGCATAAAGACCTGTGAGAGTTGGTCAGCAAGTTCCAGAAAGGGCAATAGCACAGAAAAATAGTATAAATACATGCCAGACTCTGCGTCACCAGGAAAAGGGCTAGGGGTTGCTTGGTGATGAGGAGGCAAGTTAATTGAAACCAGTTTCCTGAAGGTAACAGCCCAATATTCCACGGGAGGACATCGACAGGGTGGTCCTCATTAAAAGTTGAAAGTAAGGGAGAAAATAAAGCTTGCCTTCAGACAAAGTTGCAGCATGCACAAATCTGGACTCCTATGTCCAAACCGGCTCGTCACTCTTCAGAAAGATGGACATGCTCCTGAGGCAGTCCAGAGATGGGCAGGTAGAGTGACCAAAAGAACCAGCCCAGAGCTCATCTCTGCTTTCTCCTGCAGGCCCTGGCTGGGTCCAGGCTGACTGAATGGGAGAAGCAGCTCAGCTTTACCAAGAGGTCTCTTTTGGTTTTACCCTCCCCACTGGGGACACACAAGGAGCCAGACCTTGGAATCGTCCCAGCTCTGACTCTCCTGCTCCACTACAAATGGGCACATGTAACCACCCTAGGGGCCATTTTCACAATCTGTGATTATAAGCCTGAGAGCAGAGGTCAGGTCTGCCTTGCCCATCACTGTGCCCATCCAGTATCCAGAATAGTGGCTGCCACTCTGCAGGATCTCAACAGATGAATACATGGTTCAAGGGCTGCCTGACGTCAAGTACCAAGCAGTCATTTCCAAGAGCCATGCCTGAGCCTGCCCTGCTAGGTATGGGCCAAGTGCTGGAAGGATGGCCAGTGCCTTCCCCAAGGTTCTCAGCCAGCTCAGGGCCTTTGCCCCTTCCCTGCACTCCTGAGCGTAGCTGTTCACTGCATCCCAGGAGCACTGCTCAGACTACTCACATGAGCAATGACAAGGAGCAAGAATAAGCTGTTGCAGGGAAAGAACAATGAGCTCTCTTCAGTCTATAAAACTGTTGGGGGGAAGAAGTCACAACCAAATCTATCAATTCATGAACAGATGGAGGGGATGTAAACTGAGAACACTAGAAATGGAAGAAGCCTGAGAGAACAAAGGACAGGGTCACACAATCCCAGGATAACAGAGTCAGGGGTGCCCTAGGGACACAGGAGTATAGGCTGAAGGAAAGAGACAGTCACACAGTGAGTAGGAAACCTGAAAAGTTCATTTCCTTAAATGACTGTGATAAAAGCTAGTCAACTTTTAGGAGGAGTTACTCATACATCATAAACCCTTAGCTCTCTATGTTGATTTCCAGAAGGAAAACATCTTCTTTATAACAAGTTCCTTAATGCTCCATCATAAAATAATCAGGATAGGTCTGAGTTAACTTGAGGGTTTATAGCCCAGGCCAGGTTGCTAAAAATAAAGATTCTTGCTTTGGCTAGAGAGTGCTAATTTGTGGGACTAATTTTTAACTGAATTTCTATGATTACAAAAAGAATACATGCTCATTGTTGAAAAATAAGAAACCACAGAGAAGGATGTGAGAATAAAAATCTCCTCCAATTGCATGAGATGAGAACCACTATTAACATTTTGGTGCCTTTCCCTCCTTCTATGCCTGAGAGTTTAACAGAGCCGAGTGCATACTGTGAATATAATTTCAATTCCTGCTTTTGCTCAGTGAAATCCATTTAAAAATGCTCCAATGAGTCCTGAGAAAGAAGTTCACCCATAGAGAATAAATAAATTAAGTAACAAAATGAGTAAAAGAAACCCTTCATGAAGTTTAAAGAATCCTGACTGCCCTCGCCGGTTTGGCTCAGTGGATGGAGCATTGGCCTGCGGACTGGAGGGTCCTGGGTTCGGTTCTGGCCAAGGGCACATGCCTGGGTTGTGGGCTTGATCCCCGGTGGGGGGCGTGCAGGAGGCAGCCGATCGATGATTCTCTCTCATCATTGATGTTTCTGTCTCTCTCTACCTCTTCCTTCCTCTCTGATATCAATAAAGAAATACATTTTTTTAAAAAATCCTGATTATTCCACTGAACCCCCATTTTCCCATCAAATGACAAAAAATCCTTTTGCTAGAACAGAAATAGCCCATAAACCAGAAACATTAGGCTCATCTGTGTATCCTCTTACCTCTATCTTTAGTTTCAACAAATACTTATCTTTGAATAAGCCACACATTTTCCCCAAATCAACAGAATTTTATAACTGCACCTGATTATTTTGAAGCAAGAAATAAAGTTTTGGTGGCCTTGGGTAGATTTCATCTTCCAGTCTTTGGGTGGAGCAAACCATTTAAAAACGATCAGTTCACATTCATGGACCATCACATCCAAATGAAAGTCCTACTGCCAGTTTTGTTGAACTATGTCACCTAAACCATGGTGTCAGCAAATGGTCTTTCCAAAGACAAATTATATGTCATAGGCCACCCAGTCAGGAGTTGTCCTGGTGTCTGCCCACGTCCTGGTGGGGTTTTACGTGTGAGCCCTAGGCCTTGGCCAGTGGAGAGCAGAAAAACCTTCCTGCCTAGTAGAGATGACTGTCTGGGATCAAGATCTCCTCACCACAATGCACTTTCCTCACCTTTCACAATATTTTACACTTCATTCAATAACTATGTCCATGCCAGGCATTGGGCTGGGTGCTGGTGACACAAATGTGAGTAACACAGATGCTATGCCCATTTCCATGGGGCTGCAGTTTGCACAACACTTCCCCATCCATTACCCTCACATTAAACCTGGGAGACAGGAAAGGCGATCGCCATTATTCCCATATCGTAGATGAGAAAGCAACTGGTCATTGGAGTTTTGCCCCAGGCTATTCAGTGGAAGGACTGGACTCAAACCTTAGGTCTTCTGATTCCTAGTCCAGTGCTCTTGGACTGTACCACTCACACTGGTGAATTTCCTCTTATTAATAATGAAGTCTTCTGGATTATTCTCATCCCCTCTAGCACCTGGGTTCTATCTGGCTGCCTAGCTTCTGAGCAATGAACTGCCCTGACCTCTAGATGGCTGCAGATGCCATGATTTCTGTGTGCCTGCCTAGATTCTAACCCTAGACTCAAATTTCCCCTGCTATCCAGGCACCAACTTCAAACTTTACTTACTCCCTCCCATTGGTACCATGATGTAGCAGACTACTCATTTCCCACAATGTTCTATCTCCTCTTCATCCTTTGAAAACACAGATTTTGCTGGACTCATGGCCTCTCAACTACATTTACCTCCTAGCCTCCTTTGCAGGTAAATGTAGCCATATGACTAGGTTCTGGTCACTGGGATAAAAGAATATACTATTTCCAGGTCTAGACCTTAAAATGACTGCATGTGTGCCCCCTGATCTTTCCTCTGGGAAATGGTAAAAACCAAAGCTTCCACTTTCAACCACCACGTGGAAGCCAAATACTGAAGACAGATGACCTGGACCACTATCTACTCTAGATTGGTACAATAGAGGGAAATGAGCTTCCACCTGTTTTCAGCCATTGTGTCTGTGTGTCTCTATAATACAGAATTTGCTCTGTGTCCCAAGTAATACAAGAAGCTTGAGTGAGACAAATTCTTCATTCTCCTAGTAAAGCCCTTTGTCACCAATGACATCATTCAATTTTTTTTCCTAAAAGATGTTTTTATTGATATTTTTAGAGAGAGAGGAAGGGAGAGAGGGAGAAGGGAAGAGGGGGAGAGGGGGAGAGGGGGAGAGGGGGAGAGGGGGAGAGGGGGAGAGGGGGAGAGGGGGAGAGGGAGAGGAAGAGGGAGAGGGAGAGGGAGAGGGAGAGGGAGAGAGAGAGAGAGAGAGAGAGAGAGAGAGAGAGAGAGAGAGAGAACATCAACATCAATCGGCTGCCTCCTGCACACCCCTGGCTGGAGATTGAGCCTGTAACCTGGGCATGTGACCTGACCAGGAATCGAACCATCAACCGTTTGGTGCACAATGGCCAGGCACCAATGACATATTTTAAAGGGGATATTCAAAACCATATAAGAAAGGGTTCCATTAAGGTTTATTTCATGGAAAACTTTTTAAAAAATGAAACCAGGACCTCAAAGATGATTTATGTTTGGGACACAGGAAAATTGAGAGGGCCCAGAAAAGCAAATCAGCCTCCTGCAGTGACAAGAGGGAGAGAGCTCCAAGTAATAAGCATGACCAGTCCTCTCTCCTTCAGCAGTTCTCTCCATTCCTAGAAAAGGCACTGAGAGCTGACACGATGTGAGCCAAGGCCAATTTCACCATGGAAACAATGTGATAATAGGAGCTTGTGTTCCTAACCAAGAACTCCATGGTCAACTTTTAAAATAAATTATGTAAACTTGTGTTTTACTATCTATTAAAGCCTTGGGACTTTTAAAGCTAGAAGGGCTGTTGACCCAATAATATACCACAAAGGATCTATGTATAGTCTGAACCATAGAAAGCAGGTGCAAAGCAATTAAACCCAACACAACAACCAATCACATGACCTTTTATTTATTCTGAATCAGTTATTCTAATTTGGTAACAGTGTGCAGCACAAAATACTTCACTTTAATGATGACTTCTAAATACAGTAAATCATAACATTTGACAACATCTTTAATAAAGAAAGCAGAGATGAACTTGGGAAGAAAGAAGTTAAAGTCAGAAAAACAGGGTTAAGTCCTGGTTCTGCCACTGACTGGCTCTGGGACCCTGAAAAATAACTTAAACTCTTATCTTTATTTCACCTCTTGTCATAGGGTTGTGGTGAAGACTAAACAAGACAGTGCAGTAAAAGTGCTCTGTAAATCACACAGAGGTAAATGGTGTCACTGGGACTGTGACATTTGGAAAGGCTTTTGTGGGGAGATTTTTGACAAGCATTAACATGAAAACTGAGTAGCCTACAAGCTACCCAGCCACTTTTTGCAAAACGGACCCAGAGCAATTTCTTTTGCTGTCCTCTTTTTCTCTCTTTACAATCCCCCAAGTACATTAGCTGACAAGAGTATTCAATCTGCTGCATTAGTTGTTGGCATCCATTGCTCGTGAGCCACAGAGTAGCCAGCGAGAGCTGCTAGATGTCAGCCATTGCTGTGAAGAAGGGAGTGCTGCAGTGAGCAGAGACCACTGTGTGGTGACATGTCTATCAATCAAAATGCCTCCCAAAAGACCCACTGCCCTGTCAGAAACCCCAAAATCAGAGACAGGAAGCAGGAAAGAAGAAGGAAAAGTGAAGAAGAAGATTGATGCTGTTAAAGGAGTGCAGGCTCAGGAGATTGTCCTGGGTTTGAATCACAGCTTCTCCACTCGTCATCTGAGGCACCTCTAGAAAGTGGGACTGAAGGTGCCTACTCCTAGGACTATGGTGAAGATTAAATGGGAAAGGGCCTGTAAGCACTTAGCACAGTACTTGGCAGATGGTAAATACTTGAAGGTTAGGTGCTGTTATTAATAATTTAATAACAATAATAATAGATACATCATGCGATACTAACAAAAATTAGGATTTGGCAAATCTTCCGTCCTTCATGTCAAGACTTTGGTACAGACTTTGCAGTCAAATATTACCTGGACAGCCTACTGGCTCACCTATTAATCCATCAAGCTAATCAAGGTTTTTCTGGACTTCTGCCTTATACCCCAGGATAGGTAAGACATCCAAGAATGCCCCCCTGGCTAGCTGGCCATATCTTGACAATAGTTTTTCTGATTCACAGCAGAGCATCACTATCCTGAGAGGTATGTGCAGAGAACAGATCAACTTGGATGTCTGCATCTAACTTTTCCATCCATGCTCAGGCTGTGGCTCCTCATATCTAAAGGTGAAATGTAATATCACCCTTAAAATATAGCCCTACTCAGCAAAATGAGGTCTGTCAGCACCCAACTGGTGGACAGCGCCACATCCCTAACAAGCCCTGGAGGTGGGCAACTTCCTTCTGGGCCCTCCAAGCTATCCCTGTAAGGTTAGTATGCCTTGTTAAATCCAGAAAGCTGCTCCCTACAACCACGGAACAACTTTCCAGCTTTCAAAACATTTCCTTATCTAACTCCAGCATCAGAACCACATTGTAAGGGGCTGGACAAGAATTGTTATACCTGTTCCACAGATAAGGAATCAACAAGTCTGAGGTATTTAGCGACTTTTAATTTGATTCCTTATTTGTGGTACAGGTATAACAATTCTTGTCCAGCAGTTTGCTGACCACTGGCTTAGACTATCTGTTGCTTAAGTAGTGGAAGCAACCTAGAATACAGGTTATCTGGTTCTCAATTCAGTGCTCATTCCAGAAAGTTTGGATATTTGTTTTTAAACATTCAACTTTCATAATGGCTGGCGCTTTGCTTCTGGAGAATTCATTAACCAAGGTATCACAGTCACAGTTCAGTGCAGATTCACATACTTGAAAGCCACTCACACAGGCAGATGTTCCCCGCACTCTAAAAATCTAAAGGGTGACTGAAAACAGTCATGCTGATTAACATAATTGTCAGTTAATTCCCGGTTCTGGTTTCCTCTCACCCTCTGTCTGGATTCAGTTAGCAGCCTCCTATCAGTGAGTCCCTCTTTGCTACAATCCAACGGGAACACTCACACTGGACTAATGCTCTAAGGAGAATTATTTCATGCCACTGGCATCACAATCATAATAAAACAAATTCATGGTTCTCCACTGCCTACCAGTCTCTACTAAGCAAACAAACTTTGACCTGCCATTACCTCGCTGAGTTTCTTCATCTGCAATCTGAAGGAGTGGGTTCAACAGAGTCTTGTCCATTTCCAGTGCATGACTCTAAAACCACCCAACCAAACCCAATCCTGCATTTGGAGGACATAGGGAGACAACAGAGTCCACTGGGGCCTAGTTTTTATACCTGAATCTACCGCTTACCAGCGATGTGCCCTTAGGCAGGTTATTGGATAGCTCTGTGCCTCAATTTGCTCATCTCTAAAATGAAGCTAATAATAAGACCTACTTTGTGGGGTTTTGTAGGAATTAGATGAAATAACACATGTGAAATGCTAAGAGCATCATAAAAACTCTATATTAGCAATTATTGTAATCTGAAATGACATGTATCCTGAATGATCTTCCAAACTTAAGTTTCCACATTATTTGTGAACCCTTCATTCCAAGTAAGTCTATGTCCCTGAACACAAACTTGTCATTCCTATCTCTGTGCTTTTATTGCCACCCATCCTTGTGCTATGTTGCCACCCATCCGTCCCTGAAATACCTGTGCTTTCCTTGTGTGTGAATCTAAATCCTATCCCTCCTTAAAGGTCAGGTTTAAAACTGGTCACCTCTATGAAGCCTCCTCCTCCTCCTCACAAAGCTCTTTCTCATTTCTAAACCTCTATAGCATTTATAGGTAGTCTAGACCCGTGGTCGGCAAACTGTGGCTCGCGAGCCACATGCGGCTCTTTGGCCCCTTGAGTGTGGCTCTTCCACAAAATACCACGGCCTGGGTGAGTCTATTTTGAAGAAGTGGCATTAGAAGAAGTTTAAGTTTAAAAAATTTGGCTCTCAAAAGAAATTTCAATCATTGTACTGTTGCTATTTGGCTCTGTTGACTAATGAGTTTGACGACCACTGGTCTAGACCACTATATTGGCATTATACATGGCCTGGGGTTATCTTACAGCAGTAGGTGAAATTGCAGGCTCTTTGGCCACAACAATCATTTCTGCTCTCCCTCTGGGTCTAGCATGGTGCCTGGTATATAGCCCTTCAGATATTTGTTGACTGAACAAATAAATGTGTAGTACTATGCCCAAATACACAAGTTTTCTTTGATACACAAGTTTTCTTTGAGTTGATGTGGCTCAGCTATTAATTTGCTGTACTTTGAAGCCAAGTCAAGATAACAGAACGATGAACATCAGTAGGGCAGGGACAACCACTGCCAGTTAATTTCTAATAATCAATAAAAGATACTGATATATGGCCAACCTGAAGAATAAAATGTCAAAAGGAAATCGTGATCTAAACCACAAGGTCCCTTGTAAGACCAAGCTCACAAGTCTGCACTATCAGAAAGGGAGAGAGTTGAGGTTTTTCCCAGCTGAATTCACTCATTCAACAACTGTTTATTAAGTGACTACGCTGCACAGCCACTGTCTTAGTTGCTGGGGATACAGCAACTATATGGACAAAATAACTGTTCATATTCCAGAATCTAAGGAGGAAGACTAGTTGTAATGCCACCTTTTAGTTCCAAAGTAAAATCCACAGAGCAACAACTTTTTGCACCAACTCCTTGCTATGCCTTCAAACAAAGAAAAAAGAAAAAATGTAAAGTACCATTCTCAACTGACCAAAAAGACGCAGTGTTAAAAGTGTTCTGTCACTCCCAATGAGGCATCCCTCAGTCTAGATGGGGAAGTTTACAGCATAGCATTCGGCATCCTAAGTCACTTAAACTCTAATTTCCTAACACCCTAGCTGATCTCTGCCTCTATCATTATTTAAATATCAAACTTCCCAAATAGCAAATATGGCACTTGATGCAAAAAAAACAAAACAAAAAAAAAACAACAACAACCCAAAAACCAAAAAACCTAACAAACAAAACAAAACAGGAAACAAAACTCAGAGGTGGGGAAAGAGGCAGGGCTGGTAGTTGGTAGTTAGGTAGTTCTCCCACAGCAAAATCTGAGGCTCTTTTCTCCTTTGGAGCAGAAACCTCTTGTATCTTCAAAAGCCTTAAAAAAAATTTTTTTTTTCCTTCCAGCAGGATACTGAAAATAGCTTTGCATTTAACATTTTAAAATGTTTTGATCCCACACTCTTTCAGCTCTGCTCTCTCCTGCAAACTCATTTCATTCCCTAAGGGCACTTATAAGTATATTTCATAAGCAACAAACCATAGTCACCATTTTTAAACTTAAGAGTTAAAAAGAAAAACGATTTACATAATTACATGGAAGATAAGTTGGTCAAGAACACAGGAATCTTATCTGGACCAAAAGTTCTAGGAAAAAATTTCTTCCAATTCATCAAAAAAGATAGCAGATCAAAATCAAGGTTCATGTTGAATACGTAACTGTTGAACACTATGCATGGGAACTTCTTGAGTTCCTCATTTTTGTGTGATCTACTTCGTCAAAAAGAAATTTGAGGTAGCCATCTGAAGGTAGGCTTAAATAATAATAATAATTATTTATACACACACACACACACACACACACACACACATATTCATATTTTCCTGTCACAGTGAGAAAACAAGATTTCATAGCCAACAAGGACCTGAGAAATCAAAGTTCAATGAGGGCAACTTACTCAAAGTAACTCAGTAAGTCAATGCTTGGCCAAGACTGGAGCCTAGGCCTCTCCCAACTCCCAGTTCAGGGCTTTCCCTGCTCTCCACACCACTGTCTCATTTATTACACATGAAACAAAATCTTAAAGGCACAAAGGTAAAAATCTCTTTTATAAAACTTTCTGACAGACTGAAGAAATACTAGGAGATGTGACAAAGGAAAATGGGTCTCATTAATACTAAAAGTAAATGGCCTATAATGCTATGTAGATGAGGGGTCTAGCTTCAGAAGGCTTAATTAGTTCTGGTAACGCTTTAGTACTAAACAGTATGGTTTCAGCTACAGGCAGCACTAAATGGCTTTTGTGGGCTTGCCTGGGAGCTAAACCACCATTTAGTTCATTTTTTCTCTATAGAAAAACTTATCGTAAATTTTCATCAACTGCCTTACAAATGAACTGTTGGAACAAAACCTGTTTTTAAGATGGTTGTGCATGTGAAACAATTCTGAGGTCTGAAGCTCTACACTAAACAGACTTAAAACAGTAATAGTTGGTGATTCATGCTAAGGGTACATTTATGAGAAAGCCGTTCAAACCCTTAATTTACTTACATGTAATATGTTTTAGTAAAAGTCTTCTAAGCAGAGTACAGTAAACTGCTATTTATACAATATATAACCAAGGGCAAATGCTCTAATTCTGTATGCAAGTATTTACAGGGCCTTCCTAGCACTGGGCTAAGGGCTACAGGGAGGATAAAACATCTGTACATAACAAACTCATAATCCAGTTACCCAGGCCTTTTCCTCAAAAACAATCAAGATACCTCTAACCTTAGGGCCTTTGCACTTGTTCCCTCTTCCTGGGATACTTTCCCTCAGATCTTCCTGCAGCTGAGCTCATATGTTACCTCTTCAGAATGGCCTCCCTGGAAGACCCAACTAAAGCAACCTCCTTCCTACCATTCATCATCGCTACTGTTTTACTCTATTTGATTGCTTTCCTAGCATCTATCACTGCCAGGAGTTAACATGTTTAACTGTTTATTGTCTGTCTCCTCTTACTGGAACTCTGTTTTGTTCATTGCTGTATATGCATCCAATAAACGTCACTGAATGAGTAAATGAGTAGAGTTGGAGAGTGGGAAGTGAGGTCAAGATAATTCATGAAACAATTTAAAAATGAGAGAACTGGCCATCCTGATTAGATATGATATGATAACTTTCTAAATATGAAGTACTAATGAATGGCTGGCAATCAAAAGGAGAGATAGAGAGATAGAGATATCATCAGAAGAGGCTTCCAAAGAAGTGAGAGACTCAAGGCAGGCCAAGGCAAAGAAGAGAACCTCTCAGGTCAACAAAGTGATGTGAATAAAGACATACAGCAACAGAGAGTATATCATGGGGTGGCCCAGCCAGGGCAGGGCAGAAACAAGCAAAATTGAACTTCAGGCACTAGGCTCCTTCTGGGAATGGCAGCGGGAGGGGGGTGAGGAGGGGGGAGAAACAGGATCAGATGGAAGGACTGGACACAGGGTAGTCAACCACATGCCGCTGGCAACAGGGCTGTTCTTGGAAGGCAAAGTTGGCCATATCGTGCGGGAAAAATTGAATGATGTAGAGGGTAAAGCAAAAAACTGATTAGTACATGTTTAGACCATTACCTGAATGGTCTAAATAGGTGGGACAAAAAGAGCTTCCTTCTGCTTAGACATGAGAGATGTTAGTGAGCAAGATGTCAAGGCATTTTCCTCCTTAAAAATAGACCATTTCCAGACTATGTCACAATAGATTCCATGGCAGATTCAGGTCAACTTCCCATACATCCTACAATCGGAGCACTCAAGGAGGATAACAGAGATAGCTGTGAGGGAAGAGCTTGTCTTTCCACGCCTCCAAATCCGAGATTAATTATATCCAGTATAGCTTGTGTTTATCTTTTTTTATTAATTGAAAAAAGTAGTATCTAAGTTCCCTGTGCAGTATATATTTTAACATTATATAACATATTTTTATGTAACAGGTTCTTGACATAAAACAATATTTCCCTTACTATATAAATGTATTTGGGGAACAACTGGCATTAAAAAAATACACACACACACAGCCCAAGGCTGCAAACGTCTGTCTTTAGGGTAAGGAGCTGGGGAGAGGAGGAGGAAGGTGAGAGACTTTGAAAAAATCTCGCCCCAGTGAGGAGATCTGCAGATGGCTATGATGGGGACTGGGGCGGGGCAGGGCGGGGGGAGAGGTTGGGGGCGCGGGCGGGCGGTAATGAGTTCTGTTCAGAGGTTCATCTCACACAAGAAGCTGCCTGGGGAGGGGCTGGCTGAGCCACACAAGGCCTGTGTAAGAGCAATGCTGCAGAAGGGCAGGAATAAGCAAGAGAGACAGAAATGCACAACAGGATATGAGTGAGAATAATGCTCACGAGCCCTTGTAACTGCTATTAGGGTAGTAGCCAAACATGCAACCTTTGCGTCCCGCTGCCAAGGACCTCAGTCCTGCTTAAAAGGAGGTGCATACCCCATTTGTCAACAATAAGATTGGTCACCAATTATTGTGGGCCTAGTAGGCTCCTGGCATGGTGCTGAGAGCCTCAAGTACAGGATCTAGTTCAGTGGTTCCTCCCAGGAGACATCTGCTGGGTTAGAGAGCAGACTCTGGAGTCCCCACTTAAAAATCCTGCCCCACCCCACCCCAGCTGAGTGACCTTGAGCAGTTTGCAAAACCACCACACTGTGGATAAGTGAGGATAATCATCGCACCTACCTCATGGGGTTGTTATGAGGATTAAGCAAGTTAATAAACATAAGATGACAGAGTGTTCAATAAATGTTAGCTGCTATTACCATCATTATTATTATTCCTATTTTGCAGATGAGATAAATCAGACTCAAAGACACTAACTAATTTGCCTAGGTCACACATTTCAAATTAGTGGTTAGCAGCTAGAGGCAGTTAGCTCCATAAGATTTCTCTGGCCTTTTGAAAACATGTAAATGTTTTACTCAGCATATGTACAAAATCCAATGGGTAGAGTATTAACCAGAATATTAAATTAGGCAGACCATCCAACCCCTTCTCTAACCAGGCTGGATAAACAAGAATTTATACTACTTAAAAGAACAGCATGTACTAACATAAAAATCATTTGCCATCAAATGTCAGCACTCAACATTCCCCCGAAACAAAGATAACTAAAGCTTATCCAATTCCATCTCCCCAGAGGTGAAGTCCCCAACTCAAACCCTCCTTCCATGTAGACTATTTATTTACTCGTGACCATGTCCATTCGTGCCCCTGTTGCATTTCTCATCTCATGCCCCCACCTCTCCACTGGTGTAGTCCCCTTCCCTCCAGCTGCTTAGTCCCTGAGTGCCTTATCCCATCCCATCTCCTCCCCCAGACAGTTCATTGGAATAAGCATATCCAGAAGGCTCCCTGTGCCTGTCATTTTGGAAAATCAAGGTGGACTCCCTGCCAAGTGAGATATGCCCAGAGACAGCCCAACACAACATGGAATGCAGCAGTACCTAAGAGAATCAGGTAGACCACGGGCTGGGGCACACGACTGTTAGATATGGGGAGGAAGAAAAACAAAAACAAAATGAAGTAATAGCTGGGGCACTAAGCATTTGAGCTGGGTCTTAAAGCAGAGTAGGATTTGGACATGAGAAGGTTGGGGCCTGGGAAGGGCCAAGGGCTGGTCCAGGGAATGGAAAGTCCTTCAGTTTGACTGGACGGTCCTGTGCACACAGCAAAGCCTGGTAGACAGGTGGGCTGGCTATGGAGAGGCAAGGAGCAGCAGCAATGCAGACAGCTAACGTTCATTGAGTGCTTACTATGTGCCATGAATAGCTTCATGCATTTTTAATGTTTTAACTCATTTCGTCCACACTGCAACTCATTGAGATAGGGACTACAGAGATCCCAGTCTTGTAGATGAGGACACCACGACATAGAGAACGAAGCAACTTGACCACAGTCATAAACCTGGTAAAAAAAAACAGGATATGAAATCTGGCTCCGAAGTCTGTGTTATTAACCACCCAACCAAACTGTGTCTCAGGACAGCTTAGGAGTGAAAAGGTACAGCACCAGGATGTCAGGAGGATGACAGTACTTGCAAGCAGTTTGCAATCTGTAACTCCAAGGCCACAATGCTGGCTACAGGCTGCTGCGAGTGTGTGCAGTGAACCTGCTGGCAGCTGAAGCAGGAGACAGACCAGGATTAAAAATGGGACTCTAGGCAAAGGAGATAACGTGAAGAGTGGAGGCCAGGATAGACACCCACCTTGAGGGTATGCAGGAAGAGAACAACAACAATAACAAAAAAGCATCATAACCCAAAGATACAGGAAGGAAGGGATTTCAAGGAGGAGAAAGACAGGCAGGGTAAAAGCTGCAAAGGGGCAAAGAACAATTACTTTTGACTAAGAACGGCCCCTGGAATTCAATATTTAAGGTTCTGAGATCTTTCAGAAGAAATATAGAGAAGGGTGGTAGAGCGAGAAGCCAGAGGGCAGGACCTAAGGATGGAGCAGATGACAGCGTAGAGAAGGTGAATGTTTGCAGCCTTGTGAGAGGTTGCCAGGCAGGAAGGAGGGCGAGGGATGGAGACTCAGGGGGACCAAGTATAGAAATGTGAAAGCAGGCTTATAACAGATCTGTTTCTTTGTCTTCCATCCTTCCTCTCCTAAATCAAGACAAAGGTTTTTCTGGGGTTGGTAAGGAGGCTGAAGAAAAACAGTACAGAAGGATATTCCGGCGAGAGGACTCTGGCAGCAGTGGGAAGGAGTGGCAGCAGGCAATGGGGGAGGGCTTCCTGTGTGCCAGGCATTTTATATGCATCATCTCTCTTGTTCCCTTGATCCTCATACAGATACATGAGGCAGGCACTGTCATTACACCACAGAAAAGGAGCCTGCCTGCAGCCAGAAGAGTCAAGCACTTGTCCAAGGCAACACAGCCTGAACCCGAGTCCTAGTTCCTGCTACCAGACTTGAGCTCCCACCGAAAGTGAGGGTCCAAGAAGAGGGAACAGAGCAGAGATCCACTTGCTTTTTCTGAACTAGAAGGAGAGGAGAAGATGGAGGGAAGGGAGGGAAGAGACAGGACATTATGGGCAGGAAGGAAGAATACCAAGGGAGCTTAAGTCAGGGAGGGAGGGAGGGAGAGAGGGAGGGAGAGCCAGTATGAATGGAAGAGAAAGAAAGAACAGCCAGGGTGGATGGAGTTAGGAGTGCCTGGGTATTATGATAAAGTGGCAATGAGGAGAGAAAGGACTGTGGAAAGGGCAACATGCCTATTTCTGGGCTCCTAACTGAACCTTAAGGTCTACAGAGAATTTTTTTTTTTTTTATTTCCCTGCAAGTGTTTATCATGACAGTAACTGAAATCACCTCCTATAATTGTAACATTGTGAGAGGCAATGTTTCTTTAATACTTACTTTCTTCCACGGCAGTGAAAGTTGATGATGGAATCACAAATAAAAGTAAGCTCATAAAAGGAAGGCAACCATTATGTCAAAGACAAATGAAATATTTAGTTTTTCATATTCTCACAGAGTCTGTTAATATAGCCAAGTCTTTCTACACTGTCCATCGTTTAGTACATAAATTGGGTAGAGACTGTCGGTGTGGAGGGATAAATCTGAAAGCACGGCCACTTCCTTTTCCTCCCTGTGATAGGCAAACCTTTTTTTGCAAATAGTAGACAAACTCCTAAGACGTCATTATTTATAAATCATTTGAAATGGATTCTTTAAAACACCATCTGTTTAAGTTTCTATGAAAATAGGACTTCAGCTCAGATATTCCAGGGGTTTCAGCAGGTAAAATACCAACCTGAATTCAAATGTATTAAATATTTAGAGACACATAGAACTTTACAGCAGAAGAAACTTCTGAGATCACCTCGTTCAACTGCCTTATTTTTCATCTGAGGCAACTAGAACACAGAAAAGTTCAGCAACTTGCCCCAGCGGCATAGCCATGAAAGCCCACGTCTGGGCTGGAACCATGTTATTTTAACTCTCAGGCTAGAGCTCTTCCACCACACCTGTTGCTCTCTCTCTCTCTCTCTCTCTCTCTCTCTCTCTCTCTCGTTTAAAATTTTATGGGTTGGAATAACGTACATATTTAACTGTTTTTTAACTTATTAATATTATCATTATTCACTGGCTACATTTACAAACAAAACCAAAATGCTTCTACAGATTCAGCTTTAGATCCTACAGATAATTTCAAAATCATTTTAAAGCCTTTTAAGTATGTTCAACAAACTGCTTTAAAGACTTATCAATAAAGTGACTCAGTAACAGCATGGATTGAAAGATTTAATTTTGTGTTTTAAAAATATTTTTGGAATTTCATTGATATGAACATCAAATTTAACAGCAGTGATTTCTTGCAAGAACAGAGCATGAGATTATTTGAAACTGCTCAGGAGAAGCAATGATTATTTTAAGATCATGATTCAACCATTACATTAAAAACTCCACCAACCCAAATTGACAGATCCTGATATCAATGGGACCAGAAGAATTGAAATAATAGCTGTCATTTAAAAATAGATTAAAGGGGGAACAGCAGCAGATGTCAGAAGGGCAGATGACAAACAAGTGTTGAGAGAAATGAGATGCATCAGCAGTTTTTATGGATTTTTTTTTTAAAGAAGACCCTGGAAATACAGATACAATAGTCAAGAAATGTTTCTTCATAAATATCAAATCTTATTTCTGGGAGCTGGGCGATAAAACTTGGCTAATAATTCCTTCTCGAGCAGTAACTATATAAGCAGAGGGATCACAAGCACCAAAATGCCAAAACAACGCTAGGTGCCTGAGAAGGACCCTTGCTCTTGAGGGAGGGAAAAGGGAACAGGGAATGTGATGTGAGGGGCGTCAGCCTGGTGCCCCCATCGGCCAAGATAAACTTGACAACAGACGCCAAAGGCTAGTGTAGCCCTTCCCATATCTGAGCGTCGGCACCTGCGTGCGTCCTGCAGCCAGCTCTCCCGACCCCTGGGGTGGTTGACTCGTGCCCCATAAGGTCGGTATTAATTTCTATTCTACTTCTTCCTCTGAGCAAACGAAAGCTCTTTTGGCTGTCAACACCACGGCAATCAAGAGCGGGAACCTTTTTCTCCTCTGACATGTGTCAAACCTGGTGCTAAAGCCAGCCTCGCTGCGCCCTCCGCGGCGCTCCAGGGCTCCAGGACCGGCGGCGGGCCCACCCACACCTGGACGCCGGGCGACATCTCCGCGCCGTGGGGCACCTGCTCGCATACCCACAAGGGCTCCTCCTGGGGTTGCCCAGAACCCAGACGGCTCAGGCTGGGCAAAGTTCGCAGGCTGGGGTCAGCCCCATCTCGGACCGGGGATTCCCGGGTGCAGCGCTAGCCCCGGCGATTAGGGCCAAAGGGGCGGGCAGGCTCGGACTCCCTAAGCCCGAAGGAGACGCCCTCCCCACCCCCACCCAGCCCTGCAGGCTCCCGAAAGGGAAGTGAAGGAGAGGCGGAGGAAGTGCAGAAGCGGCATCGCTCGCCCAACGCCCTTGGGGATGCAGCCGTCAAGGATAGACCCCTCCGGGGTCCACGCAGCTCCCGGGGATACATTCTAGGACTCGCTTTCAGTCGGTCATTGCTCCCAAAAGGCGGAGCTGTCCCTTTAAGGGGTAGTTGGATGCTCCCTCCCTGTGTCAGGTAGCGATGCCCGCGGAGGGGACGTAGGTACTTTCCCGGTCCCTTTAGGGACGCCTGCGGCACCTCTGCCCTTCCTACCCAGCAGCGCCGGCTCCCGTGAGGGATGATGAGGGCGGACGGGCGCGGCGCCTTTAAGGGGCGCAGCCTCTTCACGGCCCCGGTGGGGGCAGGGAGCGGGCACGGGCCCTTTAAGGCCGGCAGCGGGCACGTCGGGCAAGGTTCCCGGGCGGCCGGGCAGCGACCCGGGCGGCGGCGGGGTCGCTGCGCCTACTAAGGTGCTAACGGCCCCCGGTGGGGTGCTCGGGGCCATGCCGCTGACCGCGGCCAGCCCGACACTCACCGTGGCTCGCCGGGAGCGCCCGCGCCCGCGCCCCCACTCGGATCCCGCGGCGGCGGCGGCGGTGAGTCCGGCGCGGGTAAACAGGCACCTCCGTCCCTGACCTACTTTCTGCCTTCCCTAAATGTCGCACCACTAACCTACTTTCCGACCAATCCGCTCCCCGCCGGCCCAGGCCCGGCCCCCCGCCCACCAATCGCTGTGCCCAACCCCCTTTCCCCGCCCACCAATGGAGGAGACGCGGAGGCCGGATACCTGCCTCTTCCTGCCAGCCAATCCGAGCGCCCGAAGCAAGCCGGACTCGGCTCGTGCCCCCGGCCAATCCGCGCACGGCTCGGCGCTCCGCTGGCCAGTTGTGTGGCTGCTGGAGAGGCCTCTGGCCAATGGCGAGGCGGCGGGGGCTGGTTTACCTGCCACTTTCCCGCCACCAATCGCTTGGCACACAGAAGCGCACGCCCCGAGCAGAGGGCCAATCTGCGCGCTTTCCCTGGATTTCCTCGCCCTTGCGCTCTCCCTTTCCCTCAGGTCTGTCACTCGCGTTGCCCCTGCGGGTGCAGAATCCGCATCCTTGCTGGCGCCCGGGATGTCCCTCTTCCCTGGGTCCGTAGTTGGCGGCTGGCTCACCTCTGCCACCTCTCCTCCTTCCCCGTCTTCATTTGGGGCACCCTGACTAAAAGCATTGCCTCACTTCCCTTCCTCCATCTCTATCGAGGAAATCAATTTTAGGAACTCGAGTGCCTAAAACACCCTGGTTTGCCAAAGTCCAAATGAGAGAACGAATACTTCGTATTTCTAGAAGGCTTTTCCATCCAGTGTTCTTACCTTCTTATCGTTACTCTGACCTCCAAGCGTCCCGTTGGAGCTGTTATTCTCGTTCAAAAATGAAAACTGAAACCTGGAGCGATTCCACTGCATTTTCTTCCAGTAGCTGGGTTTTGACCACCTACTGTGTGGCAGACACCATCCCAGCTGCCGCTGTCTCTACCGCAAACATCTGCACCCCTGAGTGAGACAGACAGAAACAAAGTTACAGAAAATAAACATTTCATAATAAGATACAACTTGGGTACTGAGAGGACAGAATCTGTCTTCTGCATTTCAAGCACTCAGCAGAGGGTCTTTGGCACAAAGAACTCCCACCCCTTCCAGATGTTAAGTTCCCTGAATACAAAGGACGGTGGTGTCTTCTTTTATTATACTCATCCACACCCCTTTTAGCACCTAACAGGGGTGAGATGGCACTGAGTAAGAGCCCCCTCCATAAATGTTTGCTGACTGGATCGTAATAGAACTAAATCACTGCACTAAATTCTGTGACCCAGATTAGCCCCTAAGACTCTAGAATCTAGCCTTATTCCTTGAACACAGACACTGCATTTAATCATTGTACAACTTTTGCATATTCCCAGCTCATTGCCAGGCACAGAGTGGTTGCCCAATAGTGCCTGTGGCCCAGGTGTTGACTGTTTTCAAGGTCAACCAGCTTCATTGGTAGCTTATTACTTTTCCTAAGTTTTCATGCAAGTGGAATCATACTGCTTTTTACTTTGTCTCTGCCTGGATTTCAAGAGGAGACTACTGTATGTAAGTGGGATTTTAGCAATGCACTTTTTAAGATATTGTAGACAAGATGAGGAAATATGGACCTGGATTCTAGTATAATCAATTGGGCGAATAACTGGTTAAGTAACCACAACCAAAAGATGCTGATTAATGAATCCATGTTGACCAGAACAAAGGGTGAAGAGAATCAATATTTGTGCAGCATCTACTCTGTGCTAAATGCTTTCCCTGCATCTTTTCCCTTAATCCTCATAGCCCCATTTTACAGATGAGGAAACTGAAACTCAGAGTTTAGCTAGCTAGTCCAAGGTCACACAGTAGGTGGCAGAGCCATAATTCAAACCAGGTTTATTTGACTTTAGAACCTTCATACCACACCAGTTACCATCAGGATGACATAAAACTCTCTCCAGGGCCCAAATGTCAGGACTTTTATCAGTGTTCTGAATGAAACCCCAGAGAGTTTGCATCACATTTCCAGATGACACAAAGCCAGGAGGGGAAGCAACACCATTATACAGCACAAGCCAAATGCAGTGTTGTAGCAATGGACTAACTCTAACAGGGATAAATGTGGGGGGTCCTGCCCTGGGAAACCAACTGCTGAAAGAGAGGACAGCAGCAGAGGTATCTTAATAGTTGCATGTAAGACCAAGACTAAAAGGATCTTGGGTGACAGACAACTCAATCTGAGTCCTCAGTGAAGTGTGGCTGCCAAAATAAATAAATGTTGTCTTAGGCTGCATTGATAGAAGTATGATATGTAAAGCAGGATGGGTGTTACAGTGCTCCCCAGTGCTGGTCATTATGCACATTGAACATTGTCTCCAAGTAGGGCTTGGCAAGGAAAAATTTTCTACATGCACAGACAGACGGATGTAAAGAGGCTGGGGATGTAAAGAGAGGAATGTAAATATGTCATATGAGGAAAGATTAAAGGAAGCAGAAGGTTTTGCCCCAGGTGGTACAAGGTAACTGTCTTCATATATTTGAGGAACTGTCAAATAGAAGAAAAATTAGACTTATTCTTCAGGCCATATGAGTATAAAGGGGGCATATATATAGAAACCCTACATGAATAAATATGAAGAAGAAAATTTTCTAACAATTAGAGCCTTCCCTGCCTTGATAAGTTCAGTTTATTGTCACAGAAAGTATCCAAGTAAGAACTGGATGACCATGTGGCCGAAGTGGGGCTGGAATAGGTGTCTGTTTAGGACTCTGCCCTCTGAGATGATGTGGTTCTGTCCTGATGCCTTGGTTTTCCTCTTTTCCTATCCTCACAATAACTCAGTGGCCTCAGTGGTCACGCTGCTGTTTCTGCTCACGTGTACCTGTTCTTCCATATATAATTACTAGAGGCCCGATGCACAAAGATTTGTGCAAGAATGGACCTTCCTTCCCCTGGCTGCCAGCAGTGCCTTCGCTTGGGCCGGAGCCGCCTTTCCACCTTCCCACGCTGCCCAGAGGCCTGGAGTGGCTGGGGCCGTGTGGGAATGCCTGCATCATTGCCATGGCGACAACACAAGTATCCCGCCCCCCAGGCCGCTCAGTGCCTGCATATGCAAATTAACCCGTCAGCTTTGTTTGGTTAATTTGCATACTCACTCCTGATTGGCTGATGGGCATCACGAAGTTATGGTCAATTTGCATCTTACTCTTTTATTAGTGTAGATGCTTTCTCTTGTGTTTCTCTCTGTTAGGGATTCCAAACACCACCATTTTCCACTGGTACCTAATTCCCCTTTATTGTCTGACTTCTAGAATATTGAAGTTTCAGTTCTCTGGGCACTGTTAAAGGTCAGATATTTGTCCTCAATCTAAAATTCACTGGGCATGAACAGAATCACATAGGTAAAATGAAGAGAAAATAAAACATTTATTGAGTACCCACTGTGTGTCAGTGCTTTAAATACATTATCTAATATAATCTTCACATTAACCCTAGTAGTTGACATGCTCACTCTCTAAACTTGCTAGCTGAAATGACTTTTATCAACTAATTTAATCTCTTTGTACCTCAGTTTACTCATATGTAATATAGGAATAATATAGTATCTACTTCACGGGATTGTTGTGAGAATTAAATGAGGTAATAAAAAGCTCTTAGCACAGTGTCTGGCACACAATAAAGATTCATTTATTAGCTTAACAATGATATGAAATATCATTATTATTTTACTGCACCATTTTAGAGATTAGTGAGGGTAAACTAGTGTAATTCACAGTAGTTCCCCGAATTCTGATTCAATGGTCAAATCCATTAGAATTAACTGAGCAGTTTTTTAAACTACAGATTCCAAAGTCCCAGTCTGGAGGATCTGATTCAATGTCACTGGGATCTGAGATGCAGTGAAATTTGGGACCTGCTGTCTAATGGGAAAAGCACAGGCTCTGAAGTCCAACATACCTGAGGTCAATGGAGAAGCCAATGGCAGGGCCAGCGAGTTATGCAGGTGTGCTCTCTTTGGAAGGAAGTTGGGAAGTCTTGAGATGGACATGTTAAAGTCCTTGTGGGAAGCCAAGTAGAAATGTGTTGCTATAAATAACAACAACAATATTTACTGTAGGTTTGCAATAAATTTGTTAATTATTATATTATTTTGTGCCAAGCACTGTTCTAAGAGCTTTATACGCATTACCTCATTTAATTCTCCCAAACCTCTATACAGTGGGTACTTCAATTATTCCTATTTTATAGATGGGAAAGCAAAAGCACAGAGAGTTCCTGAGGTCTCAGACTACTTAAGCAGTCTGACCCCAGAGATCACACTCTTACCTACTTCAGTAAATTGCCTTGTCTTTTGGACAATTCCTCTGAAAAACAAAGACAATAATTCAGAGATATGCAGGGTGGGGGGAAAGTAGGCTTACAGTTGTATGAAAAACACAGTTTATTCTTGCATTATTATTAATTAATTATTATATTATTTTTCATGCTAAAAATTGCAAACCTACTTTTGCCCCACCCCGAATATACAGGAGTCATCAATTCAAAGGTGATGAGAGTGTTACTTTTTAAAATTCTCCAATTGATTGGGGTTTCATGGGGGGTGGAGGGAGAGAAAAAATAATTAGGACTCAAAGATAAGGGTGTTGTTTCACATTTAGGGGTTGCAAGAAACAGAAGCCTCTTAAACTAACTTAAGCCCAAAGGGGAGATTTATTGAGAGGAGACAGGGTAGCTCATGGAACCTAGAGAAAGAAGCCCAGCAAGTCCTCACAAAGGACTACTGGAACTGAGGCACCATTAGGTCTGAAGTTCTCATCTCCTCCTCTCTCTAGGCTCATGTGGCCTCTGAAATAGTCTTCTCCCCACCTGTCTGCTTTATGATTCTCTTTTTCTGTAGCTCCACCATTCAACCCATTTGTACATGGGCCTTCATGAATGCTCTCAACAGCTAAGAGGGAGAGAGAGGGAAGGGAAAAGAAGGGGAGAAGATGCTCAAATAGGTAATTCTCAAAGTGGGAGGCATGGGCTGAACAATATTCTCCAAAGGTGCTTACTGACTTGAAAGAAGAATGGGAACAGGAGAAAATAGAGTAACAAGAGCAAAAGGAAAGCAATAAGTGAAGAGTCAGGTACGGAAAAGTTTGGAAGAAAGTTTCAACAGACAGATTTGGAGCAAGATAAAGGAAACTTACATTTGAGAAAAGGGTTTTGGTTAGAACAACAGAGATTTGACTGTAAGAAAGCTGTTTTACTAAAACTACTTCTAGAGTCAGAAGATTTACCAGAGGATATAGGGGAAATCAGGGACAGAAACAAGCGAAGACAGCATGGTGCCAGAGCAGTGAACTCAGTTGAAAGTGGTTTATGTTTACTACCGGTAGTATATGTGTAGTTCGCTTTCTTTTTAAATCCTCATCCGAGAATATTTTTCCCATTGATTCTTTAGAAAGAGTGGAAGAGAGAGGGAAAGAGAGGGGGAAATATCAACGTGAGAGAAACACATTGAATGGTTGCCTCTTGCACAAGCCCAGACCAGGGCCAGGGCCAGAGAGGAGCCTGCAACCAAGGTACATGCCCTTGACCGGAATTGAACCTAGGACCCTTCAGTCCACAGGCCGAAACTCTATCCACTAAACCAAACCGGCGAGGGCTGATTTTTTAAAACCAAGGTTGACCTACATGGGCATTCAAAAATGGGTATTTTAAAAAATCAGACATTAATGGATTAACCAGTGTTTATAACTCTTTCAGCTAGCTGCTTTTTAGAAGACTTTCCTTGGCTCTTTTTTTTTTTTTTTTGGAATGAGATGGTCACAGCAGCTCAGAATGGGAGAGCAGTAATATCTCAGTTGGAATATGTCCTAGACCATGTAATTAAGCTTTAGACAAGATCTTGTCTGCAGACATGGCCAATCTTCCAGAAATCTTGGAATGTCAAAGGGGCTTTTCCATTTGGCTGAGGGGTGTTTGCTAGAGGGAGCTAAAGCGCCAGTGACCACATCATTTCTCAACAGAAGCCCTGGAGAACAAAAAGACAATGTCTTTACAAAGCTGGCATAGTTCTGCCCTACTTCACTAGAGTGAGCAGCACTAAAATTCACTCTCTGGATAATGTTTTTTTTAAGGGAAACATTCATTTCAGTTAGTAAAGCAAAGTGAGGTATTAAGTCAAACTATTTAAGAAATGCATTAACTAAAAAAATTACAATGTCCTTTTGAAAAAGAAAGGGGGGCAGAGGAGATAGATGGGTTGGCAGGAGGGGTGGGGTTTGATCTAACATTATCAAAGCATACTACAAAACTGTGGTCATTAAAATACTCTGGTATTGGTTTAGAAACAGACCAATAGATGAATGAACAGACCCAAAGAACAAAAACATTGAGTATAACATAAAGGTGAATTTTAACTTCTTGGGGAAAAGATGGATTTTCAATAAATGCTATTAAAACAACTAGCTAGCCATTTGGAAACATATAAATCTTTCTCTCTACCCAAATCCTCACACTAAAATATAACCCCCAGTTATTTAGGATTTAAATGTAAAGAGTGATAACAACAAAAACACTAGAGAAAATAAGGGTAAAATTTTTATAAACTTGAAGGCCTTTCTAAGCATAACAAAATTTAGAGACCATAAAAATAAAGGTGAATTACACATACACACACACACACACACACACACACACACACACCATGAACAAAAGAAAGGGACAAACAGCAAATAGGCCCACACAGAATGCACCATACACATTCCAGTTAAAAGGTCAGAAATTGGGGTAGTGAGATGTAAGTGATATTTCTAGGAGTGCTATTTAAACCTGTCATTTATAATAAAAGAATTATTTGTTATAAATCATTACTTCTTATGGAGATGTCTTGTTTCATTGGCCCTATTTTTTTTTCTTTTTCTATTTTTAAAATAAAAGTCATTACTCCGACTCCCCAAGCAATAAAGCCTATTTGAGTCCTCTGCAGCAACTCTGGGCCCTTTACTTTACTCACACAAAAGGTACTGATTCCAAACCTAACTAAGGAAAACTCTCATCTTGCACATGAACATGTGTGCATTTTAAGAATGATTTCTACTCAAATCCCTCCTTCCTCTTTGCAATTAAAAAACAAAGACAAGAACACCATTGCTTCTTTTCAGATTACAAAAGTAATATGTTTACAACAAAATTTTTGGAAAACACAAACATTAGGAAGAAAATAATCTATAATCTTCTTAAGCAGATAGAACCCCTGTTCAAATATTGATGTATTATCTTTGTTGAGATTTCTTTGTAACTATATTATACTGCAACCTAATTTTTATCACATTGAAATTTTTTTTGCCATCCTGCTCTTTAAAATTAATCTATTGTGAACATTACCACATACCATTAAGCCTTTCCTACAACATGTCTAAATTCTATAGCATATTGCATTGTATGAAGGAACCACATACCATTGTACAAAAACCTCATATTGTTTCTAATTTTGTCTTTATTATGAACAGTTTTGAGTAGAGCATAGGCTTATGGGATGGGCCCACACAGCTTTCCTACCCTACATCATTACTGTACTAGGTTTGAAAGACTCCATTAGGATAGACAAGGAATAAAACTCACATCTTTTTCTAAGGTTTTAGTGTTTTCTCCTGCTACTGCTTCTTTGTCATAAATCTTAAGTTAAAGACAAGAAAATTTATATGCTGTCCAGTTAAAAACAAAACCGGAAATGATTATAGGTTGATGAGTGTCTTTAAAAAATTTATTGCCCAATTCCATGTTTCAAAGGGCACTCCAGCTATGAAAAGGATTGACTGACAATAAAAGTTACTATAAATAAAGATATCCAAAACTTGAGTACAAATAGAGTAATTTGTTTTTGGTCATATTGTTATTATTTTAGTCCCCTGTTCTGTCTTTTCCTTTATCCACTGCTGAATTGTTTCTTTGTGCATTTTTACATCTGCCAGAGAGAGGCAAAGAAATACGATCAAATGATGTTACCTTTTAGCCCTTGGGAGATTGGATAGGTAACAAAGGTGAAAGTCATCAGCAAAACAAGGTTGTACAGTGACCCATGTGCTTGTAAATTTCCCTTTCTTAGTGCCTTTGTCCACATTAATCGGTTCACACCTACTTCTCTGCTCAAAGGTCACTTCCTCTTAGAAGCCTTCCCTGACCTCCCAGCCATAAAAAGCACCCTGTACTTCTTCTCTCAAAGCACTATCACCCTTGTAATTTCTTGTCTTCCCACAAGCCATGCCTGCATGGTTCACCCAGGTCTCCCATAACTATCAAACTAGTAGCATCTTAACAAAAACAAATATTGTTTGAATGATGAATAAAAAAAAAATGAAGAGATTGGAAGATGGCAACTGGCAGGAAGGCAGGGAGGGAGAGAGTGTGAGAGAGTGAGGGAACCATAGAGGAGAGTGTAGACATGTGTGGTGTGTGTGTGTATGAGCTAGGGATAGTTAGATTCTGCAGGTCCTCCAAGAGGCTGCCAAACCAGGCAGTCTTAGACGGCAGAGCCCCGCACATAAAGCTGACACTTCTGGGCGACCAGTGTGGGCACAGAGACCATGCCATCTTGAGAAACAGAGCTGCTTGAGACTAGGATCCTGTCCTCAGCACCACCCAGTGGTGTCTCAGATGCAAACCAGGACCCTGCAGCCACTGGGGACAGAGAACTGCGACCACAGCTTCAGACCAACAGACAACAAGAATCCAGACTTCCCGGCCACAGATTTCTGTGAGTCAAAGAGCCTAACCCCCTCCCCGCAGGATCACGGATAGTGGGATAGCGCCATAGTAACTGATAGACCTGCCCCTCACTTGGGCCGCAGCGCGCCTATGGGAATTTGAGCTTGGGAGCGTACTCAGGGACTGCAGCACTGCTACGGGAATTTCAGCTTGCACACACACAGAGACTGAAATCTGCTCCCTGCAATGCAATCGGGTGACCAAACCCAAAGCCCACACAGGGCAGCAGTGCCACCTGACTTCAATTCTGGGCAAGCGCATACGGAAGTCTGTTTTCCACAGGACATACGGAAGTCTGTTTTCCGCAGCGCAGGCACACCACAGTGCTACTGTGCAAACCAGTCCTCCATGATGACCAGGACCCAGATTCTCCCGGCAAGAGGCAGCACTGAGCACCACTGACTTGACTCTGTTTCTTACCGTGTGCGCCTGGGATCCCTGACTCACAGCACATTCACACTAAGAGCCAGTGACTCCAATTCTTGGTGCATGCGCACATGGGGACCCCTATTCTCAGAGAGAAGACGCACAAGGCAACAGAGACTCTGATACTCGAATCTTGGTGCAGACACAGAGAAACTCTGACTCCAGGCACGTGCTAGGGGACTCATTTTCGGCACACACCAACAGCACAGTGCACGCGGGGTCCATGATTCTAGATGCACACATGAGACCACACTGAACTCTGGTAACACTGACCCGGGGCGAGCCTGGTTCCCACCAACCCATGGCAGCCACATGTCCTAGTGTCGGAGCACTTCAGTGACACTCAGGTGGTGCGAAGCTCCCACAGCACATGGCCCAGGTCCACGCGACTCGAAGTTTGAACCTTCTGGTGATAGACAGAATAGGGAGACAACACAATCCCCAGAGAAAAGAAAATGAGGAGTCACCAAGAAAGGAAATTAGTGAAATTGAAGCATGCAACATGACCGAAAAAGAATTCAGAGTAATGGTCGTGGAATTCATACATCGGATGGATGAGAAAATCAACAACCTATGCAAGAATCAGAAAGAAATGAAAAGTGATATAGCTACGATCAAAAACACCATGGAAAGTTTCAACAGTAGACTAGAAGAAGCAGAGGACGAATTAGTGAGTTAGAAGATCAGGTACAGAAACAAGCCCAATCTGAACAGCAACTGGAGAAAAAAATTAAAAAGCAGGAGGAAAGCCTAAGGGAGCTTTGGGACAACAAGAAATGAAGTAACATACATATAATAGGGCTGCCAGAAGGACAAGAAGAGCAGCAAGGATTAGAAAATCTATTTGAAGAAATAATGACAGAAAACTTCCCGAATATGGGGAAGAAAAAAGTTAAACAAGTACAGAGAGTCCCAAGCAGCATCAATCCCAAAAGACCTACACCAAGACACGTCATAATTTCAATGGCAAATATTAACAACAAAGAGAGAATCTTAAAGGCGGCAAGAGAGAGACAGAGGGTTACCTACAAAGGATCCCCCATCAGATTATCAAATGATTTCTCAACAGAAACAGATCAAGCTAGAAGGGAATGGAAGGAGGTATAAAAGTGTTGCAAAGCAAAGGACTGAATCCAAGAATACTCTATCCAGCAAGACTATCAATCAAAATTGAAGGGGGAAATCAGGAGCTTCATAGACAAAAAAAAGGCTAAGGGAGTTTATCACCACCAAACCAGCAATGTAAGAAATGCTAAAAGGAATACTGTAAAAAGAAGAAATAAAAAGGTAAAAAGGAACACAGACACAAAAATAGATATGACTACAAACAAGTACCTTTCAGTAATAACTTTAAACGTAAACGGACTAAATGCTCCAATCAAAAGACATTGAGTGGCTAAATGGATACAAAAACACGACCCATATATATGCTGTCTACAAGAGACCCACCTCAGAACAAGGGACTCACACAGATTGAAAGTGAAGGGATGGAAAAATATCTCTTAGGCAAATGGAAATGAAAAAAAAGCTGAGGTAGCAATACTTATATCTGACAAAACAGACCTCAAAGTGAAGGCCATAACAAGAGATAAGGAAGGCCACTTCATAATACTAAAGGGATCGATACAACAACAGGATATAACCTTGATAAACATATATGCACCCAATGCAGGAGCACCCAAATACATAACAAAACTCCTGGAAGATATCAAGGGAGAGATCGACAACAATACAATCATAGTAGGGGACTTTAATACACCACTGACATCACTGGATAAATTCTCTAGACAAAAAATCAGCAAAGACACAGCAATCCTAAATGACTCACTAGATCAGATGGACTTAACTGACATCTTCAGAACATTGCATCCCAAAGCCATGGAATATACGTTCTTCTCAAGTGCACATGGGACATTTTAAAAAATAGACCACATATTGGGTCACAAGCAAAGTCTCCCCAAATTCAAGAAGATTGAAATCATACCAAGCATCTTCTCAGACCACAATGCCATAAAATTAGAAATAAACTACAATAAAAACAATAAAAAAAAATCAAACACATGAAGACTAAACAGAATGCTATTAAACAATGACTGGGTTACCAGAGAGATCAAGGAAGAAATAAAAAACATCCTGGAAGCTAATGACAACAAAAACACAACAATCCAAAATCTATGGGACACAATGAAAGCAGTCCTAAGAGGGAAGTTCATAGCTCTACAGGCCTACCTCAAAAAGCAAGAAAAAATGGTAGTAAATCATCTAACTCTACAACTCAAAGAATTAGAAAGAGAGCAACAAGAAAAGCCCAGAGTGAGCAGAAGGAAGGAGATAATAAAGATCAGAGCAGAAATAAATGACATAGAGACAAAAAAAAAAAAATAATAATACAAAAGATCAATGAAACCAAGAGCTGGTTCTTTGAAAGGATAAACAAGATTGATGAACCTCTAGCCAGGCTCACCAAGAAGCAAAGAGAGAGGACCCAAATAAACAAAATCAGAAATGAAAGAGGTGAAATAACAACAGACCCCACAGAAATACAAAGGATCGTTAAAAAATACTATGAACAATTCTACTCCAACAAACTAGACAACCTGGAGGAAATGGACATATTCCTAGAAAAATACAACCTTCCAAAACTCAATCAGGAAGATTCTAAAAATCTCAATAGGCCGATAACTATGGATGAAATTGAAGCAGTCATCAAAAAGCTCCCAGCAAACAAAAGCCTGGGCCAGATGGCTTCACAGGAGAGTTTTACCAAACATTCAAGGAAGAACTGAAACCTATCCTCCTCAGACCATTCTAAAAAATTCAAGAGGAAGGAACACTTCCAAGCTCCTTCTATGAAGCCAGCATCACCCTAATACCAAAACCAGATAAAGACAACACAATGAAAGAGAATTACAGGCCAATATCCCTCATGAACATAGATGCCAAAATCCTCAACAAAATTCTAGCAAATCGGATCCAGCACTACATCAGAAAGATCATACCATGACCAAGTAGGATTTATCCCGGGGATGCAAGGATGGTACAATATCTGCAAATCAATAAATGTGATACATCACATAAACAAATTGAGAGGTAAAAATCACATAATCATATCAATTGATGCAGAAAAAGCATTTGACAAAATCCAACACCCCTTCTTGATAAAAACTCTCAGCAAGGTGGGAATAGAAGGATCATACCTCAACATAATAAAAGCCATATATGAAAAACCCACAGCCAACATCATACTCAATGGACAAAAACTAAAACCATTTCCCCTAAGAACAGGAACAAGACAGGGATGCCCACTCTCACCACTCCTGTTCAACATAGTACTGGAAGTACTAGCCATTGCGATCAGACAAGAAGAAGAAATAAAAGGCATCCAAATTGGAAAAGAAGAAGTAAAACTGTCCTTATTTGCAGATGACATGATATTGTACATAGAAAACCCTAAAGACTCCATCAAAAAATTATTAGACTTAATAAATGAACTTGGCAATGTAGCAAGATACAAAATTAATGCCAAGAAATCTATGGCATTTCTTTTCACCAATAGTGAACTTATAGAAAGAGAATCTAAAAAAGCAATCCCATTTACCATCACACCAAAAAAATTAAGATACCTAGGAATAAACTTAACTAAGGAGGTAAAAGACCTATATGCAGAAAACTACAGGACACTGAAAAAAGAGATAGAGGAAGATGTAAACAGATGGAAGAACATACTGTGTTCATGGATTGGTAGAATCAACATCATCAAAATGTCCATACTACCCAAAGCAATCTATAAATTCAATGCAATTCCCATTAAAATACCAAGGGCATATTTCACAGACCTAGAACGAACCTTCAAAAAGTTCATCTGGAATAAAAAAAGACCCCGAATAGCTACAGCAATCCTGAGAAAGAAGAACAAAGTAGGTGGGATCTCAATACCATATTTCAAGCTGTATTACAAAGCCACTGTTCTCAAAACAGCCTGGTACTGGCACAAGAACAGACATATAGATCAATGGAATAGAATAGAGAACCCAGAAATTGACCCAAACCACTATGCTCAATTGATATTTGGCAAAGGAGGCATGAACATACAATGGAGTCAAGACAGTCTCTTCAACAAATGGTGTTGGGAAAATTGGACAGATACATGCAAAAAAATGAAACTAGACCACCAACTTACACCATACACAAAAATAAACTCAAAATGGATAAAGGACTTAAACATAAGATGGGAAACCATAAAAATACTAGAGGAATCCACAGGCAGCGAAATCTCAGACATATGCCGAAGGAACTTCTTCACCGATACTGCTCTCAGGGCAATGGAAACTAAAGAGAAAATAAACAAATAGGACTACATCAAAATAAAAAGCTTTTGCACAGCAAAAGAAACCATCAACAAAACAACAAGAAAGCCCACTGCATGGGAGAACATATTTGCCAATGTCATCACCGATAAGGGTTTAATCTCCAACATTTACAGGGAACTCATACAACTTAACAAAAGGAAGATAAACAATCCAATCAAAAAATGGGCAAAGGACCTAAATAGACACTTTTCGAAGGAGGACAGAAGGAAGGCCAAGAGACATATGAAAACATGCTCAAAGTCACTAATTATCCAAGAGATGCATATCAAAACAACAATGTGGTATCATCTCACACCTGTCAGAATGGCTATCATCAACAAATCAACAAAGGACAAGTGTTGGCGAGGATGCAGAGAAAAAGGAATTCTTTTGCACTGCTGGTGGGAATGCAGACTGGTGCAGCCACTGTAGAGAACAGTATGGAGTTTCCTCAAAAAACTAAAAATGGAACTCCCATTTGACCCAGTGATCCGACTTCCAGGAATATATCCCAAGAAACTAGAAACACCAATCAGAAAGGATATATGCACCCCTATGTTCATAGCAGCACAATTTACCATAGCTAAGATCTGGAAACAGCCTAAGTGCCCATCAGCAGATGAGTGGATTAAAAAACTGTGGTACATCTACACAATGGAATACTACGCTGCAGTAAAAAAGAAGGAGTTCTTACCATTTGCAACAGCATGGATGGAACTGGAGAGCATTATGCTAAGTGAAATAAGCCAGTCAGAGAAAGATAAATATCACATGATCTCACTCATTTGTGGAATATAATGAACAACATAAACTGATGAACAGAGACAGATCCAGAGACAGAGAAGCATTGATCATACTGCCAAACCTCAGAGGGAAGATAGGGAAGGGTGGGGGAAAGGAGGAGAGATCAACCAAAGGACTTGTATGCATGAATATAAGCTTAACCAATGGACACAAACACCAGGGGGATGAGGGCATGAGTGTGTGTGGGGGGAAGGTTGGGGGGTTAATGGAGGGATGAAGACACATATGTAATACCTTAATCAATAAAGAAATTTAAACAAACAAACAAAAAAACAATGAAGAGATGTAAAAGTGAGCTGTACTTCTTCCATAGTATACACAAGACAATTCCTTTCATAGAAAAATGTAGGAATCACTCCCTCAATTAACTCTCATCAGAGAAAACTCCCACCTCATATACTCCTCCATTCTCTTCCCCTGAGGCAAGGGCCTTATCAGCATCTGGGAAGGCTGACAGGACTCTGGTTTGTTACAATGTTTAGGAGTTAACCTTCCCAGGTAGGTGAAGTTGAAATTCTTGGCAACCTCCCTATTAAAATCACATTTCTTCCCCACCTTTGGCTAATCCTAGGAATTAAAGATATATCTGATAAACAACAGTTTCATTGTTCCAGGGAAAAAGAATACATTAGGCCTCCCATTCTATTTAATACTTCAGGCTGGGCCTTAAGCATTCAGCTGTCTTCATTTGCAAGGCATAGAATATTTTCACATTCCATAAACTGGCTATTGAACAACGATGAATGAATGAAGTACAATGCAACTATTTTTAGTATGGTAGTTGTAATTAAAAGGCAGTGGGATGATAACCTTGCCCAAGCATGCCTGAGGTCTCCTTTCCATTTTCTCAAAACAAGAACTTTCTATGTCTGGCTGCAGAGACTTGTTGCTTATTTTCCTTTTGGTGAAGAATAGGTAACACTGACATTCTTCTCAAACCAAGTGAATGGCACATCTGAAATTGTGGTTTTGGCTAGACACAATCCTTCCTTCTCTCTCCATTTCTCCATTTGCACATTCTGGGGATAAAATTTCTTTTCCATATATGGTGGTAAATTACCATGAACCAAATCAATTTCTTGATCCTTCCTTATCCTCCTACATACCCATTTTTCTGAAGTCAAAGGGCTTTTCCTTAGTTTTCAGTCTCCTTGACTTAATAATAATTCTATTATCCATCTATACTTTTTAGTTTAGAATAGGTTATTATTATTTAAGAAGAGACAGGAAGCATATCTAATAATAATAATAAATAACACTTTTATAATTCTTACTATATGCTAAGTATTATTCTAAGCACTCATATATATGGTCTCAACCTAACACAAGTGACAGAACAACTCTGGAGGTAGGTCTCTATTTTATCCTAATTTTAAACCTTGGTTAAATAACTTGTCCAAGGTTTCTAGCAAGTAAATGGCAGAGCCTGAAATCAAAACCAGGTATCTGGCTTCAGAGTTTCTGCTCTCAACTCATGTCTGTCCTGGCAGAAGCAACCTTGGGACTCCAGCATTATTCACCATTTGTGGGTGAGGCCACTGAGGCTTGGGTAGGCAAAATTATTTTCCCAACATTGTAAACCTGGTAAGCAGCTAACCTAGATTTCAAACGGGCTTCAGGTCTTTTTGGCTCTAATATCTGTGTTCTTTCCGTCCCCGAAATACTGCTGCCTCTGCACTTTTTTTTTTTTTTTTTACATTTTATTGATTTTTTACAGAGAGGAAGGGAGAGGGATAGAGAGTTAGAAACATCGATGAGAGAGAAACATTGATCAGCTGCCTCCTGCACACCCCCTACTGGGGATGTGCCTGCAACCAAAGTACATGCCCTTGACCGGAATCGAACCTGGGACCCTTTAGTCCGCAGGCCGACGCTCTATCCACTGAGCCAAACCGGTCAGGGCGACCTCTGCACTTTTTATTCTGACTGTCCTTTTAAGTGTATCATTGCTCAACTAGACTTGTGTGGGCTAGTGTCATAACCCAGCCATCGCGCCCTAGCCGGTTTGGCTCGGTGGATAGAGCGTCGGCCTGCAGACTGAAGGGTCCCAGGTTCGATTCCGGTCAAGGGCATGTACCTTGGTTGCGGGCACATCCCCAGTAGGGGGCATGCAGGAGGCAGCTGATTGATGTTTCTCTCTCATCGATGTTTCTAACTCTCTATCCCTCTCCCTTCCTCTCTGTAAAAAAATCAATAAAATATATTTAAAAACAACAACACACACACAAAAACAGCCATCGCAAAGAACCTTCTTTTCCCCATGAGAAAATGTTTTCATACTTCCAAAGGATCACCTTATAATGACTGTTTGCAATTCACCACATGTGGAAGTTATGGGTTAATCAAGACTAAGACAATAGGATCCTATTCTAAAATGTTAGGTACCACAGTCTTTCGAAGGGCAAACATTCCACTTTTGTATCTTATTCTGCAAAGGGTCTGTCAGGTTGGTTGAACTAGAAAAATACATTTTCTCTAAAATGAAAGAATAGAAAAACAAAAAACACAAATAATGCTTTAATATATTTCTTGGTTCCTTATTAACCGTGCTTCTAAACTGTGCTTATCCTCTGCAAAGCAAGCAGCAAGAGGCCATTAACTGCAATGCAGAAAGCTTTTTTTTTTTTTTTTTAAGCTTCCCTCTCCAAGTTTCTGTTTGCAGGTAAGTCCTTGGAGCACACTTGAACACACTGGGGAGAAGGCACTACACTAGCTTGCCTGGAGAATGAATAAAGATAAAAGCTCTTTGGAAAACAAGCAGTCAAACCTGATTATCGTAGGACCCTGTAGAATAATATATCACTCATATATTTTTGTACACATCAAGACCCAAAGGGCTTCATGTACATTTTTATTTTTGTTTCAGCAAATTTTAAACTGAAGTGCAACTTCCATGTTCAGCAATAAAGAGGCTTTTGCTGTGCTTTGAAATTTGCTGTCATCTGTTTCCTGTGCATTACTGTTTTTAAGACCAATTCAGCCAATGAAAGATTCTTGCTTGCTCTCTCCTGCTCGGGTCATTAAACCTTATTTATTGAACAGTGTTCTTCCTCTCATTAGGTGCTGCCCATTTAAAAATATCTAGCCTTTAGATATTTTTAAAAAGTGGCTACAAACCTTAAAATGGAAACATTTTAAGTACTGGTTAAAAGAATATGCTTGAAAATCCATTAGCAAGGGAACCACCCTTGCAATGAAACATTAAAATGAGCTATATGTGTATTTGACATTTTCTTCACAAAAAAAATTCTAAGACTCAGATTTAAGAATGCCTGGTGCTCTGGCCAGTGTGGCTCAGTGGTAGAGCGTCAGCCTGCACACTGAAGGGTTTCAGATTTGATTCCAGGTTAAGGGCACATACCTGGTTGCAGGTTGGTTCCCTGACCCTGGTTAGGGCAAATTCAGGAGGCAACTAATCAATGTGTCTCTCTCACATCGATGTTTCTCTTTTTCCACTGTCTCTAAGAAACAACGGATATCCTCAGGTGAGGATTAACAAACAAATAAATAAAAAGAATGACTGGTACTTTGTGTTAAAACCATTTCAAATCTGGTGTATATATATTACTAATGTTAATGGAAACATTTATTTTTTATAGGTACGTTATTCAACAAATAAAACTGCTATTCTTTCTCTTTCTCTATTTGTTGGCACACTTCTCAAAAAACGTTGTCTATATGTGTGGCCTGTTATTCACTTCAGAAACCTTCCTTATCCTCCTATGTACCCATTTTTCTGAATGACATCCTAAAGTCAAATGGCTTTTGCCTTAGTCCTCAGTCTCCTTTACTTAAAAACAACCATGAACAGAGTTTAATGTTGTAAAAATAATTGTCAAAGCTAATTTGACATATTTTAAGTGATATGCAAAATAGTATTTTGTTGCATAGTAATGGGGCATAAATATTAAATAGATATGGTAAAAAGCTTTGACAGTGTTACTTTTTACCCAGTCTAATAAATTTTTATTTTTCAGTTGTTCTTTTTGCTTTATTTGATCAAATATTAAATTTCAGCCCTAACCGGTTTGGCTCAGTAGATACAGTGTCAGCCTGCAGACTCAAAGGTCCCAGGTTCAATTCCGGTCAAGGGCATATACCTTGGTTGCATGCATATCCCCTGTGGGGGGTGTGCAGGAGGCAGCTGATCGATGTTTCACTCTCATCGATGTTTCTAACTCTCTGTCCCTCTCCTTCCTCTCTGTAAAAAATCAATAAAACATATATTAAATTTTTTTTTTAATTTCATTTTATGTTATCTGTCAATCATCATGCTAAAATTCTTATACATATTATTTTACTTAGTCCTTACATGCTAAGATTATTGTCTTTATTTTACCAATAATGAAACAGAGGCTCAGAATGATTAATTTATCCAAGATTACATGGCTAATGGTGGAGCAAAGATCTGAACCCATCTTTGTCAGGCAATAAAGTATTTGCTCCCAACTCTCAATACCTACACACAGTGTCAATTGTGATAGTTTTTCCTGGCATCACATTCAACATATCTATGTAGCCAATTAGTTGGTCTGGCAGTCAATAAACATTTAAGTATTATGTGAAATTCCAAGATCAATAAGACACAGTCCCATCTCTCCAGGCATTTGTGGTCTGGTAAGGAATATAGGTCAATAAACAAATTCATAGACCAATACTAGTAAGATACTTATCATAATAGTGCAATGTATTAAGTGTTGTGAGAGTGGGAAATACCCAAAATCTGCCTGGGGAAGTGAGGAAAGTTGTCAGAAAGTGATTTTGATTTAAATAGAGACTTGAAGGACACAGAAAAGTTTGCAGGCAGAGAAGGGATGAATTAGGATCAAAGGCAGCTGGGGTCCAACATGGCGAAGCTGATGTTACTATGCCTTCAGATTCCTCTGTCCCACCAAACCTCTAGAGTTTGTGCGCTTAACTGGAAGACCTGCTGACTTGTCCTTATCAAGGAGAACAATATATCTTAGAGATAAGAGGTATCAGATTCTTCTGACTTAATACTCTATTAATGCTCCATTCCCCTTCCTCCTTGATGTTCTTTTCCAGTGGTTCTCAAAATGTGGTCCCTGGAACACCAGCAGCAGCATCACCTGGGAACTTGTTAGCCATGGAAAATCCTAGACCCTGCTCCAGATTAACTGAATTGAAAATTCAGCAGTCTGTTTTAATAAGCCCTCCAGGTGAGTCTGATACACACCAGTCTGATAACTACTGCCCTGCACTCACTCTCCTCTGTATGCTTCAGAATAGTAAAGCTGATTTTCACAAAGTGTCTGTTTTATTCACCCTTGCACATCCAGCACTTAGGCCAGCATTGAACACAGAGTAGATGTTTAATAGATGTTTGTGGAGAGAAATAATGATTGGGTAATTAAAAAATTAATTACACAAGTGTACAGAAAGCTTCAGGTTCCAATATTCCTACAAGAGCTAATGTAATTCCATGAAATTGTAAATGTCTGATAAGAATGGGAGGGGCCAAATGTGAGAGGTCTTGGAAGGGAAAGAGAATGAACATTTGTTGAGCACTAACTACCGGTATGTACAAGGCGCTATTTAGAGTCTTTCTAATATCTTCACAACAACCCCAAGAGCTAGCTATTAGCACCCTCACCTGAAAGATTAAAACACCACAAAACCAGTATTACAGGAAATATTGAAGGGTATTCTTTAAGAAGAGGAAGAAGAAGAAGAAAAAAAGATTAAAAATATGAACAATAAATACATAGCTATCAACAATTGCATCTAAAAATCAAAATAAATAAACAAGAAATCTAATGGGGAAAAAACAACTGGTGAGTAAAACAGAACCAGAGGCACAGAAACATGAAACAGACTGATGGAAATCTCAGGGGGAAGGGGGTAGGGGGAAGGGGAAAGGGGAGGGAGGGTGGGAAGAGGTTAACCAAAGATCTTACCTGTGGACACAGACAGGGTGGTGAAGGCCTGAAGGCCTGGGGCAGGGTGGGAACCGGGTGGAGGCCAATGGGGAGGAAAGGGGGGACATCTGTAACTGTAATACTCTCAACAATAAAGGTTCAACACACACACACACACTCTGATGCTCAGAGAGGAAGTGGTCCCAGAGTCACACAGCTGGTGGGGGAGGGAGGGGAGGAGGGACAAACCAGGGCCCTCTGGCTTCTTACTCTTTTTCCTAAAGACCACTAGCAGTCAGGGAAGGGATAAATGGAAGCAGAAAGCCTTGAGGGAAAGACAAACTCCTGTAACCACAACTTTGCTTCTCTTCATCACGGTCACCTCCATACATCTGGTCAGGTAACCTGTGAGCAGTGGCTTCTTAGGCATTTTATACCATTGTTGGGCTCTTCTTCAGAACCCTCCCCCTCTCCATCGGCCCTGACATCACACATGTCCCATCTTCTCCAGTCTGAACGTCTCAGCTACCTGCATGGAGCCTGAGTGGACTGGCCAGTCCTGTCCATGTCTGGGCTGGGTGAGGTTTCCCATGCCGGGCCAAATTATGCTGCAGACGCCACTCCTGATGTTGCCCTTTGTGAATTCCTTTAAGTTTCAGTTTGCAAGCATAATCCACCTGGAACCCAAATATTTTGGTTCCCAGAAATTGCTTTTCTTTTCCTTCTTTCCCTGTCCTTGAAGGATTTTGTCCATTCTGAGAGCTTCAATAACATTTGCATGGTTCTCTGACTGGCAGCTCTAGCCCCGGTCTGGCCTTGAGTTTCACTACTGCATTTAGCTACCTACTGGATGTTTCACTGGGGCGTCCTGCCTTCACTTTAAATGCAACCTGTTTGAATGGAGCTCATTAATTTATTTTGTAACTTAACTTTCCTTCCCAAACTGTTACTGTTTCTGTCATTGGCACCGCATTCTACTTGTCATCAGGCTTTTAAGCCTACTCACTTGAGTACTTAACTTTTTTTCTTCCTTTGTAGTTTTTCTCTCTACCTACTCCCTCCCTCTCTTCCATTCTTCCTTCCTTCCTTTCTCTTCCCCTCTCTCTCCTCTTCCTGTTTCCACAAGAATTTATTGAGCACTTACTATGTGACAGCCCAGGCTTATCTTTGCCTTCCTGGAACCTAATTTTAAAAAAGACAGAAAGCCCACAAGCCAGCAATAAACTAATAAACTTGTGACAAGTACGGTGAAATAAATAAACAGTGGCTATGTAGAGATTAATGAAGGGGGTGGCCAGGAGAGTAAAATAGAATCAGAGGCATAGAAACATGAAACAGACTGATGGAATTCTCAGGGGGAAGGGGGTGGGGTGGTGGGAAAGGGGAGGGAGGGTGGGAAGAGATTAACCAAAGATCATTCTGAAGAGGCCACATTTAAGCTGAGACCTGTGGGGAGCAGGAAACGTGGGAGGGTGGGGCTGAGGCCCTTTGGGGGCCTAATAAACTGGAGAAAAAGTAGAGGACAGAAGTAGGCAGTGGCAGATCATGTGCAACAAGGCGGACAAGTAAGGAGAATGACTTCATTCAAAGCGCTGTGGAAGCTTTCAAAGAGATTCATGTGAGGAGTGGCCTAATCTAAATTCCACTTTAGAGGAATGATGGAGTGGACATTGTTCTTCCCAGCTGTTCTCTGTAGGAAGAATTGGAGAAGTGAGGAAAACTGAATTTCTCTTTATCTCTTAGCATCTTCCTGATTGGATGCCCTTCTAATTAGGACTGCTACTTTCCCTTCTACCAAAAGGGAGAGCATTAGCTTCTGCACCACTCAACAACTAGATTTCAGAGAGAGAGGGTCTGGGGCATTGATGATGAGCAACACCATCATCATCATCATCAACAGTAAAGCTTTATTGAGTGTTACTATATACACTCAATATGAATACTTACATGTTTATGTTTTAACTAGAGGCCCGGTGCATAAAATTCATGCAGGGGGGTGGGCCCTCAGCTCAGCCTGCACCTTCTCCAATCTGGGACCCCTTGGGGGATGTCCGACTGCCGGTTTAGGCCTGATCGGGATGGGCTTAAACTGGCAGTTGGACATCCCCCTCACAATCCTGGAAGGCTGGCTCCTAATTGCTCACCTGCCTGCCTGCCTGGTTGCTCCTAACTGCCCCCCCCCCCGCTTTCCTGGTTGCCCCTAACTGCCCCCCACTGCCAGCCAGGTCGCCCCCAACTGCCCCCTCCCTGCCAGCCTCGTCGCTCCTAACTGTCCCTCCCCACCAGCCTGGTCACCCCTTACTGCCCCCCCTGCCAGCCTGGTCGGCCCTAACTGTCCCCCTGCTGGCCTGGTTGCACCCAACTGCACCCCCCCCCCCCCCCGGCAGGCCTGGTCGCCCCTAACTGCTCCCCCGCCCCTGCCGGCCTGGTTGCCTCTTTCTGCCCCCCCCTGCTGGCCTGGTCACCCCCAATGGCCCCCCTCTGCCAGCCTGGTTGCCCCTAACTGCCCCCCTGCTGGCCTGGTTGCCCCTCAGTCGCCCCCCCGCCCCCACCAGCCAGCCTGGTCACCCCATGCAGCCTGATGTTGTCGTTTGGTCATCCCTCACTAACCCCCCTGCTGGCCTGGTCGTAGGCAGTCATCTTGTGAGGGCATGATAGTCAATTTTCATATTACCTCTTTATTATATAGGATGCTCAAAAGGGGGTATATGATTATCTTTGTTTCACAGGTAAGAACAGAGAGGTTGATTAAGTTGCTCAAAGTCACACAGCTGCCAAAACAAAAAAAAGCAGACACCATTTCCAAATAAACATGGTCAGGCTTTGATTATTTTTTCTTCTTAGTGTTTTTCATATTCATGGAAAATTTACATTGTATGAAACTACACAAAGTAGAACGTTAAAGCTCCCCATAATATTGCCTCTAAGATGTGGTCTTGAACTTTCCCTATGGTTTTGCCCCCAGCAATACTTCATATTAGCATTGCTGATAAGTTCTCGGATACCCAGGTCCTAGAAGGGGCTAGTCCTCTGTGAAGCTGGTTTAGAAACAAAGGGATATGGAGCCACTTTCTTACCATCTACAGAAAGCAGACGCCAAATTGTTCTGCCTCCAAAAGGAGCCACACCCATTTGGGGTGAAAGAATTCTAGCGAGTCTACATCACTGCTTGCAGGATAGGTCAAAAACAGCAGGAAGAGGACAATGAGAAGTTACCTACACCAACAACTGAACAAGAAAAATTTAGAGGCGAAATCTGGTTGTTCATTCCTCCTAATTTCCATGTCTCATTAAGAGACATCATTTGGATTTCCTCTGTAGCAAAACTACAACTTCAGCAGGAAAACTAAAACAACAAAATGATATTCTGGTATCGTTTCATAATTCTGAATAAAATTTGGAGGTGTTTAAATTTCTAAATCCTATAGTACAAAAGCAGTTTTCCAAGCAGGGCTAGGCCATGCTCTCTGTTGAATAGGAAAACTAATTAGCATCCTGTATGAACTATCTTGTCTTTTTTTAGGACCGGAAATCAAATGGGAAGGGTTCCCTCCTGTTCCAAGTGAGTTCCAGAAGAATTACTCATGTTCCTTAACCTATGAGTCAGACAGGAGTCTAGGAGAATGTTTCCAAAACAGGCAGACAATTAAATAAACATAGCAATTGATAATGTGATAGTCTGGAGAGGCAGTGGCTGCACTTGGCCAAAGCAAGTGATCAGGTCTACAGCGAGAGGACCATAAACCTGGGATGACTGAATTCCCTGCAGAATTCATGGATAACTGGAGCTCAGCAAACCAACTCGAAGCATTTCCTGAACGTGAACGTCCATGAGGTTTGTTTTCTGAGCCTTTATTCAATGTCATTGATTTTGTGTAGGATTATAGCATCTTTCCCCCAAGTGACTCAAGTGGCTGACTGCCATCACACTGCACGGCCTGGCTCTCTGAAAGCTTTGGCTATCCCTGTGTTTTGACATCTCACAACACAGGATGTTAATCATTTCTGGATGGCGCTGGGTCTGCTCCCAGCGTCCATGTTAGCCACTGTTGATCTGCAGCCAGAAAAATAGCTTCTAAATGACAGAGGCTTTCCCGATTCAAAATATAAAGTAATCAAGAGAGCTCAGCTCAGGAAATAACCCAGTACCAAGCTGGATTCTCTCCTGGGCACATAAAGGATAGCCTCCTTTTTGCTCCCTCTAAAAAGGAGTCTGAAGCCAGGTTTCAGCTCTGTCTGAGCCTGCGAAGGGCCTACAGGCATCTCTTGAGCAGGGGTGTCAGATGAGGGCATTACACCACCTTCCTGATTCCTCTCATCTCTAGGGAAAACAGCAAAGTGGGTGTGCAGGGTCCACCCTGCCGCGGAGGAAGAGTAAGGGCTGACTGGTGTTTTTCTCCATCCCCATTAAGCTCTCTGGGGTACAGAGACCAGGCAGGGGTGAGGGTGGGGTCCTTCCTCCATACAGGAGGCAGAATAAACTTACTAAACACTGCTCTGACCACCTCCCGTCTCCTACAAACCTTAAAGGGAACCCTCCCCCGCCACACACACACCTACTGCAGAAATTCCAAAGTTATCCTAAGCCATTCAAGGCCCTTCACTCTTTGACTGTCTGCCTAACTTTCAGCTTCATAGGACCTAGGTATCCGAGAACTTATCAGCAATGCCTATATGAAGTATTGCTGGGGGCAAAACCATAGGGAAAGTTCAAGATCACATCTTAGAGACAGTATTATGGGGAGATTTAACTTTCTACTTTGTGTAGTTTCATACAATGTAAATCTTCCATGAGTATGAAAAACACTAAGAAGAAAAAATAATCGAAGCCTGACCATGTTTATTTGGAAATGGTCTCTGTTCTTTTTTTGTCTTAGTAGCTGTGTGACTTTGAGCAACTTAATCAACCTCTCTGTTCTTACCTGTGAAATAAAGAGAATCATATACCCCCTTTTGAGCATTAAAACATAAACATGTAAGTATTCATATTGAGTATATATAGTAATACTCAATAAAGCTTTACTGTTGTTGATGATGACAGTGTTGCTCATCACGAATGCCCCAAACCCTCTTTCTCGGTGTACTGTCAGCTCTGCTTTCTTCTTTCATGCTACTCCTTCTACCTGGAATGCCGTCTGCATACTCTCGACTTCTTCCCCAACCCTCCAACATCACCTCTTGCTGCAGGCGGGCTCCTATTCCCACCCATTGCTGAGCCCCTTGTTCCCTGACCTCTGTTCCCATCACATTATAGGCAGCTCTCTTCGAACAGTTATTACTTCTATGGGATTGTTCCACGTGTCAATCTTCCCTCTTGGACTGTGAGCTCTATCTTTGTCTGTTCTATCTTTGTCTCTTAAAAAACTGACAATGCTTAATTGAATCGAGGAGAATTTTACACATCAGTTTTTATGCATTTGGTATTCAGATAATAGCCCAAAGTTTAAAAGAAGCTGCACTTGAACAGGTTAGGCCCAATGCTCTCCTCCTTCCTGGCAGCTTTTTGCAATTTCAACCTGACTTTCAGTAAAATTTATGGTATTCAGTTTAAAAAAGCGAATAGTTTCAGGGTGCATGGATTTCTGTGTTTAAGTGTTCAAGATAGGAACAGATAGCATACCTATATTATACTCCAAATTTCTCTCTCTTACACACACACACACACACACACACACACACACACACACTGCCCACAGAGATAGAAATTCCTAATAGTACATGAATGAAGCATAAGTTATAACATTTAGTATATAATAAAATTTTAAATGCCATGTCATTAAAAAAGCTGATTAGTTGGCAGGTGTTTACAGGAGGGTGCGGCAGGTCCTCAGCAGGGCTGGGTGCCATAAAGGGACACCGGAGAAGGCAAATGCAGGGTGTTATTTTGGAAATAGTCACACCAATCTGTCTTCCATTCTTAACCAAGCCTTTTTCTTTCTCAGTGTTTGTACATGCTGTTCTCTTTGCCCTTTACCTAACCCATTTATTAAGTGAGCCTACATCCTTCAGGTTTCAGCTTAAACATAACTGCCTCAGAGGGGTCTTTCTAGACCCAACCGCCTCATACTCTATTTCAGCACTGTTGGTATTTTCTTTAAGGCCCTTGCCAATTATTTTATTTTATTATTTTATTATTTAAAAAAATTATGTCTGACTCGGACTGAAAGCAACTTGAAAGGAGGTAGATTCTTGTAAGTTTTTTTTAGTTGTATGCACAACACATAGTAGGTGCTCAGTAAATACTTTTGGGCAACATTTCATTTGGAACTTAGAGGAGTTTATTTCATGAACTCAGTACCTTTTCCTGCCTGGTCAGCAAGCTGGTCCCCTGCCCCCTGGACTTGCTTCCCAGGTGTGTACCTCTCTCATCCCGGGAATGCCTTTCATTACCTTCTCCACTTAACCACAGTCCTGTGAGAGGCAACTAATCGATATGTCTCTCTCACATCTCTCCCTCCCACCCCTGCACCCCCTTTCACTCTCTAAAGAAATAAATGGAAAGAATATCCTTGGGTGAGGATTAAAAATAATAATAATATTGACAATAAATTGAAAACTGTGGTAAAGTGCACATAACATGAAATTTACCACCTTAACCATTTTAAGTGTGTAGTTCAGTGGCATTAAGTACATTCACATTATTGTGCAGCCATCACCACCACTCATCTTCAGAACTCTTTTTATCTTGCAAAACTGAAACTCTGGAAATAATATTCAAATATTATTAAATATTACTAAATATCCTCTTTCCATTTTCCTCTCTCCTAGCCCCTAGTATGAAAAACATTTTCTGTCTCTATGCACTTGACTACTGTCATGGCTTTTAAAAGTATGCATATAAACTTCTGGTTGCAACAGAGGTTAAACATATTTTACCGAATGTGTAGCTTGCTTTTTAAACTTACAATATTTCTTGTCACATAGAAGGTATACATTTAATATATATATATATATATATATATATATATATATATATATATATATTATTGATTTTTTACAGAGGGGAAGGGAGAGAGATAGAAAGTTAGAAACATCGATGAGAGTGAAACATCGATCAGCTGTCTCCTGCACACCCACTACTGGGGATGTGCCCACAACCAAGGTACATGCCCTTGACTGGAATTGAACCTGGGACCCTTCAGTCCACAGGCTGATGCTCTATCCACTGAGCCAAACCAGTTAGGGCGGTACACATTTTTTAAAGCTTCACATTTTATGACAGTAAATATGACCATCATTTGCTTTATGGCTTTTGAGGTTTATATTTTGTTTGAAGAACCACCTTACCCTAAAATACTAGTAATCATATATTTTCCTGATTTCTTCATGTAATCAAAGTACTCTAGTCATACTTGTATTTCAGCACTTCTCCTTTTGTATTGTAATGAATATCAACAACTAGTGTTAAGAGAACCGTGTTCCAGGGATTAAGTTCTCTTCATGTATTATATCTCATTTAATCTTCATAGCAAGTCAATGAGGTGAGTTCTAATATCCCTGTTTAATGATGAGACCATTGAGGCTCAGAGAATTTTTAAAACTTATCACTCCACGTGGCAAGTGGCAAAGCTGTGATTTGAACCTGAGCAATCTGACTATACTCTCACCACAAAGTTATCGTCTCTGTTAAGCGGTACTCCTCAAGGCTGTGAATGCCGTCTTATCTGTATTTCAACTCTAGTGCATAGGTTCTCAACAATTATTTTTGGAGTGAGTTAATTCTCATTATTTCAACTCAGCATTCTATGCACAGCCTCAGATATTGCCATTCCTCTCTCTCCCTCCTCAGCTAATCCTCTATGAATCCAGTCTTGACCTTCCTGCTATGCACAAAGCACTGCTTCCTTTGCACTGGGAATTAGCTCCCCTGGGTGGTCAGTGATCTCAAGCATTACTGCTGCTGTCTCCAGGAAATCTGACTGCTTGTCAAAACATTGCTCTCTTCACAGAGTTCCCTGCTGGAACAACTCACACTCCATCTCTCTGTCCTCTCTCCTCTTTAAGGAATGATAATGATGCACCTTCCTCGCTGGCTCATGGACCATGATTCTGTCATTGTCCTGCAGTGGCCTTTCCTCTCTGGAGTCCACTCCATTCATTTAGCTCTCCCAAAGCTATGACTTACTGATTTCTGGGTGGTCCCCCTCCTCCCTTAATTCTAGAGCCAGGCTCACAGTCGTCTTCTCTCTAGCTTTTCTCATCTCCCTTAAACACTCCCACCCTTGTATTGATGACCTTTTCAAAGCTCTGGCCTCAAAACCTCTATTTTCACAATCAGATATCCTTCCCTTCCTAATGTTATCTTACATCAGTCCAGTCCTGACCCCTGACTTAGTCACTGCAAAGATGTGCCTTTCTTGTCTGGCTCTCTTGTTTTTCTCCCTGCCCTCAATTCTCACCCCCTTCCTAACCCACCCCCACCCCTGTTGCTAATTTCTAGGCCTGGACAAACCCTTTCTATTGTCTCTGCTCCTCCCATTGCTGGGGAAGTTCAGGAAACTGTTTGGATCCATTACAAATTCATCTGGCTCCACTTCGGAAGGACCCTCCCTGCTGCTTGGCCACCTTCTCACAGCCACCAACACGCTTCCTCCTCCACTTTATAGCATCTCTTCTAAACCTTTCAATCTCTCAGAGCTGAACTCCACTTTCAAAGATGCCTTTGCCTCCTCCTAGACTATGGAGGTCAGGGCATCTCACTTGAGTTCTCTCAACTACCCTGCCCTCTACCACATCCCCTTCTTACCCATCTCAGAGGGGTAAATCTCTTCCCCTTTATCCTTTGGGGTGTTTATGAAGTATAATGGAGAAAACGGGCTTGAAATCAGCTCAGGTATCAAGTGGTTTTGTGTCCTGGAACAAAATTTACTCAGTATTTCAAGTCTTACTTTCTTTACCTATAAGTGGGGGTGAGAATAGTACCTGACTCACCCTAGCCAGTTTGGCTCAGTGGATAGAGCGTCGGCCTGCAGACTGAAGGGTCCCAGGTTCTATTCCGGTCAAGGGCACATGCCGAGGTTATGGGCTCGATCCCCAATAGGGGGCGTGAAGGAGGCAGCGGATCAATGATTCTCTCTCATCATTGATGTTTTCTTATCTCTCTCCCTCTCTCTTCCTCTCTGAAATCAATAAATATATATAATATATATATACTGATGGCCAGATTATTATGATCTTTGAATGCATAATAATCTGGCCACTCATTGTATATTCTATATAATAAAAGGCTAATATGCAAACTGTCCCCTCAACCAGGAGTTCGACCAGCAGGCAGGCCGGCCAACTGCCCATGTCCCCTCTCCCTGGTCAGGCTGGCCAGACCCCACCCATACACGAATTCATGCACTGAGCCTCTAATATATACATATGCGTTCAGAGATAATAATCTGGCCACTCAGTGTGTGTGTGTGTGTGTGTGTGTGTGTGTGTGTGTGTGTGTGTGTTAGTACCTTCCTCAAAGGGATATGTAGAGAGGATTTCATGGCCCTCATGTGTGGCATGAGGCATCTGCCTAGAATTTCTGAGTTTTCTCCCACCACCACACCTCCAACTTCTCCACTTGAGTCCCCAATCCCATTCCTTTCCCTTCAGGTTCTTTGCCCCATCAATTTACCTCCTACTTATTTATCAATATTTTTATCTTTCTTTTTTACTAAATGTTGTTTCTTGACTTCTAAAAATGTGAACTTCTCCTTTACCCCCCAAATCTTTCTTGTGACTCTGTTAACAACTTCAGCCCCATCCTCCTCCCCAGCCCCTTTCTTAATTTTTCTGACAAATCCCTTGAAAGAGCAGTCTCACTAGCTGATTCTCTTTCTCTCCCAACCACTCTCTCCTACATGCTTTGCTGTCGGGCCTCACCACCTCTTCTCCCTCCCTCATCACCGTATTTAAATGGATTCCTGAAGTCACAATCATCCAGGCCCTTGGATTCTTCAGCTGCCACATTCGGCTGCTGCAGACTGCTGCATAGGACAGCGACAATGCCCTGCTTCTGCTGGGGAAAACCGCCCTGCCCTCAGGTCACTCTACATTTTTTGGTTCTCTTCCTTATCCTTCAGTTCATGGTTTTATCATGTTTTATTGAGCATCTATTATATCCCACAACTGTGCTAGGTGCCAGGGATACAGTGGTGAACAACACAGACATCAGCATTGGCCCATTGGCCCCTGAAGTGTGTAGCCTAAGAGGTCAGACAGACAAATATTCATACATTCTCTATTAGCTACCTGCTCTGTGTGTGTGTTTACATATTTACAGAATGTTACAAAAGCATGTAACAGGGAGGAAGAATGGGGGAGAGGAAGGGAAGGAAGGGCAATTGGGGAAGTAATATTGAAGTGAGACCTGCAGGATGAGTAAGTGCTAACTGGGTGAGGAATGGAGAGATTGGAGGGGTAGCTTCCAGGAAAAGGAAGGAGAACTGGGAAGATTCTGCAGTGAGAAGGAACTTGGCAAATTCAAGAAATTGAAAGAAGGCTAGTATAAGGGGAGTGCAGAAAACAAGGTGGTGGGGAGGTGAGGTTGGGGCCATGAACAAAAAGCAGCTCATGCAGGGTCCTGTGGGGGCCTGGGAGAGTTTGGGATTTACTCCCAAGAGCAGTGGGCGGCTATTGAAAACCTCTCTTTAGATGCCCACCCATTTCCTCCTTTTGGATGTGCCTCAGAGATGGGTATTTGGTGCTCTGCCCTCCCTTGGCCATTCAGATGCATGGCTGAGTGATCACCTACCTCTCTGTGGTTAATTTTTGAACCCTATTGCCTCCTGAATTCAGTCCTTTTCCCAGCTACTGACTAGGATTATCTACTGGGGTTTCTTGCTGATACTGCAGATGTAAATGTTGGAAACTGACCTCATCTCCCTTTACAAAACTCTTCTTTTTCCCATATTTCCCATCTTGGTCGATGGCAACTCCACTGGCCTCCCATTTTCCTAAGCTGGAAATGCTGGTGTTTCCTTGACTTCCCTTCATTATTCATTCATTTATTCTGAGGATACAGCAGGAACCAAAAATGATGGAACTTGCATTCTAGAAGTGCTGGCCAACAGTGAACACACTAATGTATGTTACGGTATAATGTCAGTGAGTAAATAAAAATAAAGCAGATAGAAAATGACAGGGTGGGAATGCTGCTTGTTTCATCAGAGAAGGTCTCTTTGAAGAGACAGATTTGAGCAGAGGCCAGAATAATGTGAAGGATCCAGCCATGTGGATATTTGGTATTTGGGCAAAGACTTCAGCAGGCAAAGGGAACAGCAAATGCCAAGGCCCCGAGGAGCAGCATGCTTGAGGAGCAGCAAAGAGGTCAGTGGCTGGAATGCAGACAGTGGTAGGTGGAAAGTGAATACAGGAGAGCAGAGAAGCAGCATTTGCAGACTACAGACTATGCTGTAAGGTATGGACAGGGGATTAAAATTTAATTCTAAGCGTGATAAGAAACCTTTGGAGGGTTTTGCTCAGAAAAGTGACATGACCTTATATACAAAGACCACAGGGTCCCTCTGGCTGCTGTGTGAGGAATAGACTGCAGGGGACACCCAGAAATCCATGTCTTCTCCACATGCACAGGGTCTCGCCCACATCCATGCCCCTCTCCCATGCTCACAGCTACCCCCTAAATTAACTCCCTCTATATCATATCCGAATTATTATTGTGGTCGCATACATGATATTCCTGAATCCTTCTGGATTTAGCTTCCAGTTGCACAAATTTGAGCCAGCCATTGCCTTCCTCAAGCCTTCAGTTGCTCCCACACCAACTTCTTCAGCCTTATATTCGAGGCCTCCCCTGCCTTCCAACCTATCTCCCATTGCTGCCTTTCACATTCCTCAAGCGAAAGTCACACTGTACTGCTCAATTCCCCCTATAACCTTCTCGCCTCCCCACCTCCAAACTTCTGCCCAACCTGCTCCATCTCCCAATAAAGCATTCTCTCGCCATCCCCTAACTCTGTGAGGCCCAGATTTCCTGAACCTTTCCTGATTACCCTAGGCAAAAGTGATTCTTTTGAAGAGCCTTTGGACTCTTACATTGTTCTAATGACACTACTCACTTTAACATGGTTATAACTCTTTATTGTAAACATATTATCTTCTTTATTAAATGATAAATTCTTAGTGGTCAGGGTCCAAGCAATATATCTGTGCACTTTCCATCCACACTGCCTAGCCCAATGCGCATGGTGACAACACTACAGATACTTGTCAAATGAGTGAATCGCTGGCTCCAGAATATTTAAGCAGTCTGTTTAGAGAGACACAACCAGGTCCTAAATCCATGCAAGTGAACAACATAAGACAGCATATAATGCAGGGGTGCACTGGAAAACACAGTCTATGGACTGCAGGAATCAGAAGGGAGACTTGTAGGAGATGGACTGGTCAGGGAAGAGCTGAAAACAGCTGGTGTTTCTGAAGTGCTTACCACAGACTAGCCTCTAGGCTGAATGCTTTCCATGCATCACCTCATTCTTTTCAACTACCTTATGCTACAGGCATTCTGTATGATACTCGCTACGATGAGGAAACTGTGGTAGCATGGTGAAGTGATTTCCTCGAAGTCATGGTGTTATGAAATCTACAGAGGTGGGATTTGAACCCATGTCTCTTTGGTGAGCCTCTGCTGACCACTCCAATATTCTGCTTTTGAGAACAAATAAAAGGCTCTGCTGTGAAAACAGAGTTTGTATTTTATTTCCTGTCTCATTCCAAAATGGATTTGAAGCAACTAAATAGGAGCTGAGTTACATCCAAGAAGATATATAGAATTTGAAGATGAGATAGGTGGTCTGGGTTAGGGAAGCAGGTGTTTGTGGGCTAAGGCAGACTTGTTTCTGGGCAGAAGCAGTGAGCTGCCTAAATTGGAGAATGTATCTGGAGACCGGATGGGTGGGCAAATGCAGACAGTGTGTGGAAGATGTTGAATGCCAAGAAGAATTGTTGAGTGTCAATGTGCTAGGACCCAAGAAGATGTTAAAGATTTTATTAAAAGGCCAGGACATGACTCCATTCAAAGAACATTCACCGGGAAAGATTTTGCACTAAGCAGGCAAATAAAACTGTAGGATTCCCTGAGTAAGCCCTGTTCTCAAAGAGCTGACAATCTTTTGGGAGAAACAGCCTATAGGATACAAACAAAGCACAGAAATCCAGAACTAGGACATGAGAGTGTGAATGAAGGATTTGGGAGAACTTCCCAAGGCTGTGGCATTTGAACCAGACCTTGGAGATGAGTGGGTATGGGATGTGGAAGACAGTGGCCACTTCTGGGCTTTGGGGAGGTGATTTTCAGAGAGGTTTATCATGTACAAGCTGGGCCACTGAGCAGCCTCTAACATATTTCAGGGCGAGAGATGCCAAAATCCACCTGCACAGGCAGCAGTAGTATCCATGAAAGACTTAGGAGGGCTTAGCAGTCAGCAAATTCTGTGTAAGAAGGAGCTGCTTAACCATCATAGAAGCTAAAGTAATCTGCAGCCATCTTAAAAGATGGTCAGCATTGCACATCCAGCTCTCAGATGATCTCCCAATAATTTTGTCAGTTTGGGGGGACCACACTCTAGACCAAGCATGTCAAACTCGTGGCCTGTGGGCCACATGTGGCCCACAATGGAATATTTTTGTGGCCCAGCCAATATAATGGTATGTAAGAAACATTTTAATAAAAATGTCATAACTTAATTTTACAATATCCTGTTATAAATAATTATTAATAACGAACTATAACGTTCGCTAATGACATTGCTATAATCGTGTTGCGTTCATTTCCCTTACATGCCTTACACGCAGACACACCATTTCTCTCCACTAATACTAGCAGCAAATATTTTAGCAGCCGATTGCCACATCATTAGTCTTGTACTGACTTGTTTGGTGTGTGCAACAGAAAATATTTCACTTTCAGAGAACAAGAAAAATAGTTTTTTTTGTGTTATGCTTATTAATTTGTGCAGTTATTAAGCGTCTGGTAAGTTAATGTTCAAGAAAAAATATTAATTTTTATTAAAATGTTCTATTATTTTATGATAAAGATTACTCATTTATTTCAGCCCTTTGTATTCAGCATGTCTCTATTGAAATAAATCTACGTCTCTATGAAAATTGAAGCTTTTGTTTTTTTGCGGCCCACATAAACTTAAACCTTGTTTATTTGGCTCATGTTAGCCTTTGAGTTTGACATACTTGCTCTAGACTCTCTAGACTAAGCAGTTCACAACTAGAAGTGATTTTGACCTTCAAGGGACATTTGGCAGTGTCTGGAGATATTTTTGGTTGTCACATTGGGAGGGGATGCTACTGACCTCTAGTGGGTAGAATCCAAGGATTCTGCTAGACATCCTACACTATACAGCACAGCCAACCCCTCCCCTCACGCTCCCCTCTTCCAAACAAAAAATTATTCAGACAAATGTCATCAGTGCCAAGCTTGAGAAAGCTTGCTCTGGAGGATGAAGAGTCCAGAGCACGCAGTGAAGGGAACCATCCTTACCAGAGTGTCATAGGAGCAGTTGAAGAAACTGAGAGTGTTTACCCTGCAGGAGATTTAGGGACCTGAGAAATATCTTAGAAAAGCAGGAAGAACTGAACTGTCCAGAACAACTGCCCACATTTCCACTATCACTCTCCCTGACTATTGCAATAGAAGTCCAGCCAGACCCAATGTTTGGAATAATAAGAAAGTCATTATAGCCCCAGCCAGGTAGCTCAGTTGGTTATAGCATTGTCCCTGATATGCCAAGGTTGTGGGTTCGATCCCCGGTCAGGGCACATATAAGAATTAACCAATGAATGCACGAATAAGTGGACCAACAAATCTCTCTCTCGCCCTAGCCGGTTTGGCTCAGTGGATAGAGCGTTGGGCTGCAGACTGAAGGGTCCCAGGTTTGATTCCGGTCAAGGGCATGTACCTTGGTTGTGGGCACATTTCCAGTAGGGGGGTGTGCAGGAGGCAGCTGATCGATGTGTCTCTCTCATAGATGTTTCTAACTCTCTATCTCTCTCCCTTCCTCTCTGTAAAAAATCAATAAAATATATTTTAAAAAAACATAAAAAAACCAAATCTCTCTCTCTCTCTCTCTCTCTCTCTCTCTCTCTCTCTCTCTCTCTCTCTCCATCCCCCCATAGTAAGTAAGTAAGTAAGTAAGTAAGTAAATAAATAAATAAATAAGAAAGCCATTATAATAGCAAACACTTATACACCATTTACTGTCTTTCTGGCACTATCCTAAGAGCTGTACATTTAATTGTCACAATAAACCCACAGCAGACATTTTTTAAATGGGGAGACTAAGACACAGAGAAGAGGATAAATATATTTCCTAAGATTGGAAATCTTATTGAGCACTAGAGTCAGAATTTGAACCCAGATAGCTGTACTCTTTTTTTTTTTTTAAATAACATATTTTTATTGAGTTCAGAGAGGAAGGAAGAGGGAGAGAGAGAACATCAATGATGAGAGAGAATCACTGATTGGCTGCCTCCTGCATGTCCCCTACTGGGGATCAAGCCCACAACCCAGGCACATGACCTTGATCGGAATCGAACCTGGGACCCTTCAGTCCAAAAGCTGACGCTCTATCCACTGAGCCAAACTGGCTAGGGCAAGACAGCTGTATTCTTACTCACTGTATTAAGAATTGTTAGGCTGCATTTGAAAGAGATAGGTCTGGGCTCAAATCCCAGCTTTACTACTTAATTAGCTGTGTAACTATGGGCATGCTACTTAATCTCTCTGAGTCTCAGTTTCTTCATCCAGCATAATATGGATAGTAAGATGCTAAACAGCTCTGTGATGAATGTAGTTCTCACAACTCAATAAAGTCTCTAGTTATTACCCTCATTTTACATACATGAAGATTATGTAGCTTAGAGAAGTTGAATGACTTGCCTTGAGACACATAGTTAGGAAGTGAAGAGTCAGGATTTAAACCCACATCTGTCTGATTCCAGAACTTGTTTTTAACCACAAAGCCATTCATTTGCAAGCTAGTGGTGAGAGTAGCATGACAAAGCATATGAAAATTGCCTGGAACATAATAAGCAATTAACAACAGCAGTTTATTATTATATTAGTAATTATAGTTATTATCTTCATGGCCAGATCAATCAGGTGTGCAGATGGCAACACAATATTCTAGCCAAAGAACATGACCAGCAAAAAAATGAATGATGCAGCTTGTGTGTGTGGATCACAACACCTCAGCCAGCTATAGCATAATCCTGTGCTTCAGTCTCCCCAGTAAAGTGATATCATGTTTGAATCATATGTTCTGCTCTCTGCATAGTCTACTATTCATAGGCTAGGAGTGGGAGGAGCAGGGACAGTGTGAGGCTAATTTAATGTCAAGGTTCCATAGCCCATACATTTCATAGGTGACACTTAGTCATAATTTTTTTTTAAAAGATGAATGTAATGCCTCGTGCAACACTCTATGTTGCATTGTGAATAGAACCACAGCTCACTTTATGGTTAATTCCATCGGAAAGGATTTCATTTTTAAACAATTGCCTGATTTCATTGTAGGGAATGCTGTGTGAGTGCTTTCCATAAAGAGGGGGTGGCATCTGCTAGCTGGAGGGCTGGCAGCTCACCGAACCTTTCTGTAGCAAATTCTTAAACATGGAACTATAGCCTAAGCCCGTGGTCGGCAAACTCATTAGTCAACAGAGCCAAATATCAACAGTACAACGATTGAAATTTCTTTTGAGAGCCAAATTTTTTAAACTTAAACTTCTTCTAACGCCACCTTCAAAATAGACTCGCCCAGGCCGTGGTATTTTGTGGAAGAGCCACACTCAAGGGCCCAAAGAGCCACATGTGGCAGTTTGCCGACCACTGGCCTAAGCTAAGGGATAGCAGACAGCAAGAGACTGGGGAGTTGTTTGGAGTTTTGGAAGGAGGTACAAAGGGAAATGGGTACCCCAGACAGGGGCCACCAACTGCCTAGTTGGGGAAGAGTGATCAGAACAAATTTCACATGGAGAGGGCATTTGACAGATGAATAGGAGTTTGCCGGCTGGAGAAAGAGGCGGGTATAGAAACAAGAGAGAAAAACAACCTGCAGGAGTTCTGCATCCTGGGAGAACACAGTTGGTTGGGGCAGGAGTTCAGAGAGAGAGGGTGATGGCTAAGGGTGATGAGGCCAGAAATGTGGGCTGGAGTCAGTTCATAAAGGGCCAGTAGGCCTACAGAGGCTTCTGGGCAATGTGCTGTAATGGAAATTATTTCTGGCAGTGCAGTGTAAGGAGAAATGACCTAGGGGTTTGGAGTGAGTCAAATCTGTTTTTGAATCTGAGTCCCATTACTTATTGGCTAGATGGCTGAGGACAAGTTACTTTACCTTCCCCCCCCCCCCCGACCCCCCGATTCCCAGCATCCATATTTATACAATGAGGACAATGCCCACCTCTCAGGGATGTTGTTAGGATGAAACAAGGTGAAGTGTAAATTCCTAGCACAGTCATAGCCTGTTGTAGGTCCTCAGTGAATGTTATTCCCCCCTTTATTGCATAGGTGAGGAGGCGTTGTTTCCAGCAGGGCAGAGTTTCAACCAGATTTCTATTTTAGGATGCTAGCTCCAATGGATTGTTCTGAAGGGAGGCTGGAGGCGGAGAGAAGACTCTGAGGATGGCTTGCTTTGCTAGTATCAATCTATAAATGTTGAGTTTTAGTAACTTCAGTTTCAGCGTTTACATTCTCATGATCAGGTACCAGTTTTGGGGCAGTACTTGTGATTTTAACATCTGGACCTCTCTCATTGAAAACTGAGTAATGAACTGGCTTAGCTGCCTCAGTTTCCCCAGTGTGAAGAGACCAGTTTGAAGAAAAACAATTTAAGCAAGTTCAAGTTTATTTAGCTACATAACAAGCTGTCTAACTCCTGTTTTTCATTTGATTTATTTATTCATTCATCTAGCAAACATTTATTGAATAGCAATCCATAAGTGGGTTGCATGGGTGTTGGGGATACAGTTGTCCCCTCTCCCATCTGTGTGGTTTTATATGATCAGAACTTGAAGAAACAGCGATGCCCTCCGCTCCCAGTGCCCACACACTGCTGAAGCTTCCCACTGGTCAGTTTGAAGCATTCCTGGCCTTTGTAGAAGGTCATTAGCTGGACAGAGAAACACAGCCCAGCAAAGATAAGTCCTACTGGAAAATTACTGCACTGTGCCTCACTTTGTCAAGCTCTACTTTCTAAAATCTCAACAAAGAATTGTGAATCTGACATCAGAGACCCTTAACTCTTTCTAAGAAAGAGATTAGAGACAGATAGATAAAAAGAAATAGCTGATGGGCAGTGCTGGCTTTTTACTCCTGATTGTACTTAAATATACATGGAGAATAAAGTGGAGTCTTCAATTTGATAAATCAGGAAACTTGCCTCAAGTAAAGAAAATTTAGAGAATTAACCAAGAAACACTGTATTAATGAGGTTAAACAACAAGGCTATCACCAAAAGTAAAAGAGTGGAATCTATGACTTCAAAACTCCCCCACATTTCATAAGACACCCTCTAACACTTGCTTTTTCCTCATGAATCCAAACCATTGTCTCTTATTCATATGGACCATTCTAAGAGCCTCCTGTGGCATCAGCATCTTCCCATCAATTCTCCACAGTGGGCTGCTCCTAGCTGACCCTTCCTGAGCTCTACCTTCTGACAGGTCTCCCTGTTTCACTCAATCTTTATTTTTCAGCAGGACAGACTGGGGAAGGATGCTTAGAGTTATTTTCTTTTCCATCCCCAATTTCTCCAATACCCAGAACAGGCACTGTTCTCTGGTCTCTCCCTCCAGAGAGCTAATCACTTCTTCACCTGCAGGTCACCTCTGCATTCTAATGTCTGTACTTTGGCATTTTCAATACTGCATTTTACTTTGTTGGCTGATGTGTCTTTCTCGCTTTCAATGACCTTTGCACACAAGGGCAAGTACACTGCTATATATTTCCCTGTTTCTCTACTGCCATGCACAGTGCCCAGCACCCAATGGACAACTCCAGATGTGATTTTTTGTTGTTGTTGTTAAACTTAATGATGAAACAGAAGGGAGGAAAATAGGTATTCCAAAATAGAAGAAAGGAATTAAGACCAACTAAATCTGGCTCCTCATCAGGCAACACCCCTTTATTGCAAGGGACTTCCTTGTGCAAGGGGCTGGGAATTGGGCCCTGAGAACCATCCAGCCCTTCCCCTCATGGCATATTGCTTCAGAGTGTGGGCTGGAGCCAACCCACCTGGTATTCATTGCTGGGTCTGCCATTGCCATGTGACCATGGTCTAAGCTACTTAACTATACCTCAGGTTTTCATCTGTGAGACCAGGTTAATGATAGTTCTTAATCACAAAGTTTTATTTTGAGAACATATGAAAAAAATCCTTGTCTAGTACCTAGAGCAGTGCCTGGCAGCACAGTGAGCATGGGATAAATGTCAGCTATTATTCAAAAGCTCACAGTCAAGCAAGCTTGAAGTCACATGAAGATCAAAAGGGTCATTGTGAGCAAATACTAGTTTCTTAGTAGAATCTGCATGCACACCTGCAGATGCTCTCTGGATCTGTTGGGCAGATTCCTTGATGAGATGTGCAAGGATGGGGCTTTGATGCCAGCGACATGACTGGGGGGATAGATGTGGTGGTTGAAATGCTTTGGGTGGGGGGAAGACTGGGACCAGTTAGCTCTCAAGTTTTAGTGGGAAATCCATAGCAATGGCTAGAGCCAAATTGCTGGGGAGACCAAAAAGTAATGGGTGATTTGCGGGAGAGGAAGGGGAGGAGATCAGGCTGTCTATATCAGGGAAAAGGGCTTTGGCAAGGAAAGTGAGTTTTAACCGGTTTGGCTCAGTCGGTCTGCGGACTGAAGGGTCCCAGGTTCAATTCCAGTCAAGGGCATGTACCTTGGTTGTGGGCACATCCCTAGTAGGGGGTGTGCAGAAGGCAGCTGATGGATGTTTCCCTCTCATCGATGTTTCTCTCTATCCCCCTCCCTTCCTCTCTGTAAAGAATCAATAAAATAGCCCTAACTGGTTTGGCTTAGTGGATAGAGCATTGGCCTGCGAACTGAAAGGTCCCAGGTTTGATTTCAGTCAAGGGCATGTACCTTGGTTGCGGGCACATCCCCAGTAGGAGGTGTGCAGGAGGCAGCTGATCGATGTTTCTCTCTCATTGATGTTTCTAACTATCCCTCTCCCTTCCTCTCTGTAAAAAATCAATAAAATATTTTTTAAAAAAAGGAAAGTGAGTTTTTAAAGCTGAGATTTTTATCTACTTTTCTGTGTGGTGTGTGCTGCAACCCTCTCCTCTGCCTTCCCACTAGGCCCTCAGTGGAGCCCCCTTCAGTCTCTTTGCTGCAGAGTTAACTTCCTTTTCTGGGCATGTGAAGTCTGGGCTCCAGATGAGAGCAGTGGTGCCCCCAGGAGGCCAGCCACATCCGGGCTGCAGAGAATTACAACCCAGTGTAAGAGGGTTGGTGAGAAAGACACCTTGGGTACACTGAGGCAGAGAGGCAAAGCAGCCTTGGAGCAGCTGCAGAGAGTCAGGAGCAACTGGCAAATGTATAGTGAAGCAGAACAATAGAGTCAAGTTCCACTGTCTCACTGCTGCCCCTTGAGGGTGCGAGCACCAGGTAAACTATCAACACTGAACACTACATGTCTCAGGGCAGTTACCATCACCCCTCATGTTATATCCAATCAGGCTGTTTCCAGGGGGAACCAGTAAGGAATATGGCACCTGTCCATGGAGTTGTCATGGATGGCTCTGTGTACCCGAAATGCCAAAGTAGGCCAAAGACAGCACTGGAGAGCCTCCGGGGGCCTCTGTGATATTATGCACTCTAACCAATGGATCACTTGGATGCCCTAACTCAAATTTGAGTTCAGAACTCTAAACTCACCTATTTCTAGACATTGTTTATCTTTTCCATTATTAGCTGACTGAGTACTTACCACCTGCCTGATGCTGTGCTAAGTGTTTTACTTACACCACTTCTTTTCCTCCTCCTTGAAACCTAAGTCTGGAAAAATCATTTAGCCCCACACTACAGATGAGAAAATTGAGGTTGAGAGAGGTTAATTGACTAGTACAAGGTCACACAGCTGAGTAGTGGAGCTAAGATTTGCACCCAGCCACATCCTTTGGAACCCAGAGCTCGAGATCTAAATAACTATGTCAATCAATATGGAAGGGATCAGAAATTACCCAGTTCAACCAACTGTATACCTAGAGGGAGCAGCTTGCCATGGGAAAGTGCATGGGACTAGGAGACTGCTTTGTTTGGTTGGAGGCACTGCTGTGTGACGCTGCGAAAGTCAGTAAACCTTCCTGGGCTCCAGTTTTCTTTTCCAAGAGAAGAAGAGAGAAGAATAAACTGCTCTGTCTATCTTACAGGTTTGTTTTAAGGAACAACTATGTATGAAATCCTAATATAAGGAATGGAACCCAATGAAAGCCAAACCTCATCTTACACAGACTGCAGGCATAATCGAGTCATCTTTTGTGGGGTAGCTAATTACATCCAGCCAAATGTGGTTAACAAGAAAAATTTAATATAGAACCACTCCCTTTTCTGACTCACTAAGAAAATGAGATAATCCTAAATACTGCATTAAAATGAAGAATTTAAACACTGAGTTTGATTTTTGGCTGTTCTATGCCAAGCATTTTCATCTGCCCTAATCTCCAGTTGAACAAAATGAGGCTCCTGGATGGTTAAGTGATTTTCCTCCAATCATACAGCTAGCAAGTAGTGAGGATTTAAAACCAGCGCTGCCTGGTTTCACCTGTAGGTGTTTTTCATGGAGCAAGGGCTGAGACCAGACCCACTGGGTTCAATAGGCACAAACAATTATCTTCCTAGGATCCCATTGTGTCAAGTAACATCACCATGAATGCTCCGAAGGGCTCCAGGCCCCTGAAATAGAGGAGTTTATGGTTTATCCCAGGGGTGGGCAAACTTTTTGACTCGAGGGCCACAGTGGGTTCTTAAACTGGACGGGAGGGCTGGAACAAAAGCATGGATGGAGTGTTTGTGTGAACTAATATAAATTCAAAGTAAAGGAGCGGAGGGGAGAGCAAGAGAACCGGATAGAACAGCCGGATCAGGCCCGCGGGCCGTAGTTTGCCCAAGGCTGGTTTATCCTCTGCCATGTCAGAGCCAAAAACTTGAGCAAAATCAAACCTCAGCTAAACAAATGAACCAAACTGTAGAAGAGCCAACAGAAATAAAAATGTGTCACTTGATGAAAGATAACTTTCACAGCTTTGACTGTAAAGGAGGGATTACATTTTTAAAGTTATGGACTATATTGAGTGTGAAATTTATTTAAAATGTAAAACAATGACATAAAATCAAAAGGTGGACAACAAACTGAGAAAACATTTGTACCAAAGATGATTAAGTACTCAACTACATATGTACATGAAAAAGCAATTCAAATTAAAAAAAGAATCTCAACATGTCAATAGACCAGTGACCTGAGGACATGAAGAAGATATTAACATATAACAGAACACAAATGCTTATCCCAGTAAATATATTTCCTGAGAGTAATCAAAGAATTACAGTTTAAAATAATCCTTATCATCACAATTACATATCAGTTTTATAGTTCTTGATATTTACTAAGTGCTTAACATATGCAAATTCACTTCAATTCTGAAAACTCCCTTGGAGATGGTGCTACTTTCATTTCATAGGTAAGGAGGCCCTGTGAGGTTTAGTAATTTGCTCAACTTAGGCAGCTGATCAGGGTATAGCTGAGATTTAAATCCAGAGAGTCTGGCTCTTACATCATATTACACTTAGAAAATTAACAAAAATAAAGATATGTAAAAATAGAATATTCAGTGCTAGTAAAATTCTTGAGAGACCAGTGCTTGTGTCTTTATAAACTGGTACAACTCTTTTGAAAAGCAATATAGTGATAGGTAACAAAAGCCATAAAAATAAAAATATACTTTTTTGCTCTAGTAAGCTCACTTACTGGAATGTAGATTGAGGATCTAATTAAACAAAGCAGAAATCTATATAAGCAATTGTTCACTGAATTGTCATCTAGACCAGCCTAATATAAATAGCATGCAAACCACATATGTAATTTAAAATTTTCTAAGAACCCTATTAAAAAGGAATTTTAAATGTGAAATTAAGAATTTATTTTATCTAACCCAATATATCCAAATATAATTTCAGCATCAATAATCAATATAAACACATTTATTATTTTTTAATCTTTCTAAAGCTGGTGCACATTTTATACAGCAGTTCCCCCTTAGCTCAGGGGATACGTTCCAAGACCCCCCATAGATGCCTGATATCATGGACAGTATGGAGCCTTATAGGTGTTATGTTTTTTCCTATGCATATATATCTATGATAAAGTTTAATTAATAAATTAGGCACAGTAGGAGATTAACAACAGTAACTATACTAAAATAGAACAAGGATAACAATACTCTCTCTATATAAAAGCCTAATATGCAAATTGTCCCCTAGGGAGTTCAACCAGGAGACCAGGAGTTCCATCGCTTGCTATGATATGCACTGACCACCAGGGGGCAGTGAAGAATGAAGGGAGACCCCTGTTGGTGGCCGGCAGTGGGGGAAGGGAGGCCCTGATCAGCCCTGATTGCCGGCCAGGCCTAGGGACCCTACCCGTGCACTAATTTCATGCACCGGTCCTCTAGTACTGTGATAAAGTTATGTGAATGTGGTCTCTCTTTCAAATATCTTTTTGTACTGTGTTCACCCTGCTTCTTGTGATGATGTGAGATGATCAAATGCCTTGTTTAGTTGACAACTTTCACCTTTTCACTTATGGGAAGCACTTTATGCTGCTTTTTGGCATATCTGAATTGCCAGCATTACTACTATTGTGCTTTGGGGACATTATTAAGTGAAGCAAGGGTCACCCCTGAACACAAGTACTAGTACTGTGATACCTTCATAGTAGATCTGATAACCATGATGGCTACTAATTGACTACTGGGGAGTGAGGCAGTCCACACAGCGTGGAGACACTGGACAAAGGGATGACTCATGTTGGGGTGGAACAGAGCAGAGGGTGCAAGATTTTATCTCGCTACTCAGAATGGCATGCAATTGAGAACTTCTGGCCCTGCCTGAACAATGAGGTGATCCCAGCTAGTCCTTAGCTGTGACTCTGCTCCCTTCTGCCCTTTGGATGTGGTGATGGCATTGGTGGCCCTGGTGGGGAAGAACAGAGAAGAACTCGGCTGCATAGAGGAGCCTCTGTCTGACCTGGCAGCTCGCTGTTTTTATGATGTGGTAATTGAGTCGAACACAAAGTACAGTAACTGATCTCCCCTGCTTCCTGGCCGAGTGAGTGATACCCAGCATCAGTGTGGAGTTCTAGAGATTTAAACTAATGAGTAAAATCCTAGCTACTTCAGAAAAATATATACATTTTTATCTCAGTTTTCATTAACAAGTATAGGTCAGAAGTAGAGGAGGAGAGAAATGGAAGAGTTTGATAAAGAGGAATGACTGGAATCACAAAAATGATTCCAGAGTAGAATCCAGATTCCATCCAGAATCCAAATGGATTTCAGAAATGGGTGGGTTAGACAAAGAATGATAACTGGAATCACAGGTGTGATCCTGAACTTGAAGAGGCAGCTTATGCAGAGAAGAGGCCATGAATCTGAGGTCAGGAAAAACAATTCTCTACCCTCTACTGCCTTGGGAACTGCATCTTCATTCCCATCTCTGCGAAACTGGAGGTATTAGTGTCACCTTATAGGTAGAGAGGATTAAATATGAGAATCCACTTCTCTAGGGATGTATGTTTCTCAGAAATCATTATATTGCACCCTCTTACTTTACCGCTGAGGAATGTAAGTCCAGAATGGTGAGCACGAACTTGGATTCCAAATGTTTTGCTTGAGTCAGGGTTCCTTGAGAGCAAAGGCCAGGAGCCCAGGTGCTGAGTCAGTGTTGGCTCTGCCAGCTCTGACACTGATACCTTGAGCAAGTGGCTTGCACTCTCTGTCTCAATTTCCACATCTGGAAAGTGGGGACAATAACTGTGTCTAATTCAAGATTGAGTGTGACAATTTAAAAAGTCAGACTATTTCCAAATCTTAGCTATGGTAAATTGTGCTGCTATGAACATAGGGGTGCATATATCCTTTCTGATTGGTGTTTCTAGTTTCTTAGGATATATTCCCAGGAGTGGGATTACTGGGTCAAATGGGAGTTCCATTTTCAGTAAGTGCCCGTCAGCAGATGACTGGATCAGAAAACTATGGTACATCTACACAATGGAATACTATGCTGCCATAAAAAAGAAGGAATTACTACCATTTGTAGGCACCTGGATGGAATTAGAGAACATTATGCTAAGTGAAATAAGCCAGTCAATGAAAGAAAAATACCACATGATCTCACTCATTTGGGGATAATGAAAAACATTATAAACTGATGAACAAAAAGATAGATACAGAGGTAGTAAAGCATCAAACAGACTGTCAAATTACAGCAGTAAGGTTAGGGAGAGGTGGGGGAAATAAGAGATCAACTGAAGGACTTATATGCATGTATATAAGAGTAACCAACGGATGCAAAACATGGGGGGGTGAGGCATGTATGGGAGTGGGGTGGGGGTGGGGGGCAATGGTAAGATATGTACACATATAATACCTTAATAAAAAATAAAAAAATAAAACAAACAAACAAAAAAAAATAAAAAAAATAAAAAATAAAAAGTCAGACTAAGTATGGTGTCTGCACATTGCAAGCTCTCAGTACTGTTCCCTGTTATCAGTAGGAATCCACAGAACTTTCTTTGAATGCTTTCAGTGTACCCAAACCATTTCTTATGATCATCCTTATTTTACACTCAGCATGTATATTTTACTCATCAACTGGTTGAATCTTTCCTCTAGAGCGTAAGTGCTGAGGAATTAAATCTTGGTATTTCACAGAGAAATAAAATAGGCATTAAGCTATTGCTGTAGCCCAGCCAGCATGGCTCAGTGGTTGAGCATCAACCTATGAACCAGGAGGTCATGGTTCAATTCCCAGTCAGGGCACATGCCCAGGTTTTGGGCTCAATCCCCAATGTGGGGCGTGCAGGAGGCAACCAATCAATGATTCTCTTTCATAATTCATGTTTCTATTCTCCCTCCCCCTTCCTTTCTGAAATCAATAAAAATATACTTTTAAAAAGCTGTTGTTGTAAAGTGGGTCCTTGGGGTCTTCTGAACTATAGTTACTAGCCACTGACATTTCATTACCTAATCTTTATTCTGGAACAGTCTGTGACAAAAGAAAACTATTGGAACGCTAGGCTTGGGCAGCTTGGACAGCTATCTCCCTCTTTGTAATATGCCATTTTCTTAACCCAACACTTTATGAAGCAACGTGGCTATCTCTTTTGGCTTCTAAATTCATCGGTGGTGTCTGTCGGTGATGAAATGTCAGAGAACTCGAATCCAACTGTCCCCCTGCCGTTCTCTAGCTTTTCCTGGGAGAATGGTAACATTTTCAAATGACTAAAAATCTCCAGGCAACGCTGCTCTCCTCCTGCAGAGCAGATTTATTACAGAGTGGTTGGCATTTCCACATGCTCCGCATTTGTCAGTGTCAGTTTCATATGCTTTCTCAGGTCTCTGTATATATATATAGGCATAATTTCAATCTCTGGCGAACAAAGGCTATTTTTCTAACTTGGAGATATTCCAAAAGACCTTTGCATTCTGTCTATTTTTAAATGTTTGTGCAATATAAAAGCATGGTAATATCAAATAGTACAGGGAGGACTGAATATTCTGCTTCCAGCAATGGATCATGTGCCACATGTCAGGCACTTTAATATACCAGTATAACATTTTATTTAACTGTAGGATGAATATGCCTTATTCTCAGTCTTCAGAAGAGGAAACTGAGGCTCAACAACATGAGCTACTTGCTCAGTTACACAAACATGCCACACCAGCTGAGAGTGGCAAAGATGGAACATAAGCCATTCTGACCCATGTTCAATGTTCCTGCCATTTTATCACAGCCACCTCTGCAGAATAGTACTTGTTCATTCATTCAACAAGTACTATTTGTTAAGCATGTACTATGTACCTGGCACTATGCAAGGCTCTGGTGATACAGCAACAGAAAAAAATAAGCCAAAATCCCTGCCTCCAAGGAGCTTACATTGTAGTGAACAAACAACACAATTCTGTGACGTGGTGAAAGGTCATCTTCACTGGGTGGGATGGAGGTAGAGGGGCACCACAGAACGCAAAGATGGCTGGGAGCATGGTTCTGTTCCTCCCCAGATCATACCAGCGTGGGACATGTCCAAGGTAGGCATTTAGGAAGGTTTGAGAAGAATGACAGTGCATGAAGCTGTGACAGCTCCTACCAGGACTCTATTCTCTCCCCTGCAATATTTAGATTGCTTTTTTGGGGGGGCTCAGGATTTTAAATATATATATATATATATAATTGATTTCATAGAAGGAGAGGGAGAGGAAGAGTGAGAGGGAGAGACAGAAACATCAATGAGAGAGAATCATCAATTGGCTGCCTCCTGCACGCCTCCTACTGGGCATCAAGACCACAATGCTGGCATATGCCCTGACTCAGAATCGAACTGTGATCTCAACCACTGAGTCACACTGACCAGGCTCAGGGTTTTGACAGCACACATTGTTGCTCTAGGAAAAGTAGAGATAAAGTGGGCAACTGAGCAGAAGCCATGGGTCAAGGCGTTATCCAGGCAGCCAGGGCAGGGAAGGAGTGGGAGTTCTAGGATGCCCAGGGCAGGTGCTCAATGAATAACAGTGAGCACCCTGTGACCACAAATACCCCTTTCCTCAAAATTCTCTAGTTGATAAAGGGTAGTGGGGGGAGGGGGAGGGAGAAGGGATATATGTAATACTTTCAACAATAAATATTTTTTTAGAAAGAAAAAATTCTGTAGTTGAGTCCATTGAAAAACAAAACTTATCTTCCTGTTGTTATTTTCAACAGCAATGCTGAAGCTACCATTCATTCAAGCAATTTCCCTGTGCCAGGCATGTACTACGTTCTTTGTGTACATTGTCTAATTTAATCTCATCAATTGAAATTGAGACTCAGAGAAGCTAGTGAATGGAATTGAGATTTGAACTTGAATCTGCCCAACTATAAAGCTCTTGTTCTCCCTCCCTCCCCCACATACACACACACCAAGCTGCCTCTGTGGTTCCCCAGAAGGCTTTAAAGATAATGTGGAAATAATTCATGTTGTACTCTGTCTTCTATATCTCTTCTACAACTCGAGCTGTGGTTCACAGACCAGCACCACGGCCGCACAGGGGACCCAGGTAACAATGCAGAGCCTCAGGCCCGCTTCAGACCTACTGAAGCAGAATTGCTTTTTAATGAGACTCCTGGGCACAATCAAGTTGGGACTGGGAAGAGATGTCCAGAGTGAGACAAGAGGGTGCGAAGAGTGTGGGGCCAAGTCCTGCAGGATTCTGACTGCCAGGCTAAGGTGCAGAACTTACTTCTGACACCAGTGGGGGGCCCTTAAAGGTTGGTGAGGAAGCAAGGGACCTGATTGGTCCTGGATTTAGGAAGGCCCCAAAATGGAGGCCTTGAGCTCATGAATGGCATGTGGAGGGCAGGTAGGAAAGATATTACTGGTACATCTTATATAGGCACTCCTCTATATAGGCACTCCTCTATATCTCTTGCTGAAAGATATGGCATAAACACTCTGAAAGATGGTGGGGGGATACTTATCTCTGACTCCAAAAATAATAATTTCTAGAAGTGAATTGATTCAACTTAATCAAAGAGTGAAAATTTAAAAACTTGTCTGGGCACCTGTTAAATAAAGTTGGAATGGAAGAACCACTGAGTGATCTAAGAAGTTAGCCGAAGTATAGCAGGTGAATTTCTGCTTCAAGGAGTTTTCATAAGCTTTTTAGAAAAGGGATGCTCTTTCATAATGACAATTTCTCCAGTGGGGATCTCATTCTTATAGACAGCAGGTTAAAGGATGAATAGTTTGTGGTGTACAGCTCATTAACCTGGATATAAAGATAAAGTGTGGAGAACTTGAGCTTTTTTTTCAGATTTGTCCATTGATTCACTTTACAGTCTTTGGCAAATCATCAAAAACTTCCTATTTATCTGATGGTCCTGACCTGGGAAAATTCAGCATAATGTATGTGTTCTTATGCCACTGTAATGATGAAATTGGGCACCTTCTTTTTAAGGCAAGTATATTAAGTGGATTAATGTTAAGAAATCTCAAAAATTCATAGGAGCTAACTAAATTATTTGCTAGTCCCTTCTACCAATTAACAACCCAATTAACCAAAACATAAAAATGTATATATTGGAAAGTTGCCCCGTGTCTTGGAATTCAAAAGGAGCAATGCTCCTGGGACTGCAAACAGCAATTATGAATCACTTTTCATCTGCTCTTTGTTCCACAAAAGCTAAGCACAGTGATGAGCATGGAGAAGCCGAGTGCAGGGCCTGCGCACTGGGCACTAGGTGGGTGTCAGGACTGTGGTTCTCTTCCTGTTCTTGTTCAGTCTGGCTGGGCTCCTCTTGCCTGGGCTCCAGAGCAGAATGTCCAAAGGCCTGTTGAGCATATACCTGGGACACCAATGGAGCTCAGGTGTCATGCTACGAAGGGAGAGGACATAGAGGCTTGGAGTTATCTCAGCCCTTCCTCTCTCACCTCTACACCCAAGCCCTGAGTCCTAACCATCGTACCAGTAATATCTTTTCTACCTGCCCTCCACATGCCATTCATGAGCTCAAGGCCTCCGTTTTGGGGCCTTCCTAAATCCAGGACCAATCAGGTCCCTTGCTTCCTCACCAACCTTTAAGGGCCCCCCACTGGTGTCAGAAGTAAGTTCTGCACCTTAGCCTGGCAGTCAGAATCCTGCAGGACTTGGCCCCACACTCTTCGCACCCTCTTGTCTCACTCTGGACATCTCTTCCCAGTCCCAAGCCGTGATGCTTTAGGCACCGTGTCCACACCACACCACACCTGTACCAACACTGCACTTATGTCCCGACTGCTCATTGCACCTAGATTGCCCCTCTGGTCTCTCTACAACTAGCAAATCCTCCTCCTCCCTCAAGTGAGTTTATACTTGGAGTTTCTGAAGACTTTCCTAAGCTGTACTTACTACTTATCGGAACCTGTTTGGCATTATGGCTTACCAAATTTTTTCTCCTTTGTCAGGCTGTGGGCTCCCTGAGGACAGTGATCATATCTTAACCATCTTTGTGTCATCGGAGGCTACCCAGTCAGTGCTTCTTAGGTGAAGAAGACTGCTGAGAAAGGGCCACAGCCCACGGGACCCTACAGGGGTGAACTCAATATGAAGAGGCTGTGGAGTTTTCTTCAGACTCAGGTAGAATGGTGCCATAACTTGCCAGCTGTGTGAGGATAGGGAATTGCATTAGCCTCTCTGTGTCTGTGTTCTCCAGGGTAAGTGGGGATTATAATAATGTCTGCTTCATAGAGCTGTTGTGAGGATGAATGTAAGTTCAGGAGCTTGCAGGTCCTGCTTTCTGAAGATTTTAGACTTCTGTGACCTTCACCCTTTCTTCTTGCCACACCCCTTCCCTTTCCCTGGAACTCTCCTACCAATTCTTTAAATCTCAGTCTTGATGTCACTTCCCCTGCAAGTGTCCTGACTCCCCCAAGTCTGTGGGCAGTGCCACTGGCACGCCTTCCTCCAGGACCCTGGCCTTCCTCTGTCACACACTCATTTCACTATGGCATGATTCCTTGTCAATAGGTCAACAGCTAGAGCAAGAACGGTACTATTTACTGAGCTCTTACTATGTGCCAGGGACTACGCACATTTTTTTCAGGCACATCCTAATCAATCCTCGCAATGACTCTATGAGCCAAGGTTTTATTATTCCCATGTTACAAACGAGGAAACAGGACAAAATAGATTCCGTAAATTGTCCAAGGTCACCCAGCTAGTGAGTGTCAGGACTGAGATTCAAACCCAGCTCTGTCTAACTTGGACCCATGTTCTTCACACTAGGCTAAGGGCTTCTGCTCCAACTCCTGCCATGCTCAATATGCTGAAAACAAAACATAACACACAAAACCTGAAACCCAAACCGTATTTAAAACAAGTGCTCAGTAAATCGATAAGCTCCAAGACTCCTCTGCCTTTCCCGTTGTCCCTTGGTTTTCAGCACGGCAGGGACTAGAAGCTGCTGCTGTTGACTGAGCTCATTAGAAACTCACAGCAGAGACCCGGCTGTGCCAGCCTCCCTAGCCACATTGCAGGTTCCCGGGGCATATGGGCACCAGCTCGTTTAGAAGGCATTTTAAACAAAAGCACACAGCAGAAATGTTCAGCATATGTTAGAGTAGGTAGGGATTCACGAAATCTTAAATCAACTTGCTTTTTATAGCCATTCAGAGAGGGGCAAGTGAACACGCCCTGGCTTCCTTCAGCACACACTGAGCCCGGCTAGGCTGAGGAGCAGGGGAGTAGCCAGTATCAATGTTGTGGATCCGAGGGTCCCAAGCTCCCAGCCCCCACCCACTCCCACCATCCTCTCCAAGGCAGTGCCAGCTATAAACACACCCCTCAAGAAATTTTTTTAAATGACATAAGTAATGCATGTTAACTAGAAGGTAGGTTTAAGCAAAACAAACAAACAAACAAACAAACACCCTTACTCCCATTTCCCTAAAGACAACATTTTGGTGTTTACCCTTTCAGTATTTTGGGTTTCTTTCTTTTTTTTTTTTATAATATATATGATGTTATATATACACACATAGAATTACACATGCACATATACACACTTATATACATACATTATGTATTTATATCCTTTCCCAAATTGTGATCATATTAAATATCATATAATTTCCCCCCCTTAATACTACCATTTCTGGTCAATAAAACACATCTACATGGTCATTTCAAATGGTGCTATGGCATTCTGTTGTATGGCTTATCATAGTTTATCTAATAATCCAGTGTTGTTGAATATTCACTTTGCCTAACGAGATGCTGTTGTCAACAGCACCTCCAGGAATACCCTCATACATACCACTGTGAGCACCTGTCCCATTATTTCTCAAAACAAATTTCCCAGGCACCATTTCTTAAAAACAAATGACTGCTTACCACTGGGGGTTGCAATCACTCCTTAATAGTCTGATGTGAATTAATTTTAAAACTCCTTTTTTATAACTGTTATGAGCCCTGATAATAAAAGGGTGCTTTTGAAGGTGAGGTTGGGCAGGTGTTTGGGAGAAAGGGGGACAGGAGAAAAAACGTCTTGGAGATAGAAGACATTATTAGAGGAAGGTAGGACTTGGTGCCATGGGCTAATTAAACATGTTAGGGTCAGGCTGAGGATCATGGATTAAAACAAAACAAACAAAAACCAGAGAACAGAGATGGAAAGCCCTCTACATTGGCCTCCTTGAATTGCAATTTCACCAACACTGGACTTTTGGCATGAAATCTGGGAATGGTCATCTTTGTTGATCTTTTGGAAAATATGTTAGCAAACAAGAGCCACAAAAATATTCAGAATATTGGATATAGTAATAGTACTTCTGGAAGTATATTCTAAGGAACTAATGTCAAAGAAAGATATACCAGCTATTGCACAAAGATGTCCCTTACAGAGTTACTTAAAGCAACATGAACTTGTACTCAATGAAAATAGTCAATAGTTATTTATGACACACCTACCTGATAAAATAGCATATAGCCATCCAATACTAGCTGTGTGATCTTGGGCAAATTATTTAATCTCTAATCTGTTAAGTGGGGGTAATAACATTTATTCTTGCAGGTTTGTTGTCAGGATTAAATGAGATAGTATTTGAGCACATAGCATGGTGCCTGACACATGGTAAGTGTTGAACAAATGGCTGCTAAGTATACAGAGAATCTGACACTTATGGGAATGAATGTGATATAAACAAAAAGCTGCACACAAAGCATACATACATTTGTCAATAATGGGGAATCCCTGAGTCTGGAACTGTATATCTCTTTGTCTCAGTGTGGACTTTGTGAGTCTCCACTTTCAAGACCTGGACACTCTGTCTTGTCAATGTCCTGGGGTGTCAGGTTGGGAGAGTCTGTCCTTTCTGTAAATTATCAAAAGCCTGAGGTAGACACTAGAGTGCCAATGTATTGACTTACTGAGGGAAATGTAAGTACCACATGGAACAGAGATACCTGCCCCAGCACTACAATGCTTTCTCTCCCCAGAGGCAAGAAGCAGAGGGAGCCAAAGCAGAAGCCACAATATAGGATACAATTATGGAAACATCAAACCCAAATGAGAGAAAAAGCACCAAATGTTCACAGAGGGATGAATGGACAAACAAAATGTGATATATACATGCAATGGAATACCATTCAGCTTTAAAAAGGCAAATGCAATTCTATGCTACAACATGGATGGACCTTGAAAACATTATGCAGAGAGAAACAAACATGTTAGGGTCAGGACAAAAGGACAAATACTGTAGAAGTGTACTTATATGAGGGACCAAGAAAGTAGAATAGAGGTTGCCAGGGGCCGCTGGAAGCAGGAATGGGGAGTTATAGCTTAATAAGTGCAGAGTTTCAGTTTGGGATGATGGTAAAGTTCTGAAGGGAGATATGGCTGCACAACAGTGTGACTGTACTTAACGCCTCTGAATTGTCCACTAAAAAATGTTCACGATGGTAAATTTTATGTTATACACATTTTACCACTAAAAGAACTCTAAAACCCCAAAACCTAACACGAGAGGCAGTGCCACATGGTGGTAAGAGCATCCAGCTGTTATGCCAGGCTGTGTGGGTTCACATTTTGGCTCAGCCTCTTCACCAGCCGTGTGTCATTAGACAAGTTACTTACACTCACCATTACCTGTCTGCAAAACTGGGACTCGGGAGAAACCAAGATGGTGGCATAGGTAAACACCTAAACTGCTGTCTTGCACAACAATTTCAAAACTACAACTAAAAGACAAAACGGACATCATCCAGACCACAGGAAGGCTGGCTGAGTAGAAATTCTACAACTAGAAGGAAAGAGAAAAGCACACTGAGACTCACAGGAGCTGCAGGAGGCAGAGGTACTGAAATGCGCGCGCGCGCGTGTGTGTGTGCGCGCGCGCAGAGAGGACTGGCAACTGAGTGTGCGGCTGGCTTTCTCAAGTGGGAGGGAGACAAAAGCTCCTGACTGCATTGAACTCCAGTTCCGGGTTAGACTCTGGGGACCCAGACCCATTTGGGGCGAAACTGGACTGGTCTGGCAGTGGGCGGAACTCGAGGGTGGCTTTCTCTCAGAGGTGCTTGCAGCGATTACCACGGGACACTGAGACACAGGGGCCTATTAAGGCCAGGCTGATGGGAAACCAAAGCTGTCTGCTCCGCCCTGAGACTCCGCCCCATCCAAGCTGAGCACAGAGGCTTTGGCAAGTCTCACAAGGGTGTCTCCAGCACAGAAGTTCTCCCAGCCTAGAAACAGCTGATCCTCACAGCCAATTGGCCTGAGGTCAATTCCTCCCAGTGATACCAACAACAATCAAGACTTAACTACAACAAGGCTATACACACAGCCCACAAAGGGCTGCACCAAGAGTGTCCACCTCAGGTAACTGGGGAGGCTGAGCCACTGGGCCCTATAGGACACCTAGCACACAAAGCCACTCTATCAACTCAGGGAAGCAGCCAAAATGTGGAGACAAAGAAACAGATCACAAATGAAAGAAATGGAGGAAAGCAAATGACTGGATATAGAGTTCAAAACCACGGTTATAATGTTTTTCAAGAATTTTCTAGGAAAGGCCGGTCAATTTAGCGAGACACTTGAGGATATGAAAAGGACCAACTAGAAATTAAGCATACACTGACTGAAATAAAAAATATTATACAGAGACCTAACAGCAGACTGGAGGATCACAAGAATCAAGTCAAAGATTTGAAATACAAAGAAGCAAAAAACACTCAACCAGAAAAGCAAAAAGCAAAAAGAATCCAAAAATTTGAAGATAGTGTAAGGAGCCTCTGGGACAACTTCAAGCGTACCAACATCCGAATTATGGGGGTGCCAGAAGAAGAGAGAGAGCAAGATACTGAAAACCTATTTGAAGAAATAATGACCGAAAACTTCCCCAACCTGGTGAAAGAAATAGACTTACAAGTCCAGGAAGCGCACAGAACCCCAAACAAGAGGAATCCAAAGAGGACCACACCACGACACATCATAATTAAAATGCCAAGAACAAAAGACAAAGAGAGAATATTAAAAGCAGCAAGAGAAAAACAGTTAGTTACCTACAAGGGAGCACCCATACGACTGTCAGCTGATTTCTCAACCGGAACTATGCAGGCCAGATGGAAGTGGCAAGAAATATTCAAAGTGATGAATAGCAAGAACCTACAACCAAGATTATTCTACCCAGCAAAGCTATCATTCAGAATTGAAGGTCAGGTAAAGAGCTTCACAGATAAGAAAAAGCTAAAGGAGTTCATCAACACCAAACCAGTATTATATGAAATGCTGAAGGGTATTCTTTAAGAACAGGAAGAAGAAGAAAAAGGTAAAGATAAAAATTATGAACAACAAATACATATCTATCAACAAGTGAATCTAAAAATCAAGTGAATAAAAAATCTGATGAACAGAATACACAGGTGAATATAATAGAATCAGGGGCATAGAAAGGGAGTGGACTGACAATTCTCAGGGGGAAAGGGAAGTGGGGGGTGCAGGAAGAGACTGGACAAAAATTGTACACCTATGGATGAGGACAGTGGGGTGGGGGTAAGGGCAGAGGGTGGGGTGGGAACTGGGTGGAGGGGAGCTATGGGGGAAAAAAGAGGAACAATTGTAATAATCTGAACAATAAAGATTTATTAAATTAAAAAAAAAAAAAACCCAACTGGGACTCAGACAACATTTACAGTTTTTGGAGTCATCATGAGGTTAAAATGAGTAGATATATGTGGAGCCCTGAGTCTTAGAACAATGCTGGCCACACAGTGAGTCCTATGTAATTGCTAGCAATAAATAAATAAATAAATAAATACTTCCTTGGTTTCTCATGAAACATGGGTATGAGAAATACTCCAAGTCAGTGGAACTGGGGTGTTATCTTTAGAGCAGATATACGGGAGTCATCAGGTGGCTTGGCAAACATGGTACAGAAGAAAGGAGTTAGAGAAATTGTGTATCTAACAGTATCCAACTCAGACAGCCTGATTTTATCAGAGGGATCGCCTTGCCAGCAGAATTGGAAACACTCAACACCCACTGACTAAAGCTCAGTGTCTCCCGAGAGGCTACTGGTCAGAGTGGCTGGGGCTTGCTTTTGCCTCTGTCCACTGTCAGCACTTCCAAGCCTGGCCAGTTCCTCTCCGAAGCCTGTGAACACCCCACTCTCTGCCCTATTTTAATGTATTGTCTTTACAGCTTTGTTCCCTGAGAGACTTTTGTTTCTCTGGAAGGAAACATGGAAAATGACAGCAGCCTGATTTATTGGTGATTGCAGAATTGTGGGTAAAATATTTTGAGTTTCATTGCTGGAGCTATAATGGCTGTGAAATTTTAAAGACCAATTTTAAATGTATCATTGTTGCCCAGTATTTTCCCGTTTGTAAGCGGTTTTCGCTTGGTGTCTGATTGTTCGGAGCGCTGCGTGCAGCATGAGTAATGAACAGGCCACTGGGTCTCACATTCATTCCAGCCCGTTACCATCCCTGGGTTGTCTTCAGATCCTAAGCAAGTGTAATGAGGGGCTTGACGTGGTGTCTGAATGTATGATGAGCCCCATTCATTTGCTTTAACACTCTGGTACAGCTGTTGAACTTCTCCTGAGTGCTTTATTCTTAGCTTTCTATGGCTTGAAGTCACTTCAAAACCCAGCACTGCTCTGCACACCTGTGTGTCTGCTTGTCCAAACCCCTACCCGCAACTGGGTCAGGAGCTGTTTCTGCTCTTAGGATATGATTCTCAGATGTGGCTCTGTCTGAATGAATGGTGCCTTTAAGTCTTACCTTACTAAACAGGGCCTTGTCTCTGGCCACTGTTGGAGTCTGAGATGATCTCTACCTCTTGTGCTGGGCTGGTAAGGAGAGGAAGGCACAGCTGAGGCCAGGCTCCCCCAACGCATGGGGTAGTGGACAGTGTCAGTCCATTATTCACATCTCTTTGGGCTGAGTCAGGATGCATGGGCCAACCGCTCTGTGCAGGGTGTCTGAGGACTTTTCAGACTACAGTGGATGGAAGTGCAGTGGAGTTAATCCACTGTGGAGCATCTCTCCAGCAAGGATCCTTGGTAATTGGGGCATAAATATCCAAGCACCCTCTCCCTGGTATGGGATAATTATCAAACATGTTTTGTATTGTTCCCCAGGTTTTTCCCATGGGATCAAGCTCCAGTTGCCCACTGTGGTTGCTGCTCCCCAACACGTGGTCCTGGAATTATCCGAACACACCCATTGCCCTGGAATCCCTGTCTCAAGGCCTGCTTCTGGGAGAACCCACAATAAGATGCATGCAGTTAAGAAAAGAGCACTAGGTTTAGAAGTAGAAGATCTGGCTTCTTCCTGGCTCTGCACATGTCACATGCTTTAGGTCACCAACTTCGATCTCTCCGAATTATTGTTTTCTTAACTATGAAAACCAGAGCAAATAAGCTCTATGTCATTCATTGGGCCATTTGTAAAGCCCGAGTGTGAATATGTAAGAGGAGGGGCTGAACAGGATAAAGGTCTTTATAAGTGTTTGTGGAATTGGTTTTTGTGGTGCTGTCACTTCCCCATTGCCTGCAGAATGTCCCCCAAAGTACTTATCTACACTCCTCTTATCTGTATTCATACTAAACCTTGTGTACAACTCAGATGAATCAGCATTGTTATGAAAAACTTCAGGATTTTAGTATTTTTGTGGCTATTTCTTTATGATTTCTTATTCCTGTTTCTTATTATCAAAATTTCAAATATAAAGAAAAGTTAAAAGAATAGGCCAATAAATGCTGGAGTTTGATTCAACAATTGTAAACATTTTGCCATATTTGCATTGTCTGTTGGTCTATCTATTTTTCTGTACTATTTGAAATTAATTTCTAGACCCCAGACACTTTACTCCTAAGTACTTTTCCCAGCGAGGCCAATATCCCACATACCCAATATGCTTCTTATACCTAAGAATATTAGCCTGATTTCTATATCATCTAACAATGCACCTGTATTCAAATGTTCCAATTGTGCCAGGAGGTCTATTATAGTTTATGCATTTCTTAGCCAGGATCCACTCTAGGTTCATTGCCAAATGCCTTTGCTTGGAAACAACCATCTTGGCTCTGACTGTGTGTGTGTGTGTGTGTGTGTGTGTGTGTGTGTGTGTGTGTGTGAGAGAGAGAGAGAGAGAGAGAGAGAGAGAGAGAGAGAGAGGGAGGGAGAAAGAGATGTGTGTGTGTGTGTGTGTGTGAGAGAGAGAGAGAGAGAGAGAGAGAGAGAGAGGGAGGGAGAAAGAGAGAGAGAGAGAGAGAGAGAGAGAGAGAGAGAGAGAGAGACAGACAGACAGACAGACAGACAGACAGACATGGTTGTCCTTGAGCATTCTTTTTCAATGAAGCCAGTGTTGTGGCTCTCTGCACCTTGGATGACAATGGGACAAACCTTGTCTGGACATGGATCTTGCTCAACTTGGTGGCCTCTGCCAGCAGCAGAGGGTTTCAAGCAGGTAGCACCTTCCAAATCTGCCTGGCCATTCATGTCAGGGCGGCACTAACCACCTTTGTGGCCGTCTTCAGTGGTCACCTGCCAGATACTCCCATGGAAGTGCTGCCAACAGCATCAGCTGCCGGTGGAGGAAGAAGGCACCCTGCCCGGTGACTCAATGAAAGGTAGATTTTATCCTTTTTTGGGAAAAATATCAAACCGCTTGGCAGGTAGAATGCCTGTTTAGACAAGTTAGTATAGGCCAGTGGTCGGCAAACTCATTAGTCAACAGAGCCGCAGTTTGCCGACCACTGGTATAGGCTATTATTCCCAATTGCCAATGTTCTTCTGTCCCATCCTATCTTCACACAGATGATGAAATAAGGGAGACAAAAGATGATGGAGTTTAGAGAGTAAGCAAGCACACAGACCAGAACAACAGTAATAAATACTAATCTCACATGGAATTCATTTAAATCTTCTCTGCCAAAGCCATTTCCTTTTTCTATACTTTATATTTTAATTCACGATAGCACCACAGAGCTACTCAAACTAGAAACCTCATATCAAGAAAGACAAATAGATTTGCATTTTACTATCAAAGCCAATCCATTTGGAATGGGTGCCTGGTCCACCATATTGAGGAAGATTCTGAGGCCACGTCATGGCTCAGGGGGAGGGAGTGGAAAGGTTAGTGATCCTTGCAGTGAACATGGGGAGGGGAATCGGGGGGACTCGAGGGCCATGTGTTTACTAGCTGAAGCTTATAAGTAGCTGAACTCCTTTCTTTTCCCTCACCTTTCAAATGCACAGGGTCACAGAGTCCTGTTTCTCTAACTCTGATTCCTTTCTCTCCATCCCTCTTGTCCCTTCTTAGTTCTGGCCCCTTGGTCTCTCACCCAGCTCTATCACTGGGCTCCCTGCCTCCAGGCTAAGAGAGCAATTTTTCTAAGCACATTCCCACACTGCTGACAATCTTCCATTGCCTCCCCACCACTTACAGGATAACATCTAGAGTCTTCGCAAAACATATTAGAGCCTTGGTGATCTGGTCCCTGTCCATTGTCCTATCTCATTTCTGCCACTCCATGACTTCCTTCTCAGGTAAATATTTCAGGCACATTGAGCTATTTGCAGTTCCCAATAGGCCATGCTTTTCCCTGCCCTCCAGTCTTTAGCCCATGCAATTTCTCCTTGTCTGATATGCCCTTCTCTCAGCCCCCTTTAACATGCTGATACTGTGCACCATCTCCTTTGGAAGCTTTTCTTACTAGCAAGTCTCTCTCCTTCACCTTCCAACCCAGATTCTGTGGCTTCTTCTTCCCTGTGCTTCTTTAGGGTTTTGTAGATTAGGCTGTTATTACTTACTTCACTATATTTGCACTTATACATAGTCTACTCATTTATTCATTCAGCAAATATTTATTGAGCAGCTTCTATATACCAGGCACTGTTCTAGGAGCTGGAGATAGAGTGATAAACCTTATAGGCAAAGTCCCTGCTCTCAAGAAGCTTGTATTCTTGTGTGTGAGTGTCTTGTATGTGTACAATATGCAAATAAGCAAATATATAATTTAATGTCAGATGAAAGAGAAAACAGGAAGTTCTTTCTTTGGCAGTGGGGTGCTGTTTTAGCTAGTTGGTCATGAAAGACATTTTTTTTGGTCAAGTGACCTTTGAGCAGAAATTTGAATGAAGTGGACGAGTGAGCCAAGCTGACATCTGGGGAAGGAGTGTTGCAAGCAGAGGAAATGGTGTGCAAAGGCCCTGTGGCATTTCTGAGGGATGTATGAAGAAGAGCCAGAAGTGAGTGAGGTTGAAGAGGAGGGAGTGAAAGGAATCATGTCAGAGTCAAGGTCAGAGAAGGAGCAGAAGTAGGGGCATAGCATACTGGTCCTTCAGGAGCAGAACAAGGGCTTTGGAGTTATTCTGCATGAGCAAGGAAGTGTATGATGCATGTTGTGCCAAGGAGTGACACTATCTGCTTTGTTCTTTAAAAGCATCGGAGGCATCGGCTAGCTTTTGTGTTGAGAATAGACTGTAGAAATGGGGTAGAAGCAATGCTCCAAGGCAGACATGACGGCATGACCAGGGTGGTACAGTGGTGACTGAGAGGAGAGGATGAGTTTGTAACAGGTTTTCAAGGCAGAGTCACTAGAATTTCCTGACAGCTTGGATGTGGGGAGTGGGGGGGATTAATGAGTCAGTCAAAGGTGACTGCAGGAAACTGCATCTTAACAATCAGTTCACACACCACTATCTCCTTCTAGATGGGTGGTTCTTGACCACCCCTCCCCAATTCACTTTTCTTGAATTCTGGACACCTTTGAGAATCTGATCACAGCTATGGATTATTCTTCCTGAAAAATTCACAGTGTGCAAACACAGAAACAATTTCATCTATAATTTCACAGGGTCCTGGACCCTCTGAGTCCCACCCGTGAATCCTGGGGCCATAGTCTCTACCCTGCCCCTTGAGCTCCTTGGAGCTGGCCATACCATATTCAAACACCATATTCATCTCTGTTTCCTGAGCAGAGTAACCCGAAGACAGTCGCTGCTCAGTAAATGTGCCGAATAACTGAGCGACAACCAGCTGCTTCTTTATTCTAACTCTTTATTTTTCCTGGCAACTAGGAAGCATGCCCTATTTACACCCCTACCAGTAACTGGGGCCATTAATAATAACCAAACCAAAGCAACAAACAAACAAACAAAAAAGCTAGGGAGCGGGGAGAAGGAAAAAAGAGGCAAGGGAATCACAGCAGAAAAGCATTTTTTAAAATGTTCCTCTCAAAAAGCGTTGGTGGAGATGCATAAGGGAGGAAAACATGTGAGTAAAAATGTTATCATTCTACTGGTAACATTGGAACATTTTCCACCTCCACTGCAGGCAGCGGGCGGGCGTGGCTTGCTTTAGAATTTCTGCACAGGAAGAGGGAGATTCTGGGGTTCAGGTTTCAGCCAAGCCCCAGGCTGGGCTCTGGGAAGGAGGGAACACTTTATCCTGAGTATCCTGAGCTCAAGAACCCCTGAGGGGTAGGGGAGGCGGGGGGAGGGGGAGGGTGGCTGACAGAGAAAGGTCTGATGGGATTGGTGACCAACACACAAACATGTCACCTAAACCCAGAGGCAGGGCTGTTTGAAGTGATCACCCTGATGCTGAGTCAGAAGATTAACCTGGTTGTGAGGACATTGGTCATGCAAAACCAGTGGCCTCTGGAGGGTGCCAAGAGGATTTAGTCAAGACAATGGCCCTTCTTTCTGCAGATGAAGAAACCCAGGAGGAAGTCTTCCTCTCCTTTTAACTCCTGTTAACAAAGGAGTTCAGAACCATAAAAAATAAGGAAAAGCAGCTTTAAACACTGCAAATTAGGCTTGTTATTCCTGAATCTGCCTGTGGAAGATAACGGATGACTCCAATTTAGTAGAATTCGATAGTCTTGCCCTTCCTGTTCCATATTTCCTCTAACCCTGACAAGGATCCGTGAGGTTGTTCTTATTCCTCTTCCCCTTTATAGGTGAAGGATATGAGGCTTCAGAAGTGTTCACTGCTAGAAAGTGGTAGAGCAAGAATTGGGACCCGGATGTGGCTGCTCCAAGTTCTCTCATTCATGAGGCAGCCTTGTTAAATGCCTACATTGCTCATCCAAGAGAACAACAATTAGCCTTACTTGTCCTGTGAGTCAGAGGGAGGTTGGAAAGGGCTTTCTGCTCACCACCTTTTTCCCAGCCTACCCATCTCACAGAAGAATGCTATGGGGAGCTCCAGCCCTGTGGGAGCCAGGCTAGGAGGGTGGGGGTCATCTGCCGGGAACTGGACTCTGGTGGGCTGGGTCCTGCTGTTGACATCTCTGCGCTGGTTTGACAGCTCCTGCTGGAGAAGCCTGCTGTGTGGGGAGAAGGCATGTTCTCATCTTGCCCTTTTGTAGGATGAGGCGGCTGGCCCAGTGGAGACACAGCAATCAGAACCGATTCCATTCCGATCCTGTTTACTTCACTCCTGTGCCCAAGGTCTTATGGGCTGCTTATAATTTTGGTCTTTATTTTCCAGACGTTTCTTTATTTTGCCTCAAAGTGTAAAAAGGCAGCACTAACTTTTAAAATCAGGTACAGCAAAGAGCAAGAGAAGGCGGTGGGGGTGCTCGGCAGAGAGAAAACTACCTGAGTCTCTAATGTGTCTCTTCTGAGCTTCTTACAGTGAAGAGAGAAGAGTTCCCAGACAGGGAAAAAAATCTTAAGAGGCTCTTGATAGGAAATATGCTGGCACTTGACATCTACCCAATGGCTCATAATCCTCTTTTATAAGCTGAAACCCCCTTGAATTGGATTATAAAATTCCTCTTGGTAGAAGGCACTTTGCTTGCAAATGCAAAGCTCTTGATTGAGAGAGAAAACAAACACTAATTTGAAATGCCTCGCCTTAGAAAAGATGTGGGTAGAAGCTTGAAGGAGTCTTGCCCCTGCCTTTTGACCCCTCAGTTCCCGGATGTTGGATGAGCACCCAGATATAAAGACAAGGGCATCCCTCCCTCTGCCCTCTCAACTCAATGGGCATTTCCATGGGACCTGATACTTTGAGTTGTTATTAACAACTAGAGGCCCGGTGCACAAAATTCGTGCACGTGTGTGTGTGTGTGTGTGTGTGTGTGTGTGTGTGTCCCTCAGCCCAGCCTGCACCCTCTCCAATCTGGGACCCCTCAAGGGATGTCCGACTGCCCGTTTAGGCCCGATCCAGGTGGATCGGGCCTAAACGGGCAGTCGGACATCCCTCTCATAATCCAGGACTGCTGGCTCCCAACTGTTTGCCTGCTTGCCTTCCTGATTGCCCCTAACCACTTCTGCCTGTCAGCCTGATCACCCCCTACCATTCGCGACAGCCTGATTGATGCCTAACTGCTCCCCTGCCAGCCTGATTGCCCCTAACTGCCTTCCCCTGCAGGCTTGATCGCCCCCAACTGCCCTCCCTTGCAGGCCTGGTCCCTCCCAACTGCCTTCCCCTGCTAACCTGATTGCCCACAACTGCCCTCCCTTGCAGACCTGGTCCCTCCCAACTGCCCTCCCCTGCTGGCCATCTTGTCATGGCCATCTGGTGTCCACATGGGGGCAGCCATCTTGTGTGTTGGAATGATGGTCAATTTGCATATTATTCTTTTATTAGTTAGGATAGAGGCCTGGTGTATGGGTGGAGGCCGGCTGGTTTGCCCTGAAGGGTGTCCCGGATCAGGGTGGGGGTTCCCTTGGAGCATGGGGTGGCCTGGGCAAGGGGCCTGTGGTGGTTTGCAGGCTGGCCATGTTCCCCGGCGACCCAAGCAGAGGCCCTGGTATCTGGGATTTATTTATCTTCTATAATTGAAACTTTGTAGCCTTGAGTGGAGCCAAGCCTCCTGCTCACTCCGTGGCTGCAGCCATTTTTGTTGGGATTTATTTATCTTCTATAATTGAAACTTTGTAACCTTGAGTGTAGACCTGGGTTGGCCAGGGCGGCAGGGAAGCTTGGCTTCCTCCATCGCCAGGAAGCCCAAGCCTCCTGCTTGCTGCAGCTCTGTGGCTGCAGCCATCTTGGTTGGGTTAATTTGCATACTTGTTCCTGATTGGCTGGTGGGCGTGGCTTGTGGGTGTAGCAGAGGTATGGTCAATTTGCATATTATTCCTTTATTAGATAGGATTACTTTACGTTCAGCAATGGGAAAAGAAAGCCTCGTGCAGAAGCCAAAGAGCCCTGTTCCATGACCCATTAATTGTATCAAAGCTTCCCTCAATGCAGGGATAATTGCTGGTAACTGGCTAAAGTCTGTGACCTGGGATTGGATTGACAAATATCAGATTAGATATTTGATTAGAGATTTGGGGAGATTAGAGATAAACTGGCAACTACCACAGACTGGGGGGCAGAGAGGAGGGCCGTTGCTAGGACATTTTCTTGCTGCCAGCAGCTCAGTTTGCTCCTATGGACCATAAGACCTTTTCCTAGATGCACATCTCACCTCTGATCTGTGTCCTACCTCTGCCCTATTTCTGTTGTCTTCCACCATTCAGTTCTGTGCTCTCTTTTGACTCCTGCTTGTAGTTTGGCAGTGGCATACCCTAGTTTTCTGAACACCATGCCAGATTTGGGGCAGGGGTGGGGGGGTGCGGGCTGGGACTCTGCTGTGCCTGGAGGTGGGAAAGTTAGGTCTGAGAAGAGCTGGGCATTGGTTAGGAGCAGAAAGGGGTCCCTTAGTCCCCAGGCCTGCACCAGGGCACCGCCTGTGGGATGCCATTAAGCACCTCAGCACCGGCAGAGGGAATGGAGACACTGCTGTTGGGTCACTTTGTGCTTAACATTGTGCAGTTCTGTAAAGGGCTGGCAATTCTGCAATCTCGTTAGTCAGTTGTGTTAGGATCTGCAAAAGCTGTGGCTGCCTCCATATCCTTAGGGGCCTTTTGATGATCACACAAAAAATCAGGAACGGTATCCAGGAGCAGATGGGCCAAAGGTCTCACTCGCCATTTTCTTTCCTTTCAAAATCGATGCCAACTCCTGCCTTCTCCACAGAGCTGCCAGCCCCTGACTCAGCCCAGCCCTGGCAGAGCTTCCTTGGCTAAGAGGAAATCCCAAGCTCCCAGTGACACAATGCTCTCTTGCTGGATCTGGATAGGATGACACTGTCTCCCCACTTTTCAAAAACTTACAAGTCAAGCAAACAGGATTTCTAAACAAGGCGGGCTTAAACAGGATTTTCTGTGATCGCCAGTTCTCCCAAAGCCCAGCTCGCCCTTCTGGGGAGGAGCACGCAGACCTGCTTGTGGGAGAGGGGAGGCGGGGGAGGGGGAGGGCGGGAGGGGGACAGAGAAGCCATCTCTGCTGTGAAACCACACCTCAAAGCCTGGAGATTCTGACTCGGGGTCGGGAGATTTCTGAGAGTGTCCAACTCACATGGGACAACATGGATAAGGGATATAGGCTTTATTTCAATTGATTCATTAAAAAAATCCTTTCATTTTTAAATGAATAATTTATGCACATGATGCAAAATTTGAAAGATCCCCAAGAGTAGATAGTAAAAAAAATAAGTCCCCTCCCCCTTTCTGGGCCCTAATTAATCTTTGTGGAGACAACAGTGTCTGGGAGAGATGGGGAACAGGAGACAGGGGCCAGGCACTCAGCTCAAAGTGGGGATGTGAGGAGGAAGGGCTGGTGTGAGGTCGCTATGGAGCAGGTCTTGGGGGTTGATTGGAAGTGAGGAGCGGGGGTGGCTGTAAAATGTCAGAAATGGGGATTCTATGAATAGAGAGTCAGTGAGGAGGGATGGGACAACATCAATCTAGATTCTGAAAAGTGCAAAGGAGGCAGAGCAATGTGGGGTTTGGTTCTATAGACACTGTGTGTGTGTGTGTGTGTGTGTGTGTGTGTGTGTGTGTGTGTGTGTGTTTTCTGTGTTTCTTGCTGCTGTCTGTCTGCCTCAGACGAGACAGAATTTCTGCAGGGTAGGCAGGCCCGCTGGAGAAACTTCTTAAGTCAACTCAGCCATGCCTGGTGGCTTCTCTACCACAGACAGCAGGGCTCAGTTTAGCATATTGACAGTAACCATGTTTTCCAAACCCCAATTAGGGGCTCAGTGTCTGACTGAGCTCTGAGTCCTGCTCTGTGAATGGAGCCATGTGAACTTCTCACCAAGACACGTTGCCTGTCACTAGCCATGCTATGCATTGCCTTCATGGGAGGTACAAAGGCAGGATGTCAGGACGCACAGGGTACAGGGACAGGTGGCACTGCACCCCCTGAGCCAGTGGTCTTGAAGGGGAGAGGGTTGCAGATGCTGAGTGGAGCCTCTCTGCCCCACAGATGGAGCGGGCCTCGGTGACACGACATTGCTCAGATCCCTGTGGTTAATGAGCTCACCCTGGGCCGCCGGCTGGTCTGCTGTGAGCCAGCTGCCAGCCTCTTGGGCTGTGAGTCAGTCATGGGCTGTCCTCGATCCAGAACCTCCGCGCCTCCCAGACCCAGCGCTGCTGTGCTGCCTGCCGCGGGAGTGGCGGGAGGCTGCCCTGCCAGGCCACCTCCGGACTCCCCTCTCCCAGTGCCAGCAGGGGAGCAGCGAAGTTGCTCAGACCTCAGGGCATTGTTGAGGAGCCCTTTGTCACGCTCACAGCCTCCTGCCCCAGCCTGAGGAGCCAGCCCAGCTCGGAAAGAGCACTCGCAGCATAGTGTTTCTTTGAAGCCCTCCAGAGAGTTCACTGAATTAATTTCCTTTGTCCTTCACATAATTCCAGGGCATTAGTCAGCTTTCATGGGCAGCATCTCAGCCTACTTCCCTTTCTCCTGGAAGCATACCCACTGGCTTCTCCCTCCAAACCCTTGTGTTTTAGCTTCTGGTTGGTGGCTCTTCTGAAGATGCTGTTAACCCTTACACAGCCACACTGGATGAGGAGGGGGAGGGAAGGCGTATGCATTGACATTTACTGAGGCAGCCGCTGTAGCAGGAGCGCTGGCATGTTCCATCCCGCTGTATCCTCACCTAGGCCTCCAAGGTAGGAATTACCATCCATTTTATAAAGAAGCTGAAGGTCACACAAGCTATACTCAAAGTCACCAGCTAGTGAGGGGCAGAGCATGGATTCAAATTGGAATCCATGCGATTCCTAAAGCCCTGCTAATTCTATTAACCAGCAAAGCAGCCAAGCTGTTTGGGGAAATCTCTATTCCCCACATTATTTTTATTTATTTATTTTGCCAAAAATATTCCTCCCAAAGTGTCTAACTTTAGGAAACCTTCTCACTGATTGCACGACCCTGTTCTCAGTCGTGGGCTGGTGCTTGGCTATGTGATGACACAATGTCGCAAAGCAGGCAGGGTGCGGTCTCCACTTGTTCAGGCCCCGCACCAGCTTGGTGATACGGACAGAGATCCATCCGACACAGAGCTGGAGATCAGGCAGCGGTCTTTCTTTCAATCCTTTGAGTTCAGAGGATAGTCACTTACCAAGCCTATGCACCTACCTGCTCCTCTGCTCCTCAACCCAACCTCACCACTCTCCTAGCCTGGCCTGCAGGTTCTCTGCTCTGGGCTCTTTCTTCCACACTCGTCCAACTGCAATTTTCTAAACAAAGGTTCATATAGCATCATCTTCTGTTTATAAACTGCCAGATGATCCAGCAATCTCACTCTGAGTATGTAGCCAAAGGAAATGAAATCAGGATCTCGAAGCGATATCTGCACTCCCATGTTCATTGCAACAATAGTCACAATGGCCAAGGCATGGAAACAACCGAAATGTCCACTGATGGGTGAATGGATAAAGATGTGCCGCACATGTACAATGGAATATTATTCAGCCTTAAGAAAGAAGGGAATTCTGTCATTTGCAACAACCTGAATAAAACTGGAGGACATTGTGCTACGTGAAATAAGCCAGACAGAAAGACAAATACTGCATGGTGTCACTTACATGTGAAAGCTAAAATAGTTGAACTCACAGAGCAGAATGATGGCTGCCAGAGTTTTGGCATTGGGGAGCAGGTGAGCGAAGTGGGGAGATGTTGGTCAAAGGGTAGAAAATCTCAGTTATGCACGGTGACTGTAGTTAACAATACTGTATTGTATACTTGAAATTTGCTAAGACGGTAGATCTTAGGTGTGCTCACCAAAGGAAAACTATGTGAGGTGATGGGTATGTTGTCTGGCCTGACTGTGGCAATCATTTCACAATGTATATGTATATCAAGACATCACACTGAACACCTTAATGATACACAATTTTTATTTGCCAATAATACCTTAGTGTAGATGAAAAGAACCCCAAACTCCCATGGTTCCCTCACATATGGGGAAATGTCAGAATCTCTCAGGGAGTCATGCAGGGCCCTTCCCGTCTACTCCTTTGCCAGCACCATCTCCAATGCTTCCACATGTGCCCCAGGATTAAGCCATGGGAACACGCACTGTCTCTAATTTTGATCAGCACTGAATCCCAGCACATAATATAGTACTTGAGCTCCCAATTTAAAATAACAGCCTCAATCACTCTATTTCTTATAGTTTTATTGTTTTTCATATTAGTTGTAACCACTTCCATATATATATATGTGTTTGTTTATTTATTTATCTCTCTCACCAGACTGAAAGTTTTATGGGGAAGATTAGTTTATTGACACCACTGTATTTTATTCACAGCCTCTAAACAGTAGCACCTAAAACTCTTTTTTTTTTTCTTTTTGCCTGTTCCCTTTGGCTTCTTTTATTTATTTTATTATTTTTTTTTAATTTAGTAAATCTTTATTGTTCAGATTATTACAATTGTTCCTCTTTTTTCCCTCCATAGCTCCCCTCCACCCGGTTCCCACCCCACCTTCTGCCCTTATCTCCCCCCCACTGTCCTCATCCATAGGTGTACAACCTTTGTCCAGTCTCTTCCCGCACCCCCACACCCCTTCCCCCCTGAGAATTGTCAGTCCACTTCCTTTCTATGCCCCTGATTCTATTGTATTCATCAGTTTATTCTGTTCATCAGATTTTTTATTCACTTGATTTTTAGATTCACTTGTTGATAGATATGTATTTGTTGTTCATAATTTTTATCTTTACCTTTTTCTTCTTCTTCCTCTTCTTAAAGAATACCCTTCAGCATTTCATATAATACTGGTTTGGTGTTGATGAACTCCTTTAGCTTTTTCTTATCTATGAAGCTCTTTATATGACCTTCAATTCTGAATGATAGCTTTGCTGGGTAGAATAATCTTGGTTGTAGGTTCTTGCTATTCATCACTTTGAATATTTCTTGCCACTTCCATCTGGCCTGCATAGTTTCGGTTGAGAAATCAGCTGACAGTCGTATGGGTGCTCCCTTGTAGGTAACTAACTGTTTTTCTCTTGCTGCTTTTAATATTCTCTCTTTGTCTTTTGTTCTTGGCATTTTAATTATGATGTGTCTTGGTGTGGTCCTCTTTAGATTCCTCTTGTTTGGGGTTCTGTGTGCTTCCAGGACTTGTAAGTCTATTTCTTTCACCAGGTGGGGGAAGTTTTCAGTCATTATTCCTTCAAATAGGTTTTCAGTATCTTGCTCTCTCTCTTCTTCTGGCACCCCCATAATTCTGATGTTGGTACGCTAGAAGTTGTCCCAGAGGCTCCTTACACTATCTTCAAATTTTTGGATTCTTTTTTCTTTTTGCTTTTCCAGTTGAGTGTTTTTTGCTTCTTTGTATTTCAAATCTTTGACTTGATTCTTGCGTTCCTCTAGTCTGCTGTTAGGTCTCTGTATAATATTTTTTATTTCAGTCAGTGTATGTTTAATTTCTAGTTGGTCCTTTTTCATATCCTCGAGGGTCTCACTAAATTTATCGGCCTTTTCTAGGAAATTCTTGAAAAACATTATAACCGTGGTTTTGAACTCTATATCTAGTCATTTGCTTTCCTCCATTTCTTTCATTTGTGATCTGTTTCTTTGTCTCTGCATTTTGGCTGCTTCCCTGAGTTGATAGAGTGGCTTTGTGTGCTAGGTGTCCTATAGGGCCCAGTGGCTCAGCCTCCCCAGTTACCTGAGGTGGACACTCTTGGTGCAGCCCTTTGTGGGCTGTGTGTATAGCCTTGTTGTAGTTAAGTCTTGATTGTTGTTGGTATCACTGGGAGGAATTGACCTCCAGACCATTTGGCTGTGAGGATCAGCTGTGTCTACACCAGGAGAACTTCTGTGCTGGAGACAGCCTTATGAGACAAGACTTGCAAAATTGCCAAAGCCTCTGTGCTCAGCTTGGATGGGGCGGAGTCTCAGGGCTGAGCAGACAGCCTTGGCTTCCCATCAGCCCTGCCCTATGAGGACCCTGGGTCACAGTGTCCCTCGGTAATCGCTGCAAGCACCTCTGAGAGAAAGCCGCCCTCGAGTTTCGCCTGCTGCCAGACAGTCCAGTTTCTCCCCCAATGAATCTGGATTCCCAGATTCTCGCCCAGAACTGGAGTTCAGCGCAGTCGGGAGCTTCCGTCTTCCTCCCGCTAGAGAAAGCCAGCGGCACACTCAGCAGTCAGTCCTCTCTGTGCACACTGGCATGCGCGCCTCCCAACCTCTGCCTTTCATGGCTCCCCTGAGTTTCCGTGTGCTCCTCTCTTTTCCTGACAGTCCAGACTCTCCCCGTATGAGTCTGGGACCTCAGGGTCTCGCCTGGAACTGGGGTTCAGTGCAGTCGGAAGTGGTGTTCAGTGCAGTCGGGAGCTTCCGTCTCCCTCCCGCTAGAGAAAGCTAGTCAGGCACTCAGCCGCCCGTCCTCTCTGCGCACGTGTCTCCGTACCTCAGCCTTTTGCAGCTCCTCTGAGTCTCCGTGTGCCCCTCTCTTTCCTTCTAGTTGTAGAATTTCCACTCAGCCAGCTTTCCTGTGGTTCTGGATGGTGTCCGTTCTGTCTTTTAGCTGTAGTTTTGAAATTGTTGTGTGAGGCAGCAGTTTAGGTGTTCACCTATGCCGCCATCTTGGTTTCTCTCCTAAAACTATTCTATAACTAGTTTTTGCATAAATAATGTTTAATAAATATTTATTGTTGAAAGAATAAATGTATTTTGCATAACAACAAAAACAACTCTCCCCAGTAATCTAGCTATTAAATAATTATGTACTTGCATGCCTGTATTTGCCATAAAAAATTCATTATATAAAGTTATGACAGTAACTCCCAAATTTACCAAAATGATTACCTTACCCTAATCCTATATAATAAAAGGCTAATGTGCAAATTGTCCCCTCGGGAGTTTGACTGACCCAGAGTTTGACTGCTCGCTATGATGTGTGCTGACCAACCGGGGGTGGCGTGGAATGAAGACAGGCCTCAGCCAGCCCTGATTGCCAGCCAGTCCTAGGGATCCTTCCCATGTACGAATTTCATGCACCAGGCCTCTAGTTAATATATAAAATAGAACATTTTCTACAGTCAGCAGTGACTTGTTTGTTTGCTTATTGACCATTAAAATAATTCACTAATTGCTCCCAAAAGAGGAAATGCAATAATTATACCCATAATTACAGTGCTATCTTTTAAGTAACTCTTGAGTCATTGTTTGTCACCTCCAGGCTAAGTGTCCTCCTTTTTTTCATAGGCACTGCTGAATTGTCCTTCCAAGGGGTTTTACTAATATTCATAGCCACTGGTGGAAATGGAAATGCTCATTTTCCCCTCAGGAAGGAGGGTTTTCAAAGAACAAACTGGCCATAGTGAGGGTAGATTGAGGAGGATGGAGAACAGAGGCTGGAAAGCCAGATCTCTGTGAGCTGAAATCATAGGGCAGAATACTGATACCTGCCGTTATGTCTTGTAGGACAGGGAAAAGAGGCTCAGGATGATGCTACCATCTCCCCTGTTTTCCCAAAACCTTACCTTGTGACTTCTGAGGTGATGCCTGAAGAAATCTAGGTCACTTGCGCCACCTGCTGTCCAGATTGGGGAATGGCTGCCGACATCAATGCCTTCAGATTTTTCTATCAGGAGATTTTTACCCAGCTTTCTCCCTTATCCACGAGTTTCTTCTCCTTTTCTCCCTATAGCACACCGTCTGAGCTATGAATGGACACAAAGGCACAGTTTGAGAGAGTGGCTTTGGGGAAAATGGGGCTCAGAGCTTCCACCTGTTCTTGTTTCTGGCAATGTTTTAGCCACTTATTTAAATTCAATGTACCATCAGGCCCTGAGTAAGCCCTGGAGTAACAAAGATGAATGAGATATGAGTCTTCTCCCCAAGGATCTCATAGGCTAGTAGGGAAGTCAGACAAATAATTTCATGCCGATATCATGATAGAAGCAATAGAGACCTGGAGGGAAATGAGAAGTCCACTGGTGGGAATCCAGAGGGCTTCGGAGAGCTATTTCCCTAAGCTTTGAGGGACCAGCAGGGCTCACAGGTGGAAAGGTGGATTCATACTTTAGGCAGATGGAAGGGCATATACAAAAGCAGGGCAGTGAAAACCGCTACTATTCTGGGAGAAGCAAAAAGTTGGTAACTACTGCTAACAATCTGTTCTAGAACCTTTCATGCTTTTGAGATGCATTTTTAAAATGTGAATATCTGAGGGCAGATGTATGTGTATGTCTGTGACTTTCTTTCATTTTACTACACATTTGTGAAATTTCTCCATGTTGGTGAATCAAGACTTGAATCATTCTTTTAACTTCTGCACAGTGTTGATCTATCATAGTCCCTCTTTAATGGACATTTTAGGCGGTTTCCCATTTTTCACCTTGTATGCCTTTCTTTATAAACATGTGCAGGTGTTTCCTAGAAGGGAACTTGTTGTGTCATTTAAATTTTGCTAAATGTTGCAGAAATATTGCAGAAATATTGCCATATTTAAGTTTTGATTGATATTTCTTAATGACCTTCTACCCATTAACACTCCTTATGGAGTAGCTAATGAAAGTCATGTAAGCTAGTAAGTTTTTCAAGTTTTTCCCTTTCTGGTTTAATCCATGTGCATAATGTTTTTCTCCCTAAAATAATAATTCTGACAGGAATCCTACATGTATTGAATGATTCGTTTTTTACAGTCATTGCAACAACTGTTTAAGACTATTGGTGTTATCCCCATTTTACAGATGACAATAAACTGAGGCTCAGAGGAGTTGGGTCTTATTCACAGTGCCCCAGGTAGTCAGAACCAGAACTAGAACTCAGGCCTCCAGATTCTGAAAGCTCTTTCTACTACTATTCTGTTGCTAGGCAACACTTCTCCCTTTTGATTCTTGTGCCAGTGCTACTTGTTGCCATGGTACTGCTGGGACAAGGAGCAGTAAGTTGTAATTAAGCAGTGAGCTAGAATCTTTGCTCTTAGCAGAAAAGGATCTTTATGCCCTTATGTGTAGTTAGACAGAGAGGGACAGCTGGTTGAGATGGCTGATTATCATTTGAGCTTCACGTGGGGTAGATACTTGTCTTCACCTCTGCCCCCTTGAGACCACTGCCCAGGAGTGCTCAGGCAGGAATGCTGTGTGGGGTCTTGTCGAAAATCAGCATCCAACTTCAGAGTGTGCCTTCTCTATTCAGTCTAGAAGAAATAGGGGCATTGTTGTAAACAGCACCATTTTGGAATCAGACAGACCCAAGTTCAAATCCTATTTCTGCCACTTTCCTGCAAATTACCTACACCTTCTGACTCTCAGTTTTCTCATCTGAATGAAGACAATCATACTCATCTCATAAGGTTCTAAATATGGACTGAATGAGATAAGGGATACCAGTCACATAGCCAAATGTCCAACATTCTCTACCATTTTTTAAAGCACTCAGTACATGTAGCCAATGCTAGAATGGCTATTTTATGTTTCACCCACCCATTTTTCTTTGGATGATTTGCAGTAATCAGAGAGGTTCCAAAACATCTTTAGCATCCCATCACTCAACACTGAGTTGAGGGATTACACAAGCTCATAGTGTTTTTGTCTTTGGAAAAAAACACTCATAAACAGATTTTCAAAAGATTGGATGTAGTGAAGTTCTGTACTTAGAAATGCATTGTCTACTCCAAGAATGAGTCATCTGTAGTAGGAGGAAAAGTGAAACTGTTTTTCAAAACAGCACAATGGAAACCACACAATTCAAATTACTGCAATTGCCTTTTCAGCTGAATCCAAGGAATTTTTTAAAAAAATTCATTCACTTGACTTTTTGAACGCCTATTATGTCAAGCCCCATGCAAGGGGTGGAAAGATGAATAGAATATGGCCCTTGCCCCAGGGAGCTCACAGATTAGCAACAGACAGGCATTTAAAGTAATTACAGCAATGTGATAGCTGCTATAATGAGGTCTGTGGATGGTATTCTAGGGACAGAGCAGAGGCAGGGGTAGTACAGGAAACACTTCACAGAGCTGAAGCCAGCTGAGCAGGCAGACAAGGCAAAGGCACTTAGAGAGGGGAATGGGGAAGCAGGAGCGATCATGTGTATTCAGACTGGAGCGCAGGCTGCACGCAGGGAGGGATGAGGAAGGAGACTGAAAAGGCAAGTTTCTGCACCCACATGCCTCTCCCATGGCCAGGCCTGGCCGTGCACCGCAGAACTCACCCCTCCTAGAAGCACTCCCTGCCTGCTCTAAGCTATAGATAGGCCTGAACCTCCTGTTGCCCTACGTCTGCTCCCCATCTTGCTCTAAATCCCTGTCTTCTTACCCCATGATTCATCTTTTCCCTTCCTCTGATACTGCCTCTGGACTCTTGGCATAAAAAATACCACTTGGTCTAGTCTTTGGGGCAACCCTTCTGTAGGCACAGTACCTAATACTGGTTTTGCCCCATCAAGTTATGCATCTTACTCCAGGGCAGCCAGGAGTTGCCTCTTTGGGGAACAGCACTGATTCCCCTTCCGAGGCTGTGTCCCGGGGACATGGCTCAGCTCTGAGACCTCTGATGGAGGAAGGGCCTCATGTTGTCAGGTGGGGCAGAGCCAGTGCTATTTCTGGCCTATCATTGACCTGGGAGGGAAAGACACAGCCATCCCATGAGGACCAGGGGACCCAGCTGTGCCTGAGGATGCGACTTTTTGCTCTCCCACCTCTGATTAGTAGGGGAACACCAATCAGAGGTGCTCTAATCATTTCTCCCAGGTCATTGAATCAGTCAGCTATTCCTTCATGGTGTTCTTTCTTGAATGGAATTGTCTGCTCTGTGAGTGCAGTTCTGGGAAGGACTATGAACCGGTCCACGATGAACTGTCCCAGAAACTGAGAACAGATGCCTGTGTGTGGCTGCTGGTCTGGATGCCTCATTGAATGAACCTGCACTGGCAGGGCCAGGCTTCGGACTGCATAATTCATGGTGACGCCATGCACATGGACTAGGATGTGAATGTCACCTCCCGGAGCTGTGCAATGCAGGGTCCTCTATTCCAGGCTCTGGGGCAGGCCCCCTTCAAGACTGAGAGGGTACAGATGTGTGTGCACGTGGGTGAAGAGGGGAGAGGAGCAAGGGAATACAGCGGCACCACACGCACCCTTGTGATGGAGCCTGAGTGGGCAATGCAAGGCGTTGGGCATCAAGGACTGGGTTGATGAAACTCCATGACCTGACACCTCCCTTAGCAGCCCACTATGACTCCCTCTCAAATACTGTTGTCTGGATGGACTCAAGGGAATGACATTTATCACAATGGTCTTAGTACTTAAACTTGGCTGCTTGGAGGCTAGGTTCTTGTCTATTTCCTGGAGCTCCAAGTCCAGATTAAGATACAGTGAATTTGGGAATCACCCCTTCCTCATAACACACACAAATGTATCTCACTGCTGGTGGCCTATTATTAATCTTTTCCCTGAGCGTTTACTGGATAGTGTCAGTGAACATTGACTTCCTGACCAGTAGAAAATGCTTGACTTAGAACTTTGTTTTTCCCCTGCATTATCGAGTGTTCACTGAAGTAGCCTAGGCCAGTGGTCGGCAAACTCATTAGTCAACAGAGCCAAATATCAACAGTACAATGATTGAAATTTCTTTTGAGAGCCAAATTTTTTAAACTTAAACTTCTTCTAATGCCACTTCTTCAAATTAGACTCACCCAGGCCATGGTATTTTGTGGAAGAGCCACACTCAAGGGGCCAAAGAGCCGCATGTGGCTTGCGAGCCGCAGTTTACCGACCACGGGCCTAGGCAAATTAATCATCCTTGAGTCTTATTTCTGGCCCAGTGACCCAAAACTGTTCCTTTATTTCCAGGAAATAAAACGGAAAGAAGAGGTCTTCCTGCCCAAATATATATACATGTGCTTCCTATCAATTTAAAGATTCTTTGAAAAATGTAAATACCCACCAGGAAACTGAGCCCCATGAATTATTCTGGTATGCCCCATCAGGCCAAGTGGGGGAGGGAAAAAAATCAAAGCCTGTTGCATAAACCAGAAGATTAACGAAGCTCCAAACTGGCTTTTCTGCCACTTGCTGTAGGATTTTAGACAAATTGCTAAAGTCTCCATTTTCTCAAACAGGTTTAACAATAGTACCCACCTTAGGGCTGTTTCCAAAATTAATTAGATAAATCAGAGGTAAAATAATTAGCACTGACCTGGCACAAGGAAGCTCTCAGGAGTATTAACTATGGTGGTATTGTTGTATTTTTATCGATAATGCACCAGAGTATTTCTCATAAGGGATAAAAGATAAACAGACAATTTGGGGTGGTGGCCCCCATCACTATGTACAACCTGGGCTGTGCACTGACTTACCTGACATACCCCATCCCATTTCTCATTTTAAAAAGTGCAAGTTCAAAGGAACAGCCAATTGTTCAAATTAAGCCAGGAGTGGGGTCACTGTGGTTGGCATTTCTCAACGGCCTGAGAGGCATATTCCTGTTTTTCCATTCAAGTTCCCAGTTGATGGCAGTGACCCTGTTATGACTGGCCAGCCAGAATGGGTAGAGAGCTGCCTTTGTAGCCACTCTTTTCTGCACGAGAAGACCCCAAAGCATGGCAGTCCTTACCACCAGTCTACCCTTGCACTCATAGGAGGGGAAGCAAATGAAAGGGGATACCATAATCCCTGTCTGAGAACTGGGTCCAAGTAAATGGTTTTCATTTTCAGGTACTGAATGTCAAGAAGGCTTTCTTTGAACTACTCTAGGAAACCAGTAGCTGAAGAGGTTGGAGATGAGTTCTTCCTACAGCCAGGACAGAATGCTAGATTATCTACTGGTAGCTCAACACCATTCCGTCTTATCTACTCTCCCCCAAACTGTGAGGGCTGGGAGCCTGCGTGGGGACTAGAATATCCCAGCATTCCCTTGCCAGGGTTCTGTGTGAGAATCGGAGATACTTGCACAAGATTTGGAATGTGGGAAACAGGTGGACACCACTGTCTGGCTCCTCAGCTGAGAGGAGCAGACGTGTGGCTTTGGCAGATGGAGGTTCAGAGGTCTGCACTGTCCCCTGTGAACCACCAGCCATGGGCTCAGTCAGCTTGGGCTGGCTTGTTTTCTCTGGCTGCTGTGACTTCCTGCTCTGAGACCTGGAAGTGAGTCTGGGAGTCAGCAGCCATGGCTTCCCCTGACTTTTGCTCCTTCAGCCCCTTTAAATTGTTCAGTAGGTATAGACCAGTGGTCGGCAAACTGCGGCTCTGTTGACTAATGAGTTTGCCGACCACTGACCTAGACTCTCCATTCCAATAATTACAGGCTGTTGTTGTTCCTTGTGATTAAGCCCCTATCCCAGTGGTTGGCAAACTCATTAGTCAACAGAGCAGCAAACCGCGGCTCGCGAGCCGCAGTTTGCCGACCACTGGTATAGACTATCCTAGATCAAACCCTTTCTGCTTAAAATACCTTGCAAGGTATTTCTGTTTTCACAGCCAGTAGAAAATGCTTGGCTTAGAACTTTGTCTTTTCCTGAATTGCTGAATGTTCACTGAAGCAGTCCAGGCACATGAATGATTCTTGAGTCTTATTTCTGGCTGTTCTTTATTTCCAGAAAGTAAAAACAGAAAGAACACATCTCAAAATATATATAACACCTGTGCTTCCTATCAGTTTAAAACATTTTTTAAAGATATAAATACCCACTAGGAAATTATGCCCCATGAATTGCTTTGATTTGATAATAACCTCATTTAACCCATATCTAATATCATTTTAGAAAAAAGCTTAATTTAATTTTATGCATAAAGAGCATTATAGATGCATTAACAGTTTAAAAATGAAAGAAAAAGCAGAGCCATATTTTAAGCATCTTGACAAGTCTATTATTTTTGTTGCCTGCTTGTCTTATCGACTGCATATGTAATTTTACGGAGTGCTAACTATTGTGAAAACACATTTTTATGGTTTTCTTTTTGCACTTAACAGCACCTTAATAAAATTCACATCTTGTTATATAGACTTCCTAATTGTCATATTTAATTACTTCATAATATGTAATTGATTAAATTGCTCATACCTTCCTAGCCTTTAAGCCCATGGCTGAATATTGAGGTAGGTTCTAATCATTTTGTTAGTATGCTTAATGCTTCAGTGAACATCTTTTAGCTTCTGTCGATTAATCTCCTCAGGATAAAGTCCCCTGAGTAAAAGTTCTGGGCCAGGAAGTCTAATTGTCACCTCTGGGATGGAGTTCCACGCTCCTCTCACCTAACCCCTCGGTTTTCTGCTTGAACGGGACAAAAGGAAAAGGGAGAAGTCATCAGAGGTCCTGGAGTTCTTCCAAGTCAAGCTGACACCGACAGGGGAGACGTTGGCCCCCCAATAGCTGTGTGAGGAGAAACGGCCCGAGAGCGCGGGAGTTTCCAAGATCAGGAAAGACAGAGTAACCACAGTCTCAGAATTTGTCAGGACAGGCTGGCTGCGGCAACAAAGAGCCCAACTTGAAACATACTGCATACGCGTGTTTCTTACTGAGCGACGGGCCGCGGGCTGACCTCCAGGTTACTCAGGCTACTTCTTTCTGAGGCTTCACGCTGCTGGGGTCCGTCGCTGGGCTCCAGCTTCCGGCAGATGGAGAAAGCGAGTGAGTATGGTGGACCCCCCTTCTCCCACATTTTGTTTTCTGCAGTCTCAGTTACCTGTGGTCAGCCGCAGTTCCAAAATATTAAATGGAAAATTCCAGAAATAAACCGTAAGTTCGAAGTTGCTCACTTTTCGGAGGAGCATGATGAAATCTCGCGAGTCCTGCTCCGTCTGGCCCAGGATGTGAACATCTCATTGTCCGGCGTATCCACGCGAGACCCTTCCGCTCTAGTCACCTAGTAGCCAACTGGGATGTCAGATTGACTATCCCCCGTACCGCAGTGCTTGTGTTCAAATAACTCTTATTTTATTTAATAATGGCCTCCAAGCATAAGAAGAGTGATGCTTGCAATTCAAAGAGAAGCCTGAAGAGCTTGTTCTGTATCATCAATAGCCTAAGGCTATGTCACCATGCCTCTGTCATTCATTCACCTCGCTTCATCACATCCCATAGGCATTGTATCATCTCACATCATCGCAGGGAGGGCGATACAGCACAATAAGATATTTTGAGAGAGAGAAACCACATCCACATAACTTTTATTATGGTATATTGTTATACTTGTTTTTTTATTATTACTTATTGTTGATGTCTCTTATTGTACCTAATTTACAAATTAAACTTTATCATAGGTATGTGTGTATAGGAAAAACATAGTATACAGAGGTTCAGCACTATCCATGGATTCAGACATCCACTGGGGGTTCATAGAATGCATCCCCCATGAATAAGAAGTGACCACTGTATCACGTAGGGGAGTTTTTATGGGTCAGATGTGTAAGCGGTCTCCATCACTTCTGCTTGTATTCCATTGTCCAGAGCCCAAGTCGCAAGTTGCCACTTAACTGCAAGGGAAGCATAGTTTAGGCGCAGGCTCTGGAGGCAGAGGGGACTCTGGATGCTGGTGTGCACTAGCAAATCCCTCCCAGAGTCTTTTTCCCAATTTAGCCAATCAAGCCTGAGAACAGGAAGGGCTGGGCAGGGGGACATGTGGATCGCTGCTGCTTGCACACACTGTGAATGTAAAGTAATGCACACAGGATGTGCCTTTCCAGGTTCCGTTGTTTTAAGCACTAGCTGCAGAGTCACACAGTTCCCGGGACCTCCTCTCCTCCAGTCAACACAGGAAGAGGGACAAAAGGAGTCACTCTTTACTTTTTTCCTGGATTTCAGGGGAGGTGGAGACTAGTAATATTGCTTACCAACCCCTCCCCTTTATAGCCTGGTTCCTTCCATTCTTAAGCTTCAGATCTTTTTTTTCTTATTTTTATTTATATTTTTAGTTTTATTGAGAAATAATCGACATGCATCACTATATAAGTTGAAGGTGTATAGCATGATGGTTTGATTTACATATATTGTGAAATGATAACAATAGGTTCAGCTAACACCCACCTTCTCATATAGATACAATTAAAAGGAAATTCTCCTTGTGATGAGAACTTTTAGGAGTTACTCTCTAACAACGTTCATATGGACCATACAGCAGTGTTAGCTACAGTCATCGTGTGGTACATCACATCCCTAGTCCTTAGCTTGTAACTGGCGGTTTGTACCTTTGGAGCATTTTTCTCGAATTCCTCCTTTCCCCACCTCTGGTAATCACAAGTCAGATACCTTTTTCTAGGAGTTCGGTATGTTTTTTGTTTGCTTGTTTGTTTTAGAGTCCATATATGAGCGTACACAGTATTTATCTTTGTCTGACGTATTTCACTTACTGTTTCCATAGTAGCTGCACCTGGCTCCAGATCTTTAGTTTCATTTTCCCAGTTTCCTGATCTCAAGTATTCCTTCCTTATTTATTAGATATTTATTATGTGCTAGTCATCATGTTAACAACTGTATACCTGTCATGGGTAGAAAAAGAAATATTGCTGCACTTTGAGCTCGTTAACCTACAAAGATGGCAGAAATTCATGAATGGTGAAAACTGTCTTTTTTTAGGGACAGACCTGAACAGACATATCAGGCTATAAAAGTGGAGGCTTCCCTGAGCAGAATCAAACAGGAGGACGTTTAGCAAACAAACAAACAAACAAACAAACAAACAAACAAACATGAACTGGCTATGTCCCTGGGCTGCAGAGCTCCAGTCCAATGTGCCTTTTCTGCAGCTTTTGTCTCTGGGTCCTGGGACCCTCCTCCTTCCCTAATTCCTTCACGCCTAGAAGTACCAAAGACAATGAAATGTCCTTCTTTACTAGGTGAATGTAATCCATGTGCTCTTTTACACCAGGGGTGGGGAACATCCGGCCTATGGGTGGGTGGTATAAGGACTACTAAATCATTTGGTCTGGCCCTGCCAAGGCATTAGGGGTGGGTTAATCAAATGTTTGACCCAATATAAGCAGGCTAACTTTTAAATTGATAATGTTGTATGGCCCATGAATGATGTTATAAATATTCAAATGGCCCTTGGCAAATAAAAGGTTCCCCACCCATTTTACAGCAATGCAAAGCAGGAACCTCATGGTACCTACATTGCATAAAAGCTGCCCCTGCTCTTTGCTCTCTCCTTCCCTTTCGAGGAGACCTCCCAGCTGCTCTGTTTGGCTGCCCAGGGGGGCTGGAGTAAATCATTTGGGGAACCCACTGGACTCTCAGTGGCAGGCACACATCAGTCAAATGGTTACCCCCTCCCTGTGCAGAGTGGTGGCCTGGACGTCACTCTGTCAGATGTCTCCGGTTCTCCGTTGACAATCTAGCAGCAGCTGGAAACAAATCGCCTGGAGTGAGATTGCTTGGGTTTGGTCTTCCGCAGCTGTGCTGAACTCCTCCAGCAATACCAGTTCCCAGTACTTAAGCATCCACACCCTGTGGATCCATATAATCCTCAGAAATGGCACCAGCCCTGAAATGCATTTCACTGGGAGCCCTTAGATGCTGTGGCCTGACCGTGCACTTGACCAGGGAGAAGTATATGTGACTAGAAAGCACGTTCACATCATTTGAACGCTTCCTTGAGTTAGCATTTGAATGGTTGTCTTCTCCTTAGTATGGGTTATGACCAATTTTGTGTTTGAATGTGTCTGAGATGGCTCTCTAAAATGATCATGGATATCAATAAGTATATGGATATATCTATCTGCTTAATAAATTGTAAGATTATAACCAAGTTGGAGGCAATGTAATATTTTAGAAAAACAACATGAGGTTTAGCATTCCATATACCAGAGTTACAAAGCTGGAACTTGACTTATCAGCTGTGTGTCCTCAGCAAGGATACATAACCTCTCTGAGCATTTTCCCTTGAATGTGAAATAGGAATAATAGCACTTTACTTATCTCACACGCCTGTAGTAAGTATTCAATGGGTCAAACATGTAAAGCATCTACTCATTGCCTGTCACATTTGAAGCTACTCAGTAAAAACATATAGGATCTCGTGTTGAACAAAATAAATCTATGGCTATTGGCTGCATTTACAATTATGAACAGTAGAGGGCAGAATTTACAAAGTTATTTGTAAGATGTCTCAAATCATCTTCCAAGAAAAAAGCCAAAATTCCAGAAATGACTTTCTTAAATGCTTTGGCTGAAAGATGCCTCTATCGCTACTTTTAATTTCTTCACAGAAACTGGGGCTTTCCAGTTATGCAAGAACTTCAAAGGAGATATTGGGCAATGTTTAACTGACAACTTTAGTCATCATGACATGTGTGCCTACTCCCCAGATTATGGTAGGGCATTTTTGACAGAATTCTCTGACCACCTTTCTGCCTGCTGTAAATTTGATGACAAATAGAGGAAATAAAAGATGCCAAACTCTCTTGACATCATTTCAGATTGCATCAAGTTTGTGACAGGAAGCATGTGGAATACGGAAAGTCAACTTGCTGGACTGGAGATCAGATACATTTATTTAGTTAATGATTAGAATGGTAGTGGGTGCAAAATCCATTCCATGACAAAGAATAAAAGGGCATTTGGTAAATATCTGTGGAAATCTGAAGAGGTTCTGCATTGTAAACATGTGTTCCAGTTGACACCACCACCCTCTGTCTCCGTGGGAACCAGCTGCACCTGCTCTCTACAGCATTACGTGATAGCACTGCTTGACATTTCCAGTATCTTAGGGATGAAAAAAATGGCACCTCTAGTTGCTTAAAATTGGAATCTCTCAGGTTACTAAAGATGGACATTTTTTTCCCTCTGTGAATTTGAAGATTATTTCTTCTTTTATGAATGGCCTGACCATATCTTTGGCTTATTCTTCTCTTTGAGTCCTGATGATTTCCCCCCATAACTTCTGCAAAGGGTTCATTGTCAATCATTGATATTATCCTTGGAAAACATAAGCCATCCAGTTCTATCAGTCTGTGATTTTCCTAGCATATCACATAGCATATGGTTAACACTCAAAATGTTTATTGAGTTTAAAAATATTTTATATTAAAAATACAGCTTTTAAGTATAAAGAAAATATATACTCATTATTTTTTAAAATATTGAGTATATAAACAAAGTAGAAAGATCACCAAAGGCAAACACTGTAGTTTTACTAGGCACTTTTTATTTTAATGACTAACTACTATTCCATCAAGATATATTCTAATTTTCCTGTTATCTAACTCTTTCTCATTTTGTTTTTACTTTTGTTCTATGACAGTGTTGTTATAAGAACAGAAATGCCAAATTATAATTATGTGTATTTATCGTCTACACCTTCTCCAAGCCACATAATCCATTCCCATCTACCACAACATACTCCAACTCTTCACCCTCCCACCTGCCTCTTTGACCAGAACAGTAGGCCCAGAGGAAGGCACTTCTGCTTTGCTGAGCTGGAGGAAATAGAAGACTTATGAAAAGCTGAAGGTATGAGGTGTATTTACTAAGGGGGTACATTGTTGGGGTTCTTGTCCCAGCCTTACAGAGGGTTCAGCAATCTGGAGAAAGGAGCTGTGCAAAGATTCAAGAAGGAGTCCAAAGATGAAAGATAATTTTAAAAGGCATTGGGGGTCAGAGGATCTTCAGCTAAAGGAGCTAAAAGACTACCCCTTGTCTAAGGACCCCATGCTATTCATTAACACAATTTGTCCTAAGGCAAGGTGGAGACATACACTTCAAAGGGTAGGGTTTACAGAAGCATTGTCAGATTTAGGGAATAGCCTACAGCTGTTCAGGTGTTTGGCCAACAGGAGGCAATAACATGCAGATTAAGATGCTCTGAGCTGTCTGGCAGCAAACAATCCTATTCAGGTTTGGGGGAAGTGCCATTTAGCCATTCCAACAGGCAAACTACATATGTGGCTTAGCCCTTGTTGAGCCCCCCAAGCTTCACCAACCTTTTGATGAAACCCTTGTAATTATTACATGCTGGAATTGGTTCCCAGCAATACATAGCTGGACTTGCCAAGAGGAAACAAATATTAGAAAAGTAGGTTGTGAGACAGAGAAGATGAGTGGGTTGAGCTTTGGAAAGAGAGAGAGATGGTCAAAGAGAAAGATGGTCAAAGGAGTATAAGGAAGTTTTGATGTCTAAACCAGTGCTATACATGCTGGTTGGTGAACTCATAGTGATTTGTTTGTGCTAAGCTAATTGTAAAAATTGAGTGCAAACCTTTAGCAACTCTTCTAGAACTTTGACATTATTGCAATACCCAGTGGACTTGCTTGTTGAACAGAGTGTGGGCAGGCTGTATACCAGTCTCCTGCAAAAAGACCACATTGCAGCATGCAATATTCAGTGGTCATTTTATCAGCAGTAACTCAAAAGTGTATACAAATCTGAGAAAATGTAAGATTATAAACATGAAGTCTTAGTGTCTTTGAAAGATTAGAAGCCATTTGGGTCAACTTTTGAAAGATGTGAATTAGATAACCAGACTTGTTTATTTGTTTGATATTGTGATAATTTTAATGATACAATTTTAATGATAATTTTAATAATAATACTTCCATGTCAGGAGGTAATGCAGTGTATAATTTTTCAATGGCAAATAAAGATCTAAGGGCATTAAGAAAGTGAGGAGCTTGGGAGAATTGAGATTCTACAGATTATTGGGGCAGGTTCCATAATGTAACAACAATGATCAGGGAAGTGATGATCTCATTACTGCACATCTATGGAAAGTTATCAATGAATCCTTGTCAAATTAGAAAGTGAACACCCATACAAAGGCACTTCATAGATTTAGAATACATTTCTTTTATCAAAAGATGATTTAAATTTAACCTCAAATCTATGGATATTTTGTTGGAATTGGCAACTGTTGAAGGATTAAAAGTCAATTTTGAAAATATAATGCTACCTGCTTAATTTTGTATAAAGGTTAAAAACAAATATCATGCGTTCCCTGAAATTGCTTTAAATCTCTTCTCCCACACTGTCAACAGACCTCTGGGAGACTGATTTCTCTATTATGAGTGTTATTAAAACAAAATGTAGAAAGGGCTTAGGTATATATTATCCTCTTTGTGTAATGTGTCATCAATCTAAACTAGAGTAAATAAGTTAAAGGAAGAAGCAAGCTCTTTTTTGAAATAAAATATTCAAATATTTATACTGTTATAGTGGTTTCTCAAAGTCTGAATATAGAAGTTTAATATGGGTAATTGCTATTTTACTCATAATTTTAATTTTTTTACATTGTTTAGTTATAATGACAGAATGGCAAAAGTTACATGTGTAATAATTATTTTCTTTGTTAATGACATATATGCACAATTTCAATGTTTGTGATTCTGGTGATTTTTTTCTTATTTCCTGTTATTGTAGTTCTGATTATATATATATTGAAATTCAATTCTATGTTTGTTGAATCTAATAGTAAAATTAGACTATATTATATGTAACTTTAGTTTTATTTTTCCAATTACTCATTTTTATTGCATTTTATGAAAATAACAGTCGACGATGGATTGCAGATTTTAAGATCCTGATTCTTCAGTACAAATGGTTTGGGAAACACCCATGAAATCACTTCTAAGGGTCCATTTGAGAAAGCTAAGTTGAGATTTTCAAAGAGAATATACATTAGCAATCACAGCTTTGGGAAGGTGCCCTGGCTGGTGTGGTTCAGTTGTTGGGAGCATCCTCCCAGACAGCGAAAGGTTGTAGGTCTGGGTCAGAGCACATACCCAGGTTGTGGGTTTGATCCCCTGGTATGGGAGACAACCGGTCCTTATTGATGTTTCTCCTCTCTCTCTCTCTCTCTCTCTCTCTCTCTCTCTCAAATAAATTTTTAAAATTTGGTTTATAAAACCGCTTTTGGAAGGCATTTATGCTTTATATCCAAGCCTCAACTACGCCTCATTTTGACCTCAAGTAACCCCCTTGCTGAGGGAGCCTTACAGCAGAAGCAAGTTCAGGTTTGGTTGGATCACACATTTTGTCCTTCTGACCTTGGAGTGCATTTAGTATTATCTCCTCAGAATGCATCTGAGAAGTGGAAGGTTAATATATTAATTAATTTCAAAACTTGAAATAAGAGGTTTCATAAAATTTGTTTGAAACATTAGAAGCAAGAGACATGGCTCTGAAAGCCAGTAAGAATCAAGTCTCCATAGTGAGAAGACCTGAAGTCTGTTCTCAGCTCTTGGTCTTACCGAATCTACAACCAACAAAGACAAACAAGCATCGCCCTTGATCTTGCTTCTTCCACAGGCCATCGTCCCGATTGTCTTTTGGATGCAACAGCCAAAGGTTTCAATATTTCTCAAGAAATAGCTCACACTTAACTGCTTCCTTTCTGGCTCCCTTGGGTCTCCACTCATAGCTCGCCTCACCCTCCCACTGCATGTCTTACGTATACCCCAGTCTCGTTCTCCCTCTCGCTGTCACCATTACTAATTTCCTGTCTCTTGCCTTCCATGATGCTTTTTTGGTTCTTGTCTCACTTCTGACTCCTCATCTCTAATCTCCTTCACTCTCTGCCTTTTCTTTCTGTTGAGAAACACTCTCTAGAAAGGCATTTCTCAACTCTTCTTTCCATCCCCTTGGGCCTCTCAGTGGAACTCATGGGTCCCGGTGTTCGTCTCACATTTACATAAGTCACAGAGCTCCGAGTACAACTTTTCCAAAATTCTAACTTTCATTTCACAGCTCAAATTTGGATACTGATTTTTTTTAAAAAGTCAGTTGTTTTCCTTGAAGGAATAATAGGCTTATCTACCAAACATATCTACCAAATTCCCAACTCAAATGACCATAGTCCATCAGTCCTTCAAGTACAGGTGGTTCTCCAGGAGAAAAGCAGCTGATCCAGCTCAGATGGCAAGCCATTGTTCCTGGGCGCTGGCTTTCCTGACAGTGTCATGGCCAACAAATAATATGCTTTCTCTTTACATTGAGACTCAACTAGATATCCCTAGTCTTTATGCCTTAAACTAAGGTGACTTAGTTTCTGAATCTCAAATCAGAACACATAGTTTGCAAAAGGATTTGTATGCCAATTTGATATATAAGGGGCAGGGTGAAAGCTAGATGTTTTGATGCTGTCATAGTTCCTGTGACTGGACATAAGAATGCTTGAAATTGAAATTATATTTAAAATGCCTGACATAATAAGCACCTAATCACACTGCTGAGTGCCAAGTGCCTCCATGAAGGTAAAGAGGAGCAATGGGACCATGTCATTTTTCTACTTGAAACAGACAAATCCTGAATGTCAGACCTATCATGGTCTAATTTAGGTTGACGTTCCAGAATGGGGCCACTTAGAACTGTCTCATCGACTCTGTCAACAGATACCAGATACAGAAATATCAAGTCAAAGGACAGAGGGTAAAGACTACACCTGCCCTACCCTCTTGCACACACAGTTGATGAACATTTATACTAGAAATGCTGGGTAGACTGTTTATCTGCCTGATTTTGGAGGTTGATCTGGTATGATCATGTGATCACAGGTACCACCTGTTGGTGAGACAAGACTCATCATTAATCCATGATTGCTGGACAAATGAAAAAATGGGGCATTGTTGAGGGAGGGAACTGATTACCGCCCTTATGCCTCGCCCATCTGGCTGAGTTAAAACACGTGTACGCCCTGACATATGGTCTCTAGCTGGAGAGAAGGGGGAGGATTACAAGATACAAATGATAAATGGATACCACAGCTTCCCTTTGAGGGCAATACAGGAGGGTATTATTTTTAAGTTTTCTTAAAAACATTAATGAAGAAAAGGGTCTTTTACCTTTAGTCCCAGTTCTGTTATTGTGACATGTTAAGGTTCTAGTCAAGCATGCCACCTCTCCATTCTCTCAAACAGAAATTGTAAATATTTCTACCCATTTACTTTATTGCAATGTGTTTATATTAACTGGTGTTTGATGATGATTGGGGGGGTTTATGGAAGAAATGTCATATATGTGAATGAGCCATTCTTATTGTGTTATTGTAATTTCTATCATATTGCTTATTTGGTATTGCTAATGTCAACTGACATTTACTGTGTTATTATGTGTAAGGCATTTTAAATGCACTATATGTGTTAACTCACTGAGGTCTTACAAATCCTTCAATATGGAAACTGCTTACCATCCGTATTCCACAGAGGAAGAAACTGAGGCAAAGAGTGATTAAGGGACTTGTCCAAGGGCATACAGCCAATAAATGTGGAGTTTTTCCCCATTTTGCTTTTCTGTAGATAACATGGAAAGAACATAAGGTAAGGAGAATATCCCATGGACTTTTTGCACTCAGCAGTATCCAAAATAAAGAGCTTATCAGATACCTTTTTACCTTGAGTATCCATGACTCTGAGTATCTCTGTTTTCATCCTCCTTAGGAGTGAGGTAGGGATATGATAATTTGTTCTGGAGTTGGATGATCTGGGTCTAAACCCTGTCTCTATCCAATTAGCTTCATCTCCTTGACCTACGTTATCCTCCTGTTCAAAATGGGAATGATGATTTACCTCTCACAGAAAGACTGTAGGAATTAACAGAGGATGTGTATGAGTAGTACTTTGCAAACCACGAAGTACTTTGCAACTGTTGGTAATTATTAACCTTATTAGACTATGAGGACTCTACCCCATCCATTCGTGGGTTTCTTTCCCACAAAGTTTTCAGCCTCTGTGATGGGAAGGGTGACCTCTATAGAGGCACTAAAGATCCAATACCCACTTATACCAAAGGAGAAGAGAGAATTGTTATTTAGCACTAATACGTAATTAGTAGTTGGAAATAAGATTAATTGTGCAGGCCTTTGTTCCACTAAATGGTACCTCTGTGGCTTTCCAAACTTATATGCTACAGTGTAGTCAAAGGGAACAATAAGCACCCAATCACACTGCTGAGTGCCAAGTGCCTTCTCTGGTTGAGCTGTTATATAATTGCCTGTTAAGTGATAGTTAGTAATTGAAAGAAAGCTGAGTTTGCAACGAAGCTAAAGGGCTGGGCCACTTTAGCAGTGCTACTGATTCTTATAGGCTGGGACCTAAAAGAGGAATTTAGTTCAGTTCAATTCAACTCAATTCAATAAAAAGAGGTTTGCAGGACATTAAGATGGTGCAATGGATACAGAATGCTCATGACATAGCATCTGCCTTCCTGGAACTCACAGCTACAGGAAGGAGATGGACATAAACTCTCAAGTTACAGTGTGGAAAGAGGCCAGAGGAAATCCTAGAGGGGAGCAAAGACAAGGCTCTTCTTCATGGACTGGTTCTCACTTCAGGAGCATGGAAATGGGTGAGATTCATGAGATGACGAGGAGTAAGGCTGTCTTTTTGCTGTGGTTTTTTAAAAGAGAGGTTGACTACCAGCAGGGATTCCAACATCAGCAGATGTCTATAGAGAGTTTTTTTCTCAGTATGTCCCCACCTTTATTTAAAAAAAAAATTTTTTTTATTGATTTCAGAGAAGAAGGGAGAGGGGGGAAAGAGATAGAAACGTTAATGATGAGAGAGAATCATTGATCAGCTGCCTCCTGCACACCCCACACTAGGGATCAAACCCACAACCCAGGCATATGCATGACTGGGAATGGAGCTGTGACCTCCTGATTCATATGTCAACCCTCAACCACTAAGCTATGCTGGCCAGGCACCCCCACCTTTTTAATGATTATTTTTTTTCCTTCAACTTGAGATGCTGGCCTGATTTTAACATATTTATTTTTAACAGCTTCATAAATGGGAGCTTTATGAGTTTAATTTTGCTGACAATTTCTTTGTTTGAAAAGTAGCAGAAAGCAAGAAGGTTTTGTTCCAGATTAGCTTCTGTCAAGAAAAGTTGTTGAAATGCTTTGAAATTAAAACAAACAAACAAACAAATAAACAAAAAAAGAGGATTACTGGGTGTTCTGTCTGGTGCATCCTGTGGGTTCTCTTTCTCTCATGTATGTGAGCCAGTGGACAGAAAAGAGTAGGAATGATTCTTATCATTAAAATGACCAGTGTCCTTATAAAAAGGGGGAATTTGGAGGCACAGCTACACAGAGAGACTACCAGGTAAACATGAAGGCAGAGACCTGGGTGATGCATGAATAAGCCAAAAAATGCCAAACATTGCCAGCCAACACCAGCAGCTAGTAGAGAGGCAGGGAACAGGTTCCCCCACAGCTTCAGAAAAAACCTGCTGACACTTTGACCTTTCACTTTCAGACGCTTCAACTGTGAGACAAAAATTTCTACTGTTTTAAGCCCGCAGCCCTAGGGACCATCCAATGCAGTAAAGCCCATTTCTCAGCTGAACCCCATTGTCTGAACAAGCTCACAGTGAGATCCCAGTCAAGTCAGCAGCCCTGAGCATCCAACAGGTATCTCAACCTCAGGCAAGGGGATGTGCAAGCAGGGGACTGCTGTGTGTGCCACCTAGATGAAGGTCCAAACAGCAGGGATATATCACCTCCCTCTCATCAGATTCAGGTGACAGGAAAACTAGCCCCATCTCCCAGTTAACACCAGCTCATGGAACACATCGTCCTCTGCTGTTCTTAAGTTCAGTGGCATTTGTGTCATGAAATGAAATGGCACAACTTTTCCCTCCTGAAATGACCCAAAATAAATTATACCATAAAAAGGAGTTGCGATTTCATTCTAAGGGTTTCAGGAAAGCAGTGGAGGGTTTGAGCAGCAGAGGCCCTGAACCAGTAGATGTTTGCAAAGGGCTGCTCTGGGTGCTGAGCAGAGAATGGAGGGGTTGGGGGGAAGTGTAATTGGGGAGACCATGATGGAGGCTGTTACAGAGACTAAGAGAGAAAGGATGCTGGGAGCAATAGGAATGTTAAGAAATAATCAGGCTCAAGATATTTGGAGAGAGAGTGGGTAGAACTTGTTGGAGAATTGAATGTGGCAGGTACTAAAAAGAGAAAAATCAAGGATGTCTCCAATGTCCCTTTCCTTTCCCTGATAAACTGGATGGGTAGCTAATTAACCAGGAAGGGAAAGGCATGGGGAAGGCTTAGTTTTTGTGCCCACCATGGAGGAATATTCTGGGAAGGGAAAGATTTGTGCCCTGGTCTCTCGGAAAGCAGATTCATAGAACTTCATAGAAGCCCAAGTGCTTTTCCTTCCTTCAGATAAACAACGTTAATTATATGCTTCCTGTGACAAAGTGCCTTGTAGGCTGCCAAGGAAGCTGCCAGTCTCCTAGACACAGACTGAGCAACAGGGGCCTGGAGGAGAAGGCAATGCAGATACTGAGTAGGAAGGAGAGCCCTTCAGCATGCCTGCCCATCCAAAAGAAGTGTTATGGATCCAGACACAGAGGCAGGTTGGGAGGAAGCTTTCAGCCAGTGGGAGCACTGGGACAAACACAGCTAGCTGCCTCTGGTCAGGAAGCTCCAGGCTTGGAACCCCAGGGTCGGAGACCTCATCCCGACACCTGTCTCTGTGGGAAATCCAGTTCCCAACAGGATCTCCTGCCGACACCTTACTCCATTGCAAGCTTCACTCTTCTATCCCCAGAGTCTACACAATGTGTCACATAGGAGACCCTCAATACACCTTGTTGAATAAGTGAAGAATTTATGTTATGGGTGTAATAATTTCCTTTTCTAAGCAGGTTAAGAGGTTGGCGAATAAGTGGATACTATAGAGATGGTTTACCTTGATTTCAAGAACACATTTGAGAGAACTCTCCTAATATTTTGAGGTTATTATGGAAATATCTGGAAACAAATATGGATTGAATGATAATACACTTAGAAGAGCTCATTACTGTTGACTTATTATACAAAAAGGAAGCTGATATGTGAATTACTGTCCCACATGGGGGAGGATCAAGCAACCTCCACATGACTCAGTGTTAGCCCCTGTCCTGTATTTTAATTGATGACTTTGATGACTATGTAGAAAGTTAAAAATCATTAAGTATGCAGCTATTTTAAAATCATTAAATATGCAGTTATTTTAAATGCTAAAGAAATTAAGATTCAAAAAATTTTTAAGTGGAATTGTATTTTGTACCAGGACTAAAAAGGTTGCATATAACAAGAAAAACATTTTAAATGTAATAAATTAATGTGAAGAAGAAGAGTATAGGGCAGCCATGGGCAAACTACGGCCCGCGGGCCGGATCCGGCCCATTTGGCTGTTCTATCCGGCCCGCGGAGCCGAAAGAGCGGAGGGTTCTCTTGCTCTCCCCTCCGCTCCTTTACTTTGAATTTATATTAGTTCACACAAACACTCCATCCATGCTTTTTTTCCGGCCCTCCGGTCCAGTTTAAGAACCCATTGTGGCCCTCGAGTCAAAAAGTTTGCCCACCCCTGGCATAGGGGAATCTTGTTTTTTTCAGCAGTACATGTGGAAAAAGCCTAGGCTTTTACTGAACAGAAATTTAATATGAGCTTATATATTAACCAGGATGTTAAAAAAAATCAAATGTAGAGTTAGAATTAAAATACCTAGAACATAGGATATGAAATTCACAGCACTCGGCACTTTTTAAAGTACCTGTAAAATATTTCCACAGTCCCAGAGGGCATATTGGGAAACCAGGATTTGTTAATCTTATTTTTACTGCTTTCTGGCTGTCCCAATCCCGGGTGCCTGCTGGTGACCGGAGGGAAGCCCGGGTCCCAGGTGCCAGAGGGAAGCTGGTGCCGGCAGCCGGGGGAAGGAAGGCCTACTCTTGCATGAATTTCGTGCATTGGGCCTCTAGTAAAAATAGAAAATCACCCAGAATCCATGATCCAGGGACAATATTTCTTTCTGTTTTTTTTTTTTCCTATGTATAATGTTTTCAGTATTGATATTGTACCCTATATATAATTTTGTATCCTGCCTTATATTTCTTTATATAAATAATATTATACCGAACAATTTATCACAAGTGAGTAAGCATTTTGGCTCAGAATCAGATAAGTTGAAATTAGAATCTTAGTTCTACCCTTTAACTAGCCAATTTGATCTAAGATAAGTCACTTCACCTTCCTTTCTACATCTACAAAGTGGGAATAATAACAGCACCATTTTACAGAGTTTGCTAGTCATATTTACAAAATCATCATATCACCATCATCATAAACTACTCTGTGAATTTCTATTTGAAATCAGAACTTTTTTCCCCCAAATTCATTTCTAGTTTAATGCAATGACAAATTTACTTTAAGACAAAAAAAAAATCCTCTTTTAAAGTGAATCTTTTTGAAAGTACATAAAGAAAAATAATTGTTTAGTATTTCATATAATCTTAATTATTTTTGTGTAAATCAGTTTGAATTTTGTCTCTATCGTTTTATAGAAGCAAATACATTCAAAAGGCTTTAATTCCTGAAATCCTAAGAGAAGACATACTGCAAGCAGATGAAGAGCTCCCAGAACAAGTAGAACTTCTCCAGTCTCCCCACCAAAACCTGGCAAGGGGCCCGGTCAGTACTTGATGATGGGACAAGACACCACAGATGATGTCCCTGAAACTAAAATAGGTGAAAACACTCCCCCATCTTTACCTTTGACAATATTGCCAAGGAAGAGGGTAGATAGGAAGAAAGAAGTGAGGACATTTCTGGTCCTGCAGGAATTCCTGGCTATCCTGTTTCTCTCCAAAGACCACCCTCTCTCCCATTTCCAAAAGTCTGTGGACTTCCTAACAGAGAATGCCCCCAGCCCAGCAAAGGTGATGGGGGGAGGCAAATTCAGAATAAGCTTTTTGCCTGAGAAACTCAGGGCCCACTACCCCAAACATCTTGCCCTCCTCTTCACCTTCAGAGAAAACATTCTCAATGCCTCTGTAAAGGTTAATGGCTTCTTAGGAGCCCAACACTCTTTAAGTCTTTGCCAGAATAAAGCTTCCACAATTATCACCTCCTTTTTAATCATCTCAATCCTTCTTCCCTTAACCATCAAGAAAGCCTTAATGTTCATTTGTGTAAATATTTGCTGATAGGTGCTAATGATTGTAGCAATCTGTTGTAATAGATCAATGGGCACCATATAGGCAAAGAGTGCATTGCATCGATTTCTTTGGATGCCAACTTCCCTATGTCCAATTTCTACTTCAAACTCACTCATCAAATGCCAAACCTTACACTGCAGGTTGGAGGTGGTCTTGAGACATAGTTCCAACTCCTCCCATAGTTCCAACTCTACTGGAATCTAGTGATTGTTTCAATACTCTTTGGCCACATTGGCCTCCTCTGTCTTCTTACATACACAGACTTTTCCCTGGCATGTCCCCAGTTATTGGGAGTCAGACACAAGAAAAACCATATATAATTTAGGTAAGAGCAGCCCAGTCCTAGAATATAGAAGGCATACAGTAAAATTTTGTAACATTAAAAATGAAAACGGTTTTCTTAAGGCAACCACAGGAATTCTAGCCACAGATCCCAGGCAAAGATGGGGAGAAGAGACAGAGATCTAGGAGATTTGGGCTTTTGAGGACTAACCGAAGAAAGCCAAAGTTTCTCCTGCCCTTCTCTGCCAAGGAGCAGTGAAAGTTTTGTTGAAGAGTTTTTAGGTGATTCTGAAGGAAGAGGAACCAGCAAAATAGAGTAAAAAAAAAATATATGGCACCATGGACCGTCAGTGGGAGCAGATGGTATATTTTTTAGTTGGTTTTTCTTTTTTAGTTGACTCCCTCCATCTCTTTCTTCCTGTTCTTTTTATCCACATAACCCTATGATTACTGTGGACCCATAATCCAGGTCCATCTGGTATTTATTCTACATTCTTATAACACATATAGTCACATTCAAATCCACATACGTACATAAAATGCAGAGCATTTTTGCTCATTATTTCTTATACAAGAATGAAATCAGTGTTACACATGTGCCTGATTTTCTTGCTTAAAGCACCTTATGGAAGTTTCTCCAAGTCCAGATATACAGCTTGGTATAGCTTCAATTCATTCTTTATATGGCTGCATGTATTCTATGGCGAGGACATACCATTGCTTAGTCAACCATTCTATGGATAGGCAGTTGTTTAAATTTTTTTATTGGGGAAATTTTTAAGCATATGCAAATGTAGGAAGACTAGAATAATAGACCCCATTACTCAGTTTTCATGATGACCAATTCAGGGCCTACTTTGGTTTGGTTCTGAGCCCCTCCCTCCCCCCATCCATTTCATTGTCTCCACCCCCTTGAAATATTTTGAAGCAAATTCCAAACATCTTATCTTCTCATGATGGGCATTCATCTTATCTATGGACTTCTGCAACACTGCATTAAAGATCCTTATGTACCAATTTCAAGATACTGGCCACTTTATTTCTATGGGATAGATTTCTAGGAGTGGGTTTGCTGGATTAAAGAGGATATTTTTAATGTTATTGACATGACAGGTTCTTTCCTCAAAACTCTAGAATTTGTTAATGCATGTGTCTAAATTTACTAAGTGTACTGCAACCAACTAAGGGCAAGACTGCATTTTATGCTTCTTGGTATCCCTAGTACATAGCACAAAACTTGGCAAACTGAGGCAAATGCATTATTCTATTTTCTTTGTTATTTTTTTTCTCTCTCTTTTTCTGAGCACATTACAAAAAACTTTCAATGAAAATGCAATAATCACTTTGTAACATTGGGCAAAGCAACTTCAGGCTTTTGAGGATATTTCTTTCCCTATCTATAAAATGGAGATGTGAGGATAATGTGGAATAATATATGTAAGAGAATGTTGAAAGCCAGAATATGCTATGTAAATATGCTGGGCTTTTCTGTTGGTGGTGTCATTGCTATGATGACTACATTTTAAAGAATTTTTCTAGGGGCATTTGCTTGGCATGAGCTGCTTAACAAATAACATTTCCACACAGGTAAGATTTTTCTGCCCAAACTCCTCTTAGCTCCATGGGAGTGTGTTCTCAGCTCACACTCCTGGCACAGAGCCTGGCTGCACTCCTAGTGAGGATACGGAAAATGGGCAACTCAGCAGCTTGTAACATCACCTACTGGTGTGGGCTTTGTTTTAAGGCTCTCAATTCTTCTAACCATCTCCTTAGTTCTAGTGACTGAATCACAGCCTTTGGAAGGCCTTAGATATTGGAAAACCCACCAAAGTCCAGGGAAGGGGGTGAGGGGATAAGGTCAAATAGAAAGATCAGTGGGCAAGGAGTCAGATCGAAGATAATTCTAGTCCTTACTTTACCCATGTGCCCATGTTCAGGTCATCCTCTGAGCCTCAGCTTCTACTTTTGTGAATCAAGAATATTTTTCCTGCTTGCAGAGAGTGGGACACTAGTCACACTATGTTCTATATGGATGATGCCTTCTATATATATACTAAGAGCCCAGTGCATGAATTCATCACCTTGAAAGGAACTGTGGGTTGTGAGGCTGTGGTGGGCACAGGGGTGGGTTTCGGCCCTCCTCTGCACCCCCACCTGGTCCCTCCCGCTGCGGCCCCTGGTCCTGTGTCTGCCGGCAGCCCCACTCCCACTGCCACTGCTCCCATGTGCTGATGGTGCCGGCCTCGCTTGCACCCGCTGATGGCACAGAGCAATTGGGCCCAGCACCAGCAGCAGGTGTGAGTGGCAACTGCTGCCCTGATTGCCCCTCAGGAGCATGGGGAGGTAGGTGGAGAAGCCCTCAGGGGTGATCGGGGCCAGCAGCCCCCGCTCGCACCTGCTGAGGGCGCTGAGCAATCAGGACCAGCAAGGGGTACCAACAGCGGGTGTGAGCAGTGGGCAGGACCACGGCACGCTGGAGCAAAGAATTTTCAGTAACCACCAGAGGCTTGCCCCGATGACAGTGACTGGTGTCCCGCCTTGGTCTGGTGTCCCGCCTTGGTCTGGTGCCCCCATTCACCTGCTCCACCATCCTGCCACGGCCAATGCCTGCCATGTTCTGCATGCACCCCCCTGGTGGTCAGTGCATGTCAAGTGATCGGTTGCTCAGTTGTTCAGTTGTTCTGCCGTTCAGTCTATTTGCTATTAGGGTTTTATATATAGAGATGACTTGAATGGTGCTCTGGATTTGTACAAGACCTGCTTGTAGGTTCCCTCCCCTTGAGAATTGAAATGTGATTTATATAGAGGTTTGTATAAATGGTAATCCTTACATAGATGGGTTTCCTCATTGTTAACTAAAACTTTTTATAGACCATTTAATCTTAGAGTATTATCATGGGAAGGATGGACTCAGGTGGAATTGGGATTCCTCATGCTCACAGCCAGAATTGGAAGGCCAGGAGGTGCCCCTGCTTTAGAGAATGACAGAGTGTTCAGGTCACCCATTCTTTCTTTGCAGAAGCTTCTCAAGGCTCAAGTTCATGACAGTGTCTGGCCTCCTTTGTCGTTCTCTTGCTCTGGCAACATTCCAGATGCCCACAGCTGGTGTTTTGTCAACCACAGGGCAGGATAAGCCATGGCTGAATAAAAAGCCTGGTGTAATTCCTTGGCAGTGAGGTCCAGATCCCTGTTGTCTGGACACACCTTTTCTGCCAGGCTCACTTCTGCTGTGACTGACTTTTAAGAAAGACTCTCAGAGCCCTGACTGGTATGGCTCAGTTGGTTGAGTGTGGCCCCATGCACCAAAAGGTTGAGGGTTCAATTCCTGGTGAGGGCACATGCCTGGGTTTCAGACTTGATCCCCAGTAGAGGGTGTGCAGGAGGCAGCTGATGGATGTTTCTCCCCCTCTCCCTCTCCTTTGTGCTTTTTCTAAAAGTAAATTTTAAAATAAAAAAAAAGACTCTCAGAGGCAGACTGACTTTTGCAGTGATAGCTGAAGCTTTTTCCTTTCCTTTTTTTAAAAAATATTTTTATTGATTTCAGAGAGAATGGGAGAGGGAGAGATAGAAACATCAATGATGAGAGAGAATCATTGATCGGCTGCCTCCTACACACCCCCTATTGGGGATCGAGCCTGCAACCCAGGCATGTGCCCTTGACCGGAATCAAACCTGGGACCCTTCAGTCTGCAGGCCGACGCTCTATTCACTGAACCAAACCAGCTAGGGCTGAAGCTTTTTCCTTTCAATCAGACCCTTCCCAGCACAGATAAAAACAGCTCCCTCAAGGCACATGGGAAAAGTCACCTAAGTGACAGCGCCATGCAGGTGTGTAAAGTTTACGTATTAGTCACTTTGCATTTATAAAAGCAAGCATGCCTGCTCTGGGAGAAGGAAACTGGAAGAACTGCTGCAACTTTCCCCCGAGATTAATGGCTGTGAGATGTTGCAACAAACCCCAACTCCTTCTGGGAATGGGCGCACTGTTTATCTTTGGAGCCCGCCAGCATGGTGGTGAATGCTAAGGAAGTGCTCCACACCCTTTCTGTTGCGCTCCAGTCCAACGTGCAGCCTCTAGCTTAGCATCAGGTTCCAGTCTGCAGAACCAGTGGACTGCCGGACAGAAAGAAATGGTACTTTTCATGTGGTCAGCGTGGGCTTCCGTCCCACAGGGGAACACTGTACGTCCTTTGAGGCTTGGTTCTTGCGTCTTTGCAGCTGAGCCAAATGGCAGTGCCAGGGAGAAGGTGCTGCCTTCTGGGGTGTGGATGCTCTTGTCAGTCAGGGCCAAAGAGACTCCAGCTCCGGAGTGTCATGAAAGGCGCTTTCAGCCCTGGGCCTTCGCATTCCCAGTGCAGCTCAGGTCTGACAGGAGAGGGCCTCCCTTTGCAGTTGGAGCAAAATCTCACACTTACTAGCCCTGGGGGGTGTGGGGGGTGGGGGGTGGGGGTGGGGGAGGGGGGTTGGGTTGGCAATGAGGGTGACAGTTATAGGTATTCTATCCCCACTCAGAAAGGTTTGACTCATCAATGGGACTCTTTCTTGGAATTCCCTCTTCTCATCACAAGATTTGAATAAATGTGAACAGAAAAGAAAAAGTAAGAAAAAATTAAAAAAGAAAAACAGTACTTTTGGACAGTCTCCTCTTTGGGAAGTTAGCTCTAGTTACACACACTAGAAAGCTCTGTCTACATGGTGCTGACACAATGGGCTGAAAATGAACCAAACAGCCAAGTCAGGGTGTGTGTGTGTGTGTGTGTGTGTGTGTGTGTGTGTGTGTGTGTGTCTCATTCTCTCTTTGAATGAATGAGTTCCAATGGGTGAATAGTCAGTTTTGTTTTGCTGCTTTAGTAAAAAGAAAAGAAAGTGCCTGATATGCAAAGCTAAATTAACGATAGATGTCTTAGTTATTCCTGAATACAGATTTCAAACCAGAAAGGAATGGATTAAAATTCCACTGGAGAAACTTGGCAGTTCCATGACTTTGGCTAATTAACACAATCAACTTGAAGATCAGGTGATACTTTCTCACCTTTAAAATTGTACTTACAAGACTTGTTCATTGTTGATGGTGACGATGAGATAGCATATGTAAAAGTACCCCAGCTTGGTGAAGTCACAAGGGGAAGTAAGTCTAGTGAGAGTTAGGAACTGAGCCTGGTAGCCTTGGAAGCCACAGGAAACATCTTGTCTTTATCCTAAAAGCAATGGGAGATAAAAGAAGGTTTTAAACAAGGTTGTGATTAATGGCTGTGACATGGAGAAGGCATTGTCAGAAGGGGGAAGGGTCAAGATTAGAGACAGGGAGACCAGTTGGCTGTTGTAGCAGTCCAAGTGACTCCCCACATGGCCCTCTGTGATTTCCTGGCTTTGGGCACTGCACCCACCTCTAATTCCATGAAAGTGCTTTGACCTCAGGTTTCTAATGGTGGGCACACCATTGTTAATGTAAGAAACATTCAAACCTGTGAGGAATTTTTTGTGAGTTTATTTGAGCCAAACTATTGACAGTTGCTGGGAAGCAGAATCTCAAGGGATTGAGATAATACTCCGGAGAATGGCAGTTTTGCACCTTGTTTTATACATTACAATCAAAAGAGGAGATGTACATGGGTTAAACGAAACCCATTAGTGATAGATTAGGGAGGCAGGAAAAAGCAAAGCAAGGAAACCTCTGGGATTGGATAAAAAGTAAAATGATAGACACATACTTCTTTTATTTAGATGGGTGCAGGATAGTTAGCAGTCAACAACTTAACTCAATAACAATGAAGGGATTTGTGGTCTCTATAGAGTGGTACCTGTGATTTGAGGGTTCGGTAAAGGAAAATTACTTGGACATTCCAATCATATGTTATTGTATATGCAAAAAGACAATAGACTCAGTTAAGGTAAATATTAACCTTTGTCAGGGAAGATACTGGCCTAGGACATGACTACCCACTATAAACTGCTTTTTAGTTTTAATTTAAGACCATCCTTTGTGCTTACTTTAGATCTCTGAGTTTGCAAGGCTGCCACATAGGCCTTCCCTGAGCTAGTCAGGTTAGCATGTGGCCCCTTTTCATCCACACCATAGTTATTATGTTCACTCTTTGGCCCAAATGTAGTTTTGATTTTGTTTTGTTAAGTCAATATACAGTATATTAAATACTTAGTATGTGCTGAAACTCTACTGGCTGAATAGAGAGTTTAATGCACAGATGGCAAATAGGATTCAACTACTCACCGGTAGAGCTTGTGTTGAAAGGATTCCAGGGCCCCACAGTTTAGAGGGCCAAGATTGATTAGTTATGTCTGCTGTGGGTGAGGGAGTGTTGGCAGCATGTGTGTCTCATATTTTTCACCTCTGGCCCTGTGGCTCCCAGCTCCTGTATTCTACCCTAGCCCGATCCTGGTTCTGCCTGGACCATATTACATTCAGATAGCTCCTGGTAGTCTAGATACAGTATTAGACATCTGTAGTTGTTTCCTACCTAGAAACAGTTGGAAAATGGGCCTTTTTTTTCTTTTGTTACCATTGTCAGTATGTTAGCTGACAGGGCCGTCCATGTGGAGAGAACATGCCTGATAATGAACACAGAGGAAAGTGGAGTTGAGCGATAAAGAGGCTGAAAAGTGTAATAGTTTGAAGCCCTAGATCTATCTGGAGGCTCTCATCCAGGGAGAGGCATCCACTGTGGGTCTTGAAATGTAATTCCCATACATAAGAGGAGATAAGTGTAAAGGCAGAAATCGGGGTAAATGATTTCTGCAAGTAGAGGAAATTTTGCAAGTGATGCTCAACCCCCCATCTGACCTCTGACCTCTGCTGGAAAGAAAGATAGAGGGAGAGGATGGAGCGCTCAGGGAAAAGTTGAGGTAGGGTGGGTGAAGAACAAGGGTAAGAGGGAGAAAGCACAAGAAAGAGAGAAAGAACATGAAGGCAGTCCATTTTGGAGAGAAAAACATACTTAGCTCTCAGAGAGATGTCAGTAGGGAATTTACAACAGAATGGTCAGGGTTATTGAATTACAGGATGAAGATGCTTGAATAATTGCAGGTGGAGAGACTGAGAATTCTCTGTAATTATTAACAAAAGCCCTGATATTTAGAGGCATGCATTCTGATATAATGGACCCAGTTGAGGATTTCCAAATAATAATAATTTAAAAGAGTTGAGTATTTGAGCATCCAAATATGACCAAAATGAAAGCATTTCCCTTACCCTAAAGAAAAGGACTTGGATATTAATATCACATCAGGCCTGTATGGTTTTTATTACTTGTTTTAATGTTCCTCTGTATCTCCAGTGATGCAAATGGGAATATTGGATAGAGGAAAACTTGGGTGTGGGCCTTTTCCTTAATTAACATACTTAGTACAGGATAGTGAATTGGAGGAGTGGGTGAACCACATGAAGTTAACTGCTTCATATGCCTCATTGATTCATTAATTCATTTACTCATTCATTCAGCACATGTGTGCTGGAGAATCAACTGAAATGTGGTAGGCACTGGAGACACAGACACGAGTCAGTTTTCAATAAGCCCAGGGTTCTAATGGGGAAGGTGACCATGCAAATAAATCATATTACACAGTGGAAAAGTACTGTCTTGATGGAAGGTACAAAGAGTAGAGAGCATAGCTTCAATGGAATAGTACATTCATGAACATGTAGGAGTTTCTAGGTCAAGAGGGTAGGAAGGGAATTACAGGCAGTGGCAGGAGCATGCCATATACAAAGTCAGAGAGGTGAGAGGCAGGGCATGCTTGGAGGACCAATAAATAGTTGGTGTGGCTGAAGCTTAGGTGTGGGAAGTAACAGCCTATGGTTTTGAAACTAGATTGAGAGTTGCCTCTTGCATGCAACAGCAGTTCTCAACCTTGACCAAGCATTGATGGGGGAGTTTAAAAAATATCGATGTCTGGGTCTCACCCAGGGATTCCAATTTAATTGGTCTGTGGAGTGGCAGGGGCATTGGGACCTTAAAAGCTCCCCAGGTGACTCTAATGTGTGGCAAGGGTTGAACATTATTGCTCAAGGAGATAGGAAGTCCTAATTTATATTTTTTATGCATTACTTTAGCATCAACAATATAGAGGCCAGAGACTGGTTGCAGGGAGGCATGTTAGAAATCAAGTACACATGTCCAGGTAAGAGAGGATGAAGGTCTTAAACAAGACACTGACCATGAGGAAAGAGGGAAGGGAACAGATATGAAAGATATCAGTGAGGGAGAATTGGTGGGCTGGGGTGGGAGGAGAGGGAAACAACAAATGTGGTTATTCCAATTTCTTGAGTGAATGCTGGTGCCTTTACTGAGACAGGAAACCCCGGAAAAGAAACAAAGTTGGGTACATGCTTAGGAGTTTTGGTAGCAGGAGTGGAGACGATAAATTCAGCTTGTCGCTTGGTGAGTTTGAGGGTTTTGTCTAAGTTTTCCATCTTTCAAGGCCTAGCCAACTCTTTATAGGCTTTTCTAGTTGTGTGGATATCACAGATCAGATTGCTCAATATTAATTCCAATCTTCTTCTAGATGCTTTCTGATAATGCAGAAACTGGACAGGAAAAGACCTTTCTATTTGCTAGACCCCATATAGCCAGGGTTCTTCTGCATGACATTTAGGCTCTGTCAATCAGATGTTTCCACATTCAGTTCAACTGGTAGAAGTGAAACATGATGAGATGGAAGCCATACTTCTGCTGCAAGAATGTTCATGCAGGCATTTGGGTTTGAGGTTTGTTGTTTAGTTTTGTTTTGTTTTCAGCATTTGCACAGAGGTCACAACTGCCTTTCTCTTATTTTACAAAAGAAAGGGGCACCTGTAACTCCTTTTCATAAATATCCATATTGGGCTTTGCCTTGGAGTGAAGTTTGAAATATTAGTATTTATTAAGCCTCCTTTAATCATGGCACCATTGCTTTGTTATTGGGCTCTTCTTCTGTCCAATATGCATTTCCATTAAGAGAAAAGTAGGTTTTAGAAAAGTAGGTTTTGTTACACATTGGGATCTTATAACTTTAGGTATACTATGGTAGAGAGATAATAATTTTCATTTAACCACCTCTCTCAATCATCCCCCCAAATATTATCGAAGAATATCTTTCTTCTGACAGGAGAGCCTGTTAAGAGTACAGCAGAGAGTGAGTACGGTGAGAAATAACCAAAGCAGCCAGCCCTCATTTCCTCTCTAACCAATGAATGCAGGGCAACACCCTTCTCTCTCTCTCTCTCTCTCTCTCTCTCTCTCTCTCTCTCTCTCTCTCTCTCCACTAGACTTAGAATACTCAACATTCCTAAAAACCATGCTGGGAAAGACTAATCTAGGAGGTGTGTGCCTTTTCCACATTCTCTCCCTTTTCAGTAAAGGACAAGAGCCTGCAGAGAACTCATATTGATTTGGTCTTGATCCTTGTCCCATTTTCATATTGTGTATTTCAAGAAAAGATAATAAACTTTATGTTTGTCTCTCCACAAAAACATTATTTTTAAGTAAAAATAACATGTAAGAGGTATGAAGTGTTTTATATTATTCTGAACACTGATTTAGACACCTTTTTATTTGCTATTACAAAAAGATTACTCAATTTTCACAGGAAAAGTCCACTTTTCACAGTGGTCTCCAGGTGACTTCATTAAAATCTTCAATTTATATACTTAGTTTTGTTGCAGGAAAAGTATTAAGTAATCAGTAAAAATTATAAATTAAAACAATTAGGCTAAAATGCATATGAAATGGAATGGAAGAAAAATCACAATGTCAAACATTAGGCAATTAAAAGATGTGCATATGTATTTTTTTATTTATTATTTTTTATATATATATATTTTTTAATTGATTTTAGAGAGGAAGGGAGAGGGATAGAGAGATAGAAATATCAGTGATGAGAGAGAATCATTGATCGGCTGCCTCCTGCACACCCCTTACTGGGGTTCAAGCCCGCAACTCAGGCATGTGCCCTTGGCTGGAATCAAACGTGGGACCCTTCAGTCTGCAGGCTGACACTCTATCCACTGAGCCAAACCAGCTAGGGCTGCATATGTATTTTTTAAAAGATAATAATGAGAATTAAGGATTATGATATTTATATTCTATTGGACACATTAAAATAATTATATTTCTGCTTCATTTTTAAAATTAATATTTACAATGTATCATAAATTACATTATTTTCAGCTATTTAACTAATGATGGAATATTTTAGATGCCAACTTAAAAATGTGCAAAAGGGTGCATAGTTTTTAAAAATTCTTCTGGATGGTATGACAGTAAAATACAAGTGGGAAGGCCCCTGCTTTAGCTACGAGGCTTCAACTCTCTCATCCTTCCAGTACAGCTGTCCCCTCCCCGCACCTGGGGAGGTGAGCCTGGGTGGGATCAGAGAATCAAATTAACGTCAACACAGGCTGAAGAAAAATGCCACTGGAAGCATCAGCCTGCTGCTGAGGACCAATGTTCAAATACATCCCGAACTAAAACAGGAGAGATGTCAGGTCCTTGGCTGTTTACATTACTCATGCCACCGGCCCCTCTGTCAGGCCAATCAAGACTTGACAAAAATGAAAAGTGTGGGCATGTCTTGCTGGGATGCATCACACACATCACTCCACCATGTACACTCGGCTCACTTTACAACCATTTACAACTCTCAGTTACAAGCAGGAACACGCTAGTTTGTTTATTAATTGCTGTTTGGATAAGTGTCAGGGGTTGATGAACAGTTCTGTATAATGGAGCAAGTGAAAAATGGGTCATTGACATGGTTTTCTTCACCTTCTTCCTCACCTTGGTCCCCATCTTGGAGGTTCCTACTTTACCTGCACACTTCAGGCTACCTCTGGCTCTTGTGTAATAAAATATTTTAAAACCCAGGAGGTTTCACTCACTAAGGGCTTTGGAGTGGTCTCCAGGTGACTTCTCAACCTCAAATTGTATGTCCGCCCGTGATTTAGAAACCCCACTGAGATCTTGCCATCTTCGAGTCTTTGTTAAGGAGCCAAGCCCCTCGGGCAGCTTCCCCAGTGTCAGCACCTTGGCAACGCCCTGGTTTGAACATGATTTTAATAGCAACTAATTCCCTCGGCTATGGCACTGCCGCAAATGGCTCATCGTTTTACAGGCAAGTTTCAACAGTCGTGTAACCAGATGAGAATATTTGCCCAAACAATAGCATTGTGGCAGAAAACAGCTACGGCATATCTGGGGGACAGCTGTAAGGCAGATAGCAATGGAAGTTGAGATGAATTATCTACTCCCTGGGCTGAATACTTATTTAAAGTAATCTTCATAGTTTCTGAAGGGAAGCCTGGGCATTTGTAATGTTCAAGAGGGAATTTGCACTCAGGGACAATGGCTCCCAGTAAAGTGGGCGGAGGCGGTCAGAGGAGTTACTCCTCAGTTCCAAGCCAAGCTTGAAGAGAGAGAAAAGCCACGGTTTGAAACACCCCTGGAAACATGCAGGCTTGAAGCAGCAAACTCATCCTTTGTATTGGATGTGCCATCACCCCATCCTCCCCGCCCCTACACCCACTCCTTTGGGCACTCTAGTGGTCCATTCCTTCAGGGTTCTACTCCATGCTGGTGACGGGTGGTGGGAGGGTACCAAGAAACAGTGTGCCTGAGGCTGGGATGTTCAGTCTCTGCGATGTCAACCTCTGAAACACAAAGCATTACTCAAACATCTGTCATTTGCCTTTTAGCCAATTATAAACCAACTCACCAATTCATTTAAACCCAGATTGACTCCAGTTGGAGGCTTAGCTTAGGCTGCCTCCAGCAATACAAAAGTACAGATGACGTGAGAAGTGCACTCACACAAAGGCCACCTTTCTTCGCATTCATTTCTAAGGAGTTGCCACTCCTTGAACATCTGCTCTGGGGCAGGGTCTTTAAGCAGATGGATGTGAATTCTCATCCTTGGGCCACCAAGAAAATAGTCTTTCCCCTTTCTCCAGACTCAGGAGATGACAAAATTTTCCCCAAGGGAGTGGCTTCTATGGAGCAGAAGCCAGTCTGTCTCACTCTGGAGTCTGGGTCCTTTCTACTACATTTGCTGCCATGAACGTTGCTTTCCCTGATCTTGAGGTAATAAGTCCACAGACTTGACCTTGTGCCCTGTGATTTTGTAGACTTTGGCATCTCCGACTTTTCCCAACAATGGAGTCCTGTTTGTCTTAGAATCCATGGGAAGGTAGTGGCTCTAGGCTTCCTCTTCTCTCAGCTGCCCTTCTCTGGAACTTCTCCAGGTTTGCCAAGTTTTCCTTGAATTTCAATGGCCAGGCCTGCAAGCAGTACTTCTGAGGCCAATGTTCTTTTGCTTGGTGCAAGGATAAGGAGCCACTTCTTGCTTGTTTTTAAATTCCCAACACTGACCACAAAATTCCAAAATTTTTGAGCTGAAAAGAAGCTTAGGAATCATCTATCCCAGTGGTACTCAAACTTTAGTGTGCATCAGAATCACCAGGAGGGCTTGAGCATTAGTTACTTATTGCTGTATAACAAATTATCCCAAAACTTAGCATCGTAAAATAAAAGTGTATTGTTTCACAGTTTCTGAGGGTCAGGAGTGGCTTAGCAGAAGAGTTCTGGCTCAAGATCTCTGGTGAGATTGCAATCAAGGTGTTTGTTCGGACTGCAGTCATCTGAAGGCTTGATTGAGCTGGATGATATGCTTCCCTTATTCACACGTAGGCATCTCCATAAAGCTGCCTGGATGTCCTAAAAATCTGGCAGCTGGCTTTCCCAAGGCCAGTGATCCAAGAAAGATCAAGAGAATAACAAAGACAAAAGCCACAGTGCATTTCATAATCTAATCTTGGAAGAGACTTATCTTCACTTCTGAGGTATTTTAGTCATCAGACAGATCAATTCTAGTTCAAGGTAGGACAGGACTACAAACAAGGGTGTGAATTCCAGGAAGTAGAGATCACTGGGGACTATCTAGGAGTTTGGATAGTATAGCTTCTTGAAACACAGATTTCTGAGCCCCATCCTGAGTTTCTGACTCAGTAGGTTTGGAATGGGGCCTCAAACTTTTCTAACAAGTTCCAGGTATTGCTGATGCTATTCATCTAGGACACACACTTTGAGAACCACTGATCAATCCCTTATTCTGATTTTGTAAGTGATGAAATTGGAAAAGAATGGGGAAAAAAAATGAGAAGCAGGAAAATATACCAACAATTAATTATTGAATACCTGCTATATGCCAGGCACTAGGCAGAAGTCTTTGTATATATTTTCTTGTTTAATACAAAAAATTCTGTGCATTACTCACGATTTCATGAGTGAGGAAACTGAAACTAAGAGAGATTAATTGCCCAATGCATAGTTACTGACGGGCAGGACTGGAACCCAGATCTCCTGACTCTCAAATTAAAGTCATTATACAATCAAATATCCCCCAAAGTTACTATTCTATCATAAGTGGAATTGTTTTTCCCAAAAATACATTAACTGTGATATTATGGCTCAATCACACAAGAGTTAGGAGTCACCCTATAAATTGTACCTATTGAATTTGCAGCTAAAAGTTAACCTTAGTTTCATTTGAAGACTTAGAGAGTCAACATTCATAGTGCTTTCTAAGTCTTGTGGAACATGTCTAAGAAACTGGTTCCAACAGAGATCCTCAGAGGACTCTGACAATTACACCATTACCCAGAGGACATAACCTCAATCTATTCAAGTGCTAAACTTGCTTGCTTAAGTCACAGTTCCACTATAACCTTGGCCAAATCCTTTAAAAGCCCTGTGCCTTTGGTTCATTATTTGTAGAATGGAAAGAATAATACTTGCTTCCTTGCCCACCTCAGAAGGTTATTGTGAAGATCAAAAGAAATAATATATATAAAGTCTGTGCAACCTGCCAAGTGCCTTGCATATAGAAGATTCTATTGCTATTACTGCATTTGTCAATCTAGTATCTGCTTATTTCTGCTCTTTGGTTCTTACCTCCTATTCTTAAGACTAGAATGCTGGAGCCCTGGCCAGTGTGTCTCAGTTGTTTGAGTACCATCCTGTTTACCAAAGGGTCACTAGTTCAATTCCCAGTTAAGGCACATACCTAGGTTGCAGGTTCAATCCCTGGTGTGGCCAATCGATGTTTCTCTCACATTGATGTTTCTCTCTCTCTCTCTCCCCCTCTCCCTCTTTCTTTAAAATCAATAAAAATATATTTAAAACAAAGAATAGGATGCTGGACTTTATTGAAATCCCTTTAGGCACTGAAATGATTATTTGATTTTTTCTTTTATAACAGGTATTTCTCTAGGCAGAATTAGTAATAGGGTAAGAATTTTAAAAAATAAAAAAGAGAGGGGGAAAAACAAACTCTTACTATATTCATGGTCCTGTGCTGGGTGCTTAACTTATTCTACTCCTTGTAACAAGTCTGTAAGGCTGATAGCAATATCTCTGTTTTAGATATAGCAACTGAGGAAAAGAGACGTAAGATTGTTGCTGTCTGTAGAAGAGCCAGGATTTTACTTTCTTAGATCACTCAGGACAGAGTCTAGCTCATAGAAAATATTCTGAGAATGGAAAGTTTTTAGTATTCCACAGATGCATCTATGGGTGATGATCAGGACACCCTCCCACCCTATTGGTGGGCTTGCTGGAATTGGGTATTTGGAGAACAGCCATACAAGAAGGACTTACAAATCCTTTCTTCTCAGTGTAGAGCATGGTACAAAGACTTTTTTTTTTGGTAGAAGGCTAGTTTCTATTAAGCCTGTTATTGCTGACTTTTTCCTTTATTATGAACAATACTGGGAGCAGAATTTCCCAATGCTGACCACTTGGTAACATTTTAGAACATCCAGTGCGTGCAGTGGTCACTAGGAGGCAGCATGGGTTAACTAAGAACCAAAGTGATTTGGGGCAGAATTATTAGATGTGTAAATTAGAAAAATGCCACAAATGTAGTACATCTTGATTTCCACACAACACTTTCAGTCAGATGGAGAAAAAGGAGCTAGGTACAGGGAGCTTCGAACAGCTGGTTGAAAATACTCAAGAAAATACTGATGTGGTAACATGTTATAATGTTTCATTGTTGATCCTGTTCTATGCAACACTTTCCTTAGTACTTTTGTCAAAGGTTGATGACCAGCTTATGGAATCTAGAGGTGATGTAAAGCTGGGAAGGGTACAGATTATGTTATATGATAGACTACAGGTTTAAAGTGAACATTAGACAAGCTAAGTTAAAACTTAACTAATATTAATATAGATCCACTACATGGATTCAATAAAAGCAAAGTCATAAGACAGAATGAAGAACTGGTTTGTCTGTAGCCCATACAATAATAACTTGAGCATTTTAATTAATCATAACAATAGTATATATTTTTCAAGTTCATTTTATTTAGTTAAGAAGGTAGGTAGTTTAAAGGGCTTGACACAATACACCTTATCATAGGGCCCCTTAAGAAGTCTTGGGCTATGCTGATGGATGGGCAGGAGAAATGCAGTTGTAAATTTCAGTACAGCTGTGCGATATTGGAGGTTTTGGCTGCTGCATTTCCAGAAGGATATTGACATATTGTAATACACAGAAGATGGAAATTAAAAGTATGAGAGACATGGACACTGGAAAGTTTTGTAGGACCTGGGACTATTCTGTCTGAAGAAGTAAAGAGTTGGAGGGAGGGCATGGCAGTCATGCTCAAATAGCTGCTGAGAGGGTGAGAGCCAGTTGTGGACCACATACTCCAAATGTGAAGTCATTATGGTGGCATTATTGCCTTCATTCCTGGATTGACCTTACTTTCTCAACATTGTCTTTTTTCTGTATCCTCTTTTTAATTCAGGAAGAATTTTCTTACTATTAGTTTCACTGAACACTGGAAAGCGATGCACTGTAAAACAGCAAGTTCCTCTTTTGCTAATGGTGTGAAAACAGGAAATATGATCCTCCAACAGGCAAGTTAAAGTAGTAGACACTTTGGAAGTTCTGCCCAGATCTTCCTGGACCCCCTTTGCCATTCTTGTGCATTCGTCTCAGCTTCTGTGTTGTTTTGCATATAATGGTCAGCGATGCAGTTGTTGGGAGCCCAGCTCCCTTGCTTTGCATTTGGAGAAACTCTGAGGTGTAATTTATCTTCCAGGGCTCCCTTGTGCTGTCAGCATGAGGCTGTGACTTGGTCTCAAGTGTCACTCCAAGTTGTCCTCTTTCTCTTCCCTTCCCTGCTCCTCCATCCTCTTCCTGGTTTCTTCTGGGAGTGTTTCCTTAATAGAGCACTTGGATATGAGTCCTTGTCTCAGGGCCCATTTCTAAAGAACCTGACCTAAGACATTTGGTACAGAATGAATCTATCTAATCATGTCTGACAGATGATAATTCAGTTCAAATAGTATGGACGCAGACTGATTTACTAGTAGCAAACTCACTGTAGCTGTCATTCAAAAACCTAGGTGATGCCCAGTCCTGACTATCTCAAGTCAGAGTTCCTGTTAAAACCTGGAGAGGGGAGTCACTAGGCAATGCCAGGGGTTCAGCTGGGGATCAGCTGGTGGAGAAGGAAACAAAGCTAGAACAAGATGGGCTAAGACAATGGCAATTGTAGGGAGTGCCCTCTATGAGGAGGTAATCAACAGTCCAAACCACAGGATCCAGATTAGGTGACAAACTCAGACTCCAGCATCTATCTCCCAGGGAAATAGTCAGAGTCCATAGCAAATAGCATTAAGTGTCACTGAGTTTAGATTACGATCCCAGATACTGGCTGGTGCCATTATCCAAGGCAAAACCTATCCCTACTGGGTAGCCACAAAAGCCAGGACCAGGGACCAGGAAAACATAAAGTAAAATAAAATAAAGTAAAATAAAATAAAATAAAACAAAACAAAACAAAACAAAAGCTAGGACCAAGGGAATTTGTGACTTCAGGGACATAGCGGTATCTAGCTCTCAACAGAGGTACCGTACCCATGCTGGACTTGTTAGCACAACAAAATTCCAACTTCTCATGTTATTGGAGCAGAGATTTCTAGTGGACTCTATGCTTTGATTAGGGTTGGAGGCAAAGAGAAGAAAATGAGCAGGGAAATGTGTTAGGACTAATATATGCCAGGTGCACTAGTAGGTACTTTTCATACATTGTCTTTAACCTCACAACAACTCTGTGAAGAAAGCATTATTAACCTAATTTTTCAAATTTGGAGAAGGAGGCTCAGAGAGGTTAAATTAAGTGCCCTAGGTCTCCGGTGAGGGCGGAATTCACACACATCAAACAATAACTAATTGAACAATGCCCTCTGCGGTCTGTGCCAGGGGAGTGGTGCTAATGATAATTGCCACAGGGGTGTAAACAGAACGGGCAGAGGTGCCAAACCAGCTTTGTAATAAATGAAAAAAATCAATCATCTCATGTGTTGCCCCTTAATACCAGGCGTTGGGAAAGAAAGCATTCTTTCTCCCAAAGCACTTTTCAAGTCCTGCATATTCCAGAAACTGCTTTATTATTCATAGAAACTCTTTAACTGGCTTGGGGCAGGGGAGGAGGAAGCAAATTGTTTTAGTCTTTTTATCTATGTTACCTTATTTAATCTTCTTAATACCAGCGAGGAAGGTATGAATTTTTTATTTAATAGATGGGACCACTGAACCTCAGAGAACTTGAATTTTTCCCAAATTTTGCAACCTATAGATAATCCTGTTTGTTCTGACCCCGAGTCTATGCGGGCTCTTCATTACCAATGCCTCCCTCTCTATGACATTTTTGAAATTATCATGGACTTTATTATATGTAGCTGGTTGGTTGCTTGGCCTCTGTAACTGCTTGTCCCCTCATTGAGGGATTTTTCTCCTTGTTCTGGACTTGTGAATGACTATCTTTGCTGGATGCTGCCTACTCGGGCCACAGCATGTGGTTCCTTAGTAATGATTTGGGTCCTTGGTCAGTCAGTGTAGACAACTAAACATGAAAACATGGGCTGCAGAGTCTGCTTTCAAATGGAGGCTATCCAGAGAGATGGTGTATACTTATGAAACACAGCTATTTTCAAAGTCCCCTATGATGAGTGTGTATTATTCTGTCCAACCAGCACTCCTTACTTCTTCTAGAAATAGATCTTTTTCATTTGGAGCACTTTGATCCCCTCACTCCAACATGGTTTTAGGGGAGACTGACCTCCTCCTCCTTGGCCATAGAAGTTGTCCAGGAATGGGCACATGACCCAAACCAGATTAATCAGAATAGTTCCCTGGGATTTTTTGAACTGGAGCTGAGAAGAATTTTTTTCACAGATGGTAATGCAGGGAATTTAGGAGCCCACAACTTTGGGGAGCATAGGTCAATCTTTAGAGAGTAAGTCAGTTTTGGAGGATGTGATTGACATGGAGAGAGAAGCAGAGATGAGAGAGAGAGAGAGAGAGAGAGAGAGAGAGAGAGAGAGAGAGAGAGAGAGAGAGATCCTGAGTAATAGAGTGCTGATGGAGCCGTGTCCTGGGTCCCTAATACCAGACCTCAGGTCACCCCATGATAATGTGACTGCAAAATGTCTCCTTATTGCCCAAGCTAGTCAAAGCCATCCTCCTATAAGTGGCAGCGTCTGGGAGACACAGACAAAGCACACCTCTCCCATCTGTGTAGCACAGTGGAGTTTTGGACAGCACCTTGCACAGAGTAAGAACTCAGCCAGTGTTGGCTGCATTGAATATTTATACCTTAAAATAACTATTAAGCAGGCATACCTAAAAGAAATCAACTTGATTGATATGCATTAGTCACAACTTGGATTTCTAGTCCTTCAAATTTTAAGGAGAACCTAACATTTATGGGACTTATTATTAAGGAAACGTTGAATACGTGCTTCATTTAACTCTTAAGATAAGTCTTAACCTACATTTTTACAGATTAGAGAATTGATGATCAAAGAGGTGAAGTGCATGCCCCTGAACCTGACCGGAGCTGCCCACATCACTGGAGCCTGTACTGTTTCATGGGCTCAATTCTTCTGAGGGCCATTTTGCACTACGAGGCTGAAAGCTAAACACTACACAGCCCACACACGTTTATAGCTTCGGTTCTGAGTGTGATTCAGGTCCCCCGTCCCTGATGCTGTGTTATACTGATTGGAGGACTTAATTCCATAGGTGAGAAGTGCTCACAGCACATCCATTTGGCTGGGGCAGGTCATGGCTAAAGTATGATGGTTCTGGAGCCAGCAGGTGCATGTTCCCACTTTAGTGGAAGTGACTTCCTGATTGTGGCAAGGGGGTCGGGGAAGAGCAGCAGGTCCCTTGAGACCCATATTTTAGTTGTTATTCCTGGAGGCTCAACCTAAAGTCTGATTCTTCAGTTCTGCCATTGATTCTGTAAATCTAGTGCCCTTCCAGCCAGGTACAGGGGAGTTCCTCTTTCTGCAAGTGAACATTGACCATTAGATTATGTCTGCACATATCCAGGGGCATCACAGTTAAGATTCAGGGGAGCAAGATGGATTGACTTCACTTACCTCTCTATACGCTTTCATTCTCTTCTTCCCTTTGGTAGTGGTGATAGAATCTGAGGATCCTCCTCTGGGATCTGGCCCCTCATTCAATACTATAGAGTTCAATACCTGCTCACTTCCAGCTGCCGTCCTGGGAAGATCATGGTCACTGCCTGATCTGACTCCAACAGAGTCATATGGAAAAGAACCAGCATAATTACGACCCCACTGCTGTATTGATGTGACCATGAGAGCATCGTCTGGGGCTTTCCTTAGATCAATATATGTTATTGTAGAAGTTTTTCCCCCTTTATATCAGGGTCACATGAAGGTGTATATCTTTTATTTACTTCCTTGAAATGACTCTTAGATGATAATTTTCCTTAGCATATAAAATCACAGCTCGGTTTCACATTTTCACAACTGAGCATTTTTCTTTTCTTTTGGGGGAGGTGCCATGAAATCATAGAGAAATCTTAATCATTTGGTGTGGTTTTCTTGATTAAAGGAATTATAAATGGCTATTTGAAAAGCTCAAGAAAGGCTCATTCTTGGATTAAAATCAGATAAAACTTGTGTCTACCATTCATACTACAGAGCAATTGACTATTCTTTAAAAGTTCAAACACAATAAACTAAGGAAAATGAGAATAATCATGCCGTTAAGCCTCAATTAGCGAAATGTCTCGGGGAATGAGCTGTCTGATCATTAGGGTAAGAAGAAGGACTTTTCTTACTAATTTCTATGTAGTGTAAGTTTGGCAGCCTCAAGAAAGACCCACACATCCAAAGAAATTCCACTCACCTGGCTCACAAATGGCTTTGAATTTCTTTAGGAAGGTGTGATGTTTAATTTTACGTGTCTTGACTGGGCCTTGGGGTGCCCAGACTTTGATCAAACATTATTCTGGATGTTTCTGTGAGGGTGTTTTGGGATGAGAACAACATTTGAATTGGTAATGTAGGTGAGCCTCATCCAATCAGTTAAAGGTCTAAATAGAACAAAAAGTCTGACCTTCTCCTGAGAAAGAGAACTTCTCTGGCCTGACCTCCTTCAAGCTGGGACAGTCTTTTTTTTTCTTTCCTGCCTTCAAACTGAAACATCTGCTCTTCCTGGGATTTGAGCTGCCAGCCTTCAGACTTGAGCAACACCATTGGCTCTTCTGGTCTCTGCTTGATGGCTCACCCTGCAGAACTCAGCTTCCATAACTGCGTGAGCCAATTCCTTATGTTGTATATATACCATATGTATGATACACAATCTATATTACTCTTACTGGTTCTTTAGAGAACCCTAACACAGACAGGACCGAAAACAGAACAAAACACCTATATATACCAGAGAGGAAGCAGGACTCATGAATGCACACTAAGGAGTGAGCGACTGCTCTCTCTGATTTCACGTCTCTCTCTATGCTTTAATTCACAAATATGTTGAAGTAGACATCATTCTCATCAACAGTATTTCCTCCCTCCCCGCCCCCCCCACCCCAAGGAAACTAGGTAATAGCATGTGTTTTTTGTTTGTTTTGTTTTTTAAGAAGAGATGGTTATCCCAATGCTGTTATCTTGGTAATTACAAATTGCTTAACACCTGAAAAAAGTAGCTGCCCAAGGGAGGGGAGGGACCCACTTGAAGGTGGGTATCTCAGGGCATTTGCTCCCTGCCCTGCCGTTCTTCTCTACCAACTCCCCACCTCAAGCCTCTCACATACCCCTGGCTGCATAACTCCCATCCATCAACCTGGGTGTGGTGTGACCTCCTCAGGAAGTCTGTCTTGGCCCATATAGTTGGGTTGGGTGCCTGTATCAGACATCGATGCTCCATCAGATCCCTGGGATCCCTTTACTATTTCTCGTACCCCACTGTTTCCCTTTGGGAATGCTTTTGCTTCTTGCAGCCTACACCTGTGATTCTTCTCCAGGGGAGGTGCCCTGGGCCCCCTGGCAGTGGCATGGTAGGGTCTGGGGATGCATGTGCCTGTCCTCACAGCAGTCCCTAGCTAATGACCAGCAGCAGGGGAGTCTGAAAGCCCAGGTTCTTCCCTCTGGTTGGGACAAACTTTGAGACCTGGCTTATACCCCAGAGTTCCCCTTTGGGGTCAGCTGGAAACCACTCTCAGTGGGGCTTATGCCTCCAATCTCACCCTTGTTGGGCCTCTTCCTCTATGCTGTACTGCTTCCCCAATCTCTTTTTGATTTCTCCTGAGGGCGCTACTTAAAAAATTGCTTATATACTAATCCATCAGGGGGTCAAACCCAAGATGTGCTCCCGTGGACCCCAGGGCATGCCCTTAATACAGTACTGATCATGATGAGTTGTAATTCCCTATCCTCTAGCAAGCCCCTCCCACTGGCCTGGGAGCTTTCTGAAAGGCAGGGACTGTGTTTTTGTCCCACGGCAGTATCTCAGGACCAACGCAGGACCTGCCAGTGGACTCAATAAGCTTGTAAATTAATGAGTAAGCCATGAACTCTAGCTATCAGAACCAATTCCAATGGAAGGTTAAACCTGGGAAAATATGTGGGCACCTCTAGGGAAGTACAGGTCCTAAACAGAAACCGAACTGAGAGTGTTCCTGAAAATGGAGTGAGAGGGGATGCCAGCGGCTGGGTCTAGGACTATAATAATCACTTCTTCCTTGTACCCTCTGTGCATCTTCAGTCTTGGCCTTTGCTTGTGGATCCCGTTTCTCAACAGGCTGACTCTTAGAAATGTGCATGTAAGTGTATATCTGTCTTCTTCATTTTTAATTCCTCTGCAGCCTCTGCATCCAGACTCTTGGATTCCACCACAGGGTCTACATTCATCTCTTAGCTTCTTTCTCACTGCTGGTGGCAGACCTGCCTTAGAATTCCACCCAGACCCTTACATCTGCCCCATTAGGTCTGCTGACTGCTGCCCTCGGATGTCCCCAGTCTCCATGCCGTCCCTATCAGCTGCCCTTTCCAGATGGCAGGGCCTAAGTGTTAGATTCTAACCACAACAGCCCCCGGCCCACTCCTCTGTCCCCACCCAGCGCCAGCACAGTGTGGAATGTGGTTGTGACAGAGAAGCCCGATCTGTTACCGCCACACCGTCCCCGGCATGTCCAGGCAGGCCTGGGCAGGTCGCCAGGGGTTTTGTTGACATGAAGGATGGCCCATAGGGTTTCCAGAAGACACTGTCATGAAGCCTTGGAACTGACACTTGGCCCAGATGGGGACCTGAGCAGATTGGAAGGCCTTATACACTTACTTATTTGGGATTCGGGAAGTTGGTTAGCCATGGGCTGAATGTATCCTGAGGGAAGATACCAAGGCCCACTCATCCAATTTATTTGGGGTCAGGGTAAGGCTCAGATAGAGCAAGTCACAAAGAAGATATGAAAAAGCCTGAGAGAAAGAGGCTGGACGTGCTGGACGTGAGGCCCACGAGCTCAGGAAGAGGCCCTCAAAGCAGGTCTGGGAGGGGAGAGAGTCACTGGAAAGGGCTGTCTAGTTGTAGAGAAAAGGGGCCTAAATCTCATGGACTGAAAAAAAAAGGTGCTTGGAAATGAACTGTATGAACTTACGTTCCTTTCCCGTTGCTCAGGTGGCCGATGCCATCCTTTCATCAAACATTCGCAGGTAAGCTATGAGCACTTGGGAGTCAGGCTGGGCAGGAAATGACGGTGACCTTGGCTGAGCAGTCTGACAGAAGGCAGAGGAGATGTTAATGATTTACAGCCAGGGGGCCTGGGATTCCTTCCACACAGACTCACTGCAGTCACAGCACAGGCAGCTACAGAAGGAACTGCGAAGTGAAGAGGCTCCGTGCAAGGTGATCCCAGGAGGAAGGTCTGGGCAAACAAGTCTGGTTTCAAGTTCTCTCTCATTATCTCTACCACACTGCCCATTCCAGATCCTCATCTCTCACACCGCACAGTTGTTGGAGACGCCAAACAAATCTCTCCTTCCTCCTTCCTCCCCCTTTCCTTCAACAAATATGTATCGCGTGTCTTCCTTGCACCAGGCACCAGGGAACTGGCAATGAACAAAACAGATAAAAATCTGTGCCCTGGTGGAGCTTGCATTCTAGGAGTACACACACACACACACACACACACACGTTAGAGAGCGATGAGCCATGGAGAGAAGGGAGAAAAGGAGTACTGGTCATAATGGGTGGGGGAAGGGTTGCAATGTTAAAGACAAGAGGTCAGAGAAGGCCTTGCATTTGAAATTTTTGTTAAGCTCCTTCTCTATGCCTGCCATTGTGCTGCTAGCCACGGTGTTGGGCATAAATTCCAAATAAAAGGATGTGATCTTTGTCCTTGCAAAGCTTGCAGTCTAGTTCCTTTTCTGCACACCTTGAGTCTCTCCTTAATATGGCTGCCCTAATGATCTTCCTGCAATGTGGGAGACCCTCAGATCACTACCCTGCTTAAAAAACCCTTCAGTGACACTTCAAGGCCTTGAGGGTCAAATTCTGGGTCCTGAGCAGGTTTCAGCCCTTCAAGCCCTGTCCCACTCACATTCCAGTTCAGTGTCCAGTCATGGCCACACTCCCCTCTAGCTAGGTAGCCACATGATCTAATTTGCCTGGAATAGTCTGGGTTTACACTGTCATCCCGCCATCACTGTTAATAGCATGCCGTTTTACTTTCCACAGTGACTCAGTTTATAAACTATAGTCACGTTCTGTGTAATATGCACCCAGTGCTTCAGCTATAAAAAATATCCACTGTCCTTCCAAAACACACTCTACTTCCAGCCTGGCACTTGGCTCAAGCTCTCCCCTCGGTTTGGGTTACCCTTTCCTGCCTTGTTTGATGAAATTCTCTTTATCTTTAAAATCCCACTAAAATGTTACTGTAGAGACATTTCTGGCCTGCCTCCCCACGCTTTCCCCTCCACCGACAGCGTTATGCGTTCCCTCCTCCCTGTCCCTACAGCAGTCACCCTTTCTCTAATCCCATGTGCCATCACCTTCGTCTTGGTGTGGCCTCTACTCTGCACGGGGAGGCCTGTACACGGGGAGGCCTGTACACCGCTCAGCCCCATGTCCCCAGGGCCTCACACCGCCTCTGAACCATGGCAGGTTCTGAGTAATTGTTGATTAGGTTGGCTGCAAAAAGGTTGTGCTCTAGCTGCAAATAGAACAGCTTAAAGCTTTAAATGCTTTCAAGGAAACTGGTAGAACTTGAAGATGGGATCCACCACACATTCCCTCCGCCCTCAACCTCTCACATAATTTCTTTAACATAGAGCGAAGTCGGTGCCCTGACAGGGGCTCTCTTGTTGATCTGCGCCTTAATTTTCTAAATCACCGGTGCTCACTCACCTGTGCTCCATAATGGCTCACCCTTACCATCCCCTGCCTCCTGGGGGAGAACTGTGAAGTCCTATAAAGGAGAAGATAAGACAAAGCTTGGGTGAGTAAACAGGCACAGTGGTTCACTGAAAATGTTCAGTAGAGATGTGGTCTCCCTTCCTCCTGACACAGGCAGGCTGCTGACGCTTAGCCAATGCTCCTGGCTGTTCAGCTCTGCTTTCTGAGATGATTTTTGTTTTATTCACAGAAGCAGCCCTGTGTTTGTGCAGGGAAGTGGGGACAGGAAGCAGCCCAAGACACATTGTAGAAAAGTTCCTTTCCAAAATATTTTTGAGGTGTAAAAAATGAGGACAAGCTATATAGATCCTGGGAAAATATTTCTCTCTCTCTCTCTCTCTCTCTCTCTCTCTCTCTCTCTCACACACACACACACACAGACACACACACACACACACACACACACACACACACACACACACACCCCAGGGTGAGGTTCCTTAGGTAAAAGATGACATGGGTCTCAGCTCATGATAGGGAAGGCAGTGCCTGGCTAGGAAGGCTGTTGACTCTGGAAAGTGTTGTTATATCTGAGGCTTCCTTGGAAACCCCTTCCTGTCTCTTGCAGCCAAGCCAGCAATGAAAGTTGCATAGAACTGTGATCGGGTAACCCAGATAAAGGCTGCTTGTGTTCATCCAGGTGTGTGCAGTATCAGGTAACTGCTCTTCCAGTGAAATAGAGTGGCCATCCTCCAACTCAGGAGGCCTCCCTGACTCGGTGTGGAAGAGCTGGAACAAAGGCTTCAGCCTTGATTCGTTTACAAAGTGCACAGCTCAGAGGAACCCGTGCGTTTGCATTAGTCAGATGGTGTTATTCTAAGCTCCGTCAGTGTGCTTCTGGCTAAGAGGAAAATGTCACTATTTTCCCCTCTGGAAGAAACAACCAACACAGGAAAGTTCACACTAAAGCACTGCAAGTAAATTATTCATTCCTGAAGATGAACCTGGGCAAGAACATTTTTTTTTTAAAATATATTTTATTGATATTTTACAGAGAGGAAGGGAGAGGGATAGAGAGCTAGAAACATCAATGAGAGAGAAACATCGATCAGCTGCCTCCTGCACACCTCCCACTGGGGATGTGCCCGCAACCAAGGTACATGCCCTTGACCGGAATCGAACCCGGGACCCTTCAGTCCGCAGGCCGACGCTCTACCCACTGAGCCAAACCGGTTTCGGCTTGGGCAAGAACATTTTGCAAAATGCACTGTAATATAAATGATGCCTGCCTTAAAAACCTGCAATCAAGAAAGTCACACTTTCCTTTGCCAAATAATAATGGCATTAACCCTGCAACTAGATTGTCAATAAATAGCTTCCCTCAAAGTGTCCCTTGGTTCTTTCAGAGAGTTCCCAGAGTGCCCTGGTGCAGTCTCTCAACGCAGACACCTGGGGCAAGCCCTCCTCCTTCTCTCCAGCTTGGCTGCCCACACATCCCGAGTTTCCCTGCTGGGCCAGCCTGTCAGGAGAAGGCCAGCCACCTACCAAGGGCCTTCTCCGCGAAAAAGGAAACATTTGGTGAGGAAATGCTCTCCTTACTGTTACAAGGATCCCACTGCCACTGTACGCAGGAGAGTGGCAGCAGGGAGACCTGTTAAGAGCCTCCTGATTGCAGGTGAGAGAGGATGGGGTTTGCACCTGGGTAATGGCAGTGGAAGTGATGACATGTGGTTGGACTCTGGGTATCCTTTAAATATATAGTATTGCCTAATTGGAAAATAAGAGAAAAAGAGGAGTCCAGCATAACTCCAAGGTCCTTGGCTGAGAACATGGATGGAGCTGACATCACATTCGCTGAGAAGAAAATTAGTTCCATCTATGTTGTTTGCCCAAATGAGCCATACAATCATCACCTACTAGTTATTCCACCCAATACTGGGAATAATAAAGGTTGTTTTTCCATCTTATTTATTGAAGATTATATTTGCTTGCAGCAAACACATTAGAAATCACTTGCCAAGCCAAAAAGAAAACTTTCAACTTATTTTAAAGTAGCAATTTGAGGAGCAAATTTTTTTATCATAATCTAATACCTTTAAAAATAAATTACTAAGAAATGAAAGAAAATATTTACTTAAGAATTAAGAAATATGCACCTAGATAGTCTTTGGCTCAATGAGGAAATCAAAAGAGAAATTTCTATGCTAAAAAGCAATAAAAAAGGGAAACACAAAACTAAAAACCAATGACCCAGCAAAGGCAGTCCTCAGAGGAAATTTATGGCCTATAACATCCTCACAATTAGTGAAGAAAGATTAAAAAGTAAGGAAACTAAGGACTTGCCTTAAGGAACTGGTGAAGCAATAATAAACCAAAAGAAACTTAATTAAATATTAGTTCATTAAAATGTAATTTATTAAAATGTAACTATAACATTTATTTAAAAGCTTAAATAAGCCTAAAAGCTGGTTCCTTAAAAAGCTAAGCCCTTAAGAAACCTAAATGAGTAAAAAAAAAAAAGAGAGAAAACAAAACAGGCAGATTCAACCTGTGACCACAAATTCAAGATTTAGAGAGAAAAGAAAAGTACGTATTACTAACACAGACTGAAGAGGAAGAGAGAAGCTTGAACAGACCAATTACCATTACTTTTGAAGGTGATGAAAGATGTAAAATTCAAAATGGTCCCAGAACCTCTTATAATCCAGCCACACCACTTGGTTCTGCTGTAAATAATTGTTACATTGTCATATTATTTGAATTCTATGTATTATTTTTCTACTTTAGAAACCAACCTATAGACAAGAAAACTACAACATTCAAATATTATGAATACCTTGACATGTTAAAATATGATAAGTTGAAACAAATAGAATGACATATGGGGAAAAGTGAAGGACACTGTAAGTGCATTTAATAGAGAGCAAGTGTATAAATATGTATAAATTTGATGGATCAGGATATAGAGGCTTAAGTGTATTATTTAATGACTAGAGGCCTGGTGCATGAAATTTGTGCATGGGGGGGGGGTGTCCCTCAGCCTAGCCTGCACCCTCTCCAATCTGGGACCACTTGAGAGATGTCCGACTGCCCTCTCACAATCCAGGACTGCTGGCTCCCAACTGTTCACCTGCCTCTGCCTGATTGCCCCTAACCATTTCTGCCTGCCAGCCTGATCACCCCCTAACCACTCCACTGCCAGTCTGTTTGATGCCTAACTGCTCCCTGGCTGGCCCTATTGCCCCTAACTGCCCTCCCCTGATGGCCTGGTCACCCCTAAATGCCCTCCCCTGCAAGTCTGGTCACCCCTAACTGTCCTCCCCTACAAGTCTGGTCGCCCCTAACTGCCCTCCCCTGCTGGCCTGGTCCCGCCCCAACTGCCCTCCCCTGCAGGCCTGGGTCCCCCACCCAACTGTCCTCCCCTGCAGGCCTGGTCTCCCCCCCCCAACTGCTCTCCCCTGCTGGCCTGGTCTCCCCCAGCTACCCTCCTCTGCTGGCCCAGTCACCCCCAACTGCCCTCCCTGCTGGCCTGATTGCCCACAACTGCCCTCCCTGCAGGCCTGGTATCCCCCAACTGCCCTCCTCTGCTGGTCCAGTCCCCCCTAACTGCCCTCCCTGCTGGCCTGATCGCCCACAATTGCCCTCCCTGGCAGTCCTGGTCCCCCCCCACCCCGCAACTGCCCTCCCCTGCTGGCCTGGTCTCCCCCAGCTGCCCTCCTCTGCTGGCCTGGTCACCCCCAACTGCCCTCCCTGCTGGCCTGATTGTCCACAACTGCCCTCCCATGCAGGCCTGGTCCCACCTAAATGCCCCCCCCCTGCAGGCCTGGCCCCCCCAACTGTCCTCCACTGCAGGCCTGTCACCCCGCAATTGCCCTCCACAGCAGGCCTGGTTCTCCCCCCAACTGCCCTCCCCTGCAGGCCTGCCCCCCCAATTTCCCTCCCCTGCAGTCCTGCCCCCCCCCCAACTGCTCTCCCCTGCTGCCCTGGTCTCTCCCAACCGCCCTCCCCTGCGGGCCTGGTCACCCCCAACTGCCCTCCCTGCTTGCCTGATTGTACACAACTGCCCTCCCCTGTAGTCCTGGTCCCCCCCAACTGCCCTTCTCTGCAGGCCTGGTCCCCCAAACTGCCCTCCTCTGCAGGCCTGGGTCCCTCCCAACTGCCCTCCCATGCTGGCCTGATCTCCCCCAACTGCCCTCCTCTGCCAGCCTGGTCACCCCCAACTGCCCACAACTGCCCTCCCCTGCCAGCCATCTTGTGGCAGACATCTTGTGTCCACATGGGGGCAGCCATCTTTGACCACATGGCAGTGGCCAACTTTGTCTTGAAGTGATGGTCAATTTGCATATTACTCTTTTATTAGATAGGATAATTACTAGAAGAACGCAGATTAAGACTATCACAAAGATCAAGAAAAGGAGAGAGGGAATGGAAAAAGAAAATGGGAGGTGGACTAAGTATGCTGATTTCACCATATTTCTCATTGAGGAGTCAGTAGATATTGTCTACAATGGATAAATAAGATCTAAGTATAGAAGTTAAAGTTCAGGTGGTAACCACCAGAACTCAAAATAGAAACAGTGTAAAGAAAGCAGTCATTTCTGGAAAGTGAAACTGGGTGTAAAAGAGATACAGTACTTTAATTTTAGTTTTCACTTTTATGTTCTGTTTGCATTTTTAAAATCAATTCGTATAAAAGAAACATTTATATATGCATACATAAAAATAGAGGAGAAAAGAGCCAACCCAATGGGGTACTCTTTGGGGGAGGGGAAGAGAGAAAAGCCCCTGGTTGTAGCATGCCAAGGAGGAAATTTCATGGGAAGACAACTGATGACCAGTTTTCAGTTGTTTGTGGTGGGTGTGCCCTGTGAGTCACCCTTCACCGCTCCCACACAGTCTGCATTGCTCCCAGGTGGATCACAGGTTCTCGAGCTACTGCATTGAGCACTCGGTGGGCTCAGGGTGAGCGCAGACAGCACATGTGCATTCTGGAGCTGTATGACAAGGAGATGCCAGCACCCTGGTTACACAAAGATGTATCCACCGGTTTCTATCTTGGAGAGTTAAGGCCTATAGAAGGAGTCAGATATGGAAACAGTCATTTGCTTAGGACTGTACAAAGATGAAAACAAACTGGTAGCTGAGCATGGAAAAGGAAACTCCTGGAAGAGTGAGGGAGGTCACCATAGAGAAGGTGACTTCAGAGCTATATGGTGAAGGTTGAGTAGAAACTTGCCAAAGAAGAAAAAGCCTTCCTGAAAGCAGAGGGAGAGGAAAGGGGCCTGATAGGAGGAGGATTGTTCCTGAAATGGCGGGTGGCTGGTGTGGCTAGACCAGAGGCTGTATGGGATGGGGAGGGGAGACTGACAGGAAGTAAAGCTAGAATGGTAGGCTGAGGCAGATCATGGAACACATGTATGTGATGAAGAGTGTGGGCATAGCCCATGGGTGGTGAAGCATCAGTGAAGGGCTAGGAGTGAGAAAATGGTATGATCAGCTTTGTGTTTTAGAAAGGTCACTGTAATTTCTGATACTTAAGGAAACAATTAATATTAGCCATTATTATTATTATTACTTCAATGGAGTTTTATTACCTTGGGGTGAGAGAGATGGCACACAGAAGTTTCTAAATGTAAAAGGAAGCCTGGAGGGACCTGAGCATTAGAATTCTGTTTGGAATTTTGGTACAAAAGTAGTGTTGATCATTGGCTCAAATCCTACACTATGGCCAGTTCGTCCTGAGGTATGCCTGCCGGCACCACCGAGGAGGGGTGGGATGGGAGGGGCACAGCAACAGCAGCAGTCCTATAACCAGGAGAAACTGCCTTCATAGAGTGAGGCCCTAGCCACCCCCACACCCAGCTACAGGGTCTGATCCCCATCAGCCTTGGGTTTTAAACCTTGTTTTCCCAGCACAGCTGGCAGCACCTGCCTTCATATTTCCAGGGCCTTCTCTCCACTGACTCTCTCCCACATGATGGCTCCCCACTGAAAAGCACCAAGAGTCACCTCCCATCTGTGAGATAGGACTATTCAATGTGCTCTTCAGCAGATCAGAGGCCAGGTTTTGTTTTGTTTTGTTTTGTTAATCGCATGCCAAGCTGTCACCTAGAGCTTAGTGAAGGGTATGAACAAACCTATAAATTATCCGGTATTCAAATGCGATTTTGATATTCCTATCAGAAGCCTCTTTATGCTCAAATGAGCATGCGGTATTTTGCAAAGGTAAGCATTCCCAGGGAGCTGCTAATTATTCAAACCTAAGGTTCTTGGGTGACTGCAAACAGCAATTGATAGATCCCAGGAGTGGTTCACCAGGGGGCACGAGACTATCGTTGGTGTGGAACTCCCTTGGGAACTATTTTGACAAATAAGAGTGACCCACTGGATGTTTCATAAGTTCGTAAGTGACTCATGTGACAGCAAGGATGAGATTCTAAGGAAACCCCGGGGATTTTTGTGTCTCTGATGGGAGGCAGAGTTGCCCCTGGGCAGCACTGTTGTTGTTGAGGGGCCAGGGTGGTTGCTCGAGGGCAGCACTGAGTCACAACTATCCGAAGGAGTGGAACCTGCAATGAAATTCTTCTGGGACGTGGGAGAAGGAGACATTTAATCTCAGATCCACCTCCTCTTCCGCTTCTTCTACTCCTTACAGCTGGATCTGCGGATGGTTCTAACTACAAGGTCAAGCTTGTTCTAAATTCTGAGCCAATCTCAACAGGCAAAGCCAGGGCCTTTCAGTCATTCATCTTTTTATCTTTTCATTTATTCAGTGCACGCACACACAGTGACAGGCATTGTTCAAGGCATAAAGGGATAAGAGAACATATAAGGCATGGCTTTTCCCTCACCACTGACGGCTAGAAATGAACACATAAATCACCCTAATCTTCAATTTGTTCTTCCAGGTCCTGCCTTGCCCCAGAGTCAGTCTCTGCCTGACTCTGACTTGCTCCACAAAGTCTGCCTGATATGCTCCCCCTTCCAGCCCTGTGCTACCAGGAAGCAATAGTGCAGCCGTAGGCAAACTACGGCCCGCGGGCCGGATCCAGCCTGTTCGGCTGTTCTATCCGGCCCGCGGAGCCGAAAGAGCGGAGGGTTCTCTTGCTCTCCCCTCCGCTCCTTTACTTTGAATTTATATTAGTTCACACAAACACTCCATCCATGCTTTTGTTCCGGCCCTCCGGTCCAGTTTAAGAACCCATTGTGACCCTCGAGTCAAAAAGTTTGCCCACCCCTGCAATAGTGCCTCATGCCTAACTTCCAAGTTATGGGACTGTCTCACACACAGCAGAGTGAGGAAGAAAGAGGAAGGTCAGAAGAATGAAGGAGGTAGATCCTATTGAGAGGGCAAGGTTGTCAAGAGTAGGTGCAGGGCAGGGATTGAATACTTGATAGGACAAGGAGGAATGGGGCAATACAGTGGGTCTGCCCATATCTGTATCTGATATCTGAAGATTTAATTCTTGGCTTTGTTATAAAAAAGAAGTTTGGTATGATTCTCAATATTTTATAGTGGTCAGGATTAGTGGTTTGAAGTCAGGCCAACCTGAATTCAAGCCAGTACTTTTCTTAGACCCAGGTAAGAGAGGTCCCTGCCCAGGTCCCCCTCACCACCCTACACACACAAACATACTTTCGAGTGACTCCCTTAAATATTTCTAAGTGCTTCTCTGTTGCTGTCCAGGTCTCCCAATCTCAGATGGGATCTGCATGGGTCTTGCCCTTATTTCTCCTCGTGGGGTCTGTGTCTGACCCTGTACCCCATGTATGGGGTCAACAAGATGTTCCCTATCCAGGAGAGCAGCCCGGTTATCCAATAGCTTTTGCCGGATTGCATGGTATTTCTTCCACCTGAGACTAAGCTGCCTGAACAGTACTGACATGCTGAATTTTGTACTCTCACTCCTGTACCACAAAGGATCACATCGTGGCTCTGGACTACCGATGTCCACCACTGTCCCTCGGTCTTGAGCTGCATGTATGCCTATGCTTAGACTCATGCATCTATGTTCTGACACAACACTGGCCAGAGAGGGCTGGGGTGACAGAAGGCTCCCTTTACTCTGTGCACTCCTCCTCAGGCTTCTCACTATGCAAACCGGCAGTCTTCAGGATGGCCATGTCTGTCTCCTCCAGGGGGCTTTTGAGACCAACTGTCACTCTGTGAAATCAGTAGGTATTTTGATTGATGATGTCCTCTCCTCCTCCAGCCAATGAGATGACATCTGCTTTCCTGTGTTGGTCTTGAATTGTGTTGGACCATGTGAGCATTCCTGTACTGAAGGGACTGCCCTTGCTCTGTGATGGACCCCTCATCTCTCTTCCCTCTCCCCCCACTGTTTAAGGTTTATTTGGTATTTTAGTTGGTATGACACTTTAGTTGGCTGCATTATTTATATGTAGACTTTTCTTTTTACATTATATGGCAATGTACACTAATCTGATAATATAGTACACAGAATAAGATCCTCTGGAACAGTTAAGTACAAGACATGCAGAATTGGATGTATACATTGGATCCCAGGATGTGATTGATTGGAGAAAAAAAAGTTGGACTAGGCATGTTGGGTAAAGGAACCATAAGTTATATAACACACAATGAACATACATCTAGTTTGAAGGGCAACTGTAGTGTGTGGAACATTGGCAGCGGTGCCTTTGAGGAGGTGGAACTATTTCACACTAACCAGTTTAGGACTACACAAGATAAGGACCATCCAGCATCAGGATGCAGATGCTGGGTTTTATGAACCATTACTATCTTGATCTTTAGGAAACTAATGTTCTTAGTCACACATCAGATAAAAAGGACAATACACACAATCTCCAACTAAAATCCTGCTGTAGCCTAGACAGTGAAGTTGCAGCTCTTTCTGGATCCTCCACAGTGTATCTGCACTCTTCTTCAAATGAACCTCTTCCTCAGGTGTCAGAGTCACCTTCACAACATCTGAGATTCCATTCTGTCCCAGGATAAAAGGAACACTAAGAAAGACTTATTTCATTCCATAGAGACCCTTAATCATGGTGGAAATTAGATGCACCTGCCTAAGATTCTTCTTTATACTTTCTGCCAAACCTGCCACAGATAGGCCAATGGCCCAGGATGTGTAGTCTTTCAGTTTGATCACCTCATAAGCACTGCCAATGACCTGTTTATGAACTTCTTTCCACTGTTCCTTATCTGCATCAGTCCCTAAATCAGGGTGCAGATTCTTTTTTTCATGTTGTTGTTAATCCTCACCCAAATATATTTTTTCCATTGATTTTTAGAGAGAGTGGTAGGGAGGAAGGAGGGAGAGAGAGAAACATCAATGTGAGAGACACATCTATTGGTTGTGATTGGCTGCCTGTTGACCATGGCCAGAGATTGAACCTGCAACCCAGGTACGTGCCCTTGAGTGGGAATCAAACCCAAGACCCTTTGGTCCATGGGCTGACACACTAATTACTGAGAAAAACTAGCCAGGGCATCAGGATGCAGATTTTTTATGGAGATACCAGCAACATTCACTCTACTCCACACAGGGACACTAGAGTCACCAAGGATTACCCATGACAGTGTAATGGGTGAACGCCTGGCCTCTCCCCCATTAGGTAATGGAACCTGGCTGAATGCAGATTGCAACCACTTCTAATAACATGGGTTTTTTTGAAAAGCCACTTATCTTTAAATCCACATAAGTCAAGATATCCACTGGATTGGAAACAATAAACAATTTGCATCTGGGACTGTATTTTACAAAATTAGGAATGATGAATTTAAAAATACTCATGTTACACTAAACCAAATTAAGACGGCTTTCTCTCTCTTGTTCATAGCAGTGATTATAACCAGCTTGGAGTTTACAGTTACATTATAGTCTTTGCTGCAGTCAATTTTTGGTACTCTAAGGCAGTGGTCGGCAAACTGCGGCTTGCGAGCCACATGCGGCTCGTGAGCCATGGTTTGCTGCTCTGTTGACTAATGAGTTTGCCGACCACTGGGATAGGGGCTTAATCACAAGAAACAACAACAGCCTGTAATTATTGGAATCGAGAGTCTAGGTCAGTGGTCGGCAAACTCATTAGTTAACAGAGCGACAAACCGTGGCTCGCGAGCCACAGTTTGCCGACCACTGCTCTAAGGAAAAGGCTGTCTTGTTGGACATCCGTTATCTCTCCCTTCAATTTGTCCTTCATGACATCAACAAGAACAAGTTCATCTGCCAAGTCCTTCATTATCATACTAGCTGCACAGACCAGGCCAACAGCACCAACCCCAACGACTGTAATTTTATTTGGGGGGCTTTGTTTTTCCTTAAGGAGATTCACAATAAGCTGATCCTTTAAAATTGCTATACAGGACTTAGAATCAAAAGGAATCAGAGAGGATGGCAGGCAGGCATTGGTGGTACATGGCCTTGGATCTGGACTTGGTGGCAGCTGCTCCAGTCCTCACCTATCTTAAGAAAGACTATTTTAGTTTTACATTTCCTCTTCAGTTCTAGTCCATGCATTTGGACCAGAGGGTTCAGGGAAAGAGAGAGAGATTAAAATGGCCTTAAGAAGTTAAGGTTGTGGGAGAGAGAATGGATTCATTAAGAAAACAGTTAAGGAATCAAATTTGTTTTCTTTGGAGAAGGCAAATGGGTGGTTAAATTCTTGCCTTGGAGTATAGGCAGTGATTTTATGCAGGGGATATAGACAAATTATTCCTTATGTCTGAAAAGACTAACAAGAGGAATGAATTAAGTTAGGGCTGGAGAGATTTCAGAATGATAAAGAGTAACCAGAGAAAGCCTTCCCTGGAGAACCCTGGAACAGAATTAGATAACCACTCACTCAACCAGTTTCTCTTGAGAATTGTCAGGGTTTGGGGCAAGAGGAGGGGGAGTGCAGTTGTTTTCATCCAGATGTTCAGCCTCAGCAGAAATGTAGGTGCTTAGCTGGTGGCCCTGAAGAGGTAACAAGTCTCAACCCCAGGAGCAAATGGATATTCAGGCACCATCCTGAGCAACAGAAAAGCCTTCTGGACTGTGTGTCTTCCCTTTCCTGACTGTAAAAAGGGATCATAAACTTGCTTTTTGCTGTTTGATGTTCGGGAAAAGTCACCGAGGTTTATATGCAAAAATAAGTTCTTTGGAGAATTCACAGTCTGACCCCAGCCCACATCAGCCAACTATCTGCACATCATACTCTGGGCACACCATGTATTCCCACCATTTCTCATACATACTCTGCTCCTTGACCCATGACAAGGAGCTTTGCTTAAAATGAGTTTCCTTACTCTGCCCCTTCTCTGCTGTGGCCAATTCCTACTCATCTTTTAAGGCCCAGCTTAAACACCATTGCCTCTGTGGAATGTTCCCCCTCCCCTACCCCCGGCCTCAAGCTGAGTCAGACTGAGACCTATTTCTGTGTTGCTGAACTTTTTTGTCCACACTGCTGTCTCCTCTTGAGACTGAGCTCATTGTAGATAGGAATTGTATTTCAGTCAGTTTGTCAGTTGGTCAGTCAATAAGCAAATAATTGTTGGGCACCTACTGTGTCACAGGCATCATGCCAAGCACTACAGACACACCCATGAACAAGATGGATGGGATTACTTCCCTCTAGAAGTTTACCATATGAGTGGGATGCTAATAGATAAAGAGGCAGTCACAATACAATTTGATAAGTAAAAAATCCTGTAAAGCCTGGCTGGTGTTGCTTAGTGGTTGAGCATCAACCTAAGAACCGGGTTTGATTCCAGGTCAGGGCACATGCCTGGATTGTGGGTTCCATCCCCAGTGGAGGGTGGGGGCGGGGGTGGTGGTGAAGGAGGCAGCCAATCAATGATTCTCTCTCATCATTGATGTTTCTATCTCTTTCTCCCTCTCCCTTCCTCTCTGAAATCAATAAAAGTATTTTTTAAAAAAGACATATATAAATACTGGCAGCCAGATAGAAAGTGGTACATTTAAGGAAGAGAAAGAAGCTCATTATTGCTAGAGAATAACACTGGCAAGAAATAGGGACAGAGAGGAGACCAGAGGCTGTGTTATTGTGTGCCTTAACAAAGAGCTCATGTGGTGAGCCCTATAGGAAGACTAAACTTCATCCTAAGAGCAAGAAAGAAGTATCTCAGATTTGCATGTTGAAAGATGATTCTGGATGCAATTCGAGGAACAGAGAGGAAGGAAATGCTATTAAAGGCAGGGAGAGAAGTTAGGAAGGATTCTGGTGAAATGATAGTGGCCTGCTCCAAGGGGTAGCAGCAAGAATGAAGACAAATGCATTGTTGGCAGAGGTGTCTCACAGGTGGAATGGTTGGTTTGGTGGTTTATAGGACAAGTGGAGGGTAGAAGTGATGAAGGAGGAAAGGACTCAATGGAAGTTCCCTGGCTCCTTTCTTGGACAATGTTTAGTGGGGTTGTGTTAGTTTCCTAGGGCTGCTGCAACAAGTGTCACAACCTGGGTGGCTTAGAACAGTGGTCGGCAAACTCATTAGTCAACAGAGCGGCAAACCGCAGCTCACGAGCCGCATGTGGCTCGCGAGCCACAGTTTGCCGACCACTGTCTTAGAACAAGAGAACTTACTGCCGCATAGTTTTGGAGGGCAGAAGTCTGAAATCAAAGGGTTGGTGGTGCCATGCACCATCTAATGGTTTTAGGGAGGACCTGTTTCATGCCTCTCTCCTGGTTTCTGGCAGCCTCAGGAGTTTCTTGGCTTGTAGATGGCTGTCTGTTCTCTATGTCCCTTTCACATGGCATTCTTCTTGTGTCTGTGTCCAAATTTTCCCTATTTATAAAGACATAAATCATTGGAATAGGCCTACTCTATTCATCATCTTAGTTAATTACATCTGCAACAACCCTATCCTATATAATAAAGAGCTAATATGCTAATTAGACAGGACAGCAGGACAGCCTTCTGGAACGACCTTCCGGAATGACCTTCTAGAATGACCAGTGGGTGGGGGGCGGGGCCATGGGGCTGCAGGGCTACAAGGCAGCCAGGGCTGCGAGGGCCTACTCTTGCATGAATTTCGTGCATCGGGCATCTAGTTTCTAAATAAGGTGACATTGTGAGGTACTGGGAATGAGGACATCAATATATCAATTTTGGGGGGACATAATTCAACCCAGATTGGGAGGGGTATTATTCACTAAGACAAAGAGCTCATGTGGTGGGCCAAGTTTGGTGATAGAGAGATGAAGCCTTGAGCTTGGGGCATGTTTCATTTATTGGCCGTGTGAAAAATCCACAAGAAGGTGTATAGAAAACTATATGATATATTGTGCTGATATTTAGGAGAAGGAAGGTATGAGCTGGGCTGGGAGTATAGGTTTGAGAGTCTTCAGCATGTAGGGTAAATAAGATGGTGAACCTTTGGGAAAAGTCATACTATGTGGGAAAAATGACGAATTCATCTTTGCATCTCCAATTCATCTTTGCCTCTGCCATAGCTCTAAGTGTTGGATGAATCAGTGCCTGATAAAGTAAAAATGTCTGTTCAACTCTGCATGGCTCATTACTCTGGCTCTGTGACATGAAGGGAGTATACTCCGTAGGAAGGAGAAACAAGCATCCTTAGTTTTCACCTTACATTCACCTAGAGCAGGGATTTTCCACCAGTGTGCTGCAAGACTTTTTAAAACATGCATATCCTGACTATTTAGTCAAGGGCACTGACTTCTTTTCTCTTAGGTTGTCAAATAAAAAAAAAATGATAACAGCCAACACAATAATAGCTATCAGGCATGAATTAATAAAAATTATACCTTTTTTGTTAGATCAGCAAAAAATATACACTGAGTGGTCAGATTATTATGATCTCTGAATGCATAATAATCTGGCCATTCAATATATATATATTAGAGGCCTGGTGCATGAATTCGTGCATGGGTGGGGTCTGGCCAGCCTGGCCAGGGGGAGGGGACATGGGTGGTTGGCTGGCCTGCCTGCTGGTCGAACTCCTGGTCGAGGGGACAGTTTGCATATTAGCCTTTTATTATATAGGATATACACTGAGTGGCCAGATTATTATGCATTGAGAGATCATAATAATCTGGCCACTCAGTGTATATATTTTTGTGTGTGCCGAAGAATTTTAGTAAGTAGCTTATGTGTGCCATGAGATGAAGAAGGTTGAAAATTGCTGCTCTGGAGACTAATTTAGTAAATTTGTCAAAGGCTCTCCCCCCCCCCCCCCCCCCCCCCCCCCGCTGAGGTCAGGGGTGAGGGATCCTAGCGCCTTGCCTATCTCTTGACTTGCAAGAGCAGGAACAGGAGAGGCATATGAGTCTTGCTATAGTTTGTGGCAACATTTCCTTTTTACTTGAAAAATTTCACCTTTGCCATCAGCCCAGCTTCGCAGTAAACTAAACTGTACTGAAATTTCCAAATAAAGCCTTTCCACACCACCTCCTTTCCCCTCAAATCCAGAAACTGATAGTAATTTGATATTGAGGGAATTTGGGGCCAAACAGCTCTCCCACCTGGCTCACTGGTGTGTGAGCGACAGGGCAGGGGGTGGCGGGGGATGTGGGGTGGTATAATCGGCTGCTGGGCGGTCCATCCAGCCTTCTTTGTGCCTGTTGCCTGGTGACATCCAGAGGCCCTTATCTCAGAACCATACTCTGGCTTGCTATTGGTCCGCTGATGGCATTTGTTGACAATAGACACTTCGCTGGCCCTGGACTCTGAAAGAGACCTCAGGAGCTTGGGTTTCAGGCTGCAGTGCTTGTCCAAATGCAATTCCTTAACTCTTCATGCTCCTGTGCAGGAAGGCCCAGCCACAGCCGCTAGAGTGTGTCCACCCAGATCCCTAGCCCGTTCCTCTCTCCTTCAGAGTGTGCAGCCGGGCTGGGGATTTTCTTCTCTGCTCTGCCTCTGGCAGGACAGGGTTTTCTTGCCTTCTCACGTCTGCCTGGGTTTCCTTGTGAGACAGTTTAAAACAAACAGACTTTGTTGGCATAACAAGTTACCTGAGCTGAGCTAGGAAAGGCAATCAATATTAGCAAGTAGAAAAGATTTGTTTTGTCAATATTCTAGTCTGAAAGACCTAACCCTCTTCTTGGGTACACAGGTCTGTGGCCAGGCAGGAGAGAGACTGAAAGTCAGGGGACTATGGGGAAGGTGGAGCGGGTGTGAAACCAGACAGAGAGGGATTCTGGGTGCCTCCAAGCTGGTCCCTGTTGGGCCAATGAGTGAATCCAGCCCAAAGGGGTGGTGCCATTTATGGAGGCCAGGTCTCCACTTGGATGAGCACTCAGCATCAGGCCCGCCCTACCGCCTTGCATCCTCCCCGTCTTCTGTCTCCAGCATCCTTTAGAAAATGGGTCAGCTGAGGGTCAGGCAATGATAAGCTAAGTCAGGGCAACTGCAGTGAGAAGTAGAGGTTGCCCAATTAAGGGAAGGAAGGTTCTGGCTGGCTCCTCAAAGGTCGCAGCTCTGATCTTCTAAATCCAGGCACTGCTGGGAGGAATGGACAGGCCCAGCTTCATAGAAAAGCCCCCAGGTCTACCCCACACCCTCGTGTCTTTCCTCACACCTGTAACAAAACCACTAACCTTTAGGCAGGGAAAGCAGAGGATCTGGCAAAGACCAAGCAAGGCTGTGTCAGACTGAGGGAATACTGGGAAACAGGAGAAAGAAGAATGGTCTTCCCTCCCCTCTCCTGACCCTTGTAGCCAACTGCCCAAGCCCAACCTACATTCCAAGAGGAGGCCCAAGAGGATCTCAAGGCAGGAGAGAAAGTACTATGGGTTTCAAGCTGCAAATTCAAGATGAACAGGCCCATGTCTACAGTAGCCAGCACTCCAGAACAAGTAGGGTTTGGGGCTGAGGTAGAAGGGCCAGTACCCCTTGTTCAGGGAGACAAGTCTACTGGGTTCCATCGGTCATAGGGATCCTGCTAAGGCCCACTGGAGCCCAGATGTCCCGGTTGTCTCTGTCTGAAGGGCGCTGTTGGGTTGGATGCAGTGAAAGAACCCCTCTCTCCAGCAGGGCTGTGGATCATATTTATGCTGTTTCCTTCATTTTCTTAGGTCATCTTTCTGCCAGCAACAGTTGTTCCTTGGGGTTTCTAGAGTGACTCTGCCCTTTCTGTGCATCTGAGAACCAAGGAGCCATTTATGCCCAATGCAGGTGTAATGTGCCCGCTGAGAACACAGTAGTACTTTGCCACCACCTGTTTCCAAATCCATTTGGGCTAAGAGCCAATAGAAAATATCTCCTGAGTTGGGCACAGCTAAATTTTTAGTACTTCTCCTTTTTTTCTTTTTTTAAGAAAGAGGGGACTGGTTCTAATTTAACAACAATCACTTTCCACTACGTCATGGTTTCCTTTGGTCTTTGCTTATAGGCATTATTGAGAATGGAAGAAGTGACAGGATAATAAATATGGTAATATCTCTTCCAAAATTAAAAGTGGAAAAAGGTGAATTTCACAGAGCATGGATCAGTGAGTGACCTTGAAATCAACTCTGACAAAGACTCTGAAACAACATTTTTAAGACAGTTTGTGAGCTTGCTAGGGCTCCTGTAACCAAGTACCACAAACTGGGTGGCTTAAACAACAGAAATTTACTGCCTCACAGTTTTGGGGGCTAGAAGTCTGAGATCAAGGTGTCAGCAGGTTGGTTCCTTCTGGGGGCTGTAGGGAGAATCTGCTCCAGGCCTCTCTCCAAGCTTCTGATGGTTTGCAGGCAGCTTTAACATCCCTTGAGAAGTATCACCCCTACCTTTGCCTTTATCTTCACATGATGTTCTCTGGGTGTGCATGTGTGTGTCCAAATGTCTTCTTTTTATAAGGATCCCAGTCATATTGGATCAGGGTCCTTTCTACTCCAGTATGACCTCATCTTAACCAATTGTATCTGCAATGACCCTATTTCCAGGTAAGGTCACATTCTAGGCACTGAGGGTTGGGATTTTTGAGTCTGGGAGGAATGCAACTATAACAGAGAGCTTTGAGCATTTGGTAAAACAGTCATCTCTAGAAACCAATATTAGTCCACTAAGAACACGCCACAGCAGTCTAACCAGGGGTGGGCAAACTTTTTGACTCGAGGGCCACAGTGGGTTCTTAAATTGGACCGGAGGGCCGGAACAAAAGCATGGATGGAGTGTTTGTGTGAACTAATATAAATTCAAAGTAAAGGAGTGGAGGGGAGAGCAAGAGAACCGGATAGAACAGCCGGATCCGGCCCGCGGGCCGTAGTTTGCCCACGGCTGGAACCAGATGTCCTTGTCTCACGTTAAAGGTGAGTAGCTAGATTTACCTGGAGAGATGGGCAGGGGCCAGAGCCCAACTGCCCTCCTGGCCACACCGAAGGAGTTGCGTAATGTAAGGCCTGACTTCTCATTTATTCCAGGGTCTCTAAAATTCAGTTGTGAAGCAGTTTGACAAGGAAATTAACCCCCAAGTGGCTTCAATACTTGGCCTGGTGGCCAAGGAGCTATCACAGTTACTAGGATGACAGTCATTATGTATCCAGAGCAGCAATGTTCAGAATCACTTACAAAGAAATCTCTAAAGCTTGCGAAAAAAAAAACTAATTTCCCTTGTCATCAAACTACTTCCTTTTAATTTCCAAACCTCATTTGCACCTCTTCCCACAGAGTCTGTCTGAACGAAAGACAATCTCGGTTTTCGCCAGGAATAACAGTGCGAAGGAGTGTGGGTGGCAGAGCCCTAAAGCCCAAGCTTGGGCCTCCATTTCCCGCCATTGTTCCCACCAGGTTCCCAAACACTCGCAGGGGCTGTCCTGGGGGGAGTTTTTCCAGATAAAAAGTGGCCTGGTTGGCTGCCAGTGATTCAGGCTGGTTCACAGCCCCAACCGTGTTTTTATCTCTCATGCTTATCACTTATCATCAGCTGCCAGGAGACAGACAATAGGGACAAAGAGGCATTTTGGCTGAGCCAGGTCTTAGGTGGCCCCAAGGGTTTTAGAGGCCTCCAAACAACCAGACTCAGACAGTCTCAGCAGGTCCACCTAGGTTTCCCTGCTGGGTGTCCTTTCCCTGTGAAAGCAGCAGGTTCCAGTGGGGTCCCTGGGCAATATAGCATTTCCTCGGGGCCATACAGCAGAAGTGGATCTCTCTGTGTCTATCATTTATCCCTTCTTCAGACCCACTGTTTCAGGAAGCCCAGGTCTTCAAGTGTCCACGGGAGAAGAGGCTCCAAAAGACTTTTCAGAAAGTTGTTGTTATATTCCCCCAACCCGACTCCTCGCCCCCTGGAAACTTGATTTAACTTAAAAAGTAATCCTGGTGGTAAAACTAGTGGAATTTGAATAAACTCTGAATTGGATTAATTTCCTGATTTTGATATTCTATTACAGTTATGCAAGGGTATAATATTTTTGCAACTTTCTGTGAACCTGTCATTATTTTAAAGTAAAGATGCTATTTAAAAAGTAATCATGATGGCTCCCCCAAACCCAGTCAATATGCCTTGTCTTTGAAAAGCTGAATAGCATAAATATCTGAGAACACAGGATATAAGCCAGACAGACATCAATGTAAATGCAGGCTTCATGCCTACAAGCTGTGTGACTTTGGACAAGTTACTTCATCCCTCTGAGCTTGGTTACCTTATCTAGAAGATAAATCTTAGTGCTTCCCTGGTGGGGTGAGTATAAAGACTAAATGAGGTGACTCAGTGGAAAGCACCTAACAGGGTGAATGGTAAAGCACTTAATGCCTTTTTAAAACTGTAATCTCTTCCGGCCAGGTGTGGCTTTGTGGTTGAGCGTCCATCCAGGAACCAAGAGGTTGCTGGTTTGATTCCTGGTCAGGGCACATGCCTGGGTTTTGGGCTCGATCCCCAATGGGGGGTGTGCAGGAGGCAGCCGATCAATGTTTCTATCTCTCCTTTTCCCTTCCTCTCTGAAATCAATAAAAAAAAATTAAAAAACAAAATTGTAATCTCTTGAAGAAAGAAGCCAGGTGTGTATTTTCAATAAGCTCAGAAACTCATGTGTGTAGCTGAAATAATTTTTTTAGAGGCCTCAATGGTGAGGGTCCACACCTGGATGGACATAATACAAAATGAGTCAAATGCCTGTGGAAGAATTGTTTGAATACTGTCCTAATTTTCCCCCTATAAATTGTCCCAAGTCCCAAGTTTCTTAATGTGGAACTATATTACACAATTAACGTAAGCAACATTCAATTTCCACTGTAAATAGGAATTGGCTGAAGCCTACCAGCCAGGTGCCCAGGGCTGTGGTGAGGCAGGAAGCAGCAGGAGCTGAAAGATGTTGGGCCCTATTGCCCCTACCTCCTGAGTGAGAGCTAATTAAAGGGAACATGTTTGTGAAGTATTCCAGGTACCTGCACTCCAGGAGGAGAAGGGCCACCTGGTCCAGGGGAAGCCTAGGCCCTCATCAGCACCTCCTGGGGATTTAAGAATAGGTCCAGCTTTTGTCATTCTCTTTCTAGCCCTACTTCCCTTCCCAAGCCCTATATTCCAGACAACCCAGTTACTCATCATTTCTCAGGCACCATCTGGGTTTGTTCAGTGAGGTTGTCCATCCACCTGGCCCTTCCCTCCATCCACTCCTGCAGGTTCATTCACCTTGGCTGGTTCCATCCCACCCATTTTTCAAAGCTTCCACCAAATGTCTCATCTTCCTTGAAGCCTTCTCTGCACCACCTTTCAGAGGTCATCCCTCCTCCTTTGAACTCTCCTAGCACCTGGTCTGTCTCTTTCTCACAGCCTTTATCACATTCATTCAACAGAAATCTACATGTTCTATCACCAGGCTCTGCACTGGGTCCCAGAGAATCAGGTGTGGATAACAGAGTGTGCGTGTGTGAGCACAAAGGTGTTGGGGTAGAGATGGGTGTCAAATAAATACCCAAAAATAAGGATACATTTGCAAATTGTGGTAAGTACTCTAAGGGATTAAAGAATTACTATGTGTGCTTTAAAGGCAGCTCTAGTTTAGAAGGAGAGACCAGGAAAGGCCCCTTTGAAGAATAAACACTTAAACTGAGATGTGATGGATCAGTTGAAATTGTCTTTTATCTAAGTGAAGAGTGGAGGTAAGAGCCTTTCATGAAAAACAATAGATATGCCCTGGTCGGTTTGGCTCAGCAGATAGAGCATCGGCCTGCAGACTGAAAGGTCCCAGATTCGATTCCGATCAAGGGCACATGCCTGGGTTGTGGGCTTGATCCCCAGTGGGGGGCATGCAGGAGGCAGCCAATCAATGATTCTCTCTCATCATTGATGTTTCTCTTTCTCTCTCCCTCTCCCTTCCTCTCTGAAATAAATAAAAATGTATTTTAAAATATTTTTTTAAAAGAAAAACAATAGATATGAAGCCCACAAGGCCAGAGAATGCTGGGGTATTTGAAGAACTAAAAGGAGATGGTGAGGAAGCAGAGGAAGTGAAGGTAGTAGAAAGTTCAATCATAGAGGACTGCTGGAAACCAAGATCAACCGTAATTAATATAAATGCGAGAAGTCGTCAGAAGGCTGACCTGGGCTCCTTTGATATTCACAGGGTGAATATTTCATTTTATTACCTACTGCTGACTCAATGGCCTAAAGCAAACTCCCCCAAACCTGATAATCTTACTGTTTACTAAACATTACCATTGATATGTCTGTTTGCATTCCTAAAAGGCAATTGTGTATTCTAGTAAATAAAAGCAGCTGGGAACAGAGACTCAGTGGAACTTGACTACTACAGTTAAGCTTTCCCTGGCTTCCCCCCATAATTCCAAATCTATATTTCTTGTCTTGTGTTTTAATTTGTGCATCAGCTCTTTCTCCAAGCTTTTGAACCCGAAAGCCATGCTGGCCGTGGCTTTTCACAGAGGACTGTGAGGTCATGGTAAGCATTTTGAAAATTTTACCAAGTACAATAGAAACTATTAAAGACTTCTAAATAAAGTAATGTGGTCTGCTATGTAATTTTAACTATTCCTCTGGCTGCTATGTAAAAACAGAAGCATGACTACAAGTGTGGCTACCAAGAGGAGATTGTCCTATCTCTAGGTGAGAGATGGTGGTGGCAGTAGGGATGGTAAGAGATCATAGATCTGCTTTGGAGGTCTGGCATTTTATTGGATATGGAGACTGAGAGAGAAGGTGTTAAAGATTACTCCCAGGTTAATGGCTTGGACATCTGACTGGATGATAGTTCCACCCAATGAGAAGAGCCATGTGGGAAGAATAGCAGGTGAAAGTGAAAATGTCTGAGGTATAATTTTAGACATAATATTGAAAGTAGAGATGTCCAGTAGGCAATTAAATTTACTGACCTGGAGTTCAGAAGAGAGGTCAGGATTGGAGACATACATTCAGAAAGCAATCAGCATGTAGATTTAAGTCATGTGAGTGAATGAGATTGTCTGGACCAGGGGTCTTCAAACTTTTTAAACAGGGGGCCAGTTCACTGTCCCTCAGACCGTTGGAGGGCCGGACTATAGTTTTAAAAAAAACTATGAACAAATTTCTATGCGCACTGCGGGCCTGGGATGAGTCAGCTGCTAAGCAGGACAGGCAGCGGCACCCGGCGGGCCGGATAAATGTCCTTGGCGGGATGCATGTGGCCCGTGGGCCGTAGTTTGAGGACGCCTGGTCTGGACCAAGTTCTAGAAAGGGATGAGAAGAGACATGAAGAGGAGAGCAGAGAAGAGGAGAGGGGAACAGAGAGAGTCGAGAAACGATGGTTAAAAACATACAGGATCAAGCTTTAGAGAACCCTATGTTCTACCTTGTGTTAAAATAATTAAAATAATCTCTGTTCCTTTGATTTAGTCAAATTTGTATCCTGGGTTAGGCAGTGAATCTTAAAGAATTTGCTGGGCTCTGAATTGTAACTGTAAATTTGTTCAATGAACATTGATTGAGGATATACTATGTGCCAGGCACTGGGGTAGAAGATGAGGGTAAAATATGAGTAAAGCAGTCTCTGCTTTCAGGGATCTCACAGATGAATGAAGGGGACAGACAAAAGTAGACACCAACATCAGTGATGCCTACATCAATCACCGTGAGTGCTCCCTAGGTGCTAGGTATATGCCTACAGGTTTTCACTCACTATTTCACATAATCCTGGAACCGACCAATTCGGTGGCTAATATTATCCTCGTTTTATAGAGAAAGGAGATGAGACTAAGATAATTTAAATTATTTGCCTAAGATCACACAACTGGCTGATAGAGTGAAGGTGTGAACTCAGCCTTGCATGGCTCCCTCTCTGGGCTCTTAGTATCACCTAAGTATTTCTCAAATGTAGTCTCCTCATTCCTGGGGCAGGTGCTACTGCCCTCTTATCTCCTGCCTCTGCTTTCTGCCACAGCCTCCTTACAGCTCCCTAACGCAAAACTCTCCCTGGTTTGATCCATTCTTGTTATAGCCAGAGTGATCTTGAACCACAAATCTCAGGTCTATCCCTTGCTCATCTCTATACCTCCAGCACCTACCATGGTGTCCGGAAAATAATAGTCACTCAGTAAATACTTGTTTAAATAAATGAATGAGTGAGTGAATGATTAATTATAAAGTATTAGGATGTATTCAGCGCCAAATGAGTAGTACAGACAATAAGTGTAAGAGAAAGAAGGAAGTGACCACTTCCAGTTGGGATAGCCACAGAAGCTTCACAGATAAGAAGAAATTTATGCTGGGCCTTGCAGGATGAGATAACACATGTGAAAGTGCTGGCCCAGTGCCGACCTGCAGTTGGTGTTGAATACAGGTGAAATGAATCTGGTTTGGCTAGGCCGAATCAGAGGATATTCCATCAGGGCAGGTGGTGGGGGCAAAGGTTCAAAGGTTCCAAAGTGGAAAAACACAAGGCAAGTTCCGGGAACAACCAAGAGACCTGTATGACTGAAGCAAATGATTTGCATCCAGGAAGACAAGTAGAATAGAAGCATAGATGGGGGGCAAGCTGTGGACGATGCAGAGGAGATAACTCATACTTTTGTCCTGAGTGGTCAGTATGCAAAGGCCACACTGCTGCCTATACCTGTGTTTTCTATCAATGAGGTGCCAAATTGAACTTAAGGAATCCTTTAAACAATGCAAGCAAAACAACTTAAACACTCAGGGTCATGAGATCGGGGCAGAATGAGTGAGGTACAGGATTAGGTAATTATTTGGTGTCTCTGTAGTGGAAACAACAGGCCAAAATAACTCCAAAATAACTGACCAGTTTTCATTTTTCTCTGCCTCTCGAGTTTTGCCTGAATCAGAGAGCAGATGAATTGACCTAGGAAAAAAGTTACTTTAAGCAGGAAATGCAGTAGGGAGGAGAATGGGAAATCCTAAAATCATGCCAGGAGAGGAAGCAGTCAGTGCTGGTCAGGCTGAGAAGAATGGGACCCGCTTGCTGCACTTGGCTCCTGGCCTGCTCGTGGGTATAGCCTACCTTAAGATGCTTGACAGTACAGGATAGCGACAGTTTGGCATGTGTCATGGCCACTGGCTGTTTGGAGCCAACACCAATAGTACACTGTGTTTGGAGAAGGAAAGTGAAGACTATGGTTGGGCAACACATAGGAGAGCTCTGTCCCCTCACCAAGCCCACCTGCATCCTGTGTGTGACCCAAAGGAGATACCATGCTGCAGCGAAAAAGACATTGGAAGGGGAGTTCTGAGTCAAGTCCCCATCTCTGCTACATAAGGGTTGTGTGTCCTTCACAAGCCACTGAAACTCTCTAAGACGCTGTCTTTCTCATCTATTGTTCTAATGAGGAAGGTGGGCTAAGGGTTCTTTCCAGATCTCAAGTTCTGTGATTCTCCCATGCTTTGGCTCGAAAAAAGCAGAAGCAATAGCTTGTGTATATAGAGAGAAACAGATTTGTTATAAGGAACTGGTGATTGTGAAGGCTGTCCAGTCCAATATCCACAGGGTAGATTGGCAGGCTAGATCTAGGGGAGCTGATGCTCTAATTTCAGTCTGAAGGCTGCGCCTGTAGAACAGGGAAGAGATGATCTTGCAGACGAAATCTGAAGGCAGGCTCTCTTGCTTGGGGGAGGCTGGTCTTTTTGTTCTATTCAGGACTTCAACTGATAGGATGAGGCCCAACCATGTTAGGGAGGGCAATCTGCTTTACTCAAGGTTCACCGATTTAAATATTAATCTCATCCAAAAACACTCTCACAGAAACACCCAGAAAAATGTTGACCCAATATCTGTGTACCCATGCCCAGCCAAGCTGACACATAAAATTAACCATTACACCTTGTTATCCAGTCTTAGGTTCTGGTGCCAGATCTCACTCACCTTTTGCTCCAGCCACTAAAGAATATTCCCTATATCTGTCCTGTTATTTTCCATCCTCTATTCCTTTGCTTACACAGTGCCTTCTATCCCTCCCCATCTATCTCTCCGTTCCTTATTTAAATCCTACATTTCTTTCACAAGTAACTCATTTAGCACCTCCTCCTGAGAGCACTGCCACATTCTAATAAGAAACCTTAGATAATTTCCACAATCTTAGTTCCTCTTCTGTACATAGGGATGATTCCTATCTTAGTAAAAACTGAATGAGCTAATACATGTCAGATATAGAACAGTTGTCTCACTTTCATGAGCGTTGATTTTTTTATTGCTATTCTCTGTGTCTCCCATGCCATACTAGAGATGTTTGAAAAACACACACAAAAACTGTGGCTTGGGATTTCACAGTTATCTTAAAGGTAAAGTGCTTTGAACACAGACTACACATACACATAGACTTTATCTCCTCTCCTCTTTTTCATTGTAACTCAACGGTCTTCAACTTCCAATGGTTGTAAGAATTATTGCCCAGAGTTGTAAACACACAACAATGTATGCTCTATTTACAGGAATTAAAGGAAGTTGAAGTATAATTGTGACCATATGTGTTTTTTGTCTTATGCACTGACTGTGTAGAATCTAAACAGTGACTCTGCTTTGTAGGTTTGGTTTTAACTACCAGCTCCTTTCTCCCTAGGTTATTGATGAAGCTCTGGGTGAGAAGTGGCCAGCAAAACGTCAGCACTCTGCAAGATTGAGTTGCTTAGTTTCCTCACTCTGCCTCTACTTTCAACGTTGGTCCGCAGTGCTGATGCCTACTGATGCCTACTAGGTTAGAGCTCTTAGAAATGCTCCAAGTCTGAACCTCAAAGGGTTGGCTTTCTGGCTCAGTTACTAGCTATTTGGCAACCATATTTCAACAGCCTGTCATTCCCTATTGTGGGGAAATGTAAATGAGGGACTCTGAGCCCACAAGGGGCAAATGCCTAATCATTCGGGTGTCACCCAGGCATGAAGACCACAGAGATGCAAATGACTAATTTGAGACAAAGGGGTGCCTGGACGTCACCTTCAGCAGTGAAACCATGATGGCAAAAAATGGCCCAGGACCCTTGATAGAGACAGAGTAAGAAGAGGAGTGGGGAGGTGAACATCATCCTTGAAAATGAAGGTAGAGGTTATAAGCTCACACATGCTCTTATTTACTACATTTTGGGATTTATCAGGAAGTCTGGCCCAGTGGAGAATAAAAACTTGGTAAGACTCCAGTATCTGTGTTATTTCCCCATATTTGCAACTCGTTTTCCTCCTGTCTGTGCTGCTGTTGGGAACAGCAGTTAGGCCTGTGGAACTGCTTTTGAGGGGTGCCAGGAGAGATAGCTGAAGCAGCTGCCTCCCTCCTCATCAGGCTCTGGTGGGGAAGAAAGGTCCTTAAAGTATCCAATAGGTGGAGGCTGCCACTCAAAGGCCAAGTGGGCACCCCTGGGACCTGCTGTAAAGCAGCAGAGAGAGCTTCACTGGCAGCCCTGGGGCTGAGAAGGCCCTAGTTCCAAGCAGTATGAAGTCCCTGTGAAGCTCCTCAACAACCTCTGCAATGTTAAACTTAAAATACCATCCCTGGCTCCAATAGCCCATATAAACGTACTTTTATATACATGTGTGTGATATCTCCCTTTAGACCGTCAGCTCCTTGGTTATGTTATCACCCCCAAGGTCTGTCTATTTTAGGGTGTTGACTACAGAGACCACACTTTAATTGTTGCTGTTACTGCTATGTGACAACAAACTACCCCCAAACTTAGCAGCTTGAAACAATAGTGCTGTACTATTTTTCTTGGTTCTGCCATTTGGTCTGTGTTTAGCTGAATAATTTGTACCACATGGCATTGGCTGGGACACTACCTGGGTTGCGTTCAGCAGGTCAGTTTGGCTATGCTGGAAGGACTAGAAGGCCTTGCTCATATGTATGGTTCGTTGGTGATCCTCCACATGACCTTGCTCTCCCTCTCTTTGTCCATTCAATAGTCTAGTTACCACTTATTTCCAGTATGGTGGTGGCTTCCAAGAGCAAAAGTAAAAGACGATCTATTACATTTAGAGATAGCACATATGTCCTTTCAACATTTTACCAATCCTATCTAATAAAAGAGTAATATGCAAATTAACCATCACTCCACTACACCCACAAGCAATGTCCACAAGCCACACCCACAAGCCAATCAGGAGCGAATATGCAAATAAACCCAACTAAGATGGCTATGGCCACAGAGAGCAGGAGGGAGGCTTGGGTTTCCCTGGCAATGGAGGGAGCCAAGCTTTCCGCCTGCCCTTGCCGGCCTAGGCCTCCACTCAAGGCTACAAAGTTTCAATAATAGAAGATACATAAATCCAAACACAAATGGCGGCAGCCATGGAGCTGGAAAGAGCAGGAGGCTAGGGTTGCCCACGGTGATGGAGGAAGCCAAGCTTTCCGCACACCCTGGCCGGCCCAGGCCTCCACTTAAGGCTACAAAGTTTCAATTATAGAAGATACATAAATCCCAATAGAAATGGCTGCCACCACAGAGCAAGCAGAAGGCTTGGCTCCGCTCCAGGCTACAAAGTTTCAATTGTAGAAGATAAATAAACCCCAGATACCAGGGCCTCTGCTTGGGTCACCAGGGGTCGTGGCCGGCCTGCAAACCACCACAGGCCCCTCGCCCAGGCCGCCTCACGCCCCAAGGGAACCCCCACCCTGATCCGGGACACCCTTCAGGGCAAAGCAGCTGGCCCCCACCCGTGCATCAGGCCTCTATCCTATCTAATAAAAGTAATATGCAGATTGACCATCACTCCAACACACAAGATGGCTGCCCCCATGTGGTGAAAGATCCTGCCCCCATGTGGACACAAGATGGCCACCACAAGATGGCCAGCAGGGGAGGACAGTTGGGAGGGACCAGGCCTGCAAGAGAGGGAAGTTGTGGACAATCAGGCCAGCAGGGGAGGGCAGTTAGGGGTGACCAAGCCGGCAAAGGAGGGAAGTTGGGGGTGACCAGGCCTGCAGGGAAAGGCAGTTGGGAGGGACCCAGGCCTGCAGGGGAGAGCAGTTGGGGGGGACCAGGTCTGCAGGGGAGGGCAGTTAGGGGTGACCAGGCCTGCAGAGGAGGGCAGTTGGGGGGGACCAGGCCTGCAGAGGAGAGCAGTTGGGGGGGACCAGGCCTGCAGGGAAGGGCAGTTGGGGGGACCCAGGCCTGCAGGGGAGAGCAGTTGGGGGGGACCAGGCCTGCAGGGGAGGGCAGTTAGGGGTGACCAGGCCTGCAGGGGAGGGCAGTTAGGGGTTTCCAGGCCTGCAGGGGAGGGCAGTTAGGGGTGACCAGGCCTGCAGGGGAGGGCAGTTGGGGGGGGACCAGGCCTGCAGGGGAGAACAGTTTAGGGGCAAACAGGCTGGCAGGGGAGTGGTTAGGGGGTGATCAGGCTGGCAGGCAGAAGCGGTTAGGGGCAATCAGGAAGGCAGGCAGGCGAGCAGTTGGGAGCCAGCAGTCCTGGATTGTGAGAGGGATGTCCGACTGCCCGTTTAGGCCCGATCCCGAAATGGGCAGTCGGACATCCCTCAAGGGGTCCCAGATTGGAGAGGGTGCAGGCTGGGCTGAGGGACACCCTCCTCCCCCGTGCATGAATTTTGTGCACCGGGCCTCTAGTAAAAAATAATTAGTGAGATGGTTTACATTCTTATTTAAATTTTTGTACTAAATTTCAAACTTTGGTGTGAATTTTATACCTATGGCACCATATTTTAAGTGCTTTGGGGCCACATGTGACTAGTGGCTACCATATTGGACAGGGCAGAGCTAGTCAATCTATTCATCTTCCTTATCTCTAAAGTAAGGATGATGAGGTAGAATAGACAAGCACATAACGTGTATATTGTAGTGCTATTGTGACTGTAAATGAAAAAGGATACACTAAACAGTTAGCAAGTACCTTGCATGTAATAAGAGCTCATTAAATGTTTGTCTTAGTCCATCCAGGCTGTTAAAACAAAGTATCATAAATTGGGTGGCTTATAAACAACAGTTTTGGAGGCAGGAAGTCCAAGATCAAGGCGATGGCAGATTTAGCGTCTGGTGAAGGCCCCCTTTCTGGGTCATAGATAGCCATATCTATGTGTCCTCACATAGTGGAGGGGTAAATTGTTCTCTGAGGCCTGTTTTATAAGGTCTCTAATCCAATTCATGAGGCCTCTAATCACCTTCCAAAGGTCTTATCTCCTAATACCATCACGTTGGGAGTTAGATTTCAATGCATGAATTGGGGAAACGGGGCATAAAGATTCAGTCTAATGTTGGACCCATTCCATTGTTTATGGGTATTTCAGGAATGGAGATCCCCTCAAGCTTGCTCAAGTAAGGCTACATGTTCCTTGAGCTGGAGAGCATTTAAATCCGCTTTTACCTAGGGCTCTTAACCAAGTTTTTCTTTTTTCTCATTTCTCAAATTTTCTTGAAATTCTGTTTCTCTCTACATATCTGCTTTGCTTTCTCCAGCATCCTTTGTCATGGTTCATCACGCTCCTCCAGCCTTTCTTGCTATGACATGACCTTTTGATGAACTATGACCGACTGATAACTGGTTTGAGTTCTACATGTTTCCCAATTCACATTCCCAGGAGAGGTAATCTGATTGGCCTGGTTCACCCTAACATGCCAGTTCATGTCCTATTTCACCTGAGAATGGGCTGCCTTCGGTTCAGGTTCCCATCCTTGGTCTAATCAAATATAGTTAGGGATGCACCTTCTTATGGTACTAATAGAGCCACCTGGAAATCAGGAAGTGTGGGTGTGGTAGTTTTCCTCAGTGGAGATGTGGGCAGACAGTGACTGATTGATATAATATACTATTTCTCACTGTCACTGGGATTTCCCAGTTGAGTTTATCAGTCTGACCCTTTACTTGCTACTGTTTGTCCTTGACTTTGGAATAGCTTCACTGAGCAGCAATGCATATAATTGGAGTCTGCAAGAACGCTGCTTGCTGAGAAAGTCTTGTTAGGTGTAAGGCAGCACTCAGCCTCCCAGTGGGAGGGGGATGTACACAGTTTTCCTCCTGCAATTGCTGAGGAACCCATTGTTGGCCCAGACATTTATCGCAACGGAGTAATACAAGTGCTTACTTTGCCAACACCCCCATAAGTCAGTATTTTTCTAAGTGGGATTTGTTGTGTGACCCTCTTGCATTTGAATCAGTTGGGAATGCTCATCAAAAATGCAGATTCTGCCCTAGCCGGTTTGGCTCAGTGATTAGAGTGTCAGCCCTTGAACTGAAGGGTCCTCGGTTTGATTCCAGTCAAGGTCACACACCTCGGTTTCAGGCTCAATACCTGGTCCATATGTAAGTGCAATACACAGAGAGTGTAAGAAGCATTGAACTAAATCATCTTGTGAACCTCATCTATTTCAAATAGTACTGCTCCATTCCCTAGAATTCATGAAAACCCCTTAGGACACTTGATTAACAGAACATAGAATTTTTTTAGAACTTTCCAGGTAGTTGAAGGTCCCTCCAAGTATCTTCAGAAGCAGATATAGATAAGAATGCAGGTCGTGGCCACCAACTATTCTGACCCAAACCCCTGGATTCAATCAGGGAGCACCCAAACTTTGCCCCTGACTTGACACTTCCCATGGGACAGCAAAGGGATTTACCTGGCATCTCTTGTGCAATAAATCAGCACAAATCTCCACCCTGGATAGAGAGCCTCCTGGCTGTCTGCCTGAGTCACAGCTCAATGGGATAAGCCCTAAGCAACCCCAGGCAGTGCAAGTGGGACTGCCTCTGCAGAATCACAATGGAGCTAGTGTTTGCATTAGAGCCAGACAATGACTCTGATTCAAGGGACAGGATGCCAAGGCTGAAGGGTGCTCTGGGTAAAGGGGAGGACCTGGGCCCCTTTCTTGGCTCAGTCTTTGCCTGGAAATGATTGCACTTTTGTCTTTAATCCTACTTGTCTTTTTTTTTTCTTTCATATCTTCAGGAGCACAAATAACCACCCATTTATTCCAAGGTAGTCACATCTTTTTCATATTTGACCCAGAATTTAGACATTATCTACACCAGCCTGTCCTTGCAGTATGTGGGCAAGAGGTGTGCATTATCCAGATTCTGGAGAAAATGAAGTAATCTCCTTTACATTGGGGCAGAATTGACATCCGGCCTCTCGCAGTCAACACTGAGTGCTTTCGCAATGCCTCACCACAGTGTATCACAGATTTCCAGCTTGTCATTATAGATATTTTAATTCCTACTTTAGGACAGAAGCCATAATTTGATTTGTGAGCATTTAATGGATTACGTGCTTCCTAGAGAGGCTTTCCCTTAAGCAGCTGTCTTTAACAGTGTCTGAGAAGTCTTTAAAGCAGTTCAGATGTACAAAAATGGTTCCTATATGATGCCTGCTTATTCACTAAACAGAAAACCTACTATCTTCTCTTTCCAGCCTGGAGCTGGGTGAAGTATATTTAAGTTTCCAGCCTTGTCCTGAATATATCTCACTCTAAAAAGATGACTGAAGAGAGAGAGAAGTAAGCACAGGCCTATGAAAATTAACTTAAACATAAAAAAGGAGAAAAAAGGCCCACTATTCTGGAATAAAATGTAGATTTTTCTGCCTCTGCTATAGATGTTGTGTGTTTTTTTGGTGGGAAATCAAAATATTTTTAAAAACTATTTGCCTTGTGTTTGCAGTAACTAATAGTGAAATTCTCTTATGAGATAGGAATAGGCTTATTGAAAATACAATTGGCCAAATTAGAAATGACTTCATGGAATTTAAAATGTAGCACACATTGTCATCCATCTTGGGTATAGAAAAATAACAAATATAACACTACAGAAAAAGTATATTAAGGAGAGGATAACCTGAAGAAATTATACCAGAAAATAGAAGAAAATAAAATGATATGTAAATGAGAGATAAAAATAGCTAGGATGAAGAACAGATCTATTTTATTAATTAGTACTATTAAGGATGAAAAACTGAAGCAGTAATAAATGAAAATATTTGTAACTTTACAAACAAAATCAACCTAATTGAGTGTGCATTCAATGTGTTTTATCCAAAATAATCAACAGCTACAAAAATATTGGCAAGTAAAAGAGTTTTAACAGAAAGAATGATTTAACCTTAAAAAAACAAAGAGGGTATTGACAAAAAGGAAACAAAAGATTGGCCTTCCTTAGGCTTTCCCTTCACAAAACTGTGTGCAGTGGGTGATGGAAATGGTGAAAAGTAGATAGGAAGGACACTTGATTCCTCATTTCGTATAAAGAGAAGTGGAAGGCTAATGTTTACTTTTAATATAGTAACAAATATGCTCTTCTGGTGGTCTATTATTAACTTGTTATCATGGCTGCAGAGAAGCCAGGAACTCCCTTCCCCACATGGTTCTGGAAGGAGAAGTCATTGTTCTCCTGAGACAATTATAACCACCAAAATGGCAATCCTGAGACTTCACCGTGGCTCTCTAGTGCGTCCCAAGAATCACCTGCTTCAGACCTTCTGGCTCAGATCTTGGTGGTAAATTTGCTGACCTTCGAAACCCCGCTCTTCCAAATTTGTGTCCAGTTTCTGTGTTAAACCTTTAATTCCTAGAATCCTAGACAGTTGTTTTTCTGATAACCCCTGGCTGATACATTTGAATTTAAGGATTACTTCATAATTTTGTCACCACTCATATAATTTAAAGCAGAAAGTTTAGTTTCCAAATCATTGCAGAAGATAAAAGCAAACAAAATACTATCCATATACCAAAAGACAAAATAGAAAGTACACAAAGAAAAATGTAAGGCATTAAGCAAGATGACAGAAATAACACCAGGCAAAACAGTTATGTCAACAAATGTCAACACTTTTAAATCCCTTTAAAAATAGGCAAAGACTTGAGGTGGAGTAAAAACAACAAAGCAATCCAATGACTGCTCACTCAAGATGACTTAAAATGATATTGGAAGGTTGAAAATAAAAGGATGAAGTGGGGATATGTCAGGCAAATGCAAACAAAGAGAAAACAAGACAGGATTTAGAGTAATAGAGATTTAACAGGATAACTCAATTCTAAAGATGTTTACACAATTAGTTCATGAATACTTTTTCACTGTAAAAAGCTCAAACAATACAGAATCACATAGAAGTAAAGGTAAGCACTACTAACATTTTGGTGCTTATCCCTATAGTCTATTTATCCATCTTCTATCCATCTTCCTATGCTGTATTGACTCTAAGATGCATCTATTTTTAAAAGTACCATTATTTTCTGAACATCTAAGAAAGGAAAACACTACCAGTTAAATTATGACATGCTAGAAATTGCAAGATGCATTACTATTTCAAATAGTAAAAAGATACCTGAGTCTTACAATAGATTTGTTTCTATTCTATTTATTTTTATATAATTGACTTATTTTCTATTATCTTTTTGTTTTTCTTCATATCTATCTATCTATCTATCTATCTGTCTATCATCTATCATGTATCTCCTAATAATAGGATGTGGGATATTTTTCCATTTCAAGTCATAATTATTTCCATTAAAAATGCCACATAGCATTTCATAATTTAAATGTATCATCAGTTATTCTTTCCTCTGAATGTTAAAATTAATAGTTAAGTTATTTCCATCTTTTTACAATGACAAGCTATACTGCAATAATCACCTTTATACAAATACACTCCTATGGAACATTGTGTGCACATTTTTTTTTTGAATAGATAACTTGAGTACACATGCCCTTTCAAGTATAAGCACCTTTAGGACTTGGGTAGATGCTAGCACATTGTCTCCCAACAAGACCATGCCAATTTACATTCCCATCAACACCTGTTTCCTTATCCAAATGGTTATTGTTATCATTATTTAAAATTTTGCCAATTTGATAAATTGTTTTCATGTTCATTTTCTTGATTATCAGAGAAATTGATCACATTATCATGTTTATTGCCCATCATAATTTTTACTTCTGTGAAGTACCTTTCTATCTCCTTTGCTCATTTTTCTATTGGAGATTTTTCTTTTCCTATTTATTTGTGGCTCTCCTTAAGGCTACGGGTAATAGTCCATTGGTCTCTATGTACCTTACAAATATTTTCTCCCTTGTGCTGCTTCTACTTTTATTTTGATGCAGTCTGTCATGTGGAGTATTAAATACACATAATCAATTATGTCAGTCTTTTCCTTCACAGATTTTAATGTTTGTGTCCTGATTAAAAATATTTTTTAATTTCAAATTATTTTAACTATTCTCCTATATATTCTCACAATAAGGAAATATATTAAATGTAGAGAGGTCTCCCTCCTTTTATAAGGCCACAGTCCTATTGGTTTAGGGCTCCAGCCTTATAACTCATTTAACTTTTATTACCTCCTGAAGACCCTATTTCTAGAGACAGTCACAATGGGGAATAGGACTTCCACATATCAATTTGGAGGGGATGGATATAGGTCAGTCTATAGCATTAGGCTTATTGGCATTTCATAGCGTTTGAAGCTACTGTGAGCAAAGAACTGGCCCTGTACAGAAAAAGTTTGTGGGCCCCTAATTTAAGGAAGAAGGGGAAAAGAATAGATATTTGGAGGCAACTAGTAAGAAAAAAATTCAACGTTATGTTGGTAGTCAGTAACCCTTAAGGAATGACTCTCACTCATTCTAGGAAGGCAAATTATCTTAATGTACACATCCCATGAATAAAATTACAGATGTCTAAAAATAAAAACCTAAGTTAGAAAGGAACGTATTGGAATCGATACATTTCTATAGTGTCGAGGTCCTGGAGGGCACCAGCGCTGATGTCTGAAGTGAAAGGGAAACTTGAGGCTGCCTTGCAAGTCATACCAGGAGGAAATCATTCTCATTGTATCTGAAGGTGTGTGTGCTGGTAGCTGAGAAAAATATCCCAGGATTTGCAAGAAGGTGCCCTCTGAGCTTTTGTACAAGTCCCAGTGGCCACTGGTAGCTTAGCTTAGGTTCCCTTTGAACAGTCTCATTGTACAGACAGATCATTTTACACCCTTGACTTGCTTGACTATGGAAAATTAGCCCACGTAACCTGGAAAATGAATAATGAATAATGCTGATCCTCCTTGATCCTAAATAAGAAAAATAAATCCATCTTGAGACAAAGATGACACAAAGTTCTCATGAAAGTCCCTGGTGGAGCTTGACTCAGTGATGAGGCATAATACGAGATGGGGCCATCCACTTGCAGGCCACCGCGCTCAGAGTCTTTCTGCAGCAACCATTTATCTGCAGTGACTATCGTGGCAGCTTTTAAATTTTCATTTTTAAAATTTTTATTGAATTTAATGTAGTGACATTGGTTAATAAAATTACATAGGTTTCAAGCGTGCAATTCTATAATACATCGTCTGTGTATTGTATTGTGTGTTCACCACCCAAAGTCACCATTTGTCCCCCCTTTACCCTTTTCTACCTGCCTCCATCTCCCTTTCCCTCTGGTAATCACCATACTGTTGTCTGTGTCTATGAGTTTGTTGTTGTTGTTTGTTTTTGCTTAATCCCTTCACCTTTTTCACCCAGCCCCCTAAACCCTCCTCCCTTCTGTCACCTGTCAATCTATTCTCTGTATCTATGATCTGTTTCTATTTTTGTGTGTGTATTTATTCTGTTCATTAGAGTCCACATATAAGTAAAATTATATGGTATTTATCTTTCCTTGTCTGGTTTATTTCACTTAGCATAATAGTCTCCAGGTTCATCCATGCTGTCAAAAAGGTAAGATTTCCTTCTTTTTAACAGCCAAGTACTATTCCATTTTGTAAATGTGCCACAACTTCTTTATCCACTCATCTACTGATGGACACTAGGGCTGCTTCCAAATCTTGGCTATTGTAAATAATGCTGCAATGAACATAGGGGTGCATATATTTTTTTCGAATTAGTATTTTGGGTTTCTTTGGGTATATTCCCAGAAGTGGAATTGCTGGGTCATATAGCAGTTTCATTTTTAACTTTCTGAGGAAATTCCATACTGTTTTCCACAGTGGCTGCACCAATCTGCATTCCCACCAGCAGTGCATGAGGGTTCCCTTTTCTTCACAGCCTTGACAACATTTATTGGTTTATTGATGAGAGCCATTCTGACAGATGTGAGGTGATATCTCATTGTGGTTTTAATTTCTCTGATGATTAGTGATGGTGAGCATCTTTTCATATGTATGTGCTCTTTGGAGAACTGTATATGTAGGTCCTTTGTCATGGCAGTGCTTTATAATTAATATTTCAGATATTTAAGGTAGTGTTTCAAGACTGATGCCAACCAAAGGCCCATGGCTTATAAGGACTTCACCTTCACCTTCATTATAGCTGTCAGAAGGATCCAGTCTTTTATTTTTAATCCTCACCTGAAGATGTTTTGTTTTGTTTATTAATTGATTTTTAGAGAGAGAGGAAGGAGAGAGAGAGAGAGAGAGAGAGAGAGAGAGAGAGAGAATGATTGATTGGTTGCCTCCTGTATGTGCCCCAACAGGAGATTGAAACCTAGATATATGCCCTGACTGGGAATCCAACCTGCAACCTTTTGGTGCACAGGACAAAGTTCCAACCAACTGATCCACCTGATAAGGGCAGAGGGATCCATTTTTATTTTTTTAATATATTTTTTAAATTGATTTCAGTGAGGAAGGGAAAGGGAGAGGTAGAAATATCAATGATGAGAGAGAATCATTGATTGGCTACCTCCTGCACACCCCCTACTGGGGATCAAACCCGCAACTTAGTCATGGGCCCTGACCGGGAATCAAACCAGTGATCTTTTGGTGCGTGGGCCGATGCTTATCCAACTGAGCCACACTGGCTGGACAGGATCCATTCTTAAGGGCAAATCTGATAAGGGATGTTGGTGAACTTCATCTAGTGAAGGACCTGTGACCAAAGGTCGCTGTCTGGACCACTTGTATGCATGAGTCTGGAATCTGTGTTTGGGCTGCTGTCACTGATTTGGGAGGTCTGCATGACATGGAAGGAAAAGTGGTGTCGTAAATACAATGATTGCTTATAGCATAGTCTTAACTTCCTGTTTTACTGTTCCTGCCAACCTCTCCAGTCTCCTCCTGTTCCAAATTTACCAAAGCCTCCTTTTAAGGTCAGCTCAACCTCACACTTTTTCTGATTTATCCAGGCTTTCACCTCTGCATTCAATAGCCAAATATATATCTCAACAATCCCATGTTGATGAAACGATGTTTTGCCTTTCTGGTTCCCCTATCAAATGGTAAAATTTTAAAGGAAGCTACATAAACTCTGTTCCCTCCCCATAGCAGACACCGAGTAAGTTTTTGCTTTTTTGCTCAAATTCCCTTCACAGGCAGATGGAGACTGTGGGCTTTGCCTGGGGGCAGGGATCAAAGCAAGGCAAAGCAAGGAGAGTCCCACAGACAAGGTGCTGCTCTAGTTGACTTTTGAAGGGCTTACCTAAATGACATAGGAGAATGAGCTTACAGAAAAGAGAAAGCTGAATTTGCAAATGCACCAAGGCATGAAACAGCATGAAATGTCCAGAAAACTACGAGGAGCTCTGTCAAGGAGGAGCCAAGGGTGAAGTAGCAGAAAGAGGCTCCAGAGGCTGGTATGAGCCAGATCGTGAGGAGTCTTGTGAATTAAACTGAAGATTCCAAATCTTATCTTAAGGCTGAAGAGAACCATTGAAAGTTTGTGAGCAGGGGAGCAACATGGTGATATTTGAATTTAAGGAAGTTCACTTTGGTTGCAGAGTTGAGGATGGCTTGTCGAAGGGGAGGATGGAGGCAAGAACCACTTAAATTGCAATATTCCAGAGGAGAAATGCTGAGGGGGAGTGGTGAAAAGCATCGTGTTGGAGAGATTTTTTAGGAGGTAGAAGTTATAGGAATTGGTGTCTCTTTGGATAGCTGAGAGAGGTGGACTGAATGACTCTGGCTTGGGTAACTACATGGAAAGTGGGGCCTCCAGAAGAGGAGCAGGTGTGTGGGGGAAAGGTGGCAAGTTAGTTTTTGGTTTGTTTTTGCCATCAATTTTCTCAGGCCGTTGAAAGGGGGTGGGAATTGTATTGTCCTCTGCAAAATAATGAGCAGCTTTTACCAAATGCTAACACCATTATCTTTTAGCATCCATTGTTGCTGATGAGAAGCCTTGTGCTTTTATTCCTTTATTTCTTCATAAGTTTTTGTCCTAGGTGTGTATTTTGGTTTTCATCTTTCAATTCTAAGTCTCATAACTTTCTTTTACTGGGAAAATGCTCATGTTCTATTTCAATTAATATTCATTCTCTCCCCCTTGTTTTTTTCTGGTCTAAGACTCCTACTACTTGGACATTGGACCATCTGAATCAAGTCTCTATGTCTTTTTTTGTTTTCCTTCACATTTGCTATACTTTTATTTGTCTTACATTTAAGACATTTTTCTGGCCTTTATCATCTAAACTTAAAAATTTTTTTGGTGTTTTAATAACCAAGATTTTTTTTTTTTTTCATTTCCAAAATCTCTTTCTCTCTGGTATTTTTTCCCCTCATTGCATGTTTCTTAAAATAATTATTTTTTGGATGTAATATTGTCTCAATTTTTCCCCAAAAAATACTAGTTGGAGTTTTTTCAAAAATAAGTTTCCTTCTGTTTTCTAAAGTGTGTGTTCCCTCTGAAGTAAGTTTTTTGGTAATTCTTGGGACTTTCTTTTTCATGTCAGGATCTTTACTGTCTGGCTGTATCATTCAGGGTCCTCATAGGAAACTGCTGACAAAGTCACACTGAGGACTCGAGGACAGTTTAATGAAGAGATTATTTATGAAGGTATGAGAAAGATTGACGGAAACCAGAGAAGGGTAATGTAGCACCTTAGGGCAGCAACTGCTGGAACTATTACCTCCCCTAGGCCAGAAAGGGTATAAGGAGGGAATCATTACAGTAAGCCACAGAAGGTAGCTGTTTAGGGAGAGCTGTGTGCAGGAGCTGTGGTCTCTTAGAGGAATATAGCAGACCCACAGCAACTCAACAGAGAGGGATCCAGGGAAATAAATAGCCTGATGTCATTGTTCTCACTTCCTCTCATCTCCTACCAATATTTCCCTTTGACATTACCCAACAGGAAGCTGGAGGGCAAGGAAACTCACTGATGCAACTCACACATAGACAACCTCCTGGTTACACAGCAGAGTGTGTGTGTGGGTGGGGGGGGTGTGGTTAGAGAAGGATCAGGAGGGACAGGCAGAGGTAACTATCACAGTGGTGGTCCTTAATTAGCTATTCACCAAAAGTCCAAACAATAGAAGATTGGGAGTGCTGGGGTACCTGAGTGGGACTTTTAAATGATGTTTACTTTAGGGCAAAGAACCTGCTGTTGGGAACTCCAAAAAACTGGAGAATGTGGAATGTTACTGGTTGCGGAGGGGGGGGGGGGGGGGGCAGTTTCCCCCTAACTACCCTAGATCTTCTTAGACATATAACTAATATTTTTTTTTTGTTTGAGTGTCTTAATAGATTACATTCTTCTGGTACAAAGCATTACTGTTGAAAAGTCTGATAACATCAGTTTTTATTTATGCCAAAAAAAATTCCTTTTTCTTTAAAGGCCGCTAATTATTAGAATATATCTAGGTGATGTTTGTTCTAGGTCAGTGTTCTTTTATATGTGGTGTGCTTTTCAATATGTTTATATTTTTTAAGGAATGTTTTATGGAATTGTAATTTTTAATATTTGTTATGTACTCTTGTTTTCTTACTCAGAGACTCCTATTATCTACCTGTTAAGTCTTCTTAATCAGTCTTCAAATATTTGCCACTTTCTAATTCTTTTTATCTCTCTTAATTTCAATTTGATTTTTAAAATTACCTGTTTTGGTTATTCATTTTTTTGTTTCTTCTACTTTGTTTTTCATTTCTAAGAGTATTTTTTCTTCTATTTACTTATTGTTCTTTGAGTGTTATTCCCTCATTTTGGAGGTTTCTGAATAAGTTTTTTTAATGTCTTGAATAGTTTTTTTTTCAAGTCTTTTACCTAATTTTGAAATAGAAAGTTATGGTTTTGATTTTTTTCTGTGGGCACATCATTCTAGGATTCTTTCATTGTCTGTTAGGAGGATAGCTTGGTTCTTATTCTCTTTTTTCTTATAATAACTTAGTATTGTATTTGACCTCAGTAATTTTGGGGTGTTCATTTTAATAGAAAATTAATATTCTTAAACTTTTAGAATGGGTCATGTTTTAAGGTAGCTTTACTTGCTTTAAGTTCACAGAGTCCTCCATTCTGTTGTTATCATGCAGTGAAGAGGAAAGCACATCTACATAAAGTATACTTAGGACAGATCACTACATCCTCCATGACAGAAGGAATCCAGTGCAACAAATTGCCTCTAGGGTAGAGTATCATATTAGAAGTTCAAAGTTGGTCAGAGTTATTGGCTAGTTGACTACTTAACAGCAGCCTTGGTAAGAGTAAATCGATTCTGCCGAGTCCATCACAGCCTCCTGCTGATTGTGTTTATAAACCCACTGAAAAAGCAAGGGGATGACTGGGGAAGAGGTTAAAGGACATCAGATGGCAGTTCCTCTCGTCTGCCTAATCATTTTATATGTCTTAGCATTTTCTTGGTTCAGACTTTTTTTGATTAAGGTATCAGCTTTGATGCCTATTATGGCAACCATGCCAACTTTGCCTCTGGTAATTTAGTGCTGCTACATGGCTTCTGCCACTCTAGGCGCCTTGTCCCTTATTGAAATTAGGAGATCAATTTCAACTTCAGTACTTTTTACCATGGAGCCTGCTACAGTATTGCCCAAGAACATTGGGTGTTTTTCACTAACACTAAAGGGTAAAAGCTATGGAAAACTATAGTAACTTGATAAGGCAGGACCACCAAGGCCAATAAGCATATAGTTATTTAAAATTAAAAGTTACAAATTGAAACAAGAATATGCCAACTTTCACCTATGAGATTGACAGTTGTGCTTTTAATGAAGCCCTGTATGATAAAAGTATGGGTATCTTATGTATTGCTGTACAAATGAAAATTTGAACAACCTTTTTGGAAAGTAATTTGGCAACATTAAGAGCTTCAAAACTGTAATAAGTTTGGTAACCTTGATAAATCAATTTCACTCCAAGGTATACTAAGAAAATAATTAGATGCACAGGGAGATTTATGTACAAGAATTTTCTTTGCAACATTATTTATCATGGCAAATTTTAAAAAATACAATAGGAAGAGAAACCAAGATGGCGGCATAGGTAAACACCTGAACTGCTGCCTCGCACAACATTTTCAAAACTACAACTAAAAGACAAAACGGACATCCACAGGAAGGCTGGCTGAGTGGAAATTCTACAACTAGAAGGAAAGAGAAAAGTACACTGAGACTCAGAGGAGCTGCGGAAGGCAGAGGTACGGAGGCGCACGCACTCGTGCGGAGAGGGCTGGCAACTGAGTATGCGGCTGGCTTTCTCAATTGGGAGGGAGATAAAAGCTCCCGACTGCTCTGAACTCCAGCTCCGGGCAAGACTCTGGGGACCCAGACTCACACGGGGAGAAACTGGACTGTCTGGCAGCAGGCGAAACTCGAGGGCGGCTTTCTCTCAGAGGTGCTTGCAGCAATTACTGCGGGACACTGAGACGCAGGGGCTTCTTAGGGCAGAGCTGCCGGGAAGCCATTGCTGTTTGCTCCGCCCTGAGACTCCGCTCCATCCAAGCTGAGCGCAGAGGCTTTTGCATATGAATGGCCTGGTCCTTTGAAATCTAAACTTATCTAACAAACTGCAGCTGAGTCGGTGAGACCCAGAACATCCAAAAGAAGGCCCAAGGCCCCGCAGCAGCTTGCATTGCTTCACAGCTGGTCCTCATCTGGGCACCTCCAAAACCCAAACAAAGAAGAGAAATCTGCAGATCTCTCCATAGCTCCTGCTGGGTGGCCTCAGGCAGAGGCTAAATTAGCACCTCCTTGGAGATCCAAGAGCCAGTGTACCCAGGGGTCAGAGTGGGACTATCCAGATTACAACTCCTCAGATCCATAAGGGACACACTCAAGGGGCAGACTCAGTGAGCACCAAAGCCCCACTGAAGCAAGTCTTGTCTCATAAGGGTGTCTCCAGCACAGAAGTTCTCCCAGAGTAGACACAGCTGATCCTCACAGCCAATTGGCTTGGAGGTCAATTCCTCCCAGTGATACCAACAACAATCAAGGCTTAACTACAACAAGACTGTGCACACAGCCCACAAAAGGGTGCACCAAGAGTGTCCACCTCAAGTAACTGAGGAGGCTGAGCCACTGGGCCCTATAGGACACCTAGCACACAAAGCCACTCTATCAACTCAGGGAAGCAGCCAAAATGCGGAGACAAAAAAACAGATCACAGATGAAAGAAATGGAGAAAAGCAAACGACTGGATATAGAGTTCAAAACCACGGTAATAAGGTTTTTCAAGAATTTTCTAGAAACCGCTGATAAATTTAGTGAGACCCTCGAGGATATGAAAAAGGACCAACTAGAAATTAAGCATACACTGACTGAAATGAAAAATAATATACAGAGATCCAACAGCAGACTAGAGGATTGCAAGAATCAAGTCAAATATCTGAAATACAAAGAAGCAAAAAACACTCAACCGGAAAAGCAAAAAGAAAAAAGAATCCAAAAATATGAAGATAGTGTAAGGAGCCTCTGGGACAACGTCAAATGTACCAACATCCGAATTATGGGGGTGCCAGAAGAAGAGAGAGAGCAAGAGACTGAAAACCTATTTGAAGAAATAATTACTGAAAACTTCCCCCACCTGGTGAAAGAAATAGACTTACAAGTCCAGGAAGTGCACAGATCCCCAAACAAAAGGAATCCAAAGAGGACCACACCAAGACACATCATAATTAAAATGCCAAGGTCAAAAGACAAAGAGAGAATATTAAACGCAGCAAGAGAAAAACACAAGGTGTTACCTACAAGGGAGCACCCATACAATTGTCAGCTGATTTTTCAACAGAAACTATGAAGGCCAGATGGGAGTGGCCAGAAATATTCAAAGTGATGCATAGCAAGAACCAACAATCAAGATTATTCTACCCAGCAAAGCTATCATTCAGAATTGAAGGTCAGATAAAGAGCTTCACAGATAAGAAAAAGCTAAAGGAGTTCATCACTGCCAAACCAGTATTATATGAAATGCTGAAAGGCATTCTTTAAGAAGAGGAAGAAGAAGAAAGAGGTAAAGATAAAAATTATGAACAACAAATACATATCTATCAACAAGTGAATCTAAAAATCAAGTGAATAAAAAATCTGATGAACAGAATAAACTGGTGAATATAATAGAATCAGGGGCATAGAAAGGGAGTGGACTGACAATTCTTGGGGGGAAAGGGGTGTGAGGGGTGCAGGAAGAGACTGGACAAAAATCGTACACCTATGGATGAGGACAGTGGGGGGGGGGTGTAAGGGCAGAGGGTGGGGTGGGAACTGGGTGGAAGGGAGCTATGTGGGGGGGGAAAGGAACAATTGTAATAATCTGAACAATAAAGATTTATTAAAAAAATAAATAAAAATACAATAGTAACTTTTAGCAATAGGGAGTTGGCTAGACAAATTATGGTACATCTATCATACATTGAAAAGCATAATCTAGACCTATGCTGTCCAATATGGTAGCTGCTAATGACATGTGCTATTGAACAGTTGTCATGGGCTAGTCTGAATTAAGATGTACTACAGGCATAAAACATACACTGAAGTTTTGAAATTTTTTAAAAAAGGACTTAACTTATCCCCTTGACAATTTTTTATATTGATTGCATGTTGAGATAATATTTTGAATGTGTTGGGTTAAATAAAACATATTATTAAAATTTATTTGACCACCCATGGACACAAACAACAGGGTGGTGAAGACCTGGGGTGGGGGGATGGGGGTGGATAGGGGCTGGGTGGAGGAGGGTATGAGGTGGGGAAATGGGAGACATCTGGAATACTGTCAACAATAAAATAAATAAAATTAATTTGACCTTACTTTTCTCACTTTTTAAATGTAGCTATTAGGAAATGTAAAATTAATATATGGCTTACATATATCTATTGTATAATACTCTTATTGATTAAAAATTACAAGATGGGAAAAGTATGTGTTCCAACAATATTATGTGACAGGATGTTTTTATGGTTTAATATTACGTGCAAATCAGCATGTGAACTTATAATGGAGCAAACTGACATCACGGGCCTCCTGATGAGATCTACCAAAAAGAACACAACATCACTCAGGAAGTAGTCCTGCCCAGAATGTGTAGCCTGGACCTAATCAGGAGGAAACATCAGACAAACCCAAACGGAGGGACAATCTAGCCTGTATTCGCCAAATACATCCTAAAAGACAAAGAAAGGCTGAGAAATGATACTAGATTCAAGAAATTTAACCTCCAAATGCCACATTTTAAAAAATGTTCTAAAGGACATTATTGGGACAGTGGGAAAAATCTGAATATGGACTATATAACTGTATTATCTAAATGTTAAACTTCCTGATTGCAAGTACCACCTTGAGGAGGCTCTCAACTGGAGATGATATTTTTTTGCATTGCTGGCTTCTTTTTTTTACTTATTACCCAGGTCTCAGTTAAAATGCCATTCTCTCAGAGGCCTTCCTTTACCACCCAGCTAATGTTACAACCAGCAACTCCAGCCCCATGCCAGTCATGTCTTCACTTCACTCTCTTTATCATCTTCACAGCACTTAACACTCCTGAAAATATCTTGTTCATTTATTTGTTCTATTATTTATGATCAGTCTCCTCTCTTCCAGATTATAACTTTTATGAAAGCAGAAAAATTCACCAATCTTATTTACCACTATAGCCACACCCTAATACCTGATGGAGAGCAGACATTCAATAAAGATTTATGTAAGACTAGAGGCCTGTTGCACGAAGATTTGTGCAATAGGCCTTCCTTCCCCTGGCTGCCGGCACTGGTTTTTCTGTGGGACCCGGGACCCAGGCCTTCGCTCCGGCTGCAGCAGAGAAGCCAAGCCTCCTCAGTCTTCTTCAGTCTTCAGTCTTTTTCAGTCTTCAGTCTTTAGTCTTCGCTTGGGCCGGAGCCTTCAGTCTTTGCTCTGCACCTGCGTACGCAAGTTAACCCGCCATCTTTGTTGGGTTAATTTGCATACTCACTCCTGATTGGCTGGTGGGTGTAGTGGAGGTATGGTCAGTTTGCATATTTCCTTTTTATTAGTGTAGATGAATATCTATAATCCAGCTCTTCTCAAACTTTCCTCTTAAAGTTTCTCTCTATAGGGGGCATAAATATCAAACCCCACAGTGTCCTAGAAAATAGACTGAAAGAGCTCACAGCAAACCAAAAGTTAATATAAAATATTTCTTATTTTAAAAAGTCAATGTATTATTTTTCAATTGCTGTATAACAAATTACCAGAAAGGTAGTGTTTTGAAACAGCACACATTTATTATCTCACAGTTTCTATGGATGAGGAGTCGGGCGTGTTCTAGCTAAGTCCTCTGTTCAATGTCATCATGAAATGATGGTGTCAGCTGTCTGTGTCCTCATCCAGAGGCTTGACTGGGGAAAGATCTCTCCAAGTTCCCCCTGGTTGTTAACAGAATTCAGTTCCTTGTGGTTGTAAGACTAAAGTCCCTTCTGGCTTGCTAACTGTAGACCAGCTGCTGCTCTTAGCTACTAGAGGCCACTCTCAGCTCCTTGCCAGGTGACGCCCTCCCCCTCAGCAATGAAGAACGCCCCCATCCCCCACACATTGAATCCCTCTTTGGCTTTGAATCTCTCCAACAGCTCCTTCTGCTACCAGCCAGAGAAAATGCTTTGCTTTTTAAAGGACTCAGGTGATGATGTCAGGCCCACCTAGGTAATCTCCCTGTCTTAAGGTCAACTGTGCCATGTAACATAATCTAAACCCAAGAGTAAAATTTATATATTCAGAGTTCAGGGGATTATTCAGAGCACATACATCAGGGCCAGAAAATCTTGGGGGAACATCTTAGAATTCTGCCTACCACAGTCAAGTTCATTTTTCTTTCTACTTCACTGTATATTTCTTTGTTTTGATAAATATGTATATTTATATTTGTATATAAATATACACAATTATAACATATTGTTTATATATTATATTTTATATATTTAAACATATTATATATTACTTATAAGTATTTATATGTAAACAATATATAATTATTCCATAATATATTATAAATAATATATTACATTTTATATAAAATATAGTTATATATTATACATATACATTATTTACACAAGTATAAATGTATATATAAAATATATATATCAAAATATATTTGTATAGTTTGCATAAAACAATGTTTAAATAAAATTAACTAGCTAGGAAAATGTAGACTGGCTTTATGTGCCCTCTGCTCACCACTGCATGCCCACCTTGAAAAGTCCAGATAGCATGGATCCATCAAAGTGATGTTGCAAGCATCACATGAAGCAAAGCATGAGAGAGAAAGGAGACCAGCGTGCAATGGGTGCTGCATCTACTTCTGAAGTTGAACCCAAGCCTTAGTCTCCATCACTTGAGAGTGCCCTAGATTTAGGCAGATGGTAGCAGGAAGCTGGGGCCTGGCCATGCCAGGGGAGAGCTACAGCTGCTGGGTGTGGAAGGGACACAATGGGAACTTCTGACGTGGGGTCAGATAGACACAAGCTTTAATTCTGTCTCTCCAACTTGCCAGCTCTGAATTCTTAGAAGATAATTCTTATAAATTGTTTTTTAGTTTGGGCCTATTCATGTCAAAATGGGGACAATTAGACTTACCTGATGGGCTTGCTGAAATGAAAGGATGGTGAGGAAGTTCTCAGTCCAGGGCTTACATCAGAGCAGGTGGTACTCTATAAATGCTTGTGGATTCCAAATCTGCAATTTTCCCCACTGAGCTAAGCCTTTGAGTTAGGGCATTATGTCTCCATGGGGCTTCTAGCACAAGACAGATATGTTCCTAAGAGGGGTAAGACCTTAACCTTGGCTCTGTGTTTGGCACCTTCTGGACAAAGACAAAACCCTTTGGTCCTGAGAAGTCAGTCCTGGAGAGGGAAGAGCCATCCTGGCAGAGGCTGATGACAGAGGAGATGGCCCCCAGGGCAGGAAGCTGGAGTTGGTAGGGGCATGTAAGGAAGTCCAGATCAAGGGTAGTTGCTCCTGGGCCTCAGGACTTAGTGGGCAAACCCAGCAGGCGCTAGGAATCCCTGAGGCAGTGAAAACTCTCTACACCCTTTCTTCCCAAGAAGGAGTGGTGGCAATGCCCCACAGGCCACAGGCCAAAGCACACTCCCTCACCTCGGCTGCCCAGCCATTCCACTTCAGCAATCCTCCCTCCCTTGCCCCAATTTCCTCCCCACCCATCCCCACTATCTGCCTTCCTAGCAGATTTCTGACCTACAAATTCAATTACCCTCCTTAGAGGAACTCTCAAAACATGTATAAGTAATTGTAACCTAAGTGATCCATTTTTTTCCATAGGTACATGTGCCAAGTGCTATTGTAGCAGCAAAAAGGGCCCCTCAGCCTAAGGTGGGATGGAGAAGGGGAGGGGAGGTATCCACTAGAAGGGGCGATTCCCAGGGCTCTTTGAGGCTTGGTGAACTTGCATAGTTATAGAGGGGTAGTGCTTTTAGAGGAAACACGGGGTCCACAAACATTCTGGCTTTCATCTGGGCACACTATACAACTCCATCTCCCTTCTATCGCTTTAGAACTAGGTGGATATAGAGGAAGAGGGGAGAAAAAGTGTGAGGGGGGGGGGCACGGGGGAAAGGGGAGCAGGAAACATGAGAAGAGGAAAAGAGTCATAAGTTTTTTCCTCAATCTTATTTATTTTAGATGTTTAGGTAGATGTCCATTTCTTTTTAGTATTTATTTTCAATTACAGTTGACATTCAATATTATTTTATATTAGTTCCAGGTGTACAGCATAGTGGTTAGATGTAATATAATTTACAAAGCAATCAATCTTTTTTAGACTGTGAAGAAAGAAAATATCTGTGAGGAGTGTGGTGCTGGTGATATGAGGAGGTCATCTAGGGTGTATACGACTGCGTGTGAATATGTGTGAGTGTATATGTGTGCATAAGAATGAGTGTGAGTGTGTGTATGTGACTGTGTCTGTGTGACATGTGTGTAAGAAAGAGAGAGAGAGACAGAGAGAGAGAAAGGTTGGGTAGCTGAAATTATTTAAAATTGAATCAAGGAAGAACCAGGTTGACTAGGAGGCAGTCCAAAGTCCCTTCAATTTTGACGTAAGTGAAAGCATCTGAGGGCATCAATGTAAGGTCTGGGTCGGGTGTTATTGCCCAACCTTGTATGTTCTTTAACCACATGCTCCCTATGAAAGGCCAAACCAAAAATAGGAAGGATTTACAAGGTCCCAAATATGTCACTACAGAGCATTTTTGCTAAGATTGCTGAGTTATGGAGCCAATGGGTCGAGTCATGGAATGTATTAGGTCTTCTACTAGTCACTTTGGATACCATCAGTGCCACAGGTCACCTCTGCGGTTGTGGACTGACTCTCAGAAAGAAGAAGGAACCCTGAACCCCATCCAAGACCAGGCAGGGCGTCTATAGCCCAGTAGGACTCCTAGACTAACCTTTGGATTGTATGAAATCAGGAGCAGGTCTCAGGTAGAGCAATTGCCCCAACACTTTGCTTACCTGCATGTGTTCTGACCTGAATAGCATAGTCTATAATTAACTATGCTGATTATATTGGCATTAGCAAAACAGCTAATCAAGTCCTAGGGTGATTAGTTGTAAAACAGAAATCCTGGACTTGCACATTCTTTAGTTCCTGATTGTAGATTTCATTCTTATGGTTGCCTGGCCTGGGTATTTCGACTTGCTCTCCATCCAACCTAGAGAGAAGACTTGTGTGGATGATCAGGACACTAGGAGGAGGAAGAAGCAAGGGAGGTGGAAGAGAGTGTGGGAGGAAAAGGTGTGGCCAGGTGTTATTTTCCCAAAGAAGTAATCTGGATATTGCATAAGTTTCGAGGGATCATGGGATGGGAAATCAGCATAAGAGAGTGAATGAAGGGAAGGAAAGAGGATTCCAAAAGATCTGGCTTTAAGACACTTGGAGGGTCTTGTGATTTTTCTCTGATACTTATCATCCTGCACTGAACCTGAAGCATTCTGGGTCCTTGACAACAGGGAGAGGAGGGCAAGAGAGCAAACCCAGAATAGGCCAAGAATGTCAGGTAGAGAGGACAACCACGAAAGGTGACCTGCTCTCTGAAGCAACCCAGAGGCAAACAGCTGGGCATGCAGAAGTGCCCCACACAGTCCTGAGGGAAGCTTATTAAAGAGGAAGAAGCCAGCCCTGGGATGTGGAGGAGCTGTCTAGAGAAAGCCCTCAGTGGAAGGGTTAGGGGCCATGATCTGTATAATAAGAGAAGCTGTCTTTAGCTCCAGCTCCAAAAAGGAAGTGACTCTTCTCAATCAAAGAGGAGTAAATTGTAATTATGTGTCCCCCAACACAGTCCACAGAGAGAACAGGGACCCAAAGCCAGGACAGAGCTAGAAAGGGGCAGTGTCACACAGCTGTCCTGGCATAGCAAGCAACAGCAAGCATATGCTTCCAGTTGTACTAAGTTTCCAAAGCATGAATTGGCCTATAGTAACTGCTCAATATTTATGAACTACTAGTGACCCGGTGCATGAAATTCGTGCACATTAAAAGGGAATTAATTAGAGGAAATAATTTAATATTGCTATTTGCCCTTTCTCTATAATAGAAGTGTCAGAGATGAAAGAAAATTAGTAAAATGTATATGAAAACCTTCCTCCTGTCAGAGTCTGGGGCGCACCACGGGACCCAGAATCAAGTCCCCGCCCACCTATACATGCGCCTCAAAATCGCATGAGACCAAGACCCAGCCGGCCCCCACCCCCATTGGGCTAGATCCTGACCTGGCCAGTCCCACCCTTGTCAAGCCCCGCCAGGCAGGGGACGTAGCCTCAGGTCCCCTGGCCCAGCACCAGGATGGGGGGCGTGGCCTGAAGTCTCCCAGCCCAGACTGGGGTAGGGGGCATGCCTTGAGGTCCCCCCTCAAGCCCCACTAGGTGGGGGACATGGCCTGAGGTCCCCCGTCAAGTCCTGCCAGGCGGGGGCACAGCCTCAGGTCCCCTGGCCTGGCACTGGAGGGGGGCATAGCCTGAGGTCCCCCGTCAAGCCCTGCCGGGTGGGGGGGTGCGGTCTGAGGTTCCCTGGCCTGGTGCTGGGGTGGGGGGCGCGGCCTGAGTTCCCCTGACCCAGCACTAGGGGTGCATCTTGAGGTCTTCTGTCAAGCCCTGCTGGGTTGGGAGCATGGTCTGAGGTCCCCTGTCAAGCCCAGCCAGGCAGGGGGGCGCAGCCTCAGGTCCCCTGGCCCAATGCTGGGGCAGGGGGCGTGGCCTGAGGTCCCCTGTCAAGCCCCACTGGGCAGGGGGTGAGGTCTGCAATCCCCTGGCCTGGTGCCCGGGTGGGGGGTGGGGCCTAAAGTCCCCTGTCAAGCCCCACTTGGTGGGGGGCATGGCCTGAGGTTCCCAAGCCTGGCATTGGGGCGGGGAAGCAGCCTGAGGTCCCCTAGCCCAGCACCAGGACAGGAAGCGCACCTTGAAGTCCCCCATCAAGCCCCGCCAGGCGGGGGTCATGGCCTCAGGTCCCCTGACTTGGCACCAGGGTTGGGGGGGCATGGCCTGAGGTCCCCTGTCAAGCCCCATGGGGGTGGGGGAGGGCATAGCCTCAGGTCCCTGCTGATTGCTCGTTAAGGCTCCTTATGGGAACTTGGCTTCAGCTGTGGGTGCAGCCATCTTTGTGACGGAGTGATGGTCAATTAGCATATTCCCTCTTTATTAGATAGGATTATCTTGTTTTATGCTGATCCCACTTGGGTTATCAACCACCATAATATAAGTCTATAATTCTTGGGCAATAAAGCAATAAGAATAAAAAATCTTTGACTTCTCTTCTCTGTGTCAACTGAGAAAGTCTGGACTGCTTAGGGTGTTTCCCATCATACTTTCTGTTCTGTCAAGAACAGAGGGGCTTCATCATTTAGATAGTGATGAGGTAGGATTTCAGAGGAATTTTCTTTGGAGATCTCAGCAGGCATAAGCCTGCTTATTGCCCCAGACCCTACCCTTCCCAGCTTCTCGAGCTGGGTATCCCCATATAGCCCAGTACAGGAGTTCATCCAGAGCAAAGCAGGACGTTTATCAATGGCCTCCAGCCCTCCAGTTGGTGTAGCTTAGGGTGCAGTTGCTAACTCAGCTTTGGATTTGGGGTCCAAACTCGGGCATCTCCCATGTTCTTTGCTCCAGGTCTCCTTTTATGCAAATAGACTGGACTGGAGATCATTCTGGACATCCACGTATCCTTCAGACCCTATCCCATCACAACCAGCCATTCCTCTTCCTGTGTTGGCCCACTACAAAGATTGGGCCTGTGCCTCCATTTCCTCTCCTTAGTTTCCATGGAGGGCCATACTCCTCCCTGGGCCAGGGGCCCTGCTCTGCATCTCAGCCAGTGGCTGAGGTCCCAGTTCCTAACCTAGATTCTGAATCCTCCTCTTCAAGGCTGAGGTCTCTTTCTCCTCCCCTGCTTGCTGTTCATTTGCATATCCTTGGCTTGTCTGGTTAGATCTGCTCCTGCTCACTGCCCAAACTGAATTAGAAAATTATCTATTTGCCATATTTCTCTGTTACCCTTGGTTTGATAGAATCATTTGTATTTGGATCCCTGAGTCTCTGTATCAGGACAGTTTCTCCAAGTTCAGACACATAGGCTTCAGAGAATCCAGCACCTGCTAGTGGTGTGACCTTGATAAAATTAAAATTTCTATACCCCAGTTTTATCAACTATAAAATTGAAAAATAAGACCTACCTCATAGGTCTGTTATGAGGATTAAATGAGGTAATACATGTGGGGCACCTAGCACAATGCCTGGCACATAGTAAGTCTTCAATAAAAGACAACTAAAAGGACACCTGTTGATTTTTTGGCGCTTAGCTTTGTGTTCACATATTTCTTATTGCTCCCTTGAAAACTGTAATGATGCTCTCTTCTCCATGCAGCTCATGCTGTCTCTAACTAGTACTCAGAACCCAAGGAGGGGGTTTGTGAAGGTCTGAGGTGGGTAGGACAGAGTCTGTGCTCCCTGATACTGAACAGAGTGGTCTGGGGGTCCAACCCCCTTTTGGTCACCAAAGGGGCAAATGTTCAAAACTCAAATCCTAATGGCTCTAGACATGAGCACAACCCAGAGAAGAGAAGAAAACAGGGATGAGATGGAAGAGGAGGGAGGACCCAGGCAATGAGAATGGGAACACCCAACAAGGTGCTTCCTGTAAATAAGGCAGAGACAAACCTAGCTCTCCTGTGCTAGGACAAAGTGGATATGACAGCACACCAAAACCAGGCTGCTCCTTCGCCCTCTCTGTTCCACACTTTCAGGACCCATGGGCAGGGCTCAGCTGGGAGGGTGTTGTTCCACATTGATGCTATCTTCTCAGCACTTACCCCAGCTTCATCAGCCCTCCAAGGCTTCACGAAGATCTAATTACACTTCCCACCAGAAACACATTTCACAGATGGAGGTGGTGATAGAAGCAATTAGTCTTGGCCTGTGGGGCAAAGTTGCCTCCATCCTGGCTTCTCAAAGCACAGTGCCCCCACCCCCACCCCCATTCTGGGGGAAGACAAGTAGAAGGGATTTGTCAAGTCATTAAGCCTGGGGCAAAGAAGGACACAAAGCAGGTTCCTAGAATCTCCTTCTTCAGGTCTCAAGAAGATCAGCATAACTATTGCCATAATGAGAAGCAGGAGAGGACCCTGCTTGGATAGGATTGGATGATTTGAGTTCAAGGGCTGGTTCTGCCTCAGACTCCTCATGTGAGACACTAAACTAAACTAGAGACATTCATTATCACCATCATTGTCATCATCAGCAACATCATCCCACAACTGGGTATCATCCCAGTGCACATAGTTGAACATACTTGCTCCAACGTATCTTCTCTGTGCTGCACTGGGTCAATGAACCTTCGTGGATTGAGGCTAGAAGAGAACAAACCATGGCTGAATGCCACGTCACGGGCTCTCCAACCACTCAGAGCCTTTGGGGCCACATCAGTCTGGACACAAGATGATCACCAGCCTGTGGGTCAGCTGTGAATGTGCTTCATAAAACGAGATAGCCTGTTAGTACTCTGATGTGTGCTCCCCAGCAAAACTTACTTGAGAGCCAAGAGAGCTTTCTTTGAGCCTCAACTGTGTTTTCCAATCAGGAGAGTCCTCTCTGCTAGAATGGAAGCTCCACAATGCATGGAGTTTTGTTTTGTTTCCACAGTACAGAGCACATAGCAGACAGTCAATAAATATCTGATGAATGGATGAATGAATGAATGAATTTCTCCACTTCACAAGGCCAGGCCCACATGTGTTAGCCTGGAGTCATGCTTGCCACAGAACTTAGCCTCCACTGTCCATGATAATTGGATATATTTGGCTTCTGCTTAATATCCTTCTCAATCTTCTAGACCTTAACTATACATAAGAGTCACCAGAGGAGCTTGTAAAAAAAACCTAGTGCCCAGACTCCACTTCCAGAGACTGGGTTGGGGGTAAGACCTTGCACTGGTATATTTTTGAAATACCAATTAAACATCAGTGATTCCAACACACAGCTGAGGCTGTGAACTGCTGTTCTAGACAGAGCGGAAGGACAGAAAGAGATGAGGTCATTTTGCAACCAACCCTTTTAGCAACTTTCCCCAACAACACACCCTCCAGCCTTTTCCTGTCACCTCTAAACTGACAGGTGACCCTCTCTGGAAAGTCCCAGCTCCATGTTTCAAATCTAATTATCCTCCCTAGTGTGTGCTTATCCCAAGGGAAAACTATGCTTCCTTTTCACACTGAAGCTGGTCTTTTTCTGCTCACTCTCTTTGCTGTGCGTTAGTTGGTGTTGTCAGCCAGGCTCCTGCCTTCTCAATTCAGCAGGAACAAGTCTGGGAGTCTCTGTATTCAAACTACCTCCAAATTCCAGGGAACAAATGTCACTTTCTCCCAAAACTCTCTCAAATAGACCCATAATTTTTGCAGCGGATCAGGACTGAAATATACTAGTCCTCCCCCCCTCCCCAATCTCAGTCTTGTCAGTGTTCTTTCTCTTGGTTTGGGGTGATAGGAGGGAAAAGAAATAACACAGCACGCCCTGCTAAGCTGACAATGCCTTACCTCAAGGACTCTCCTAAAAAGCCCCCTTTAACATCTGGTTTTCTGTATAAGCCTGGATAGGTTCATGATTGTTAGACGTATTTTTGTTAACCTCTGAGAAGTCCTTCATGGATAGATTTAGCACCTTTCTCTAGAGCAGTGGGTACTTCTCACCTATATCTTTGACTTTAGAGCTTCCCCACTGAAATTTTGAATCAATAGGAAGAGTTTCATTTAATATCATTTTATTCTACCAAATCCAACTCTGTGTGGGCCCCAAAAGAAGGAAAAGCTGTGGCCTGCCCAGATGGACCTCCATGATTGTATGCTGGCTGTGCCATGTCTGCAGATATACATGGGGACCCACAATGATCTAAGTCCAGCAGCCACACTGGGCACTGCTCTGAGCTGTGATGCTATTGCTCGGATTCCTCAACCACATAGCCAATTGGGATTCTTACTCTGACAATTTCTAATATTAATATTAATATATATATATACATATATATATATACACACACACATACATATATGTATGCACACACACATATATATGTATGTATGTATATACAGTATATATATAATTGATTTCAGAGAGGAAGGGAGATGGAGAGAGAGAGATAGAAACATCAATGATGAGAGAGAATCAGTGATCTGGATGCTGGTGTCTGCCTCCCTATTCTGCCCCCTGAGTGGCCCTCCGAAGCAGGTGGCACACCATCATCTGTGAGCACACCCCAAAGTGCCAATCTTTGTCTCAGGACTTTTGAAAGCAAGTCAGCAGAATTATTCACTGATGAAAGAATCTAGTCCTAGGAAAGAAATCTAATCAAACCTAGGCATTCCCCCTCCCCCCCATCAGATGATGGGAATTTCTTATCTGTCAGCTGTGTAAGGAAAGTAACTAACTCATTAATATTGGCAGAAGTGACATAAGGACTTGAGATAGAGGCCAGTAAACATGCACACGACAGCAGTGATGGGGGAGGGAGAAGGTGGCACCCATTCCTCCCTCCAAGCATATGGGAACCACACCGGGCTATAGAAACCAGTTTCTGCAGAAACCCCACATGGGTTCTAAGATGCACGGTGACTGGGGTATAGGTGACCTGAAGGGGTTTTTTGCTGCAGCAAAATCACAGCCATTGAAAGCCACTATTACTAACTGCTTGGCATCGTAGCCTTCAAGGTGTGGGATAAAGGAGAGGTTGAAATACCCCTGAGAACTGTGAGAGTTCCGCCTGGACCACTCCTCATGGAGCAGGAGGCATCTGATACCCGCCCACCATGAGTGTCATTGTGGGGAAGGGCAGTGTCCACTGACTTCCTCTTCTGCTCCCAGAATGAGCATGGGGCCCGGGGCTGTAGGGGGGTGGGCTCCGCAGCAGCAGGGCTCCCCACCCATCTGCTTGGGGTGGGTCAGAGCGTGGCTGTCCTTGAACCTGAAGAGCTGGAGCAATGTCTTGCCTGCACGTTCTGCCAACACACTCAGGTTTCCCTGCCAGGTGAAATGATCTGTTTCTATGTCTTCATCGAGGGCAATTATTTTTTAGCACCTTGCTGGGCATGCTGGGTGATCTCATGAGCGCCTATCTTGCTTGGAGAGAAAGTGAGAAAAGCAGCCTCCCTTCACCTGACTCATCCATAAATGCTCTCCTTTCTCTGGCACCTCACACAGAGATGAGGAGCCTGCCTTCCCTCTTGAGAGGCACCGATTCACCGATAAAACTCACCAAGGAGGGTATTTTAAAAGAACCTCCCTTTTGAAGAGAGTCTTTCTTTTTAGAAAAAAAAAACAACATTTCAGCTCTCCTATGTTCTTTTAAAGTTACAAACAAGTTGCATAAAACTTCATTCAATAAGTAAACTTAACACTAAAAATGTCTCAGATGTCTAGATGTACATAGTTGGGCAGGGGAAAAGGAAAAGGAAAAGAAAAGAAAGGAAAAGAGGCGAAGGGCAGAGGACAAATCCTGGCAACAGAAAAGAATCCATGGAAAACAGGGAGATAGAGACAAAGGCCTCCTGGTTCTCCTGTCCCCACTCACCGAATTTGCAAATAAGCGAAGTGGTTTCTTCCACCTCCTCACTCGCCCTGCTCCCTACACCCCCACCAGCCCCCACCTCAGACTGGGTCTCCTCTCCTACTGACGCTGCTCCTGAAGGCTTCTATGGGCCAGTGTGTCTCCTCCTTAAGGCAGTGCTGATTTGACACTGTAACCCCTCCCTGTGCCCTCTCCGTCCATGTCCTCCGTGTGATGGGGCTGTGTCTGTTGGATACAGAGATTCCCTTACTGGTTCTGCTGTTTATTAACTGTCACATCTGAAGCACGTCCCTCACCCTCTTTGAGTTTTTACCTTTGCAAACTTGCAGTCATAATCGTTCTTAGCCAGCTTCCAACACTGGCGTCTGGAGTTTGTGTTGGGTGTATGTGTAGGGATGTGTGCATGTCTGTGTATGTATGATAAGAGATACGGAACATAAAGACTCACTGTGAGCTATAAAATGATATACAATAGGAGTTATTGCTCTGGTTCTTCTGCTCTCACTGTCAATTTTCTCTGTCTGCTCGCTTCTCTTTATCTTCTCCCCTATGACTAGATCTTCCCCAAGGCTCATCTTTTGCTCTTTTCAATTTTAAAATTTATTTTTTAAAATATATTTTTATTGATTTCAAAGAGGAAGGGAGAGGGAGAGAGAGGGATAGAAATATCGATGAGAGAGAATCATTGATTGGCTCCCTCCTACACACCCCCTACTAGTGATCAAGCCCAAAACCCGAGCATGTACCCTTGACCGGAATCAAACCCAGGACCCTTCAGTTCACAGGCCAATGCTCTATTCACTGAGCCAAACTGGCTAGGGGTTGCTCTTTTCAATTCTTAACTCTCCTTTACTTCCTCTCTCTTCGTTAGACTCAATCATCACTCATGGCAGGTGACTCCCCAGTGGCATGTCCAGCCCCATGCTCTCTCTGGAGCCCCAAACCTGGCTCTGCATGCCTCAGTGGCACTTCAGCTCTGGCAAGCCCAGTGCGGCATGGGTAGGGTGCCTCAGCTTGCCCTCAGCTGGGCCTTTCTTCTAGAGAAGTGAGAACAACACTGTTTCTAGACAGACTCCGCTTCTAATCCTGCAATGACGTGTTTGTGCCGCCTTGTAGTAATCTGAGTTTCAGTTTGCTTGCCCACAGAGTGGGACTAATGAAACCCACTGAGAAATAGGATGAGGTCTCACAGCGGTTAAGTATTAAATGCCAGTGCAGGGAGGTGGGGCTGAGAAGGCACATCTGGGGCTAAAGAGTCTGCAGACACTTGTTCAGGCACCAGTGAGTGAGGGCTGCAGGGGAACGATGCTCCCACAGGCAGGGTGGCAGGGTGGCAGGGTGGCAGGGTGGCAGGCCTGAGTCTAGCAAGCCAGCGAGATAGAGAGGTTAAGAGCGCAGACCCAGAAGCCAAATCTTGGCTTTACTACTTACTAGCTGTGTTGCTTTGGGAAACTTTCTTAACCTCTCTGTGCCTCAGTCTTCTTGTCTATGAAATGGATAGCTGTGAGGATAATTCATCAGATAAATTAGGTAAATTCATGTGCGTTGCTTACAATTGTGCATGAAGAAAGTGCCATGTGAATGATTTATTTAACAAAAGCGATGTTAGCTATTCGTGACATTATTTATCAAAAGTTGCATGTTCCTGTTTTACTCAGGAGGTTTTGGGAGTCCTGTGGCAGCTAGAAAACAAAGGGCCCGAGGACAGTCCCCCCCACCAATCACAGGCCAAGCCTTGCTTCACCTTCCTTCCTGCCATAATTCTCTCTCTGGAGTGAGATCAGGCGGGTGCTCATCATCTCCACCCCGACCCCCTTGGAGCCCGGTGTGAGCGCTGCACATGCACCCAGGCCAGTGATGTCACTGGCTAGACAGGCGTGCTTGTGCGGGCACGGGGATGACGTGAAGGGAGGGATGAAAGTGCCTCCAGGTCCCAGTTTCCCCTGCCCAGGTGACTCAGGCACATGGCATCATGGGTCACTCCCAGAGCTGTGGCCAGGCAAGCAGGGGGAGGAGCTGGGGCCTAGAGAGAGGAAAAAAGTGGGTCTGAAGAGACAAAGATGAGATTGTGGAGGGGCTCACGCGCTGGGAAGGGCAGACGTGGCCCGAAAGGCAGCGAGGGGAGATATGAGCAGTTTTAAGAGTAACCTCTCTGGCTCCTGGGGGGAAAATAGGGCTTAGTGCAGGGTGAGATGGGCCGTGAGGAGCACAGGCACAGAGCTGTTGTGGAAGAAGATGCAGACCTGGGTCCAGGTGTTGGCCTCGGGGAGGATGGAGTGTCTCGTCTGGCAGGAGGACCCCAGAATCACAGATGAGAAAATGGGTTGTCAACTGTGACAAGCTTTACATCTATCAAGGTGTTGCTTTGCATCTGGGACACTCCACAAGGAAAAGGGCAAAACTGCAGTATTCATCGCTTCCACGATGGGTCCACGCCAGGAGCCAGCAGGCCCAGAGAGCAGGCAGATATGGCCATGCCTTTGAGGTGCTCGTATCTAAGCTGGGAAGGCAGGACCTCTGACCAAGGAGGCCTGTACTTCCTGCCTCAGCCAGTTTCAGGCAAGAACAGGAGGACATGAGCTTCCCCCAGGGGAGGGACTTCCATGCCAGGCCAGCCCGAGATTCTGCCCTCTCTACTCCTCACACCCTTCCCCAGAGCACTGGTGTGACATGTAGGTTTACATCAAAGTTACTGCCTTATCAAGACATTTGTCAGCTGATTGCTTCATGTGTAAAATGGGATGATGATAAGAGAAGGAACACTAGCAAGTTAGGTGATATATGTAAAGTTCTAAGCACAATATTGTCACATAGTAAGTGTTCAATTAAATGAAGCACTATGACTATTACCACTTACATACTTAGTATCAAATCCCCAACTGGCTCTTTTCTCTCCTTGCCTTTATTTTTTTATTTATTTACTTTTTAAAAAACTGCACATGCTTTTATTTTTTTTAGATATATTTTTATTGATTTCAGAGAGGAAGGGAAAGGGAGAGTTAGAAACATCAATGATGAGAGAGAATGATTGATTGACTCCCTCCTGCACACCCTCTACTGGGGATTAAGCCTGCAACCCGTGCATGTGCCCTTGACCGGAATCGAACCCGGACCCTCCAGTCTGCAGACCGAGGTTCTATCCACTGAGCCAAACCTGGTAGGGATCTCCTTGCCTTTAATACTCCAACACTTCCCAGTCCTTCTTCTGCTTATAAGACTCACCTGAGACACGGTTAAATCTTCCCCCAAATACAACAGAGAACTCAGTGGGGTCTGGACAAACCATTGCAGGTTCTGTTGTGGGGAGTCTGCTTCCTTCTTTGAGTGGATCTACTCTACCACCAAGCAAGGAATCAGAATCAGGAAGAAGAAAGGACCTTCCAGTACTAAGCCCTGCTCAGCATCACATATGCCACTACACCATATGGCAGAAGCCTAGAAGGGGATGTCATTGTCCTCATTCTACAGAAAATGTGAAATAAAATATGGAGAGGGCAACTGGCATGGCTGAAGTTCGCACAAAAATAATTAGGAAGGCCAGGATTAAACGGGGGGCTGTCTAATTCCAAAGTCTGGGCCCTTACTTCTAATCTCAAATATCTCATAAGACCTACTGTCCCTGGCCTTCCCGTTGGTTAACAACCCAAAGAAGGAAAAAGTCATTCAGCTCCACGTGACCTTCTAAATGGAATCACCAAAGAAACAAAGTGTTTCAGATCTAAATAACCCAGACTAGCCATGCTGGGCGAACACGGACACTGTCTGGTTCCATCCCTTCTTTGTGTGGCTGGGACACATCAATGGGAAGACGTTCGTTCTGAGATATCCTTGCCCTATTTCCTATACCTATAAAGGGCTCAAATCAGTGTGACTTCTGGAGACTGGGCTGCTGTCCAGCACCCAGCAACACTGTGCAAATAGGGTGTACCTTCTCTGACTTGTCCTTCTTGGTCTCCTTTTTCTAGGAGGAGCTGGAGCCATGCTTTGCAGTACCTGGTCACACAGTGCAAAGAGTGGCAGGTTACTACTCATTCATTTATCCATTCACCTGGCCAGGCAGTGGGGATACCACTGTAACAAGACAGACCATGGTCCTTGCCTTCTCAAGCTTAGTGAAATGTCATGAGATTTTGGGCAGGTAGACCAGAGCTCTCCTCCAGCCCCAGCATTTACTACCCAGATGATCTCTCTTGTCCCTAAACTCTCTGAAGCTCAGTTCCCTCGGGTGTCAGATGTAATGATGCCTCCCTCATATGATTCAAGTGAGTGGAAGGATTTAATCAAATAAATGTGAAAGCACCTTGCTAATCATACAGAGCATATCAATCTTAATTTTTACTGTTAGCAATGTGACTATTGCTATTATTGCTACACTTTTCCATTTGGGAAGTTTTCTCTGCCTTACATGCTTATTCTGCCAGAATCTGAGTGAAAATTACTTTGCTCAGCAGGCTCTGACAATATTGATTGATCTATTCTGGATCGTTAGCCTACTTGTTTTTTAGATATAAATTCACATAGTACACAATGCACCCACTTAAAGTACACAACTCAGTGGTTTGTAGTACATTTTCAGGGTTGTATAACCATCACCAAATCTATAATATGCGGTCTTTGAGTCTGACTTCATTCACTTATCATAATGCTTCCAAAGTTCATCCATCTGGTGTTTCATTTCTTTTATTGCTAATACTATTCTATTACATAGAGAAAACACATTTTATTTATCCAACCACCAATTGATTAGATACTGGGTTATTTATGCTTTGGGGCTACCATAAAAAAATGCTGCTGTGAACATTTCGTGTAGAAGTTTCTACATAGACATCTGTTTTGATTTCTCATAGGTTTATACCTAGGAGTGGAATTGCTGGGTCATGTGGTAGCTCTATGTTTAATATTTTGAGGAACTGCCAAACTGTTTTTCAAAGCAGCTGCATCATTGTACATTCCCACAGATGATGTACAAGTGTTCCAGTTTCCCCACACCCTCACCAATACTTGTTATTATCTGTCTTTTTTATTATAGTCAGCCTAGTAGATGTGAAGTGATATCTCACTGTTTTCATTTGTAGTTCCCTAATGGCTAATGATATTGTGCATCTTTTCATGTGCTTATTGGCCACTTGCGTATCTTATTTGGAGAAGTGTCTCTTCAAATCTATTTGTCTATTCACCCATTTTAAAATTGTGTCATTTACATTTTTATTATGAGTAATGGGAGTTCTTTATATATTTTGGATACAAGTCTCTTATCAAATACAGGGTGGAGCAAAAATAGGTTTATAGCTGTTCACATGGAAGATAATATAAAATTAATAATGATACAAGAATAAACTGTGTTTTATTTGCTCTCACAACTGTAAACCTACTTTTGCCCCAGCCTATATTGATTTGCAAATATTTTCTCCCATTCTGTGTGTTATCTTTTCACTTTCTTGATGATGTTGATATTTAAATTTTGATACAATATATTTTTTCTCTTGTTGCTTCTGCTTTTGGAATCATACAAGGTCTACTTCTTAAATGTGCTCTGCCTTTTAAAACATATGTCTATTATTTAAATAAAACTTTGATGTTAAATATCAAGCACTAATTCCAAATCAGGCAAAAATAATGTATCATCACTACAACTTTAAATAAGTTACAATAACTGAATAAACCATTTGAAGCCTTCTTGCTATGAAAGAAATGGGGAAAGGAGGGAGTTTTCAAGCTGTCAGGATGGCAGTTGGGGTGAGCAGAAAGAGGTGTGGATGTTGGCTGGTGAAGAACTGGGGGCCTGGAACATTCCAGACAGAGGTGGCAGTATGTTCAAAGGTCCTGGGGTCCTGTCACACCTCTTAAAGAGCTCAGTCATCCCACAGGCCTTCTCAAGGGGAAAGTGGGAAGAGGAAGGTGAGAAAGGTAGTCTAGGAATCTAGTCCCAGCCTTGCTTGACCCTTAGATTTAGATGCAGGACACCTAACAGCCTTGCTTCATTTCTTAACATTTCAGTCCCAGGCCTTTTTCTCCCTTATAGTTGGTCCCCCTGCAAGTATTTTACATTGGGCTGACATAAAGTAGATGCTCAGTAAGTATTTGTGGAATGAATGAAGAATCACAGGAACTGGAAATCCCACTAGAATGACCCATTTTTTCAGAGGGGTTTGTTTTCAGGGTCCTCATGGAACCAGAATAATATAAAAAGGGCGCTTCTCTGTAGACAGAGGAGAAAATGAGCATCCTTTCTGTTTACGAGATGATTTCAGTATCTCAGGACCTGTTCTGCCATGTGAACTGACAGGAATGTCAGGACAGGCAGGGAGAATGTGGAGGCAGCATGAGGAGCGTGCTCAAGAGGTCAGCATTGCAGGGTGGCAGGCAGAAAGATTTATCACCAGGTATTGGCTCATGCGATTATGGAGGCTGAGAGGTCCCATGATGTCTGTCTGCAAGCTGGAGGTCCAGGAAATCAGGGGTGTTGTTTGAAGGCCTGAGCCAGAGAGCTGTGGTGTAGATTCCAACCTAAGTCTGAAGGCCTGAGAAGCAGAGCACTGCTAGCAGAAGATCTGTGTTTCAGCTCAGAGAGTGGGACAGAGAGTAAGGACAACTTTCCTCCACCTTTTGTTCCATTCAGACCTTCAGCAGTTGGAGGATACCCACTCACATTGGAGTAGGCAATCTGCTTTAGTCAGTCTACAGAGTCAAATGTGAGTCTCTTCCAGAAACACCCTCGCAGACACCCCCAGAAGCAATGTTGAACCAACTATCTGGACATCACATTGATCCAGTCAAGTTGACATGCAAAATTAACTATCACACAGGGGCATCTCACAGAGAACAAGGGTTACTGCAGGGCACTCTCTTGATTTTTGATGATGGCAACCCAACCGAGAGGCTAGGGGAGGGTATTCTTAGCTTGCAGAAGTCCGTGGTGAGAACTCAGGATGGGATCCAGGTGAGAACCCTACAGAGTCAGGAGGGTCAAGGCACTCAGGGAAACAGGCAGGGTTACTTCTCCAGCAGGGCATGGATGATGGGGGTGGGAGGGAGGGCAGGTGTCTTCTGCAGACAATAGGTGATGCACAGTTGCTCAATGTCATAGTCCAGGCTATTGTTTACCTATAGTATGAGTAGGTGGCATTGCTATGTCAGCTGTGCTGTGGCTCAAGAGGCATCCTGGACTCATATTCTGAATGAAGCCTCCTAATGTTTGGAATAATTGAAGAGCTATAAATACAGATTGGTGTATGTTGGTTTGGACTGATGACCTTTCCCCTCATTTTGGTCAGGTTTTCCTGCTTCTTTACATCCCTGAAAGCTTTTTTTATTGCATGCCAGATATTGTGAGTTTTATCATGTTGCGAGTAGGATGTTGTTATATTCCTATAAATATTCTTGAGCTTTGTTCTAAATTACAGTTAGTTTCTTGGAAACAGTTTGATCCTTCCAGGTCTTGCTTTTATGATTCATACGATGGGTTCAGAGCAATACTAGATATAATTATTCTCTACTACTGAGACAAGACCTTCTAGAGTGTTAAGCTCAATGACCCATGAATTATGCATATTTCCTCTGTGGCTGATGAGAACAGGCCTATTCCTGGCCCCAAGTGTGCACTGGGAACTTTAATATTTTTGAATGGTTCTTTCTCCAACTTTTGGTAGTTTTCTCACACATATGTGCTGATCATGTCCTGCTTACACTTGAGGAGGGCTCTCTGAAGATCTGAGGAATTTTCTCTCTATGCAGCTCTCCCCCCTGTGGTGCTTTGCCCTGTACTGCATATTCTAGCTGCCCTAGTCTCCTGGCTCTCTCACACCATCTCCTCAATCAGGAAGTGGGCTGGGCTTTGCCTGGATTCCCCCTCCCTGAGCAATGGCTGGGAAACTCTCTCAAGGCAGTAAGCTTGGGCAAGCAATGGGCCCACAATGTTTGTTTCTCATATCTCAGGGATTTCTGTATTTTATTGTCTGCTATCATTGTCTTCAAAACTTTTATTTTATATAGTTTGTCTTTTTATAGTTGTGCCTTTCGTTGTTATTGTTGCTGTTTCAGGGTATATCCAGTCCCTATTATTCCATCTTGGTAAAAAATGGGGTCTCTCTCCATTTTTTTCTCCCTTTCTCTACAATGAGATTTGTATAAGAAGGTTTTTTTTTTAAGAAGTTACCCATAAGCTGTCAAAATGATCATGTCATTCTCCATTGGCCCAGATCACCTTACTAATATGGCTGCATTTGATTACAAACAAACAAAACACCTCTTGATTCTTCTGGAAGCTGGAGGATTTTTTAAAAGGTACATGACACTTGGCCACTGACTTCCAGAAACTCACAATCTGATGAGGCTGTGGCTATACTAATACATAACTCCAGCAAGACTAATTACTCTGTCATCCTAACTGTTGACAAACTGATGTGGCACCTTTCCCTGTAGCCGGAGGACTGAGAGAAGGGTGGGTGGGGCTTGAAAGGGGCACACAACCCAGCGTATTCATCCCTAAATTGGAGATTTCAAAAGACTTACTGATAAACGGAGAGTCATAGATTTATATGTGATGTTTATCTTCAGAGATTTAGGGCAGCAGCTTGAAAGACGCTAATATAGATGCAATCTTAGTTTCAGTCCAAGGTGCAGCTGGGTTTGGTGCACCCGAGATTAAAGTTTTCCTGGGGCCCCTGAAAGTGCCATTAATGTTCTTGCCTGCAGGTCACCGCAGGCTGGTGGTTCAGAGGCTTCACTGAGCTGCAGGTGGCAACGTCACCATGTTAGGGCAGTAGGTTTTGGGGGAAGACAGCCTTGGGTGGAAATCCCAACATTGCTGTTTACTTTTTCTGTGAACTGGAGCCAATTAATTGTTCTTTCCGACTCAATTTCCCCAGGCTAGTTTTTCTATGGAAATCACCACATCTCATGTGATAAAGTAACATCAGTAATAACTCCCTTTTAAAAACCACATTCAAATCATCTACCTTCTGTTAACAGTCCTCCCAACACAATAGTATCTGTATTAATCTATACTAATAAAAGGGTAATATGCTAATTAGACGGGGAGACCTTCTGGAGGTCCTTCCGGACAAAGCCATGGTGGCGGGGCCAAGGGAGAGGCAGTTAGGGGTGATCAGGCTGGCAAGGGGGGTCAGCTGGGACCGAGCAGGCTGGCGGAGGGGGCAGTTGGGGGTGATCAGGCCGGCAAGGGGGGACAGTTGGGGGCAAGAAGGCTGGTGTGTGTGGGGGGGTAGTTGGGGGTGAGCAGGCTGGCAGGCAGAGTGGTTAGGGGCAATCAAGCAGGCAGGCAGGTAAGCGGTTAGGAGCCAGTGGTCCTGGATTGCGAGAGGGATGTCCAACAGGAGGTAACCTGTTTCCAAAGACTGACTGGACAGATTTTCATTACAGTGTTTATTACATTGCTTTGGGATTATTTGCTATTTTTCCTGGCTGCCTCACTAGAAGATAAAACCCTTAAAAGTTAGAACTAAGTATTATTCATCTTGGTATGAGCAACACCAGCTCTATTGAAGAAAACACAGTGGGTCCTTTTAGAAATAACAAATAAACAATGAATGGACATGATATCTGGAAAGGATACACCTAAAATGGATCAGAAGTTGGAAACCAGCAAGCTAAAACCCCTACTGGGAATAATTAAGTGAGGTTAGTCAGAGCCCAAAGAACATGCAGGACATCCTTTCTGGAAGGCAGCTCAGAGAAAAGCAGCATGGTAGAGAGGAAATAGCATAGACTCCACTATCAATGGACTTCAGCAGAAATCCTAGATGTTCAATGGTTAAAATGTGTGACCTCGGACAAGTTATCAAACCTGAGATTTAGTTTTACTTAAAAAGTAAAAAGGGATAAATATTAATACTAATAAAACAATACTGTGATCATCCTTAATGCTTGTCACTGAATATTTCTTGCTCTTCTTCAGATACTTGGTCAGACTGCATTTCCCTTCTCCCTTATTTCCAAGCATGGCCATGCAATTGAGTTTGGCCTTTAAAATATGGGAGCCTTTAAATTAGTGCAAGATTTGCCACTGTTCATTTCTCTTACCTAAAAGGTTGGGAATGTTCCAGAGGTGAAGTCTCCACCAGCTGGGTGTTCTGAGTAAGTGAGCATGAATTGCAACAGAGCCCTCACTCACCTAAAGAAATAACCCTTTTCATATCTCAGGGATTTCTATATTTTATTGTCTGCTATCATTGTCTTCAAAACTTTTATTTATATATTTTGTCTTTTTATAGTTGTGCCTTTGTTGTTGTTGTTGTTGTTTCAGGGTATATGCAGTCCCTATTATTCCATTTTGGTCCAAAGTGGGGTCTTTCCAACAAATGACCCTGTTGTTTTAGGCCAGTAAGATTTTTTTTTTGGGGGGGGGGAGGTTGTTTGTTACTACAGCATAACCAAGCTCATTCTTACTGATAGAAATATTGATAGGTTGTTGAAATTAAGTGAGATGCTTTTTAAATGTCTTGTCAATTTTTATGTCCTTGGGAGCTTGACATTTTTGGGTTGAAAAGTATTTAAAAAGTTATGTTATTTAGTTTGGCCATGGGAATCTTAAAGGTGAGACAATAACATTGTGAAGTCTACCAATATGAGAACTCTGAGCCTCAATAATTCTCCATTACTTGAGGTGCTTACAGCCTTGTTAGAAAAAAAATCACACACACACACACACACACACACACACACACACACACACACACCAAGTAATGATCAAGACAGTATATACTAGAATGGATACCTAGTTGTTGGCAATCAGTAGTCAGCAAGATCTAATAAAGTGTGAAATGTGTAGCAAAGGGAATTAGTGAATGGAGACCAGTTGTAACCAGAGGAAATGGAGAAGGGAGTTTGAGAGAAATCTGGAAGAAAGGCTGGGTATGAACAGATGGAGGATAGAGGAGACCATATATTTCAGGAAACTACAAATTACACCTAAAACATCTAAGTCTTGCTTTTCTTGTTGCAGTTCTTCAATAAGAAATTGTATCTGAATATGAAAAGCTGCGTTTTCACTTATCTTTCCAGGGAGTATAATATCATAATAACATGACCTAGCACAGTTCTTGGCACATAGTAGAGACTCAATAAATACTTATCGATTTAAGGTATGAATGGACAGGTGATTGGGCTTTACCGAAAGACAGACCTGGGTTCAAATCTCGGCTCCTCTCTCTTACTGTGTGACCTTGCAAAGGTTACTTATTCCTTGGTTTACTTGCTACATCTGAGCATAGTTTTGTGTTTAAATGTTTCACAGTACAGCACAACTCTGATCCACAACACTCCAGAGCTCCCCCGCAGTTCCTCTAAGCTCTGGTCAGGCTGACGCTCTATCTCAGTGTCTCCTCCTTGGGAACCCAACCTGCAACACCCCTCATTCCCTCTCTGCTCTTTCTGTACACGGCACTCATGGTGCTCTTTTTACAATGTAAATGAATAATGTCACCCTCCCAGTTAGATCTCCTCAATACTGCCCCGTTACTTTTAGGCTAAAGTCCAATACACAGATATCTGCCCCGTCCAACCATTCCCTTCTCATCTCACACTCCTTCCTCCCTCTCCACCTGACAACTCAGCCGCACTGGCTGTCTTAGTTTCCTGAGGGCTAACAAAGTTCCACAGACTGGGTGGCTTAAACAACAGGTTGATTCCCAGTGCATGTGAGATCTGAGGCTAGAAGTCCACAAATAAGGTGTTGGTAGGGCCATGCTTCCTCTGAGGACTGTAAGAAAATCCTTCCTTGCTTCTTCCTAGCTTCTGGTGGTGTGCTGGCAACCTTGGGCATTCCTCCGTTGTAGCTGCATCACTCCAATCCTCCATCATCACAGGGCACTCTTGTTGTGTCTGTCTTCACATGGCTTTCTTATAAGGACACCAGTCATTGGATTAGGGTCCCACTTCACTCCAGTGTGACCTCATCTTAACTAACTGCATCTCCCACAACCTATTTCTAAATAAGGTCATATTCTGAGGTATAGGGATTAGGAATTCAACACATCTTTTTTTCAACATACCTTTGTTTGAGGGACAAAATTCAACCCATAGCTCTGGCATTCATTCAGTCCCTGAAACAAGACACACTCGTCTTGCTTCAGGTCTTTTGTGTATCCTGTCCACAATTCCCCCGTTACCTATCAGTCCTTCATCATCTCAACCTCAGTTAAAAACTCATTCTCCTTGGGAAAATTTTTCTATCCCACACACCCTCAAATTCGGTCAGCATTTCCTACTCACAACACCATGCATTTTTCTTTCACAGCATTTATCACCACTTTTAATCATACATTTTTTGAGTACATCTTTTAAAAGTGGCTGTCTCCTCCATAAGCTCCATGAGAGCAAAAACTGTGTGTCTTGCATACTCTTGTATTTCCAATGCTGAGTATGGTCCCTAACACATAGTAGGTGCATAATAAATATGTATTAAAACAGTGATTTCAGAAATCTTTTATTAGACTATTAGATGTTCTTCCTTCTTATGGTTTTGAAGTTATAGGTGTCCCTGTTTCCAGGAGACATGATACAGATAACACAATGACTTGCTGAGGAAATGGGGAAGATAAAAGAGTAAGTCCCAGCGAATGGTGCTTAAAGTTCACACTCAAGATATTCCCTTAAGAGAGAGCATATCTCTAGCAGACAGTACTTTCTTCCAGGCTCCAGTTGCAAGTCTTTGCTACCAATATAGAAAGCGGGCAAGGACTATATGACTCTCTTGAATTGTGAACTTAACTGCAATCAGGACTCTACGAAATCTCAGGCTTCTCCCTGGGACCATACCAGAAAGTTTAATAAATAACAAGTAGTATGCAATTCCTTAAAAATTCCTCCTAGAGAAGAGAGGGTATCTCATTCATCCAGGTGATACTGTGGAAGGCAGGGAAACCATCCAAATATAGGAAACTAACTATTTAGAGAAGGCTGAGGTTGGGAGAGGTGGAGAAGGAAGTTCTAAGATGTCATTGAACTATACCTATTAGATAAAGGGTGACTGCTGGTCAGCTGGCTATTTCTTGAGTAGAGAGGAGTGAGTAGCTCTTATCTGATGAGGCTCCATTTCAGCTATTTGTGTGCTATGCTTCCTGAAGCTTCCTCTTCCCCCTTCCTTTGGGTGCTGTACTTTTCCCTCTTGTATTTCCACTCAGGGAATCTATCTCCTTCTATCATGAGCCACAGCCATTGTCATCCATCCTTGAGGGACCAAGATTTATCAGGCTGATGGGGGCAATGATGCTTCCCAGCTGGAGGTTCCCTCATAGTACAGTATTGCAGTGTGCCAGATAGAAGGGGGTCTTTCCAAAGAAGAGGGTCTGACAGGAATAATTAATATTTTGAATTCTTTAAAATTGTTTTCTTTCATACCTTCCCAAGTATGTGGCCTTTATCATAGAATGCCTCGGGAAGATTAGATTTTATGGCAGAAAGAATGTAAAAAGAATTACCAAGGTAGTAATTAGCTCTGGCAATCACAATTTAGGCAGCAGGATAATAGCTTTGCACCCAAGGCTACTGTTTTGAGAGATGGTTTTCCAAATTCTTTGGTCTCCCTCTTTGGGGGTCAGCCTGGAAGACGTGGTTCCAAGAGTGCTTCCATGGGGTGGAGAAGGTACCCTTGCCTATGGGAGCCATTGCACTCTCTGTGAGAAGAAATAGAGCAGAAGTAAAAGACGAGCCCTCCTCTTTCTAGTGCAGGAAATTGTGGGAGGCAGAAGGAGCGGCGGAGGCAGGAGAACAAAGCTGTTGGTTGTGTTGGCTCCTCCTTGGCAGGCCAAGGAGAAAGATGTGTTGGCTAAGTCCAGGTTAGCCAAGAAGACTGACCACTCTGTTCTGCAACCCATGGAAGATAGGGAGGAGAAAGCTAATTCCCAAGCTGTTTACACTGAGCTGGGGGATCACTCCTCAACACAGCAGCTCAGTAGTGAGGCAGAGGCAGGCCCTGTGGTTCAACTTTCCTAAGTCATCTTTGCTTCCAGGGTTATAGAGACATACCTGAGAGTCCAGTGAAGGAATTTGCCAGAAGGATCACCATGCCAAGGGTGAGGGATCTCAGTGCCCAAGGCTATTGAGTGAAACACTCACTCAGGCCAAACGGGAGTCTCATCAGAGAGTTTCTGAGCCCGAGAAAGCTCAGGTCAGGATGAGCCCACAGAGATGCTAGGAATTGGGGGTGGGCACAGAGACTCAATCTTCCCCATGATCACAAGGTTGCATAAACCAAGCCTCAAACACATGTCTGGACACATCTTTGGGAACAAAAGAGATGAAGGGAAAAAAATTTTTTGAGAGACTGAGCAATTTTATCCAAGAAAGGTTAATCTAAATAAATGTTAATCTTGGGTTTCATTGAATTAAGCTTGAAAGGGAGCACTTACATTTTCTTTTTGCTAACCAGCTGGGTGTGGGCTTGGGAAGAAAGCTATATGACATATGGAAAACAATAACGTATGATTTCTCAGCGCATCCAAGTTATAGTGTGAAGTTAATATTCTGCCTCCGACACAGAGAAATAAAGGAACCGTGAAATCACATGTCAAAAATCTCAGCAATGTTTTAAAACTCCAAGCAGTCCGTTGTTGTGGAGTCAGATGGCCACATTCCAAAGGCCTCCCCAAACAGGGCTGACTGCAGCTTCCACAGCTGCATGAAAACATAGGAAGAAATTCAAGGAGTTACTAGGATGGTGGGTTCCTCCCCCAGTTATTCTGTCCTCCACTTGAGGGAGAGGTGTCCACTCTCCACCTTCAGTCAGCCCCACCCTCTAAAGGTCAGATAACCTGCTCCCGGGGGACACCAGGTGATGTCCATGGAGGCGGGACCTGTCCATTCACTTCCCCTCTTTGGCAATACCTGTGGGGGCTATGTCATCAAAAAATACATTTTAAATGACCAAACAATATATGACAAACCATGCTACAAAAATGTTTACTTAAGCATAAATATTGTTATAGTGGGAAAAAACTAGTATCTGATTAAAAGAGCCTCAGGGGTCTGATGACTACTACCTGTCCCTCCCGACTAGGACAAGCCATAGTGACCTGAGCAGTTTCTTCCCTGCTTCTGTTCTAGAGTCCCTTCTTTCATCATCCATGTGATTCTCCATGGATCTCCTCCTGCATGCCATGCTGGGCCACATTTCATCGTGACCCTGGCTGGTCACAAGGACCCGAGGTTCACTGCATCTGGGCTGAAGCAATAATACTCAGCAAGCTCTTTGTCCTTCTACCTGCAAAGTTTCATCTTCCACAAATCTGTCCATCCCTTTTAGTCTCTATTAGTACAACAACTTCTTCAATGAAAACCCACTTGGTCAAGTGCCTATTGCCGAAGATCAGTGAACATCTGTTTTCCATCAGTGCTGAGCACAGCCCTCTTCAATGCTGTTGGGAGAGGACAACTCCCAGGCCAGGAGCCTCCGCTCCCCCCACCCTTACATTATTCACGTGTTTTTACTCTGAATCCTGCCTGTGCCACACTAGTAGTCTGACCACACTTGCTCCCTCAATAGATTTTTTTTTTTTTCTGCTTAGTTCTGTAATTCTCTCTACACATGCACACTTACTCAGGTTCCTATTAGCAATTCAGAGCATTCAACATCACCAGAGAAGTCTACAAAAGTACAACCCAACTCTATGGAAAATTCCTTGAGGGCAGAGATGTTGCTTTATACTTCTTTTATTTTTTTTAAATAAATCTTTATTGTTAAGATTATTACAGTTGTTCCTCTTTTTTCCCCCATAGCTCCCCTCCACCCGGTTCCCACCCCACCCTCTGCCCTTAACCCCCCCACTGTCCTCATCCATAGGTGTACGATTTTTGTCCAGTCTCTTCCCACACCCCTCACACCCCTTTCCCCCCAAGAATTGTCAGTCCACTCCCTTTCTATGCCCCTGATTCTATTATATTCACCAGTTTATTCTGTTCATCCGATTTTTTATTCACTTGATTTTTAGATTCACTTGTTGATAGATATGTGTTTGTTGTTCATAATTTTTATCTTTACCTTTTTCTTCTTCTTCCTCTTCTTACAGAATACCCTTCAGCATTTCATATAATACTGATTTGGCGGTGGTGAACTCCTTTAGCTTTTTCTTATCTGTGAAGCTCTATCTGACCTTCAATTCTGAATGATAGCTTTGCTGGGTAGAGTAATCTTGGTTGTAGGTTCTTGCTATTCATCACTTTGAATATTTCTTGCCACTCCCTTCTGGCCTGCATAGTTTCTGTTGAGAAATCAGCTGACAGTCATATGGATGCTCCCTTGTGGGTAACTAACTGTTTTTCTCTTGCTGCTTTTAATATTCTCTCTTTGTCTTTTGCTCTTGGCATTTTAATTATGATGTGTCTTGATGTGGTCCTCTTTGGATTCCTTTTGTTTGGGGTTCTGTGCACTTCCTGGACTTGTAAGTCTATTTCTTTGACCAGGTAGGGGAAGTTTTCTGTCATTATTTCTTCAAATAGATTTTCAATATCTTGCTCTCTCTCTTCTTCTGGCACCCCCATAATTCTGATGTTGGTACGCTTGAAGTTGTCCCAGAGGCTTCTTACACTATCTTCATATTTTTGGATTCTTTTTTCTTTTATTTTCCGGTTGGGTGTTTTTTGCTTCTTTGTATTTCAAATCTTTGAGTTGATTCTTGCGATCCTCTAGTCTGCTGTTGGATTTCTGTATATTATTCTTTATTTCAGTCAGTGTATGCTTAATTTCTAGTTGGTCCTTTTTCATATCCTTGAGGGACTCACTAAATTTATCAGCGGTTTCTAGAAAATTCTTGAAAAACCTTATAACCATGGTTTTGAACTTTATATCCAGTAGTTTGCTATCCTCCATTTCTTTCATCTGTGACCTGTTTCTTTGTCTCCACATTTTGGCTTCTTCCCTGTGTTGATAGAGTGGCTTTGTGTGCTAGGTATCCTATAGGGCCCAGTGGCTCCCCAATTACCTGAGGTGGACACTCTTGGTACACCCCTTGGTGGGCTGTGTGCACAGTCTTGTTGTAGTTAAGCCTTGATTGTTGTTGGTATCACTGGGAGGAATTGACCTCCAGGCCAATTGGCTGTGAGGATCAGTTGTGTCTACAATGGGAGAACTTCTGTGCTGGAGACTCCCTTATAGGGCAAGACTTGCTTCAATGGGGCTTTGGTGCTCACTGTGTCTGATCCTGAGTGTGTCCATTATGGATCTGAGGAGTTGTAATCTGGATGGTCCCACTCTGACCACTGGGTACACAGGCTCTTGGATCTCCAAGGAGGTGCAAATTTAGCTCTGCCTGAGGCCACCCAGCAGGAGCTACGGAGAGATCTGCAGATTCCTCTTCTTTGTTTGGGTTTTGGAGGTGCCCAGATGAGGCCCAGCTGTGAAGCAATGCAAGCTGCTGTGGGGTCTTGGGCCTTCTTTTGGAAGTTCTGGGGCTCTCTGACCCAGCTGCAGTTTGTTAGATATTTTTAGATTGCAAAGGGCCAGGCCATTCATATGCAAATGCCTCTTTGCACAGCTGGGATGGGTTTGTAAATTGGGTGGGGTGGGGTCTCAGGGAATCAACAGAGCAGAGCAAACAGCAATGGCTGACCTTCAGCCCTTCCCTAAGAGGCTCCTGGGTCTCAGTGTCTTGCGGTAATCGCTGTAAGCACCTCTGAGAAAAAGCTGCCCTCGTGTTCTAGCCTGATGCCAGGCAGTCCAGTTTCCCCCCTATGAGTCTGGGTCCCCAGAATCTCTCCTGGAACTGGAGTTCAGAGCAGTCGGGAGCTTATGTCTCCCTCCAGATTGAAAAAGACAGCTGTGTCCTCAGTTGCCAGCCCTTTCTGTGCATGCCTCTGTACCTCTGTACGTTACTTCCCCACCTCCTCTGAGTCTCAGTGTGCTTTTCTCTTCCCTTCTAGTTGTAGAATTTCCACTCAGCCAGCCTTCCTGTGGTTCTGGATGATGTCCGTTTTGTCTTTTAGTTGTAGTTTTGAAGTGGTTGTGCCAGGCAGCAAGTTCAGGTGTTTACCTATGCTGCCATCTTGGTTTCTGCTTTATACTTTTTTTAATTCCCTCAGGGCCAAGCAAAAAAGTTACTCCTTTGATTTGAGATGACTTCCTATCCAATTAATATTTGAAATCTAACTAGTGTTTAGTAAATGTTTGTAATAAGCCTGAGCCTTTCTTGTACATTCTCTGATTTAGTCTTCACAACAACTTTAGGGATATTCTCAGACTTACAGAAAAAAAGGACTCATGGCAGTCAAGTGACTTGCTAGAAGGTGGCAATCCTAAAATCAGAATATGCTTTCCTCCTGCTTTGGAGTACAGGGCTACTTCTAAATCATAGCTGCTTCTCCAGAGGGGCTTGAGCTTAGCAGACTTCCCAATTAAGAGGAAGTCCTTGATGTGGAAAAAGAAGAACCTGCTACATGGAGCAGGGCCTGAAGGACTGAGCACAGACAGGCACCAGCCCAGCAGGTTCCCAGGTCTCTGACTGTGTTAGAGAACTGGCCACCAAGTAGTCTTGGATGCATGTGGAAGGCAATCGGGGCCCATCTCACTACTCCTGCTAAGGGTGGGACAAAGGAGGATAAAGGCTAGCGTGGCAGAGTCTTCTCACCCATGAGGCTCAGGCTAATAGCTTCAGCATTAGTCCTTTTCATTAGGAGGGTAATACAGAATCCAGTCTTCCCAACACAAGGAGGATGTGGTGGGAGTGACAAGTGAGACACCCTGCCTGTTTTTGACCATGATCATGTAGAGCCCCAGGTACCATTCCTTGAGCAAGCAATGGAGTCAGCCACGTTATCCAACCAGGAGTCGACGGGCCAGAGACAGCGGGACCGAGGTAGGTCTATCCTGTCCCCTGAGTTCCATGAGAGCTGGGACCTTGAATATCTTATTCACTGCTGTGGCCCAATATCTGACTGTGCCTGCCATATAGTAGGCACCAACAGATATTATTGAATGGATGATCAGACAGATGAGCAAAAGAACCAAGAAACATGGTGCACCTTTAAAATTTTTTTTTCATTTACACTTTACGTTCAATATTATTTTGTATTAGTTTCGGGTGTACGGCATAGTGTTTAGACAATCATCTACTTTGCAAAGGGCTCCCCTGATATTTCCAGTACCCAACTGGCACCATACATGGGTTATCACAATATTATTGACTATATTTCCTATACTGTACTTTACATCCCCATGACTGTTTTCTAATTACACCAATCTGTACTTCTCAATCCCTTCGTTCTTTTTACCCAATCCCCCAACACTCCTCTCCTCTGGCAACCATCAGTCTGTTTTCTGTATCTATGAGTTTGTTTCTGTTTTGTTTGCTTATTTATATTGTTTGCACAAAATCCCATCTGCAAGGATGACCTACACACAGGCCTTCTATTTTTTTAAATATATTTTATTGATTTTTTACAGAGAGGAAGGGAGGGGGATAGAGAGTTAGAAACATCGATGAGAGAGAAACATCAAACAGCTGCCTCCTGCACACCCCAACCGGGGATGTGCCCACAACCAAGGTACATGCCCTTGACCAGAATCGAACCTGGGACCCTTCAGTCCGCAGGCCGACGCTCTATCCACTGAGCAACACCGGCTAGGGCAGGCCTTCTATTTTTAAAGGCCTCACCTTACACCTTGCCAGCTCCAATCCCTTCTTCAACACATACTGTTTCCTGAAAAAACATCTCTGAAGGATCTCTAAGCATTGCCCTTATGCTGGCACCTTCTTTACCAAAGGCAAGAAAAACTCGTCCATCAAGTTTCTCTTAGTTTGAGCAGAGGCAACCAGCTATAGCTTCAGAACCATGGCTCTCTCACCAGCAGTGGAGCCCTTTCTGCTTGGTTCTACTCTCCAAAGTTGGAGAGGCAGAAGCCATGCTAGGATCTAGGCTGAGTCTCCCAGCCTCAAGTTGCTGAGGCAAGCCCTGCTCTGAGGCCCTGGTGGTCACCTAAGAGAGGCCATCACTCCCTCTGGACTCTGGCAACTCTCTTCTACACTCCCATGGGGTTCTTCGTCCGAGGGAATCTGTAGTATGTGTGGCCAAGAGTCTCACTGGACATTTGACCCCAGGAAAATCTCTTCACTTGGCTAAGCCTCAGTTTTCTTTATCTATAAAATTGGAGTAACACTAGTATGAACCTCAAAGGATCATTATGAGGACTACATAAGAGAATATATATACAAAGTGTTTAGCATAGTGCTTGGCATTGTTATTCCTGTTTGGTATGAATGATTTATTCCTGTACTTTTGTTGTAAAAAAACAAACACAACCCACAATCTGAAATAAATGGAAAAAGCTCACTCGTCACTATTAGTAATTCATTCATCAAAGATTGCCTCAGGTACTATGTTAGTCCTGGACAGGACAGGGAAGGGCTGCAGAACGTCTGAGTTGAGTCTTTAGTTTCTCTGGGCCTTCACTTATGTTGAACCCTGGAGTGAATCACATATTCTGTTTGCCTGTCTCATGTTTGGTTCCAAAACTCAGTCAAATGGAACCTCCTCCAGGATGCTTTCCCTGACTGGACACATTCCAGGCTGGATTGTTTGGAAGACTAGTTCCGAGATTACACGCAGGACATATATAAGGGAGTGCTCTTGGGATTGCTGCCTGTAAAAGGGAGCAGAAGAAAGCAGATTGGGTAGAGGGAGAGGTTGAGCAGCAATGCAGACCCAACAAATGCCTCAGCAACCCCACAGACCTGTCCCAAATTGCAAAGAGCGGGCCAGGTCTTTGTACTCCCAAGTTGAATCAGTCACTGGATGCAGGCTGCCTCTGGAAGGTGTGACCTTGGGTGAGACTGTTACCTTCAGCCAAGACAATCCCCAGTGAGGGCTGGCGGCTGGCAGCTGGCAGCTGGAGCACTCCTTGCATCTGGCGAATGAGTCCTTCCTGCCCGAAAGGGAGTTTGGGCAGTACAATATAGCATCCACTGCATACTGCAGCCTAGATTTATGATAAAGAGATGCTGAGTTCCATCGGCTTGACTCCTCTCTCTCAACTGGTATATTACATGGTGAGAAAAGAGGAAAAGACTTTATTGGGCCCCTGAACTCTCAACCCCATTAAAATCGGTTTTATCTGGATTGGGAGGTTGTCCTCTAGTCCACAGCTCTGAGTCTTTTCTTCATTGCTAAGTATCCTTGCTGTCAAGGCTAGAAGTCAACAAATATAGGGGGATTGATGGTAAATTTAATGAGTAAAAAAAAAGTAAAACTAATAATCATGGAACAATAGCCAAGGAGTCGGAGACAGGACAGCAACTGAGCTTACCTCCAGATTGGCCCGGGACTGGTTTGAGACAATTTTGATGCTTCTCCTGCTTTTTTTGAAGAGAAAAGAGGGCAGGCAGATTTCAGCCTCACCTGCAAGAGCAGGGAGTTGTTCCCTTGGGCTGTCAGGTAGATCTGCTGCCATTATCAGTTTGGCACAATCTATCTTAACAAAATGTAGCTAATGGTTCTGCTGTCTGTTGGCATGCTCCAACAAAGCCAAATTCGAGACATATTGAGCATAAATGCCTACTTGAATGAATTCTGGGACCACACAGTGGATTTGCAAACATGTTCTCAATTAAAGGCTGCTCTCAGGAAACTGCAGCTGCCTTCCCACCCTGGAAAGAAAATACCCAAAAGGCCAACTCCAAACTGAGAACTGAACTTGTATTTCAGGCTCTTAACAGATTTTTATCAAGAGTTTATAAGTCCCCAGGATATTTTCAGATTCCTCATTAATAACTCATGAAAACTTTTATGAATTTTAAGAACTATAAACAAGTCCTAAACTCACTTTAAGAGTTTTATTGTAATGGCACAGGTGGAGCAATTCTGAAGCTATTGTGTATGTATTACAGGGTTGAGAAGTGAGTGAATATATTCATTGAGGTTTTCACTATGGAAGAATATGGATTGATAAACATATAAGGTGATGGATCTGTTAATTAACCAGATGGTGGGAATCCTTTCATAATGCATATTTATGTCAAGTCACCATAATGTATACTTTAAATATCTTGCGGTTTTGTTTGTTGACTATACCTCAATAAAACTGATAAGAAAAAATAAAAAATATGGATTGGGGAAGGCAAGAAAGAATCCCATGGAATGAAAATGGAGATACCAGTGTAAACTCATGATTTCTAAAACATCTATGTGTGTGTGCATATGCATGTTTTATGTGCACATATGTATGCATAGTGTGTATATTCCCTAAGTCTCTCTACAAAAAGGGCCAAGAAGCACACAGATACACCCCTAGTGAGCACACCTATGGCTAAGAACATTCCCCACTAAGAGGAAACAGGCTTGTCAGAGAAATGGCTAATTCTAGGTTGAGGTCAGGTAAGGACAAAATGAGCCTAGAACATCTTATTATGCCAGAAATGGGAAGGAGGGAGGGAGGGAGGGAGGGAGGGAGGGAGGGAGGGAACCACTGGGGCATGCCACAAGGACACAAGAGCCAGAATAGAGAGACTCCCACTGGCCAAAACAATTAAGTATACTAATGAATTATAAAGCATTAAAAAAACACAATAATTTGTACTTCCTTACCAATAAAGAATAGATAGATAGATAGATAGATAGATAGATAGATAGATAGATAGATAGATAAATGGAGAAGGGAGGGCTCTAGTTTACAGTAAAATGCCAAGGACCAGCTGGTAAATGTGGAGGGAGGGCTATAGTTGAAAAATACTCATTTTGCAACCATCGTGATGAAGGTAAGAGTTAGGTAAGAACCATGGATGGAAGCTAAATCCAGGAGGAAATTCTGACTAAGAGCAGAATATTTGAACCATCTTAAAATGTCTCCCCCACAAATTGCTTATTAGTTAAAGGAATAAAAGATAATAATTATAGAGTGGAGAAATCAAACAACACCTTGACTGAGCGATCAAAATTAACATCACCAAGAGGGACAGATGGGCATCATGAGTTTCAGATGTGACACCCTGAGGAGGACACAATGTCACATATGTAATGTTCTGGCCAAGAATGGATAACTTGATTCTAATTATGAGGAAACATCAGATAAACCTAAATGAAGACCATTCAAAGGGGGAAGGGACTGAATTCTCCCAAAACTTCAATATCATAAAAGGCAAAGAATAGACAAGGAAACATGGATAAGGAAGACCAGAGACCAAAGAAAGACAATACTAAGTGTCAGGGAAGAGGTACAGAAACCGGGACCCTCATACATGGTTGAGAGAATGTGAAATGGTACAGCTTCTTTGAAAAACATGTAACTCAGCAATTCCATTACTACATATATACTCAAGAGAAATGTGAATATCTGTCCATATAAAAGCTTGTACATGAATATCCATAGCAGCACTATTCATAATGGCCAAAAAGTGTATAATAGGCAAATGCCTATGAATTGATAAATAGACAAATATAATGTGGTACATACAATGGGTTATTACTTGGCAGTAGAAATGAATGAAGTATTGATACATGCAACATGGATGACCCTTGAAAACATTTCTCTAAGTGGAAAAAGCTAGTCACAAAAGACCACATACTATATGATTCCATTATATGAAATGTCCAGAACAGGTAAATCTATAAGGACAAGAAGCAGATTAGGGATTGCCTAGGACTAGGGGGCGGGGGGGGGGGGGGGGCGGTGTTTGAATGGATGAAGGGTTTATTTGGGGCAATAACAATGTCAAAACTTTAGTTGTGGTGATGGTTCCATGATTCTGTGACTATACTAAAAACCATTAAACTGTATGCTTTAAATGGATGAATTTTATGGTATGTGAATTATCCTATCTAATAAAAGAGTAATATGCAAATTGACCATCACTCCAACACACAAGATGGCCGCCCCCATGTGGTCAAAGATGGCTGCCCCCATGTGGACACAAGATGGCCGCCACAAGATGGCTGGCAGAAGAGGGCAGTTGGGAGGGAACAGGCCTGCAAGGGAGGGCAGTTGTGGGCGATCAGGCCAGCAGGGGAGGGCAGTTAGGGGTGATGGGGCTGGTAGAGGAGGGCAGTTGGGAGTGACCAGGCTTGCAGGGGAGGACAGTTGGGGGGAACCAGGCCTGCATGGGAGGGCAGTTGGGAGGAGGGACCAGGCCTGCAGGGGAGGGCAGTTAGGGGCAACCAGGCTGGCAAGGGAGGGCAATTAGGGGTTACCAGGCCAACAGGGGAGGGCAGTTGGGGGCGACCAGGCTGGCAAAAGAGGGCAGTTAGGGGCAATCGGGCCAGCTGGGGAGCAATTAGGCGTCAATCTGGTGGGCAGGGGAGTTGGTAGGGGGTGATCAGGCTGGCAGGCAAAAGTGGTTAGGGGCAATCAGGCAGGCAGGCAGGCAGGCAGGCGAGCAGTTGGGAGCCAGCAGTCCTGGATTGTGAGAGGGATGTCCGACTGCCTGTTTAGGTCCTATCCTACCAGACATCCCTCAAGGGGTCCCAGATTGGAGAGGGTGCAGGCTGGACTGAGGGACACACCCTCTCCCCCCCCCCACCCATACACAAATTTCGTGCACTGGGCCTCTAGTTTCTCAATAAAGATGGTTTTAAAAGTCTAATGTTTATTCAATACCTGGGTAGCAACAATATTTAGTAGTATGATTTATCTTTATAAAGAGCAATTTTTTAAAATGAAGAAATAAAAGACACTTATGTACACACACACACAGACACACACACACACACACACGGATGGATTGAAAAGCATGGAGGCCATTTGTGAGCTTGGAAGGATAAGCTTTCCTGGAGAAAGAAAGGCAGAGAGCAGACTGTACTGGATCAGAGGAATGGAAAGTGAGGAAGTAGAGAGCATCTGTAGTGTGGACAGCTCTCAAGGAGTTCCCATGAAGGAAAGCAGAGAGGTAGAATGAGAGCTAGTGGCATGTGGGGGCTGGAGAAGATTATTTTTAAAACAACGGATATATTTGAGTCAGAAGTCCAGACCCACCCACTGCATTTTGTTATGTCTCTTAAAACTTTTCAGACTAGAGTTTCTCTTTCCCAAGCCCCTACCTTAATTTTTCATGCCAATGCTTTGGGGGAACCAGGCCCATTGTCCTGTAAATAGTCCTGCATTCTAGATTAGTCTTTTTATTTCCTAGTGATGAAATTTAACTTGCTCCCTCTCCCCCATGATTCCTATAAACGGGAAGTTGGCCTTAAACATTTAATCCGCTTCAGGACTTTCGGCAGAGATTCTTTGAGGTGGTGCTGTGTGCGCCACTGGGGACCACATAGGGGAGGCGACTGCTGCCTGTCCTACTCTTGGTGATGCTGAGGTTGATCGGTGGGTTCATGTGGCTGTCCTGTCCTTCTCAGGGCTGTAGCAACCAAAGCCAGTTACCAAAAGCCAAATTAAGAGTGTTCTTTAATTCACTTAGGAACCATTACCTGATTCCCAACCATCTGCCAGCCACCCCACTGAGGAGATACAGAAATAAGTAAAAAATACTCTCCCTGCCTTTCAGAGAACTCAGTGGGGTGATGGGGAAAAAAACTGAACTGCCTTGGTCTGACCCTGTAAGTGCCTTCTACTTGTGTAGGTTCACAGTCCTACAAACACTTATAATACACAGCCTGGGGCCCAGGAAGGGCCAACATTGTCTCCTGAGACTTCATCTTGCTGGGAGCCTGCAGCCTTCTGGAACTCCTGCTCAGCGTGAGCTCTCCTGTTCTCTCTAGCAAGCAAGTCAAACTCTTGACATGCTTGCAAGGAATGAGACGTTTTCTCTACTAACCATAAGGCACCCAGGTCGAGTCCTCTTTGAGTCCTGAAAAGTTTGACTTCATAACTCAATGGGCAGTTGTTTTTCTTGTTTTGTATGTCAGATTTTAAAAAGGAAAAAATTCTCACCTTCCATGGAGTGAAAGGGTCCTAAATGCAGTTGTTTTAAAACATCTTTGTCTTAAGTACCATGCGGCTACATGTGAATGGAAGACAAGTCAGTACTTGACAAAATTAGAATTTTAGAATTGGGTCAACTCAGCTTTTATGTGCTGTTCAAAAGCCTCACCCTTCCATGGCGCTCACTCTGCTCTGAGCCCTCAACAAGGCTTCTCTCTGCTGGAATTCGAGAGCATCTTGTAATCAACTGTTGTATGTGGGATAAATGAAAACGGGGAGTGGAACTCACCACTAGTGCTGGCACCTCAGAGAAAGGATGTCAGTGTATTCTGAGGTTCTGTGTCCTTTCAAAGAGGCTCTGCGGAGTCACCTGGTGCCAGGTATCCTTGGAAGTGAATGGAGTGGGAGCCGCTGAGGGCCTTGTTTCCACAGCAGGGTGGACACTCCACGTGGGGCCACTTATGTCTCAGAGTATTTTTATTATGCATATATGCACCTTTAAAAAGTGATGAAAGCCCTCTTTATTGCAAAAACTTCCTCTGTTTGAATTTCTAGCAACATTTCCTAGCCAGCTCTGGAGCTGGAACAAATTCTTTCCTCCACCTGCCCCTCCTTCCCCATTTCTCCTGAAGGCCATGCCAGCCCTGGAGACTGAAACAACAAATGACACATCCGCCCTGTGTGTTGACAGAAGAGGCTGCGGTCTCCTCGGTGCCACACCCACCGCCTCGGGAACCTCCTCAGTGGAGAGTCACCCTGGTCCTCACCAGGGGTCAGGGCTTTCCCCACAGGTTGGGTTGATTAGGGTTCTCTTGACCGAGTTCCCTTGGCAACTGCCCTGGAGCCTAAGAGAACCAAGGTGAGGGTTTGTCTCTCTCTTCACCTGCACTGGAGCCCAACCAGCCACCAAAGGCCATGGCTGCCACACCAGTTGCATCATCCCCAGTCACCTGGTTTGACACTGTCTTTCTTCTGTTTTGCTGTTAACATTATGTAACTTTGGCTCATGCTCCACATAACTCATTGGGAGGCCTCCAGACTTGTCTGTTTGGGGATTTATGAGAAAATTCTGAAGAACATCCAAATTAAGGAAATTGAAAATCCCAATTGCTAGGGTGGTAGGGTTCAGGTGAGAGCAGGATGGTTTTGCATATGCTTGTCTATCTGACATCCATCACACAGCCACATGCCATGTGTCTGCAATGAACCTGAAGTAAGAGTTGCATTGGGGAAATCACCAATCACAGCAGATCTTTTCTACCAGCTCGGTGTTTTTTAACCATTTAAAACAAGACATTTTGACATATTTGCAGGTTCTTACATCTGGGTCATAAATTAATACTTTATTTAAACAAATTTACAAATTCTAAGAGTCAGGCACTGTCCCACTGAATCATATGTGTAGCATTTGCATTAGAAAGAGGAAGCAAAAGAGACCTTTATTGAGAACCTTCAATGCTCTCAGTCCTTTTCTAGGGAGCAGGAGAGTCTAGCTTTTTCTCCTGTACCTGAGTTCAGATTCTAAGCCAACCACTTGTCTTCCCTGTGCAGGTGAGACTCGACCTCCTCATACATAATTAAGGAATATAATACCTAGCACTCAACAAAAGGTGTTGAGAGACTTTAAAAAGAGCATGTGTGCAATATTGGCCCCTGGTGGGTGCTTATTACCAATTAGTCCTCTTTCCTGTCATATTCAAAATGTGGAAGATTTTCAAGAATTCAGTAGAGTAACAGGAGTTTGAAGCCCAACCTGAGCTTAAATCCTGTTTCTGTCTCTTATAGGCCCTATGACCTTGAACATGTTCACTAAGTTTGCTATGCCCCAGTTTTCTGATCTGGAAGGTAGTGGTAATACCTATCTCATTGGGTTGCTATAGGGCTTAATTGAGATAACGTCCCTGGCATGTAATGAGTGCTCAATAAATATAGCTACTATATTTCAGAAGCTGAGAAGTATGAGAGTTGGAACAAAATTGTACTTTCCACTTGACTCTGTCATTATGAAAACTTTCTGAACTGCAAAGAAAAATGCTGTCACTTTTCCCTGAGGAGCAAAACTTGCCCATTAGGGAGCTACTCGAAATGTGCTATCAGGAAGCCTTACTTTCGATGGACTGTGCAAAGTTCTGCACGGCACACAACCTGTGAAATGAAATAGGCTACATTTTTGTAAACTCTTCCCACTCTGGGGTTAGTGCCACTCAGGGTTCTCCAGGGACAATGCATGCTTTTGTCGGGGACTGACATTTAAAAGTGTTTGATTGTTCAGTACATGTTGTTTGAAGAGTTGCTTTACTACAATTTAATGGCAAATTCCACCCTGGATTTCCTGCCAACAAATCTATAAAGCTTTGTTTGAGACTGAAAGCATTCATAAGTTTTGTTTTTTTTAAGTGGGAGGTGCTGGGTGTACATTAAAAAGAAAAAGAAAAAGAGGAGGAGGAGGAGAAATCCTGTGGGTGTAGGATGAGTGTTTGATGTAAGAACTGGCTGGTCGGCTCCAGAGGTAAGCAATTAAAAAAGCTTTAAAAGAGCCAAGATGAAGAGTGGGGCAAGGCGAGCAAGCAGCTTCAACACCCAACCCAGAGGACACAGCCTGGTCTCCCGCCTCTCATTCAACAGCTTTGTTCCTGTTCTGAGTGATGTGATGACAAAGCAGCTTCGAGGTCATTCTCACCAGAACGTAACGTTACGTAACACCTGCTCTGCATGGCCCGATGGGGTGCTGCAAGTTACTATCCAAGACTGACATTCCAGAATTAGGCTCAGGATGTAAACATGTGATAGTTTTCATACCGGTGTTCATGATGGCACCTGGATAAAGAGCATTTCAGGCTTCTGTCCCCAGCGTTGTATTTGTGTAAACTGCCCTATGTTCATGTTGGAATAATATAGATTAGAAATAAAACTGTCCATTAATAGAAGACTTGTTTAAGATGGATAAATACCATACACACACACACACACACACACGTAAAATGTTAAATGCAAAGAGTGGTTGCAAAAGGGTATGCAACTATATGAAGCAATTTATGTGAACTTTAAAATAAAACTATATTACATATTATTTACAGAAACAAAAATGTGTCTAGAAGTAGAAAAACATGCCCAGAAATCCCACACATCAACTCCAGGATAATTAGTGCTGGAGGAGAATGAAAAGTGAAGAGAAGGAGAGGGATGGGAACAGGGCCTTAATTATATTTGAAATATTTTTTCTTTAAATCCAGAATAAAGAGATCTGAAACTAGTATGTCAAAATGATAACATCTATTAAACTTGGGTGATGGGTACGCAGATATCTGTTACCTGTTCTGTAATTTTCTGTTTTGCAAATATTTTAGAATTAAAAAATTTTAATTAAAAATAATGGCATATTTATATGATATCATGCAACCATTAAAAAGAATAAAGGAATTGTATAGATTATTAAAGAAATATTTAGAATAAATATTTTAGATGGAAAAACAAGTTGCTGTACAGTATGATCTATTTTTGTTTAATATCTCTCTCACACACACACACACCACGCTAATATAAACCTTTCCCCTGGGCCTGAAATCTCTATTGCGTGTTACTCAAGCAATCAAAAAAACATACTGGGTCCAAAATCAGCCTCTTGACCTTTCCTTCCAGACATTCTCATCTTCTGCTGTTCCCCATCTGAGTACATGACATTCATCAGTTACTCAGGTGAAAATCCCAGGAGATGGTGATGATTTCTCCTTTTTCCGAAAGCCCTGCCATCCTACCTGCCTAGTCTCTCATCCCCTCTGTCTCCCCTGTCACCCCTCCCCAGTCCATTGTCCCTCACTGGAGGCCTTGCAGAAGTTCCCAACCAGCTCTCCTGGCATCAACCATTGCTCTACAATCCATTTATGAAGCAGCCAGAGTGCTGTTCAGTAAAGACATAAATCATCTCTTACCTAAAACCCATCGATATTCCCATTGTTCTCAACTCCTTAATTACAAGTCTAGGTCCCTGACCTTCCACTGCCTGGTCCAGCCCTATGACCCCCTCATCCCTGCCCTCCAGGCACTCTGAGAACTTCCACTGTCCTCGGGGCATCATGCTCCCTCTAGGGCCACTGCACGTGCTGTTCCTCTTGCTTCAAACGCTTGATTCTTTTTTTGTTTTGTAATCAGAAATAACTCATACATTTAATTAAAATATCCACATGGCAGGAAGATCAAATAAACGTGTTTAGTTTGTTTAATTTATTTTTATTTATTTAGCAAAGAATACCAACTGTGTTCCCAGACTGGTGTTAGACATCGGTTCCCTTGTTCGGCGTTTACATCTCAAGCCCAAATGCTACAAGGTTTACACGAGGGCTTTCAGTTTTATTATAGCCCTTAGCACAGGAACATCTGAACTAGCTCTGCTGTGTGATGGGTGAGATGCAACGGAAATGCAAACACACCATCACTTCTCATAGGACAGAAAAACTTGACTATAATAAGCCATCTTCTCAGGGAGACAAGGTAAACAGTTGCCACTGCAATCATTTCCCTCCTGCTACAGGCAACTACAAGTCTAGAAAGCAAGTGACTTTCACCTCGTTCTCACTGACCACCTGTTCTGAGATTTCTGCATTAACCCGCTTGTAAGTGTACAACCCTGTTGCTAACTTTGTGCATCTGAAGGGTTTACCTAGAGAGGCTTCAGGGTTGGAGCCCAGTATGAGCAGTTACTGTGTGCCCTGCCTGTCAGAGTGCACGATCAGTGACTCATTTGAAAATCCTCAGGGCAAATATCTTCAAGGAAAACATGTGTTTGTAATACCTAAATACTTTAGGTTGATTATTAATATTAAGTCAGTTTCGGTTTTTCTTTTTTGTCTCTCTTAAAGACCTAGAATGTACAAGAAAATACTCTGTGAACATCTAATTAATTGTGTGATGAATAGGGATAGTTTAGCATAGAGATTCAACCATGGGCTTTATAGCCAGAGAAATCTTGCTCAATGTGCTCTTTCCTTCATCCCTGCCCTTTGCTTTCAGACAAACTCCTACTCATCCATTAACACCCACCTTACACATTGCTTCTGGGAAATTTCCTCAATGCAATCTGAGTAGGCAGTTCTTTTTGTCTGGGTGCCCAGAGCACATCTATTATGTCTAATTTAGCACTTAACATATTGTCATATAATTATTTGTTTATTTATATGTCTCTCCCATTGAATAACTAGGTTCTCCAAGGCCAGAGCCATACCTTACTTGATTTAGCATGAGAACTGTCATATGTAATAGTGATCAAATATGAGCACTAGTAGTCAGTCAGACCTGGGTTCAAATTCTGCCTCCACCTCTTCCTAGTTATTCGACCATGTGAAGTTACTTAATCTCTGTAGACTTCTGTGGAATCATCTAACATATATCTACCTTTAAGGGTCATTGAGAAAATTAAATTAGGCATAGCACATAAAAGCTTGACCTGGTAACTGGTCCACACTGAAGAATTTTGAACTCTCATTTTTATTATTAACTGCATAAATGTTTGTTAGCCAAACTAATAAATAAATGACCCAAACCTATGACTACTGCTTCTTCGTGCAGACCAAAGAAGTCATCATGAATGAAATGTAGAAAATGTCAGTGACATAATGCTCATTTTAAAATAAAACTACAACTAAAAATAAGTGATCACTTGTAAAGGATACTTGGTAGAAGAAAATAGGCTAACCTTTCTAAGTTGCTCCTTGAGCTATGGTAAAAATAAAATTCAGTTTAAATGCTGGAAGTCTTATAATTCACATTTCAGTCTACCTGTTTGGGCAAGTGATTTTCTCTGGGAGCCTGCAAGAGACAGCTTAATTAGTGGTCATTAGAATAGATGCAGCTAATTACACATCACGTAAAAGCATTTCAAGTTGATTTTTTTTTTCACTTTGTAATCATCTACCCTTATCCTTCTCTGGCAACTTTTCTGCTTACTCCTGATTGAAGTTTAAGAGATAGACACATTTTCATAAAAGTTTACAGTCTGTCAGTCTGCCTCAGGCTCTCATCTTTCCTTAATTATGGTAATAGGAGCACCCATTTCCGGAGTTCCTACTGTGTGCCAGCCAGACAGTGTGCTAAGTTCCCGATACCTTATTTCTCCATTTCCCACAACTCATCATCATCTAACATACCAGATAACTTGCTCCTCCATTATTTCATTATTTATCATCTATCTCTCCTTCCCTCCCACCCTTCACTGCCTAAGAAAGTAAGAGCCCAATCAGGGATCTTTGTTTTGTTTCCTGATATATCCCAAGAGATCAGAACAATGCCTGGCATATAGTAGATACTCAAAAAATATTTGTTGGATGAACACATCTTCACACAACCATGAAATAGCTAGTATTATCTTCATTTTGAGGTTGGGGAAACTGAGGCCCAGAGATATAAAATAAACAGCCCTGCATTACAAACAGCTTGGAAGTAGCAGCTATGGCCCTTGGGGTCATGTTTGTTTGACTCTAAATTCTATTCTTTCTCCACGAGGGAACACCCTGTTGAAATCAAGTCTTCTTCTGGAACACATGCATCCCATCTGTCTGGTCTGGCTTGAGACAGGATTTGAGATCTAGGATTGGCAAGGCCAGGAGTGCACGTGATTGTGTTGTTAGATCCAGACAGGAGATAGGTCAGACCTATGGCCACAAGGATGGGCTTGGAGTCAGGTTGTTTGACTGTAACACTCCCTGGCATTGAGCTTTAAGAACTTTCTGGTGTTCTCAGAACCATTTCTTTTGTGTGTGTCAGAAGTTAATATAGTCTTCCCTGGCTTGTATAGATGTCCTGAACTCTCTGTGAAGATTCATGGAGTCTAGGCAGAGATTCCAGTTCTTGGGAGAAAGGTTTTCTCTCGATGCCAGGTGTTACTAAATATTACAATGGTTACTTACTGCTACTCATTCCCTTTGACATTTGCAGTACTAGAGCCTTGGTTCCTGGACCTCTCTAGTCAAAATCCAAACCTATTTTATCCCCAGCTCTTTTCCCTTGCATATTGAAAGTTAAGAAAATATTGGCTGAGTTCCATATTCCCATTCTGGATGTGGATTTTAGTAAATGAGCCAAATTAAGAAGCCATGACCTGTTGTGTGAGATTTGGTACCTTCTCCTCTTCTGAGTGTACATACTGCCTGGGCAAGACCTCCCAATTCAATCACTCCAGCTGCTGTTTCCATGGTCACAGCTCCCCAATCAGCAGCACCCTTTCACTTTGTTTTCCAAACCCCAAACCCATTTCGCGACTGCCTTCTGCACACCTCCACCTGGATGTCTGAACAGCATCTCACAGCCAGCATGTTCAAAGCTCAACTCATCTTACTCCCAGATCTGAACACCTCTCTCAATTTTTTGTCCAGATGACCGGTATCTGTCATCTTTTACTTCTCAATTCTAATTTCCTCACCACCCACATTTAGGCATCTAGTTCTATCTGTTCCAAATCATAAATGCCTCACATCTGTTTCTTCCCCTCTATGTCTATAAACACTGCCCTAGTTCTGGCCCTAAGTCATTGTTTACCTCCTCCCTGGTCTTTCCATATACATTTCTCTCCTCCATACATGACATATCTGATGATGTCACACACTCCAACTCTAAGATCTTCAGAACTAGTCCCAGTCTATCATGCTAACATCATGTGCCCCATGATGTACTAACATCACATTCTCACCACCCTCTTCCATGCATACGCTGTGCTTCACATTCTTCACGTTCCCCTAACATGCAATGGTCCTCATTTCTTCATGTCTTTGCATGTTCTGTTCCCCTTTGTCTGGAATGCCTTTCCTCCTCTTTGCCACCCATCACATTCACGTACATCTATTAGGTTCCATCTCCTCTGCTTTCCCAAATCCCTCCAGGTGGAGTAACATCCTTCTCTATAGTTCTGGAGCCCTTTGTAAATGCCCTCTTATATTAGTCAGGGTTCTCCAGATAAACAGAAACAGTAGGATATATATACTAGAGGCCCAGTGCATGAAATTCATGCACAGGTAGGGTCCCTAGGCCTGGCCAGCAAGAGGCTCCCACCACCACCGCTGCACTCGCCAGCCATGAGCCTGGCTTCCGGCTGAGCAGCGCTCCCCCTGTGGGAGCGCACTGACTATTAGGGGACAGCTCCTGCATTGAGCGTCTGCCCCCTGGTGGTCAGTGCATATCATAGTGACCAGTCATTCTGGCCGTTCCACGGTAATAGTCACTTAGGCTTTTATCATATAGATCATGTGCTAGCATTAGGCTAGATGCTGATGTTACACAAAGAGCAAGACAGATATGACTCCTGTATATGGGAGTGGTGGGAAGATAGCCATTACATGTGTGGTGGCAAGTATAATGGCTATTATGACAGAGGGCATATATAACAATAATGACAAGTAATGCAACTTTATAATGGGGATATACTGTATGTCAGGCACTGTTCTAGACCACAAGAAATCACTATTCTCATGGAGCTTATGTTGTAATGGGAGACACATACCAATAAAAATGCCTGGTAGTGGTGTTATAAAGAAAAGTCAATCATGAAAGGGGGATAAAGCAGTCTGGGGGTTGTATTGGTTAGGATTAGTTTCAATTGTAAAAACAGACTTAATATAGGTTCCTTTGTTTATCTAAAATGAAGAAATCCAGAGATAGGCAGTCCAAGGCTTTTAAAGTAGTTTCCAGCTTCCATCTTTTTTCTCTACCATTCTTAATGTCTTACATTTTCAAGATTGTTCAAAATGGCTGCAAGAGCACCAGCCATCACATCTGAGATCCAAAAATAAAGAGGAAAAAGAAAAGTGAGAGCAAATGGGGGCACCTTTTAACTAAGTCAGCTAGATTCTCACAAAACTTCTTCCTCTTACATCTTAATAGCCACTCCTAAAGGTAAGGGAGACTAGGAAATGCAACTTACCTGCTGTATACAATGCCATCCAGACTATAACCAGAGTTTATTCATAGGATGAAGAAAAAATTGGTATTGGATAGACAACTCACCATCTCTACCAGGGCCCATGGAAGACTTTCCAGAAAAGGGGAGGCTATGCTAATGATTGAGACATGAGTTGTAGTGGCCAGGCCAAGAGGAGGGCAAGGAAAGAGCACAGCTGCAGGTGGAGCAGCAGCAGCTCTGATGCTCCCAGGGGGCTGGGAGCAGGCTTATCTTTGTTCTGCAGGGCCGAGCTCAGAACTCAGCACAGGGCTCATCTTGAGAAACATTTGTTGACTAAATGTTGGCCTCTAAGTGGGTGCTTATGCCACCCAATGTGTAATCTCTACACCAAAGGCATGCCCCCCGCCCCAAGAGATTCTCTCAGTTATTTCCATTCTGCTTACGGCAAAGTAAATGAATCTTGGTGAAAATCACCTGGTGCCCAGATACAGACAGAGTTGTGCACACAGGTACCCAGAAATCAAGATATGAAGCACGTACTGCAATAAAACCTGACCACAACTTCCTAATGAATCAGGAACACTGTTTCACAGACCAATGCATCTCACTTATTAAATATCCTTTGTTGTTTATAGCTGTAGAAGCTCCTGAGGTCAGAATTAAGGCAAGAAAATGAGAAGAAACCTGCCCAGCCCTTCCTGTTGATGAAATTCCAATGGAGCCTGGTTCTCAGGTTTGGTGATTGAGTCAAGTCTGGGAGCTCTGATGCTGAGCCAGTCTCCTCTCTGCTAACAGACCTGAAAAGCTTCGATGGGTGGCACAGAGGAAGGACCAAATGAGTATGTGCCTCACTCAGAGGCTGGCACATGCTAGATGCTCAATAAATACCAGCTTCCCTGAATGAATGGCATGGGCATTTGAGAAAGGGTTTATAGAAGTGTGACATTTGAACTAAGCCATAAAGAAGGCACAGACATCTTTCAAGATGAAAGGAACAGTATGTGCAAAGGGAAAGAGGTGCCAACAGGAAAACTCAAGTGGTTCAATGATGCTAGAGAGGGTGGAGATGTGCAGGATGTTTGGACTTTCTCCAGTGGGAAATGGGAACTTCTGGTGTATGCTGAGCTGGGAGGAGCATGATCAGAGTCACAGGGTCATTCACCTCTCTTCCCAGTCACTGCTCCAATGCAAGCCTCTCTTGTCACAATATTGCTTCTATTGATTAGCCTCTCTCTGTCCCTTCACTCCCAGACTTTTTCCTTTCTCCATACCAATTCCTGAAATCATCATGGAAGGCTTCAACATCTGTGTACATGTGTCTCCTAACATCCTTGGCCTTCCAGCTTTGATGGCCTTGATCTTCCCCCCATTCTCTTTAGCCATCCACTCCCAGAACCACATCATGGATTTTCTCCACCTTGAGAAACTCAAAGCCCAGGTGTTCCCTCCATCATCCATTGTTTGAGATAGTAAGAAATTGCTCACACCATAGTCAGTGGTCGGCAAACTGTGACTCGCGAGCGGCATGCGACGGTTTGCCACTGTTGACTAATGAGTTTGCCGACCACTGCCATAGGTGTTCCAACTAAAGAATATATAAAAAAACTGGTGGAATACCATGACGATAAGAAAATAACTAGATTTACATATTGCAATGTAGAGTGCTCACACAAACATAGCGTCATGTGAAAAAAAAATACAATGGGCTTTATAGCCCAGTGAAAGTCATGTATATTAAGCATAAGCACATAGACAGTTTTATTCTACTTTTCAAGGATGAATACCTGAGCAAATGGATTATGCCAGCACATTGCTCAACTTCAGGGTTCCCATTCAAAGTTTCCAGAATACAACACGAATAGTGTCCCCTGGAGGTGGGCGGCATGGCAGCCCTGAATATATAAGATAAGATGGCTTGGAAGCTCATGGATTAAACACATGGGATAGGTGCCTATGGCGGGAGTAAGGAGTGGGAATGGAAGAGGAAGGGTAACATGAAGTAAAATAAGATAGAAAAGAGTCCTTCCATGAATGGAGGAAGGCAGTGTCATGTGAATGAAGAAATAGAATCCACTCACTTCGGGGGTCTTAAGGTTGGGAGAAGAGTGGACTTGGGAGAGGAGCTGGATAACCAGCAACTTAATAAATCCTGCTAAGAAATGTAAATTTTATCCTGAAAGCTGTGGGGAATCCTGGAGGTGTCTGAAACAGGGAAAATTTTCGTGGGAATGGATGAGAGAGGTAGAGGCTGGGACAGTGTCCTTCAAAGTAATCCAGGCTTGGCCTCCACATGTGCAGTGGAGTCAGCGTGGCCAAAGACACCCTCAGTCAGGTGTGCATGCCTAACTCTACGGACACGGGAGTCCACACAAGGCCCAGCACTCCATCCCTTGACCCTTCCATGATCCTCATGTACCCAGAGGCTCAACTAGAAAGAAGGCCTGGTTAGAAGCGCTGGGGACAACTCCAGCACAGCTGTGGTTGTTGATACCACCTTCCAGCTGTGACTGTACCTGTGCCCTTGAGGCCTGCAGTTAAAACGTTCATGCTGATGCACAGGATATTAATTTTTGTGAGAAATATTTTTCATTGGCAAAGACTTCATCTCTCAGACAGATGCCCAGGTATTTACGTAAGAATTTCTCCTTTGTTCCCTAATCCTCACCTGAAAGAGGGTGACTGCCTCTACGATTCAGAGAAAATCACTCACCGCACCAGCGGAAATACTTGGACAAGATTTAATGACCTCTGAGTCCATTCCAGTGCCAGCACTCTGGGGCCCGTGAGATCTTTTTTCTGAGTGTGTCAAACGCTTGGTGGGTATAATGCACTTGGTGTGATATAGCAAAATGGGTACAGGTTTTGGAGTCAGACTTGGGTCGGAATCCTGGATCTGCTACTTACCTAGGGGGTGGCCTGGGTTTCTTTATCATTAAAATTAGAGGTCAAAAGTCCTATCTTATGAGATGAATGCAAGACAATGCACATGAAAAAGCACCAGGATTTAGCATTTGGAAAGCACTCAACAAAAGATAGTTCCTCCCTATCCTCCTTCCTTTCTGTTTATGAAGACACGTTTCACAAACATTTTCAGAACAAAAGTTTCACAAATTATTGTGATCAAATTTTCCCTTTTCAAGAATTTAAGGATGAGCTCAGATGTAGTATCATAGCTATTTACTGTGTGTATTGATTTTATTTTGGCTTCATTTTTTATATGGGTGGGAAGGGAGAAGCACAAAATCAAATATATTGTATGACATCACCTTCTAAGCATAACCTTTTCTGATAGACTCAAGATGCAAAATAATAATATTTTCTTTTATAAGTCTGGTTCTTTTATTTGTTAACCCCCTTAATCTTGCTGGTGTGGCGTTTTGGCCCCTCCTGCTCAGAGAGATGGATGGCCAGCTCTGATATGAGCCGGGATTGCTATTACCAAGCAGTGCTCAGGGAGAGCAAGGAAATGGGAAAGAAAGAAGGTACCATGTCCTCTTAACATTTCTGGTAGGATGAGCTGCCCTTTCTGTTGTAAAGGTATTTTAAGGCTGTGGTTGCCAGCCCTGGCTTCCTGGGGCCACAAAGAATTAATTCATTAATTTTGGTCAATATATTTTCTTACCAAAATATAATAGCTAATGAAAGCTAAGGGGTGGTGAAATAGGCATTGCCATGCACAGAGGATTGTAATTAGAACAAATCTTTTGAAAACCAATTTGGTAATTAAGTGTCAAGTTTTTAAATATTTGTACTCTTTGGGAATTCTCTTTCTGGGAAGCTATCTCATTGAAAGGGGGTCTAATTAGAGAAACAGATATGTGCACCAAAAAGGTCATCACAGTGTCGTTTTATAATAATGAAAAATACCGGGAATGACCTAATAATGAAACAGTAATATGCACCATGGTACATCCAACAGATAGATGGAGCCACTTACAATGAATCTGTAAAAAACTGAGCATAAAGACATATAAATAATCTCATTAAAACTGAGTATTTTTATAAAATAAGCAAAATATGAAATATTCACAATTCAAAAGATCTGGAAGGAAGTATCTCAAATTTCAGCAGGGATAAGCTTTTGGTGACAAGATTCTGAGTGATTTTCCTTTTCTTTTTACTTGTTACTTTCAGGTCCATCATGAGGACCATAGTATATAACTTTTCTAATTAGCAAATCCTCCTCCTCATCTTTATCATGTTTTATAAGGAAGTAAACAGAAATGCCAGATGGAATCTTTTTGGTTTGGTCAGATGGCCAAGAATGGACTAATTAAGATAAAAATATGATAAATTGTATTAATTACAAAAAAAGATGGGGCTGGTTGGGGAGGAGCCTGCTCCCTACGCTCCTCCCCAGGACTTTTGTAAGGTTTGAAGAGCAGGGGGTGGGGGTTACTTTTACCAGGGGCACTGAAATCTTGGTGCCAATGCATTCCAAGCCTTCAATTCCATCCTTAATGCCATGATGATTATTTTTTTAAAAAAGGAATGAACTTTTTAAAGTGTTTAGCATTCATTAGCCACTTTCTAGGCAGAGGCACTGATTTGCTTTTTATATCTATATTTCACCTTTCTCAGGCTTGCAAAAGCTCTTCGTAAAAGGAACTATTGTCTCCTTCCTTTCCCCTCACCTGTTGTCCTTTTTCCTGCCCATACAGGGAGTGCCTTTTGCGGATGTAATTGATTTGGATGGGGTTGGGGGAGGGGGATGGAAGGGCAGACTGAGCTTCATTTTGTTATAAAACAAAGCCTGCTTGGTGCCTGAAGAGTTGACTGGAGAGGCAAAAATCTTCAGGTGGCCAGGACAGAAGGTTCTGGAAAGAGGGCACCAGAAAATCCCACAGGCCTTCTCCCTGTGATGTGGCTTTATTTGCTTTACAAGCTTCAGGCATATTTGCTGACGTCAGCAGCCCATCAAAGTTTAAAATAATAGTGAAAAGGAAAACAGCCCCTTTCTGCCAGGTAGTCCTGTTCTGCCAACTTCTGTGCTCTCTTTGGAGTTAATAAATGTCCAACTCCCCTACTACCCTGAGGGGGGAATAAAAGCACAATAATTTTAAAACCACTAGGTCAGCCCATTGCCAGCACAAACCATTCAGACAAGTAGCGTTTGTCACACTCTAATGAGGATTTTACCTTTGCCTCCAAAGAAAAGCTATCATTAGGCTTTGTGTTTATGGGACCAAATGATTGTCTAGGGACAGTGGGTTTCTTTTGGTCCCTTCCTCATTTTAATCATGCTCAAAGCCAAATGCATAGATGTTTTCTGCATCAGAGAAAACTGAAAAACCATAATTACGGCAGCTAATGTCTTTTGAAAACATCAATTAAGAAACCGGCCTTTTACTTAAAAATTTGAAAATAGCCACACATGTTGTAATAGCACTGGGAGGTAGGGGGATGCCGACTCTCAAAAAGAGACACCCCAATGGCTTCAGGTCAGGTGAGCAGGCCCCTGTTGGCAACAAGCAGACAGAGAATCTCTCCAAGGAGGAAACTTCTCTATAAAGCAAGACCTCTAACTTATCTTCGCATGTAGTGTTGAAACTGGAGCCAGCCACTCCTGGGTTAGGTTGATACCAGGCTTCTGCACCAGGCTGGCACCACACACACCCCATTGTTAACACCTCCTCAGGACAGATTAGATCCCACATTCCTCAGAAGTACTGCACTCCAGAGGGAACACTGCCAGCAAGCTCCTTCCACAGGGCAACAGCTAGCTACCACTGATAAGTTTTCATTGAAATAACTGGAACAATTACACGGAGTCCCACCAGGGCTCTGTCTCCAACTATGGAGCGAGGGAGCGAGGGAGCGAGCGAGCGAGAGACATGTTGCACTTGCATCTCCTGGCGTGTGCAAAGGCGTGAGCCAGACAAGAGTAATTCAAGTCGTTAGCTCACTTTTATATGCTTTTATGTTCACCCAAGATGTACTATTAGCTTGATTGTATTTCATCTTTTTCAGGCCTGACCTAGGAAATCCTGGCATTCACACTATCTCAATTTCAGTTTGGAAAAGTAACTGTTCCCTTACCAGAAATACTGACGTTAGACATGGGTTTGGGTGAAATCTTTTAAGGTCATGGTTAGTTTTGATCATAGAGCTCAGTTCAAAAGCTGAACACTGACAAAGATCTTTGCTTTCAAGTCTTAGTTTCAATGGGAGTGCTCATTTAACAGCAAGTTTAGTTGTACTTAACTTGAATTCTGGAACTTCCCTTTTATTTATTTTTTTCTGAAATAACAGTGATTAAGTTAATGAAATGGCAATATGAATGAAAGGAAAACACACAAATCTTTGCAGGAGCAAATCCCAAAGACCCAGATTAAATTTTAACCAAGAATTATGTCTGCCAGGAATCTGTATCTCAAAAGAGATATGTTTGGTTTTTGTAATAATAAAAAGTTATTTTGGAAAAGGAATCCCATTTTAACAAATACTGTATTTACTAGGAGGAAATATGGGGTTAGACTTCGGTACAATTTGGTCTTTGAAAGAAAATAACAGGCAAACAGCTTAGCAGATGGATAAGTCCCAGATCTGCAGAAATGTAAACAGCCAGGATCTTAGTGCCTATGGGTTTTATAAAAGATGTTAAGTAAGGCTGAGACCAACACCAGTGTGTCCTCTTTGGCTAGTTTTAACACGTTCACAGTCACAATTAACATTCAAGGAATTTCCTTTTCATCCAAGTGTTTCTTTTAAAAGCACTTTATGCTACAACCTAAAATTCTAGCTGCCATCAGTCCTTCCCATACAGAAGAGTGGTGAAATGTCCACAACACCCCTTTTTCTATTTTTGCAAATGGGCTCGGACCACGTCAGTTTCCCTGGGGTGTTTGTTTTCCAGCATGAGAGGTTCTCACCTCCTCTCTCCCTCCCTCCTTTCCCTGAAAGAGCTTGGACTGGAGACACTGGTCCTGCACCCTCCTCCACACTCACCCCCAGCCCCAGGAGGCCGCTACCAGGCCGGCCTCCGGAGCCCTTCCTGGCTCAGTCGGAGGCCTGCTGCCCCGCAGGAGCTCCGGGCCCACCCCCAGCCTGGTTTCACCTCCTGGGCCGGCCAGGCCAGGGCTTGCTACAGGAAAGGGGAAAGCATACGTGTCCCTCCTGACCCTGCTCCTCCTATACAAGGGATTCGCACACGGGCACCGAGTCTGAGTCTTGGCTGTGCATGGAGCTCAGCCCCGTGTCCGAGTCCTCGTCGTTGCCAGGACAGCTTTTGGCCAGTCCGCGGGCCTGGTCCACCCACACCTCAGCGCCGGGCTGAGGCCGGGATTCCCGCGAGGGTCCACCTGAGTCCGTAGTCCCATCAGGTGCTATCGTCAACTCCAACGTGTGCAAAGTCTGGAGGAGGCCCTGCAGCTCGCGCTCCTTGCTGTCCCACTGCTGCTGGCTGTAATCCAAGTCCGACTTGAGGGCCTCCAGGTCCGTGTTGAGCCGGAGCCCGATGTAGAGGCTGGTGCTGAGCTGCGTCCTGACTCGCTCCTGCTCCAGCAGCAGCTCGCCGTCCAGGCTGCCATCGGGCTCCGGGGACTCCTCCCGCGCCGCGAGCTCCTCCTGGCGCCGGCGCATCCACCTCTGGTTCAGCTCCTCCTGAATCTCGGCCGAGAGGCGCTCGAGCAACTCCTCCTGCTGGGCCCGCTGCTCCTGCAGCTTCAATAGGTCATCACAGCGCTGGGCCAGCTCCTCCAGCGCCACTGCCTGCACCTGGCCGTCCAGGGGGGGCGCCGCCGCCGCCATAGCCACCGCCTCCGGCTCGGGCTCCTCTCTCGGGCTGGGCCCGTCGAGCTCGATGCCTGCGTCCAGCAAGTACGTGTCCTGCACATAGTTGACTCCGTGCCGCCGCATGCGGTCCAGGTGCACCTTGGCTTCGTAGCGATCGATTTCGCGGTCCAGCTCCCTGAGCCGCTGCACCTGCTGGCGGATGGTGTGGTCCTGGGAAAGCACCAGATGCACCAGCGTCTCCATACGCTCCACTGACACGCTGTCAGCGGCCCGCGGCGACGACGAGCAGGACGAGGCGGTGGACGATGAAGTGGATGAACAGGGCGACGCCGGCTGCTGCTGGCGACGGCGGTTGAGCTTGGCCAGCTTGCGGAAAGCCTTGCGCACCACCCGCCGCTGCTTCTCCTGGGTCAGGGCCAGGCTGGGCCGCGCCGGGACGCCCCGGGCCGAGCAGGGGCGCTCGCGGCTGAGCACCACGCGCGCCTCGGCGCTGCGCGGACCTGCGTTAGGCAGCGATGCCTCACTGCGCACCAGGACGAAGCGCACATTCTCCTGCTCGTCGCCCCAGGCAGACCAGAGGCGCAAGATGCGCGTCTTGTTGGGCAGGATGCGCTCAAAGCCGCGCCATTTCTCTACGATGCAGTAGCACTGCGGGGGACCGCAGAGCAAGCCCGGCGGCAGCATTTCCTCGTCGTCCTCGTCGTCCTCATCCAGGGGTTCCGGCAGCTCCCCCGGGCCTGGCGGGTCACTGGCCGCCCCCCGCCGCCTGCCCCGCAGCTGCTTCCGTCGCCGCCTCCAGCCGTCTTCCAACAGCACTCGCACCACGTCTGAGCAAGTGGTGCGACGAGAGAGCCCGGACACCAACTTCTCTTCCTGGCAGATCCACACCGATATCTTCTTCTCCGAAGGGTCCATGGCACAACCTGGACGCAGGTTGCGGACAGCCCGGCAGCTCTGGGATAGGACAGGAGCCCGAGACCCTCGCCCCCGTCAGCACCGACCCTTCTCAGCTGTGCACCGGGGCAAGCGCGGGCGTGGGCTGGAGAGGCTGCAGCTGGGATCGGCCGGACGGCGCGTGCTCCCAGGGCAGTGCGCCCGGGATCGGGCTCCCACCGCTTTGGCTCTGCCCAGGGTTGCTGGGGCCTCCCTCCAGGTTTTGCTCCTCCCCACATGGCTCCTCCCCTTCCCGCCCTCAGTGCCCAGAGAGCCGCGATCCCGGGAGGCGCAGCGCCCAGACCCGCCCCTCTATGGCGTGCTGTGCTGTTCGCGTTAGGAGGTTTGGTCCCCCCTCTGCATTTGCGCGTGGGCTCGAGAGAGGGTCCCCTCTGCTGCAGTGCCTGGAGCCCGTGCCTAGGCGGGATCAGCTCTGTGTCTTCCCACGGCCTACCCGCTCCTCTCCTAGTGTCTAGGGTTCGCCCGACAAATGTTGACCTGACTTTCCCACCTTCCCAGACATGGTTTCTGGCCCCTTGTGCTAGCGCCATCTGAGGAATGCCCCTTGCGCGGACAGGGAAACCAAGGCAGTCAGTGTCTCTAGCAGAGATTCTGTAACCGCACTTCCAGCCGATAACTCTAAATGCTGCCTTAAGTAGTTACATATTTAAGGAGAACAAGATGGACAGTGTAAATTCATGGGAAGGACAGGGATATGGTCTGAGAAATGCTTCATTGGGCAATTTCGTGGTTGTAGGAACATCATAGAGTGCACGTACACCATCCTAGATTGCATAACTTTCTACACACCTAGGCTGTATAACCTATTGCTCCTAGGCTACAAACTTGTACAGCATGTTACTGTACTAAATACTGTAGGTAATTGTAACACAGTGGTGTTTGTCTATCTAAACATATCTAAACATAGAAAGGTACAGTAAAAATAAAGCATAAAAGGTATTTCTTAAATGATACACCATATAGGGCACTTACCATGAATGGAGCATGTAGGACTAAGTTGCTCTAGGTGAGTCAGTGAAAGGTGAGCAAATATGAAGGCCTAGGACATTATTGTTGTGGACAGAAGGTAGCTGACCCCAAGCCTATTCCAACAGCAGTCCCCAATCTGAGGTGCCCTAAAAGGAGAAACTTTATTCAGGAAAACAGTTTGCAAACTGGTAAATGTATCCTCTGATGGAAACTGAAAATGCTCTCCCAAAAACAGCTACTGAGGCCCGCTTATACAGAAAAAGTGCCTGACCTGGCTCCTGATTGGTCCATTTTATGCAAATGAGGAATCCAAATTTGCTTAGTTTGATTGGTCCAAATAGCACTGTCCTGATTGGTCATAAACACCTGTTCTGATTAGTCATTGTGGAGTTGCTCTGATTGGTCAGTAAAGATGCAAATGAGGCTATAGCTGTGTAGTTCTGATTGGATAGGGCTGGTCTCAGCCCATTGGTTGAAAGATGATTCCAGGAACACCTTTATAAGGGTTGGCTTACAGCACAGGAACACAATGCAGAAGGCTGGCAGGTCAGTCTGGAGCTTTCCTCTGAAATGAAGTATGTGTCAGAGGCTCTGGTCAGCAATGGCCACTAGACTCTGATTATGAATTTAAGTCCAATTAACCACCTGGAGTCCTTCTTGGCAGGTATGTTCCTTCTCAATGTCAACACTGTACACTACTGTAGACTTTAGAAACACTGTACACTTAGGCTACACTAAATTTATAAAACAACATGAGAGTATATCAAGCACAAAAGAAAATGATACAATCAAGAGACTTGGTAAACATGAGATGTATGATGCTGCTGTAAGTGTAACACGGCATACTGTTTTACAGAAGACTTTTTTAAATAAGTAGAATGAGTAAACTACAAAGTAATTATTTAAAGCATAGTATAGTAAATATGTAAACCTGCCACACAGTTGTTTATTATCATTATCAAGTATTATGTACTGCACATCATTGTATGTGCTATATTTTTTTAATTTCTTTATTGATTAAGGTATTATATATGTGTCCTTATTCCCACATTACCCCCCACCTCCCATTCATGCCCCCACCCCCTGTGGTCTGTGTCCATTGATTAGGCTTATATGCATGAATATAAGTCCTTCGGTTGATCTCTCCGCCTTACCCCCACCCTCCCTTACCTTCCCTGAGGTTTGGCATTCTGATTGATGTTTCTCTGTCTCTGGATCTATTTTTGTTCATCAGTTTATGTTGTTCATTATATTCCACAAATGAGTGAGATCATGTGATATTTATCTTTCTCTGCCTGGCTTATTTCACTTAGCATAATGCTCTCCATCTCCATCATGTTGTTGCAAATGGTAAGAACTCCTTCTTTTTTACCGCAGCGTAGTATTCCATTGTGTAGATGTACCACAGTTTTTTAATCCACTCATCTGCTGATGGGCACTTAGGCTGTTTCCAAATCTTAGCTATGGTAAATTGTGCTGCTATGAACATAGGGGTGCATATATCCTTTCTGATTCATGTTTCTAGTTTCTTGGGATATATTCCTAGAAGTGGGATCCCTGGGTCAAATGGGAGTTCCATTTTTAGTTTTTTGAGGAAACTCCATACTGTTCTCCACAGTGGCTGCACCAGTCTGCATTCCCACCAGCAGTGCAAGAGAGTTCCTTTTTCTCCGCATCCTCTCCAGCACTTGTCATTTGTTGATTTGTTGATGATAGCCATTCTGACAGGTGTGAGATGGTACCGCATTGTTGTTTTGATTTGCATCTCTCTGATGATTAATGACTTTGAGCAGGTTTTCATATGTCTCTTGGCCTTCCTTCTGTCTTCTTTCGAAAAGTGTCTATTTAGATCAGTTGCCCATTTTTTGATTGGGTTGTTTATCTTCTTTTTGTTAAGCTGCATGAGTTCCCTGTAAATGTTGGAGATTAAACCCTTATCATTGATATCATTTACAAATACGTTCTCCCATGCAGTGGGCTTTCTTGTTGTTTTATTGATGGTTTCCTTTGCTGTGCAAAAGCTTTTTATTTTGATGTAGTCCCATTTGTTTATTTTCTCTTTAGTCTCCATTGCCCTAGGAGCAGTATCAGTGAAGAAATTGCTTTGGCATATGTCAGAGATTTTTCTGCCTATGGATTCCTCTAGTATTTTTATGGTTTCCCGTCGTATGTTTAAGTCCTTGATCCATTTTGAGTTTATTTTTGTGTATGGTGTAAGTTGGTGGTCTAGTTTCATTTTTTTGCATGTATCTGTCCAATTTTCCCAACACCATTTATTGAAGAGACTGTCTTGACTCCATTGCATGTTCATGCCTCCTTTGTCAAATATTAATTGAGCATAGTGATTTGGGTAGATTTCTGGGTTTGCTATTCTATTCCATTGATCTATATGTCTGTTCTTGTGCCAGTACGAGGCTGTTTTGAGAACAGTGGCTTTGTAATACAGCTTGATATCTGGTACTGAGATCCCACCTACTTTGTTCTTCTTTCTCAGGATTGCTGTGGCTATTCGGGGTCTTTTTTTATTCTAGATGAATTTTTGGAAAGTTCGTTCTAGGTCTGTGAAATACGCCGTTGGTATTTTAATGGGAAGTGCATTGAATTTATAGATTGCTTTGGGTAGTATGGACATTTTGATGAGGTTGATTCTCCCAATCCATGAACATGGTATGTTCTTCCATCTGTTTATGTCTTCCTCTATCTCTTTATTCAGTGTCCTGTAGTTTTCCACGGATAGGTCTTTTACCTCCTTAGTTAAGTTTATTCCTAGGTATCTTAATTTTTTTGGTGCGATGGTAAATGGGATTGCTTTTTTAGTCTCTCTTTCTGTAAGTTCATTATTGGTGTATAGAAATGCCATCGATTTCTTGGCATTAATTTTTTATCCTGCTACATTGCCGAATTCATTTATTAAGTCGAGTAATTTTTTGATGGAGTCTTTAGGGTTTTCTATGTACAATATCATGTCATCTGCGAATAAAGACAGTTTTACTTCTTCATTTCCAATTTGAATGCCTTTTATTTCTTCTTCTTGTCTGATCGCAATGGCTAGTACTTCCAGTACTATGTTGAACAGGAGTGGTGAGAGTGGGCATCCCTGTCTTGTTCCTGTTCTTAGGGGAAATGGTTTTACTTTTTGCCCATTGAGTATGATGTTGGCTGTGGGTTTGTCATATATGGCTTTTATTATGTTGAGGTATGATCCTTCTATTCCCACCTTGATGAGAGTTTTTATCAAGAAAGGGTGTTGGATTTTATCAAATGCTTTTTCTGCATCAATTGATATGACTATGTGATTTTTATCTCTCAATTTGTTTATGTGATGTATCACGTTTATTGATTTGCGAATATTGTACCATCCTTGCATCCCCAGGATAAATCCTGCTTGGTCATGATGTATGATCTTTCTGATGTACTGCTGGATTCGATTTGCTAGAATTTTGTTGAGGATTTTGGCATCTATGTTCATGAGGGATATTGGTCTGTAATTCTCTTTCATTGTGTTGTCTTTATCTGGTTTTGGCATTAGGGTGATGGTGGCTTCATAGAAGGAGCTTGGAAGTGTTCCTTCCTCTTGAATTTTCTAGAATAGTCTGAGGAAGATAGGTTTTAGTTCTTCCTTGAATGTTTGGTAAAACTCCCCTGTGAAGCCATCTGGCCCAGTGTATGTGCTATATTTTTCACTAAAAAAAAAAAATCCTCACCTGAGGATATTTCCCCATTATTTTTAGAGAGATTGGGACGGGAGAGGGGAGAGAGAAACAACATCTACTGCTTGCCTCCAGCACAGGATCGAGCCTGAAACTGAAGTACATCCCCTTGACCTGAATCAAGTCCAACCTCCCAGCAGAGCTTGTACACCCTCAGGATCTGACCCAGCTTTACTCTCAGCCTGTACACTCCAGCCACCCCTTGTGCACACTGTTCTCTCTGACCTAAGCTACTCCCGTCAGGCAGCCTAAGAAACATCCTTAAACTCCCCTTGCAGTTGGATCCAGTTGAAAGTCAAAGTGCAAACGGTTGCCTCCCAGACAGGAGCTTAGTATCCTTTCTCATCTACTATTCCCGATGCCTAGTGGAGAGCACATAGATTCAGTCAGTGCCCTGAGCCAGAAAAATACACAAGCTTCATCACAGGAGAAAATATACAAAAATATGTTTATAACCTGGAGGGATGCATTCATTAACAGGACATAAACATGCAAAATTCATAAAAGAAAGGATCAATAAATATGTCCAGCTCAAAATGAAACCTTCTACTGAAAAAATACACAAGGATATCCTATACAATTTTAAAAAGCCAAATAATAACCCAGGAGGAAATATTTGCAGCATAAATACCAAAAGATTAGCATTTGGGATGTATAAAGAACTCCCAAAATTTAGTTTTAAAAAGTATCAGGCAACACTCTGTAAAATGGGTGAAGAGTAGATTGCCAGTAGACAATAAAGAGGAAACAAATGGCCAACAAACATGAAATAATGCTCCACTGGACCAGAAATTCAGGAAAATATAAATTTAAGTGAATCAAGATGCCCTTTTTCTGCTAGCAGATTGGCAGCATTTAAAAAATATATAATAACATCATTGGCCAAGATGAGGGGATATATCCTCTCATACACCACTGGTGTAAATCAATATATCTACTTTGGTAATGTCTATTAAAAATAAAAATGTGCATACTCCACATCTCAGCAATTTCACTTTATAGTATCTACCTTAGGAAAACACCTGTGTGCTCAGAAGGCATGAATGGCATGTGCACTAAACCATTTTTGTTTTAGCAAAACAATGGATACAATAAAAGAGTCCAATAAGAAGTGGATGGCTGATAGACCGGGGTACATCCACAATCTGAAGTCTTGGCAGCACTTAAAGCCAGTAAATTAGATTTATATATATAGGCAATAATAAACCTCAAAGATGCATTGTTCAGTGCAAAAGGCAAGTTTCAGAGTGATGTGTATGATAGGGTCCCATCTCTCTTTAAAAACATATACACCAATTATCCAATATAATAAAAGGCTAATATGCAAATCGACTGAACGGAGGAATGAGCGGTCGCTATGACGCGCACTGACCACCAGGGGGCAGACGCTTGATGCGGGAGCTGTCCCCTGGTAGTCAGTGCACTCCCATAGGGGGAGCGCTGCTCAGCCAGAAGCCCTGAGCCGGGCTCACAGCAGGTGAGTGCAGCAGAGGTGGCGGGAGCCTCTCCTGCCTCCGCAGCAGCATTAAGGATGTCTCACTGATTGGTCAGACCTGCTCCCTGCAGGGGAGCCATCAGTCGGACATCCCGCAAGGGCTCCCAGACTGCAAGAGGGCGCAGGCTGGGCTGAGGGACCCCTCCAAGTGCATGAATTTCATGCACTGGGCCTCTGGTATATACATAAAGCCACACTGTACATTTTCTAGGGGTACAGACCTCAGTGTGCTGGCATAGAGCAAGGTATCGAAGAATATTCACCAAATCTAAAGCAGTGAATCCCTCCTGGAAGAATAAGGCATTTGCAGAGGGAGAGGCTCAAGGAGGAAGTTAGCTTCATCTGCAATGATTTTACAAGACGGATTTAGTCACATATTACTTAATTATGCGATTACAGTGTATGATTTTCAAAAGGGAAAGGGTGTGGGTTGGGATCACTAAGTTCTGGTTCTCCTTTAGACCTCCCCTTCTGCGGACGCCGCCCCAGGATAAGTGGCATCTCTGTTCCCTGTCATCTGAAGGAACATCTATAATCCACTTCTGTATTTCAAAGGGTTGTGAAGGTTAAGTGTGCTACTGGCTGAGGAGGAGTCTGGTTGAGTGTCTTGTTTAAAGAATGTGCTTCTCACTGGAGCTTTTCTTGCTCTTACGGGTGAGCTTTTAAGAAGACAACTCAGTTCTCACAGTGGCAACAGAGACATTTGCTGTAAGTCTTCCCGTTGGATTTCAAGACTGGCATGTCGTTTGACACTGTGGCTTTTTCTTCATTTATCTTCCTAACACCTATGAGAGGTAAGACGTAGTTCCCTTGCCCATGAGAAAACTGAGGCCAAGGGGAAGGGATTGGCTGGTTTCCCAGCTCGCAAAGCTCTGTGGGAGCTGCTATTTGGTCTGGAATTTCTACCTGTCCAATCTGTCAGTCACGGTTCATGGCAGCATGGAACACCCAAAACAGAAACTTCCGCCCTTAATTACACTGAGCCATGCAGAAGTGTGACTGCGCCTCACTAACTGAAGCAGTTCCTCATAATGATTAACCGCAGAAAATAACCCAGCCAATTGTGTTTACGGAAACATTTGGTTGCTCTCAGGTGCTTTGGGGGAAAACGTGGGAACTGCCACACTCATCCATATCATTCTTGACCAAACTGAGCTCCCAGCTGGGACAGAGATGCTGGGCTGTCATCCTTGAGACCTTGCTTCTTAAAGTGAGGTCAGCAGGCCACCTACCCGGAATTGCCTGTGTTGTCGAAATGCAGATTCCTGGGCACCCGCTCTAAACCTAGTAAGTCAGAGTCCCTGGAATTTGCATTTAAAACAGTCTCGCCAAAACCGGTTTGGCTCAGTGGATAGAGCATCGGCCTGCGGACTGAAGGGTCCCGGGTTCGATTCCGGTCAAGGCATGTACCTTGGTTGCAGACACATCCCCAGTGGGGGGTGTGAAGGAGGCAGCTGATTGATGTTTCTCTCTCATCGATGTTTCTAGCTCTCTATCCCTCTCCCTTCCTCTCTGTAAAATATCAATAAAATATATTTTAAAAAATAAATAAAAAAAAATAAAATAAAACAGTCTCCTCTGCCCTGGCTGGGTGGCTCAGGTGGTTGGAGCATCGTCCCGTACACCAAAAGGCTGTGGTTTCAATTCCTGGTCAGGGAACATACCTAGGTTGCAGGGTTGGTCCCAGGTTGGGGCATGTACTGGAGGCAACCCATCAATGTTTCTTCCTTCCCCCACTCTCTCTCTCAAATCAATAAAAACATACCATCAGGTGAGGATTTAAAAAAAAAAAGAAAAAGAAAAAGCAGTCTCCCCTGGGGATTCTTAGTTAGGCACACTTCAGTTTGACCCAAACTGCACTAGGAGGAAAGAGCCAGAGACATCAATGCTGTTAGCAACAATGCTCGGTAGCCCTGGTGGATGGTAAGGATATATACATGACATACATACACAATAGGGTGGTGGCAACATATGACAGGTGAGAAAGAGATGCCCCTGGGAAGAGGGGGAAGGGAAGGGACAGGACAGAGTAAGGGATAAGCTGTTCATTCTTTATCCTCTGAAATCTGGTCTTTGGTGGAAGCCTAGATTACAAGGTGATAACATAGAAATGTTTAGGTAAGAGAGTCTAAGGTAGCAGTGACTTCAGTCATCTGAAAGACATTCTGGAAGATACTTAGTATTCTTAGTCTTTTCCAACAAAACCAACCTAATTCCCGATTCACAAACCATCCTGGGAATGTATAGCACTTACAGTCAGAGAGCAGTCTCTCGAGAAAAAAGCATCTTCTATTCAATGGTCTATGACATCACCATTGAGGAGTATATCAAAAGGGGTTTTGTTTGATTAATTTTCATTATCTGTTGTTGCCCAATTAATGAAAGGTGATACTATTAATGAGTGTGTGAACGAGACAGTGTCTTGGTTGCCACATCTGAAACATTCCCCAGCTTGTTCAGGGTAGAATAGCTCTGACCCAAAGTGTGGCCTTTCTTCTTTATAGAGAGACACAAACTCTTTCTCTCCAACTGCCCGAACTCCAAATTATTGTGTCAGCTGCTCACCACCCGGGACACAATACGAGGCCTGTGCTTGAGTTACTCCTATTTTATGTGAGCAAAATGCTAGCTTTCTTTTTTCAGTGAAGTCGATTGAGTTGGGAGAAGTTTCAATACCACGTTTCTTGGTTTGAAAGCGTGACTGTCTTCATAGCTGGCATAACTGCAAAGACCTTGCCAACTCTCTTTAAGAAATATTGTTTAGTTGAGTAAAATTTGATTACATGGAACCTTTGATACAAGTAATGAAGCCATCTTCACGAGGAGATGTTCTTTTCCCCCTTGAGGAAGCAATGGAGACCCGTTTCCATTGTCATCGCGTCCTGTCCAGATTGGAAAGGAAGGCTGTGGGCCAGATAAGCAAAAATAGGTTACCTCTGGGTAAGGCAGCGCCTCTCCCTGCTGGCTGAAGTTCCTCTTTGTCTCATTCCTGAAGCGCGGCATTGTCTTCTTAGGCCCAGGCTCTGAGCTAAACCTGGGTTACACTATGGATCCCTTACACTTGATTTTGTGATTGGGAGACCTCCACGAATGCAGACCTAGAACACAATCAAACCCTTAAGGGCTTAAATCTCCATGAATAGGAAAGAAGCCACTTGATCTTCCAAAAGTTTTGTCTGATTGCTTTCTCTTTTATAGCTATTGTTAAACTATAAAATGAAATTACCGAATTGTCCATCCCTGAGTATTTGCTTCTTTAAAACACATATTAAAGAGTTTTACAAAACAAAGCTGAACCATAAAAAATATTTAATCCATACGATTCAGCAATTCCACTTCTCAGTATGTATATACACCCAAAATTTGAAAGCAAGGTCTCAAAAAAATATTTGTACACTCACGTTTATGGCCGAATTCTTCACAATAGCCCCAAAGTGGAAGCCACCAAGTAGCCCACTGACAGATAAGTGGAGAAATAAAATGTGGTATATACATATAATTCAGCCTTAAAAAGGAATTTCCATGCTACACATGCTATAACATAGATGAATCTTAAGGACATTATGCTAAGTGGAATAAACCAATTAGTAAAAACACAAATACTGTATGATTCCACTTATATGAGGTACCTAGTATAATTTATAGAGACAGAAAGTAGAATGGTGGCTGCCAGGGGCCAGCGGGAGGGGGCATGAGGAGCTATTGTTTATAGGTATGGAGTTTCAGTTTTACAAGATAAAATGTTTGGAGATGGGCAGTGGTGATGGTTGCACAACACTGTGAATGTACTTCATGTCCCTGAAATGTTCACTTAAAACTAGTAAAGATGGTGAATTTTTTGTTTTGTATATTTTCCCACCACTTACCATCATAATAATTTTTTAATATATTTTTATTGATTTCAAAGAGGAAGGAAGAGGGAGAGAGAGATAGAAACATCAATGTTGAGAGAGAATCATTGATTGGCTGCCTTCTGCATGCCCCACACTGGGGATCAAGCCCGCAACCCAGGCATGTGCCCTTGACCGGAATTGAACCTGGGACCCTTCAGTCCGCAGGCTGACGCTCTATCCACTGAGCCAAACCAGCTAGGGCTCATAATAATTTTTTAAAAAGTATTTCAGATTTTATGCCACAGCTCTTCTTAAGGAAATCATCAACTTTTTCAGAGAAGTGTAAATACTTTCCACATGACTTTTGAAGTAAATAGGATATTTTGTTAATTCCCTGGGTCTTTTAGGGAACCAAGTTTCTGATCATGGGTCATTTGAAGAAAGCCTTGGCTCTCCTGCCTTCACGCCCTTTCTCCCCAGCTTCACGCATCAATTAGTGTTGTTAGCAATTTGTGCTGATCTGTGGCTTTAGTGCTCTGGTCTTTATCCGAAACGTAGATAAATAGTTGAATGCTTTGGTAAGCTTGAAAAATGATAGTGGGGTACTGATAAGTCTTTGTGTTGAGAAGCCTGAAACTATAAAGCATATTCTTAATAAAATTAATATTCTATGTAGTTCACAAAGCTGTGTACAGACTATACAGCACCAGGCCTGCTGAAGTGCCTGGGACAGTCAGCATGAACACATGCTGTCCTACAGATATTTGCTTATTAAGCAATAGCGAAGAATAGAGCTGGATACACTCAAAGATATTATTTGTATCCTTGTTTCCTGAAGGACTAGGTTTCTAAACAGGTCTCTAAACCCTCAGTCCTATATCAGCCTATGAAGCTCCGTTTACTTATATCTTGTATACTGGTTTTTTTCAACCCCCAAAAGTTTGAAATCCACTGACCACAAACATGTATTGCTTGACTCTGCACCTTTCTTTCTCTTCTTCCTGTTTCCCAAATGCTCCAATTACACATGGGAATTAAGGCATTTGTGGGGAGGCTGAATCCACCCTCAGCAGTGGGACTGGACCTAGCACCATATGACCTAGGCGTGTCTAATCACCACATTCTATCCCTTCTCTCACAATGATTGGTTCAGGGATGGACATGTGACCTCAGAGGGTGTGGTTAGAGTCAATCTCAGGACTTGGGCTGATAATACTGACACTAAGATTTGCTGTTTGTGCTCTCCTTGAATGAAGGCATACAGCCCCAGAGAACAGGTGAAAGTCGTTTTGTAACAAAGGGTCTGCTGAGTTCTGTGTTAAGATGAAGCCACACTGAGGAAGCAGAGCCAAGAAATATATGGTGAAGGGGAAATTAGTTCCTGGTTAAGTTGTTTGAGCCACCCCTGAAGTTTTTCAAATCTTTTTGGACTTCCCAATTACAAGAGCCTATAAATTCCCTTTATAATTTAAGCTAACATGAGCCAGCTTTTCCATAGAACCAAAAACATTTTCACTGATGTATCATTGATCCATGTCAAATGGTCCCTTCGTTGTACATATGAGGAAACTAACCTGTTGCTTTTGTTGCTTCTAAGAGACCTGTTTCAATGCTACATGGTTAGTTAGGAGGCATAGTCTTCTAAGTCCCAGGCCTTTTTCTTTCTGCTATCCTAGTCATTGAGAGCATGTTGTGATGGGTTTGGTAACCTTGAATAAAATGTTAATTCCCCTTATTAGTAAGCACTAATTGGATGTGCTGAAGTAGTGAAGCTGATTTTCCTCAGGTTTGACTTCTTGCAATCAATCACTGCTTCATGGCCACTTGTGTGTATGGGCCCTGATGAGTCATTAGGAAAGAGAAAAGATAAAGTATTGGAGAAAGGTGTGGAGACTCATTTAAGAATTTTAATTTATAGCTACTTTACCAGCAACTTAGGATGCTACTTTGCCATTTCCCCCTAAACTTGTCAGGCACTTTCATTTCTTGATAGTCCTTCATTACCATTTCTCATCTTTAGAAAGCACAGACTCACTGCCCTGTCCTCTTACCTTCTGGGCCACCTCTACAGCTAGAATTTCCAGATTCTGTAGGCTCTTCCCCTGTAAACTGAAAATTCTATCATTTTTACTTATTCATCCCATCTCCCTCACCCATTGATCTTATCTTTCCTTGGAACTCTGTTACCTATCCTGAGCTCTAAAATTGCTTAAGAAATGCTCATTGAATCTCCAAGGAAATGTCCCACGGTGGAGAGAAAAGAGAGAGGAATCCACATTTCTTGTGCTAAGAGAGGGACAAGATGCTTTACAGATACCCTCACAGGCACCGATGCAGGAGGTAGTCTAAAAATAAAGAAACTGAGGTTGGGTGAGTTGTCAGGCTGAGAGTCAAACCTAGGCCTGTGCAATTCCAAAGACAGTTCCTTCTACTACTTATGCTGGACACTAACAGGCTTTGCCCGTTTTTTCATCCGCTTCAAATAACAGTGACCACCTGGATCTAGTGCTGAGAAAATTGAGGCCTCATCCAGGTCAAGAGGGAGAGATAATAAAGATGTCTGTCAAGCTTGCCAAAGGGAAGAGTGGTAGCCCTCACACCACATATTACACACCTCTTCATGCTTTGCCACAGCCAGTTCTAGAGGTTTCCCAGGAAGACGAACAGATGCATGTCTAGCTATCTAGTTTATAAACTAGAATGTGTCCAAAAGAATTGTTTTACATAAAGACAAGTTTGCATTTGCAATTTGCATCTGAGAAAACTGGAAGTCCAGTAGTTAATCATTATCTACTGGAGGTGGATCACGAGCCAGGGCAGGTGAGAAGTTCGGGCCCTGCAATGACCAGTGCACTTTTGTAGGTGCACTATGGCAGCACACCAGCATCCTTCTCAGACTAACGTTGACACACTTAAATATGTGAATGTCACCCTCTGGAGTGGCTCAGGTGGGAAAAACCAGTTCCTAGGCCACTACACAGGCTGACTCTCAGGGTCTTTCTGTCTAAGCATTCAGTGTTGCACATAAACAAGCACTAGGAAATAATCAGTCTTCTCTCTATGACGAATCAGGGACACCAGGAGAGGAGAGAAGGTAGCAAGGCAGGGAAACCACCTTCCCTTTGAGGACATGTTTATCATGCACATATCTTAGCTGGTGGTGGACAACATTGGAAGTGACATGTCGGATAGTTGCAAAGGCAGTGGTCTTCACATAGGGTCATGCAAGATATTCAGAAGGAAAGAGACGGAATCTGATCGCAGAAGGTATTCCATAAAGAATGAATGAATGAATGAATGAATAAGCAATGCAACAAAAAATAGTGCAAATTATGGATTTAGACAATCTGAGCCATATTTGTCTCATTTCCTCATCTGATGAATATCTATGATTTTTCAGTCATCTGGGGAAGAGTCTTTGATTGTAGAAGAGGCAGATTTCAAGTTCGATAAGAGGTGGGGATATTTGGGGCTGAATGATGAACTTCACCAGAAGATAAGGAATGAAGACTGAGGGTGGCTTAGGAGGCTGAGCAGGTAAAACTGTTCCATGGAAACAGACTGTTTATCTGAACACAAGAAAAGGGGGCTATTTCCAAGAAGAATAACAGTGGATTTGAAGCCAGACTTTGAAGTAGACAACTTAAAGACATCAGGTCTTGGTGGAGAGTTTAGTACGATCTCCAGATTCTGGAGCTCTGACTCAGCCCTGGCAGCACTCTGGAATCGCCTGGGCGTTTTTTCAAACCTACCAAGGCGTCGACCCTTCCCCTAGAGATTCAGATTCAGTTGGTCCTAAGTAGGGCCCATGAATCAATATTTTCAAAAAGATCTCCAGCTGGCTTTATGGTGCCACTGAGATAGACAATCTCCATTCTACTCAAAGGAAGTAAATTCCCGGGATTCTATGACTGAAGTATGAAATTTTGAATGAACTCAATAGAGACATTTTAGGGTTATTGATTCACATCCTGTGCATCCTTGATTGCTCACCAGCCCCTAGTCTTGAGGTCTGGCAGATTGCCAGGGTGGCTCCCAGCCATGAGGGTACCCTTAGAGGGGCCACTGGGAAGCACATTCATGGAACCATACTGGGTAAGTGATGGCAAAGAAAGAAATCTCAGAGCTTGAGGGACCTGACACTGAAGGTCCTGGGACAGTGGGAAGAGCGCCCGCCCAGGAGTCAGAAGTCCTCTCTTTTATTCTTGACTTGCAGCCACCTCACTCTGTAACCCTGGGCAAGTCACTTCACCTCTCTGTGTCAACTTCAGTCTTAACTCCTGTCAATTTCAGTCTTAAAGCTTATCCTAACTCCATTTTGAGTTACTCAGCCTAAGGGTTAACCTGTCAATTTGAGGCACAGCACCAAAGCAGAGAGACATCAGGAAAGAAATACGCCAATCTCCTCTCCTGCCACCCTTTGATCTCTAACCGGTGCTTCTCTTTGTCTGAACCCAAAGGGAACCAGAAGGCAAGGGGGCTGCAGTGATGCTTTCCAGAGGGGTTAGGCTCCCAGGGCCCAGAGCAGATCAAGAAAAGGCGAACAGTAGGACTGGGTGGAGGGAGTGGGGGTGGGGAGGGAATAACCAACACTTAGGAAGGAATCTCTTACAACCTTTCAGTTTTAGGTAAGAAACTGAAGGGTTTAAGATCCAAGTGAACATGTTCATTTCTTCTTATTGTGGTAGTAGATTGGTGAGGGATGACATGAACATAGAGTCTGGCACAAAGACAGTGCTCAATAATTAGTAGTTTTTAATGTTAAAAACTACATTTTAAGCAAGGAAGAGGAGAAAATATATCCAAAGAAAATAGGATGATGATATAAAATAACAATGAGGTTCTAAAGGGCAGGCTCTCCCTGTCTTCTTGATCTTAGCATCCTGGGTACCAAACCGGGGCCTGGCAATGAGCAATCTCGCAAGGCTGATAAACCAATAAAAGTGACATGAAACAATTCTAATGGAGGAGGGGCCCAGAGGTCTAGAGCAGGTAGCCACACATAGGATGGAGTTAACAAGCCAAACTTGGAGTTTTAGTCAAGGGATGCACATGTTATTTAACTCACATCTTTGGGATGTGGGGGAATGGAATTAGAAGCTGAACATTGTGAGAGAAGCCTGAGACTGTTCAAAGTAAAACAGCGGAGGAAAGAGATAAGGAGCGAGGCCCTGCATGTGAAGGTCTAAGCACACCTGTCTCTGAAAGTGAGTACCCAGGTGGAGAAGCTAGGCAAGAGCATGGGAAGCTATATAGGAGCTCTACGTGGGGCCACTGGCTTGAGGAAGCTGTGAACTGAGATCACCTTAGTAATAGCTAACATTTATTAAATGTCTACTACAAGGCAGGTGCTTTTTGTAAATCATCATTATTAGGCCCAATATCAGCCCACATTCTTTTACAGATATGGAAAGCAGGGCTCAGGAAAGTTAGGTAACTTAGGTATGGTAGCACAGCTGATATATGGTGGAGCCAGGTTATGAACCCGGGCCTTGTGAATTTTGAGTCTATGCTCTTCATTGTTTTGGTAGCCAGCTTCCAAATGGTCCCAACGATCCTGGTTTTCTGGTACTCACACCCTGGGTGGTCCCTTTCCCCACTATTTGTGTGACCAGTAGAATATGGTAGAAGTGATGGCATGGCACCTCCAAGTCTCAGTCCTAAAAGGCATTGTGGTTTCTGCCTCTCTCTTGGATCCCTTGCTCTAGGGAAAGTAGCTGCCATGTCATGAGAAGAGCCCAGCTGGTGAGGAACAGAGGCTTCCAGCCAACAGCCAGAACGACACGAAGCCCTCCTGCTAAGCCACACATGTGAGCTTGGAAGTGTATCTTCCAGCCCCAATCAAGCCTTCAGATGACTATAGTCGCTACTGACATTCTGCCTGCAACCTCATGAGATACTGGAAGCCAGAACCACCCAGCTGGAACTCCCAAATCCCTGGCCCACAGGAACTGGGAGCTAATAAATGTGGATTGTTGTAAGCTACGAAGTTTTTTAGCAATTTGTTATGGAGAAATAGATAAGTAATATACGATTACAGCAGCAACAGAAGCTCAGAAACCTGATGTCTTTCTCAAAATTCCAAAGTTCCTAATCTGGGCCTTAGGAGATGAGGAGTAACTCACCTGGAAAGAAGGGCCAAGGACACACATGTGCAAAAATTAGAGCGTACAATGCAACACTTGCCAACCTTTAAATAGCACAGTTCAGCTGGGAAAAAGAATATGTTTAGGAGCAGAAAGGAATGGGTGGGCAGGCTGTCAGGGGCTAATTATGAGGGTGTTGTTTATGCCACCATTGAGATGTTTGGACTCTATCCTGTAGGTAATAAGGAGCTTTGACCAATAACAAAAATGGACTAAGACAGTGAGGAAGACAGATTTTTGTTAATGACCTAAGGAAAACAAACCAATTTTTAAAATAGCAAAAGATTTGAAAACATTTCACAAAAGAAAAAAAATATGGACAGCAAGCAAATAAGCATATAAGAATCTCAGCAACATTAGTCATCAGGGAAATGCAAATTAAAATCACAAGTCCATACCAATACACACCTATTAGAATGACTAAAATTTCTTTAAAATGTTTTCAAGTCTGACAGTACCATGTGCTGGGAAGGATGTGAAGAAATTGGAACTCTCCCACAGCAAACCCACTCACAGGTGTTTACCAAGATAAATGAAAAGTTATGCTCACACAAAAAACCTGCACATAAATGTGTATAATGGCTTTATTGATAATCACCAAAAACTGGAAACAACCCAAATGTCCTTCAACTGATGAATGGATAAGCCAACGGTGGTACTTCATGCAAGAGACCTACCTCCACAGAGCAATAACAAAGAAAGAAGCACTGCTTCCTGCCACAACATGGATGAGAACCAAATCAAATCAAATCAAATCAATGGTGTTTATAGATATAAAACTGCCCAATGATCCTGTCTACTGGGAAATTCATGGTTAACTCTTTAACAGGCATTGCAACTATTTATTCGTGCACAGTTGCCCTACATCAGGGTAAACAATAAATGTGCGATGGTTATGCCAGAAGGGCTAGAGCTGTTCTCAATGTGTAAAATATAGTGTAAAGGTTAATACAGATGATTTCTACTTTCTGTCATTTCAGAATAGACCTATGTAATTAACATGTATATAAGTTTGAATCGGAATGGTTTCTGACAGCATTCATTTATCATTGAAGGTGACCATTGCAGGACTTTTATCAAATCAGACCTAAAGGCTAAGCATTTTCCTTTGTTATTGAATTTTGGCTACTCTCTATTAAAAATTTTTTTATTACATACTCCAAATCCCTTTTATGATACTACAGTTAAGAAAAAGCAGAAGTCACTGAAACCTGATATTCGGTTCACATTTCCTCTCTCCCCAAAATATTATATGAGACCATAGGGATGGATACTTATTAAGGGGATCATTGCTCTAGTCCTGGTGGGAGCCTGTGAGAGCATGGAGCTGGGCAAGGATGTGGGGGTGGAGGGGGGTACAATATATAGAATAGAATTCACACAAAAAACCTGTCTGTTCAACAGCGTGTGTGTGTGTGTGTGTGTGTGTGTGTGTGTGTGTGTGTGTGTGTGTAGGGGGGGAGAAAGAGAGAGAGAGAGAGAGAGAGAGAGAGAGAGAGAGAGAGAGAGAGAGAGAAAGAGAGAGAGAAGTCTTGGCGCAAGGGCCACTGATTTGCCTTTTATTTTCAAAATAGAGGACAAGACTTGGAATTAATGCATCAAAAATTTATAAGGAAAACCTTCAGAAAACAGGATCTCTCTGTGTCTTTCTGCACAGGGGGAAAGTTTAAGCTCTCCTCACTATGAGTTTCCAAATATAAAAGACTTTTTCTTCCACGAAGCTGAGATCTGTGGACTGTTGAGATCAGGATAAGAGGGAAGCAGCTCAGGCTGCAACAAGAGCTCTTGATTCAGTTGAGGCTTCCGCACCCCGAGGGCTGCCAGACACCCGGAGAGGATAAGGAGCCCACAACCACACCATAGCTTGTCCAGGAGAACAATCGTCCTCGAGAGGGGGCAGACTGGAGGCACCCCTCAGGTCTCTGTTAGCTGCTCCAGCGGCTGAGATCTGTGGGCAGATTGAGCTCTCTGAAGACTTTGAGGAGAAGGGTCGCTCATCCATCACCAACAGAATGTTGTTCCTGCACTTCAGAGACTCCTTGTTATTTGAAAGGTTTTTGCCTTCTCGAGTTCCTTTGTCAACAGTGTACAGGAAGAAGCCCAGGCTGCTGCTGGCAGAAATGAATGCAAGCTCACATTTTATTTGTGACTGCTTAATTATTCATTGCCTTGATTGCCACACCAGCACTGCCTTTATTTAGAAAGGTTGCACATGGGAAAACTTCCCTTTCTATATTGAAATTAGCAGCGGGGCAGAGGGAGTCCATTGATAAGCAGAACCTTAAAACTCACAAAGAGAATTTTCCTGAGTGTGTGTGAGTGAACCGTAAAGGAATTGGATAGAGTGACAGCAATGATCATTGAGGGTAAAGACATTTCCACAAATACTTTGACACTTCTGTATCCACACTTCCCCTTTCACTGGCCTGGAGGACTCAGCTACAAAGACAAGCAGGTCAGAAGAAACTGTAACTTACACACACACACAAAAGAAACTGTAAGTTAAACACACACACACACACACACCAAAAAAACTTTGGGTTCAACACAGGCAGTAGGGAAGATGTAAAACATGTGTGACTTTCACTTCTCCCTCTTCTGTTTTTTAAATAGCACTTATCATCCTTTGCATTTATAGGGTGTCCCAGAAAAATGTATACACACTTTAACAGCTGATAGCTCAATTTTGAAAATGAAGTGTAGTTTAATAAATACGGCCTTTCTAATTTATTCAGTGTGTGTGTACATTTTTAGGGGGACGCCCTATATTTTGTCCATATATTTGTTTTTATTGTTACCTGTCTCTTCTCTTAAAATGAAAACTCCTTGAAAGCATGGCTATTTTCACTCTTGCTCATCTGTGCATCTCCAGGGCTGTGAACAGAAGTGTCAGTGAACATTTGTTGAATGAATGAAGATGACCTCAAAGGTGAACTCTTAGGAAAGTGGGCCTGGGCAAAGGTTTTCAGTTCCAGCTCCATCCAGACCACATGGCTGGAATGCATTCGTTTCACTTTATCAGACAATGATGGGCTCGTTTGGGGGAACAAGCATGCCTTAGAGCTGCACCATCTCTGAGGGTATTAGGCTGTTCCTAACATCCAATCCCTGACCCCAGTCTGCATGCTTTCCCAAGGACAGGGCGCTAAGATCCCCAGCACTGCGGAGCACTTGGGAGTAGAATAGCCTTGACATATCCGTGCAGTCCTGGGTTTGGGACCAGAGGCACCAAGGAGATGGATGTTCCTGTGTAAATTGTACCTTTTTACACTCTTTCCAGTTGCACTTGTGCTTTAGAGAAAATAAAATTTGTTTCTCCTCCTTCTTCTACATCTCTTATTCCCAAGCTCTGCAGGGCTTGAACTTGGGTCAGATCTAGCTACCTCGTTCATTCATTTATAAATTTATTTAGTCAATGTTTATTGAGCACAAATATGTGCTGGAAATTGTGCCTCTGTGTCCGCAAGAGGTTCTGACATGTGGATTCCAAAAGCTTTTGTGATCTAATCCGTTGCTTTCTAAGGAAGTGAGATTCTGATGGCTGAATAACATGTTCAAGTTACCTTGTGGAACACAAGCCATTCCTAGACTGGGATTTGTCTGCATTGCCTGACGCTGTTAATGGATTGTTTCCCAGGCTGGTGGATGCCCCTTTGTAAGCATTGGCAATGCAGGGGTCTAATTCTGCAGCTTTTGTTGCTGCTTTGTTGTGCGTTTATTTCGGTTGTCCCCTGTGAGACTGTTTCCCTGTGTGTTTCATAGTTTTGGATTGCGGGCTGGTGTTTGACGGTGTTTAACTGTGGGGTTTCTGTGAAGCCCGGGTTGTAAGTGTGTCTTAAAAGAGGTTTTGCATTTGCTTCTGCCAGCCTTGTTACCAGATGAGGATGTTTCTAATTACCGGGGACTCTCCTGCCACTTGGATAGTGTAAATTTTAACCACAAATTTTATACCCTGTGGGTATAAACCTTTCAATTGCAATTCATTTCTGGTTACTATTTCTCAGGAAGGATTTTTTTTTCTTACCCAGAGCCCTTCACAAGTGGGCAGAATTTTTCCAAAACATGTCCTTAAATAGTATTGGTTCTATGCATGGACAATGAAACTCAAACTTGACAACTCCACCCCAGGACAGCCCAAATATCAGATACTACTAAAAACTCCCTTTCTCTGCTTCTACTCCATTTTTGGACCCTGCACATTTCTTTACTTTTTCTTTCCCTTTTGCAGAAGCGTATTGCAGAAATAGACTTTTATTCTATGACTGGTCTCTAACTGTTCATAATTCATTTGCAAAACATGCTATGTACAAGGCTCCACATAGGACACAAAAGAGATAAAATACTATGAGCCATGCACTCTTAGGCAGGTTCACCTGTTGTCTTGTTTCATTCTCACAACAATCGCGGCTTGCCTAAAGTCACTTATCTAGTCAATGAGAGAACTAGCATTAAACCCATGTCTGTCTGGCTCCACTGTATGCTCTCCCACTAAGCCCTGCAAGGGCTCATGGCAGAGCCAAAGGGAGAAGACATAACCAACAAAAGTCCCAATACAATACAAGAGTAGAATATAAAGCAACAAGTACATGGCAAAAGATGTTACAAGGAAGTAAGGACATGAGTGGTTGCTGGTGATACAGGTGACCTCAGAGGGACCACAGGGAGCTGGAGGAGGAGAGACTTCACATAGGCATTGAAGATACTGTCTCAGTGGAGAAGGGGAGAAGCACATTCCTGACAAAGGGGAGAGCATGAGAAGAGACACAGAGATGAGAGTGCACATGCATGTTATGGTCTCCATGGGTAGACAGGCCACGGTTATGGAGAGTGTGGCTGGAAGGTAAGGAGGGAGAAGGTTAAGGCCAAGTATGGAGGGCCTTGCATGCTAATGGATTTGGGCTATATCAGGTAGGTAATAAAGAGACTTTGAAGGCTTTTCACTGGGATGGCCTGGCCTAGGCAGTGGTTTAGGAATATGTAAATGGAAGTCAGGTATAAGATTGGCTAGGAGAGAACAGAGCAAAGCAGAGAAACCAGCGAGGCTGGATTCAGTGAAAAGCAAATGGAAAAGATGGATAAATAGACATTTTGCCTATGGCCAAGGCCAGTTGTCTTTCATTAAGCACCAATTCAGTGGGGTTTGGGACATTTTCAGGGTACACAGCACTATCACACTCTGTGGACTCCGCCCCAGCCAGGCCACTGGGGCTGTCCCTCAGGCCAGAGCTGTCCCGTGAGCATTAGCCAAAGTTTCCAGGAGAAAGGGGCGTCACTGTAGGCTGTATCCTGGGAAACATATAAAATTTCAATGCTGGGAAATTCTGAGTTCTTCCTCTAAGCTCATGGATGAGAGTATGACACAGCATAAGAGGCAGAGATAAAGGTAAAAAGACAGCCTGGCTGGTGTTGCTCAGTGGTTGAGCATCAACCTATGAACCAGGAGGTCATGGTTTGATTCCCAATCAGAGCACATGCCCAGGTTGCGGGCTTGATCAAATGCTGGGGTGTGCAGGAGGCAGCCAATCAATGATTCTCTCTCATCATTGATGTTTCTATCTCTCTCTCTTCCCTGCCCAGCTTTCCTCTCTGAAATCAATAAAAATATATGTTTTTTAAAAAGACAGGTATTAAGTGTTGTGAGTAAATGTGCCTATTATCAATGAATGGAACCTGAGACTTGTTTTAATTGACTTTAGGGTCAGCTTAGTTCAAGAGGCTAAAATGAGCAGTTTTAACATCACACTGGAGTGGGACATAAAGACTGTACCCCCTCCTCTGAACATCCATGTCTCTGTCACTGCACTTACCACAATGGATTACAATTACCTGCTTCCGTATTCATCTTCCCCACTGGACTAGGCGCTCTCTGTGGGCAGGGACTGTATCCTATTTGTCTACATTCCTGGCATCTGGCACAAAGTCTAGCACAGAGTAGATGCCCAAGTTAATTTTTTTAAAAATATATTTTATTGATTTTTACAGAGAGGAAGGGAGAGGGATAGAGAACTAGAAACATCAATGAGAGAGAAACATCGATCAGTTGCCTCCTGCACACCCCCTACTGGGGATGTGCCCCCAACCAAGGTACATGCCCTTGACTGGAATCGAACCCAGGACCCTTCAGTCCACAGGCTGACGCTCTATCCACTGAGCCAAACCAGTCAGGGCCCATGTTAATTTAATGATGGCTTGGACCAGGATGGTGGCAGTTGGAGTGGTGAGAATTGATCCGTTTCTAGATACATTTTAAAGGTAAAGCCAGATGGGTTTCCTAATGGATTGGATGTAGACTATGCAAGCAAGAGTAAAATGAAGAACGAGTCAAGGTTTTTGGCTTAGGAAATGGGAAGGATAAAGTTACAACCTTCTAAGAAGGAGAAGGCTGCAAGTAAAACAGGTTTCAGTGAAAAGATCAGGGGTGCGTGTGTGAACAAGTTGACTTGGGGTGTCCACTAGCTATCCAGTGGAGATATAAAGTGGCAGGTTATTTCTCAAGTTTGAGACCTACAAGAGAAGTTTAGACCAAAGAACTAAGTTGGGGAATCATATGCATCAAAGAGGACCTGAAAAATCTTGAAGTAAATGTGGTAAGTATTATCACAACAGGAGTGAGAGTAGACAGAGGAAAGAAGTCCAAGGTCTTAGCCCGAGAATATTGCAAAAATTCTGAAGAGAGAAGATATTAGCATATCAGCCTGATAAAGAGCAACCAAGGAGATGGGGCGGGGTGGGGGGGAAGAGGGGGCTCAAGAGAAAGGAGAGTTTTGGAAGCCAAGTGAAGAAAGCATCTAAAGAAGGAGTGAGGCTGAAACCGGTTTGGCTCAGTGGATAGAGCGTCGGCCTGCGGACTGAAGGGTCCCGGGTTCGATTCCGGTCAAGGGCATGTACATTGGTTGCAGGCACATCCCCAGCGGGAGGTGTGCAGGAGGCAGCTGATCGATGTTTCTCTCTCATTGATGTTTCTAGCTCTCTATCCCTTTTCCTTCCTCTCTGTAAAATATCAATAAAATATAAAAAAAAAATTAAAAAAAATTAAATATTAAAAATAAATAAATAAATAAATAAATAAAGAAGGAGTGAGGGGTCAACTGTGTCAAATGCTGCTGCTAAGTCAGAAGAGGTCTGTCACCAGAATCAGATCAGGCGGGCACCCTAATCCTGGACTTCCAGCCTCCAGAACCATAAGAAATAAATATCTGCTGTCTAAGCTGCCCAGCCTGTGATATTTTGCTATAGCAGCCTGGGCCGACTAAGATAGACTCCTACATTGTGAGGCTCTCCCAGATTGTGAAAAAGGAGACATATGTAAAACTTTAGACAATAAATATAAAAAAAAGAATGAGCACTAAGTGTCTCTCCTGACTCTTGACAACTGGTATATAGTAGATGCTTAATAAATATTTATCAAATAAATTCCTGTGCATAAAATAGGTTTGAACCTCTTTGAGCCATATTTACAGCTTTTAAATGAAGGTAATAGCAACGACCTCAGAGGATGCAATAAGATAAGGCACGTGCAGTGCATAGCAAAGGGCCTGGTACTTAGTATGTGCTCAGTAAATAGTAGTTATATTATTAGTTCAATGCCCTCAGGTTACAGATGAGCTATCTGAGGCTGGGAAAATAGTTTGCTCCAAGTTGCCCAGTTAGTGACAGAGCACAGTTAGTCTCTTGGACTCAGATTCTTTAATTCTTTCCACATAACCAGAGAAATCACCCCCAATGCCCAGGTGACATGGGCAGGGTGTTTGAGCCTCTGTAGATGGGCTGAGTTGATGGGAAACCTGGGTATTAGGAGTGAATAGCTCCCTGAAATCTCTCCATAACCTTCCTTTGTGACCGACGTGGGCCTTTTTGTCTCATTTGTCAGGATGCTCAGCAAAAGTGATCCTCACACAACGTCCCCCATTTCTCTCACAGCTTTTTCTTATTTTACCAAAATTCTGGTTTTAATTTGTTGGGTAGCAACCCTTGTTATTCTTCCTTTTTTTAAAAATCCTCACCCAAGGATATTTTTCTTCTGATGTTTAGAGAGAGTGGAAGAGAGAGGGAAAGACAGAGAGAAATATCGATGTGAGAGAAACACATCAATTGGTTTCCTTCTGCTTGTGCCCTGACCAGGGAGGAGCCTGCAACTCAGGTACGTGCCCTTGACCAGAATCAACCCAGGACCCTTCGCTCTATCCCTTGAGCCAAACTGGCTAGGGCTACCCTTGTTATACTTTTCATACCCAAGTCAAGGGACAAAGCTGTGCTGCCGGCCTGTTTTGTTAATTATTAGTTATTAGATCATTCTAATTCTAGGTGGTAGATACTGTTAGTTATAACTCCAGGTGACGATATAGATATAGAACCAAAACATGTTCCTGGGCAATAATAATGCAAAATCTTATGACCTTGGAACATACCCTCTCTCATCATACTTGCAATAGATGAATGGCCTGTCCTTGCCAGAATGAATGGAGAACATTTATTTTGTCAACGTTTATTAGTGGAGTACTATATTCTGCTCTTCTTTTAATAAGACAGTAAATCCTCAGCCCAGATTATAGGTTGTCTTTCATCCAAAGACCTCAAAGTCACTTTGCTAACACTGCATCATTATTAATCATCCAACTTGCCCAAGGTTGTTTCAAAGGGAGAAACTGAGGTTTCAAGAAGGTGAGGTGACTTCTTAGAGTTATGAACAGGGTCAGAAAGAAGAACTGGGCACAGAGCCCACATTCCTACCTCTCAAAGACCCAGCCCTCCCCCCAAAGTTCTCTAAACATTTCCTTTTGGTAGAAAATGTGATTTACTACCTTGGCCTATTGAACAGAAACAAACTCTGGATCCTTCTTCAATGACTTGGGGAAGCGAAAGTTTATTTTTGAAGTTACTTTAAGTCATAAAAGGCTTGATTCAGTCTATTAAATAATACCATTGAAATAAGTAAATAGCTTTGTAGTCATAATGATAGCTTGGCTTTAAATGGTGCCTGGGCTCTGAAAAGTCCTGCAGTTCACAGGCTTCCAGAGGCCTTTGGGCATTTTGTCGGGCCCTCTTTCTGACTTCAAGCATTCCTTCCTTTCTCACATCTTCCCTCCAGCTCCCACTTCCTTCACACACTCCCCTTTCCTCTTACCGAATCATTTCTTCCGGTGTACCAGGAGCTCTCGGCATAAAAATAACTCCTTGCTTTTGCTGGATATGAAGAAAGACTTCAGGCCCTTCGGAATAGGGTGTGGAGTCCTATCCCATGAGGTCCTCCAACAGGCTCCTATGGGGTTGAGTTTAGATCCAACCTCACTAGGAGGTCAAGGGTTAAAGTTACAAAGACCTATTAGAACTCATCAAGCAGTCAACCGGTCCTCTAAAACAATGAAAGAAAAGCCAGTTGATGAGAATAGTATGCTGGCTCTTCCTCTGAATGATTTGGGAAGCAGTGAGTTGTTGGGAGCGTGAACAGGTTCACACTCTTACTTATGTTTTTAAAAGGATCATTCTGGTTGCTGGGCTGAGAAACAAAAAAAACAAAACAAAACAAGATAAAAAACCCAAAAAAACAAAGAGGGGGAAAGGTAAGCAAGAAACCAGCCAGGAGGCTATTGCAGTAATCCAAGCAAGGGAACATTCATTCACTCACTGAACCTGCATTTCTTGGCCACCTCCTAAGAAGACATTGCCAGGGATAATTTTCCTCTATCACAGTTATTGTGGGAGATTTCCCTTAGACAGCAGGGCTATATCTATGCTGTGAGAGAAAAGGTTAAATGTGGTAACACGCTGTGAGTTCTTCAAGGTCTAAAGGTTTGAAAAATCATGAAAAAAAAATTTCATTTTTAACTTTTGAGGACGTGTTTAATAAAAAAAACTGTTGGTTTATAAATTTTGAGAATAAAAAATATGCTTAAAATCAGATGATAATCTTCCTTATGTTAATTGTTATATTATATAGTAAAAAAAATTTTAATGTAAATCTCCCTTCCCTACCAGGAAGTTTAAGCTGTAAACAAATGCAATGTGTGATTCTAGATTAGACTCTGAATTAGAGGGAAAAATCTATGAAAGTTATTATTGAAACAATTGGATTATTGGAATATGGACTATAGATTAGATATTAGTATTGTAGTCATGTCAAATTTCCTGAATTTCATAACTACTATGTTTATATAATGCAATATCTTTATTCTTAGAACATAGTGGAGCATAGAGAAGAGGCATAGTAAATGCAACTAACACTCAAATGGTTGAGAAAAAAATAGTATAATGCACCTATGTGTGTATATGTGTGCACATATAATTATTTATGTGTTTATATAAAGAGATGTATATGTATATATATGTGCGTGCATATATGTATGTATGTATGTATATATATATATATATATATATATATATGAACAAATATGACAAAATATTAACAATCAGTGCTTCTGGATAAAGAGCATATAAAGATTGTATCTATTATTCTTAAAATTTCTCTAAATTATTTTTTAAAAAGCCTTTTAAAGGTTTTACATCCACTCCAAAGTCAAGTTTACAAATAGAAAACAGTTAAGCTAGTTAAGCTGTAGAGTCCCCCTTCCAAAGGAAGAAGTGGCAATATTTCTATCCCAAAGGACATTCTGATTGTCCTAAGAAAGGAAGGGGACTCTGAACTGTCTCTACTTGACACTTTCTTTTCCAACCAGAAACTGATAAATCTTCTCCTCTCTCCCGTGGGGACCCAGAGTCTCAGAATCACCCCAACCATTTGACATCACTCGTTCTCAAACCTGGCTGCAGCTTAGAATCACCCAAAAGCTTGAAAGATGACTGACACTTGGGTCCTACCTCCTGAGATTCTGATGTCTTGAGAGTAGGGGCTTGGAAGGGTGGGCTGGGCATCAGGATTTATAAAAACTTCCCACGCGATTCTCCTGTGCAGCCAATTTGGAGAGCCAGCTGCTCTACACCATACTACCTCCTGCTGCGTGCTGATCTCAGACCCTGCTGGGGTGCCAGGGATGCGATAATCCCCCAGCTCTCCCGCCTTGCTCTTTGGCTGCAGGGAGCACCATTCCTTGATTGACAGTTTTGCAATCCCCATCTTGGATGCAGGACTGCAGGGTTCTCGGAAGTGTCCATCCTAGAGGGCCACGGGCACCAAAGACCACCCATGTGTTCCAGGGTAGTTTCTACAGCCAAGCTTTATACTGGGGAGTAGCGGGGGCTGTTGGGCATTACTGTGGGAAGGTGGCCTTCTGAAGAGCAATGTGGGTTTAGGGGGAGCCTTTTCTTTCAAGTGACATCCCTGCTCTATCCTGAAAGCCTTAGTCTGGTTCTCTAACAGCCCAGAAAATCCAGGGGCAAATGTGACAGCTGTCTGCACCTGGAACTGGTGATCAGAGGACAGGTCCCCGTACAACCAGCAGAGTGGTCAAGCAGGGTGGGTGGTCCCCAAATTGTTCCAATCACACAGATATGCTCTTTGTTCCCTCTCCCCTTTAAGTCACCCTCCTACATTCTTCTAAAGAAAGTTATTCTCGCCAGCCTTGGAATGCCATTCAGAACAGCCTCTGGCATGGTGGAAGGGACTGCATAGGCACTTTTCATCTGTAATCGCCCCTGCTCACCTATTCAAAGATACATTTTCAAAGCTATGGGAGCAAGTTACTCATTCAAAAGCTGTTAACAAATAACAGGATTTATGTGTGTAATAGGTAGTTACTGAGCTTTGAAAATTTGCCCCAAAGAGTTAAAATTTCTGCTTCATTGGAAACTGAGGGTTGGGGCGGGGGTGGGGGCGGGAGAGGGAAGAATGTCTTTGTGGGAGCCCCTGGAATTTTCTGTCTGATCTCCCTCCCCTGCATCTGAGCTGGAACAGGAGATCCAGCAAGAGATTGCAGGAGAGGGAGGGCTGGGGACAGTGCTGGGCTGCAGGTGTTTGGCTGCTGCACCCGTGAGGGCTGTTCCCCCATCCCATGCCAGCAGACACCAAGACTTGCTGGAGCCCATGACAGGGGAGCCAGCTTGTAAATTACTCTCTGGATCATCACTGTCGGTTGGATGGAATCATAGAGGGTGGAGTGAGGAGGTGCCACAGCCCAGGCTTCAGGCCAAAGCCCGTCAGGAAAGGCTGGTGGTCCAGGGATGACGTGTCACAACCTCCAGCGAACTCTGCAGGGCCTACTCCTGCTCACTGAAGCTTCCCCCTCCAAAGCAGCCAGAGCCATAGCTGGGGGCTGCACCCTTTCCTCCCACCTCTAGTAGAATTATTGCTTTTCTCTTCTAATATTAATTCCTGAAGTCCCGTACTCTGAGACCATGACACTGAAGTCCTACATTCGGAGACATCCTACACTCTGGGGGCGCTGCAGTCTGGCCCATATAGTAAGTGCTCAATAAATGTCAGTTCTGTGGTTTAGGAAAATATGCAGGCCTCGGGGTGGCATTAAGAAGTATCTTAAGCCCTAGCTGGTTTGGCTCAGTGGATAGAGCGCCAGCCTGCGGACCGAAGGGTTGCAGGTTCGATTCCAGTCAAGGGCATGTACCTCAGTTGCAGGATCCTCCCCAGCCCAGGCCTTGGTCAGAGCCCGTGCAGGAGGCAAACAATCTATGTGTTTTTCTCCCATCGATATTTCTCTCTGTCTTACCCTCTCTCTAAAAATCAATAGAAAAATATCCTCGGTTGAGGAAGGAAAAAAAAAAGAGAAAAGGAAGGAAGTATCTTGTGAGTCCTACAGTGGAGTGAGGTGGCAACAAGGATGTTAAGCCTGCACGTTAGGGCAGCAAAGGGACCTCAGCTGTGTTGTCAATCACCAGTTATTCTCCAGTTCGGCTCTTCTGTGGACAAGTCCAAGTTTCAAAGAGTACATGTGGGATTTGAAAATATTTATCAAAAGAAGAAATGATGATTAAATGAGAGGTGGGTGAGGGGGTGCATGGAGCCAGGCAAGAGGCAGAAGGAAGGACCTGAGTTTCCACTGGAGGTGGCTCCTGAGCCTGTAGGCAGAGAGCTGGGGCGGGGCAACGGGCTGTGCAGAATGCCACTCAAATCCCCTGGGAGCTTCAAAGGGCGTTGTGGGGGAGTGGGGAGAGAGGCTGAAGGAGAAAAAGCAGGAAGAGGGGAGTCAAAGGTCAAGTTCTCAAGTTCTCCTTTTCTAGTGGTGAGAACAGCAGGCTCTCCTGGGGGAAATTCAGTCCCCTCAACGTCCCCCTCCTATCATGGCTTTGACCGTATCAGGCTCCTCCGCCTGCTCCAGGCCACCCAGACAGGGACTCACAGATTATACCTTGAGAGTAAACGCATACAAGACCCAACCCAGTGCTTTACATATCTCACCTCCAAATCTAGAAAGAACTCCTGAGTCTGAGCTCCTCCGGGATCCTGCCCCTCGGCTTTCTCTGCATCACCCCTTCAAAGTCCTTATCTGGGATCCTGATCTTGACACTGATCTACATTTTTGTGATAATGGTTCAATTACACATGCATTTATCTCCTGATTTCCATACCCAGCCTCAATCCAAGAAGGACTGGAGGCAGCTTCTAATGTTTCAACATTTCAACATGGTAACTGCTTTTGATCAATCTGATTTTCTACTCCCCACCCCCTTCACAAACAGCTATATCAACAACCACAAATATAGTTCTTTCTAGTTTAGTTGTAAGGCAACATGCGAAGCACCTTTGAAATCTGGCTCCAACTTAAAATATGTGCAGCTTCATTACTATCCCAAGAAGATCTAGACAGAATTGGGCATCCTGGTCACAGCCAAGTCCCAGTGTTGTGGGTGAGCTGGGTGGGCTGCCTGTCACAGCTGTGTGCGACATCCGCCCCCCCCCCCCCCCCAAGTCGGCCCTCCCTAGCACCATGCTGATCCAGGTGCTGGAGTTTGGATTCAGAGTGTGGGACATCCAAAAGTGCGACACCCTTGATTCTCTTTCCTTTGTGAGGTGCAAAGAAAGAAGTGGTGAAAGGGTTGTCCTGGAGAGAGAAATTTCGTTCAAACCAGAAGGGCATTAGAGGAGGGGTTTTCCCTCTTGGAGGAACCCCTGCAAGAGGTCTTGCCAGCTGGGACCTTTCCCCAGCCACACCGGCATCTTGTCTCACAGGGAGTCCGTTGATCCAAGCTGGACCCGTAATCCTTTGCTAAAAGGCCTCTTGGCCCATGTCCAGCTCAGCAGGGGAGGGTCCCGGCTTTGTCCTTGGCGGGCTTGCTGTGTGGGGTCCTACCTTCGGGGGCTCCCACCCTGTGGGAAGCTAGTAGGCACCCCGTCCCACATTCACAGGGGTTGCTTTTGGAGTTGCAAAAGGGTTCGCTTAAACTTAAGATCCCTGCGCTGCTTCCGGGGGTAGGGGGTGGGGGCTTGGAGGGATGGAGGGGTGGGGGTGAGTGAGAGGTGGGAGGGAGGACCAAGGCCTTCTATTTCTGCCAGATGAGGGGCCAGATCTGTTCTCTCTTCAACCGAAAGGCTAAAGAGAGGGCAGTGGGACAAAACAGGGGCATTTCCCTCATTTTGTTGTTGTTTATTAAGTTAAAATAGCGAAAGCACGCCACAGAAGATGGTATTTCAACAGAAAATGAAGCAGCCTCTGGTGAGCGCAGAAAGCTGCTTTCCAAGCCTGACTGAGCCTGGGGTGGGGGGTGGAGGGGATGGGATAACCTAAGAGTTTCCATTTGTGAGTCTGGTCAACACGGCATCTGTCCTCCTATTGGCTTTTCACACCACGATGGTGACTGTGGTCACCACGCCTTGACAGATAAAGCAGTGGAGGCTCAGAGAAAGGGAGGCCATTACCCAAAGACCCACCGCGAGTAGTGGTGGGATCAGGGTTGGAACCCAGGCTGGGTGATGCTAGAGCCCTCAGCTCAGCCACTGCCCAGGGCGCCTCCTCTGTGCTGTCCCCACCTGACGCTGTGGGCCCTGCCTTCCCAGGACTGAGCACAGCCGCACGCACGGGCTAAGGTGACCCCACTGCGCACTGGGCGCCGCTGAGGAGCACAGTGCTGGCCCCTTGAGTCGTGAATGTCCATCAGTGTCGTGCCCTGCCTTTCACAGCTGATTCGCTTCTCTTGTTAGTGATGGCTGCCCCATCAGCATGCATTGGAGTTTGCAGTCTCCGTACCACAACATTTCTGTGGACTATGAGAAATGTCAGCTCTGTCTTCCTTTGACACCAGTGTCACTGGGGGCCTCTCTTTGGAGGTCACAGGGTCCTCCAGGTAGCTTCTAAATGCAGTCCATGCACATGGAACTTAAGAAGTGATGGGATGAAGGAGAGCTCACCAAAGACAGTTGTCATTGGGTTTGAATCGCTGCTGCATTTCTCCTTACAATAAGGCCTCAAGGGAGAGCAGAATGAGCTGTTGGTAAAAAGGAAAAAACAGTTTTAAAAGACAAAGGGACTTTAAAAAGTCCCTTTTCTGTCTGATGAGAATGTAATCCAGGTCACAGGCCTTGGGTGGATGACAGTTTTCTTGTTCTCCTGGGCCCGGAGAGCATGGGCATAATACTAGGGAACTTGTTTCCACCTGACAAAGCGAAGAAAAAAAAAATTCCTGTTTTTTCTTTTGTGGAGGGGGAATGAACTTATGGAAAGAGCGGGCCTTGTTAAACGTAGGTAGACCAGGGTTCACACCCACGTTTTCTCACTTCATAGCTGTGTGACGGTCGCCACGCTACATCAAAGTCCTCTAAGGACTAGAGGCAATCCACGGAGGACCCCACGGGGCCCCAGGGGGGCTCTGTGCCACAGGCCTGGCCTGGTCCTTAGCAGGAGCGGGAGGGCACGTGGCCACGTGTCCCTGCCGCCCGGTGTGTGCTGTCGGGGCTGAGAGGAAGCACTCCTGTTCAGGGACAGACAGCTTCACAGGAGTAGCAGTGCTGCAGGCCACCCCGCCTAGGGTGGGGCTCAGGAGGGTAGCTTCTGGTTTTCAAAGATAAAAAGCAGCAGACAACCAACAGCCCCCTACTTCGGTCACCCACCTTCCTCCAACATAAACTTTCCCCGAAGTCTACTTGGAACCCCTAGTTCTCCAGGGAGAGAAGCCCTTAAGTGGTAGTTTGCTGCCCTCTGCTGTCCACCTGGAGAACTCCCTGGTGCTTTTGGCCGTGCTGCTGGCCTTAAAATCCCAAGGAGCTTGAGAGTCCAGGACTCGCCCAACCATTCTGAAAGGTGTACCCCAGGAAAGGGGCAGTACCAGGACCGGCTACATAATCTGAGGGGTCCAGCGGAAAATGGAGTTCTTAAGAAGTCCAAGATCGTGACAACAGAATATTAAGACCAGCTGATGGGCACTGAGGGCAGAATTCTGTGCAGCTGCCGGTGTGGTGTGCAGGAAGCTGGCCTTTTGTCATTATTACCTGCTCCTGACATCAGGCTTCTGGGCCTCTGACATAGTCTCAATAGTTCCCCGAAGAACTGAAAGTTAGTAGGACATGTTTGGGGAGAGGAGGTGGGGGAAAGGGCCTCTTCTCATAAGCCAGACTCGGGGGTACATGTTTCCCTTGGCTATAATGCGGTAGCAGCACAAACCTCTCCTCTCCTCTGCTTCCTGTTGGAATTTGAGGGAGGGGAGAAAAAGCATGCTGCGTCCTGGCCTTGGGAACCAATTCAGACTCAGGAGTTAGACAGATGGAGATTCCAAGGTCCATGTGATTACAGAACAGGCTATATTGAAGGACAGCGCTGACCTATAATAAAGAGTGTGGTAAAATTCACTCTCGGATTCCACCCACCCAGAGAGATGCGCCCAAGTGAGAATGTGGAGCAATTGCTGTCGCCCGCTCACCGGTAATTCAGTGCATCCCCATGCGCAGAGGCAAGGAATAGAGCAGGTGCGAGGAGTATCTAGGGGAAAAGCCCTTCCCAGGGAAACCAGAGCAGTGAAGAGAAGGTGTCTTAGGCACTAATGAGGAAAAGGGAAACCACTCCAGTTGCTTCCAACAAAGGGCATTGGATGCAAGGAGATGGTTTCATGGTGAAGGTGGGAGAAGCTAAAGCCCAAGACCAACAGGAACAGGAAGCCGCTCCCACTTTTAGGATGAGGAGCAAAGGATAAGGTGGTGTTCCCGGATCCTCGGGCCAGATCACTGGGAGAAGCTGCAAACCTGTGGGGCCCTCACATAGGAGCTAGAGCCATGAAGGAAATACAGCCCTGCTCTTCCTGAAATGGAAAGAGACAGAGGGCAATGCCCTGGCTCCTCCCGACTTTCCACCCTCAATCACCTACCGGAGATTCGAGCCACACCCAGCTGATTGGAGCAGCTGACCAAGGAGGCCGGAGAAGACAAGCAACATGGGTCGGTTCCCCTGCATTGCAGAGGGGGTGGAAGGCAGAGAATGCATCTGAGCAGAGACACGCTTGTTGAGTACAAACTCACATGGCCAGATGCCTAGTGGATAAAAGCTAAATTCTGCCGCATGACATGAACATCTTTCACAGGCCAGGCCACTTAGCAAACCACATTTCCTGCTACTCCCCTTTCGCTGTTCTGTCAGGTTACTTCCTAATTCTAAGCTCTGTCTCGCTCCCTGTTCCTGGAATGTCCTCGCCATCACCCCTTCTCATTTCTCATCTACTCTGCTTTCCATGCTTCTCCCTTTTTCTTCCCTTTCTTTCCTCCTTTCCCTTTTAATCTCTTTCCCTCCCTCCCTCCCTCTTTCTTTCTTGCTTATTAATGAGCAGATTGAAGTCAAGGTCTTTATTAGTTGTTACTGCTTTCCAATAAATGTTTCTTAAACATCAAATATTAAAATGTTGTTACCACTGACCTTCACTCGACCTCCACAAATAGGAAACTCCAAATCCAGATGTAACGGATTAAAACCACTCCTAACTTGCGTTACCAAGCCACTAGATGTCATATTGATTTCACACAGAATTTTGGAGGGCCATACAAGAACGTAAAACCTTAAAAAAGATATGAGCATCTTGCCTGGCTGGCATTGCTCAGTGATTGAGCATTGACCTATGAACCAGAAGGTAACCAGTTTGACTCCCAGTCAGGGCATATGCCCGGGTTGCAGGCTTAGATCCCCAATAGGGGTCATGCAGGAGGCAGCTGATCAATGATTTTCTTTCATCATTGATGTTTCTATCCCTCTCTCCTTCTCCCTTCCTCTCTGAAGTAAATAAAAAAGTATTTTTTAAAAAATCTTTTAAAAAATGAGCATCTTAATATTTGCCCTCAAAACATCATAGTTCACCTTCTGTTTACAGTAATGCGTGAATAAGATTTTACTGAGTAGACGTAACAAAAATTGAAGCACTGGGAAGTGAACAGAAGCAGGTAGATTTTGGGGGGAAATCGCTCTCCAGACATGAGAGAGAATTTACAGAAAATGAGGCTCCATTTCTGCTGCTCTTAGCCAGGGGTCAGGTGCAGGCCATATTGTATGGGTCAGCGGTGGTGCTGGGGAAAAAAGCCATATTTTGGGTCCATGAAAATAGAACATTGAGTCCAGGATGACTACAGCTGCCAAAGGGATGAGAAAGAGTCCTGGAAGTGAGAAAGCCAGAGAGGGGTTCCCCCAGTTCTATCTGCTCAGGCCTCTGGCTGACCGCTGGACCATGCATACACAGAACAGACACACAGCACCTCAGCTAAAGCCCAAAGGGTCTGAAAGAGATTGGAACCTCCACGCAAGAAACAGAGTTAGAGTTCAATCAAGAAAAATGCACGCTAAAATGAAATGAAATAACCCATTAGAGAAAAATATCAGAATAGAGGACCTCCACAATTAACATGAGTAATATATACAATTTAAAATTACCTAGTATATGAAGAGCCAGAATCGTTCTCAAGTGAAAAGCTGTTATGCTAAGTAAAAAGAATCAAATACCAAGAACTATATGCTGTATGATTCTACTTAAGTTCTCCAAAAGGCTAAATCTCACAGGCACAGAAAGCAGCCCTGAGCTTGCTGAGGTTGAGAGTCAGGGGAGAGGATTAAGTGCAAAGGGGTATGGGAAACTTTTGGGGTGATGAATATGTTCTCTATTTGATTATTGGTGTGATTATATAACTATTTACAATTGCCTGAACTCCACAAATTATGCACTTAGAATGAATTTTACTGTATTATAAATTATACCTCAATTAAGTTGGAGAAAAAGTAAATGAAATGAAAAAATCACAGCCTCATTGGTACATATTTCAAGTGTTCTTTTGCTCATATCATGGTCGATTATGTAAATGAGTCCATTTATATTTTAATTCTTCTGTTGCTGGATCAGGCCAATGAGGCTATAGCATTCCTGGACAAGTCCCCAGAGCACCTGTGCAAGAAATAAACCTAGGTATAAATTTTGTTGTTATAGGTTATAAATATGTTCACCTTTTAGGTAACTCTGGATTGTTTTCTAAAGGGATTGTACCAATTTACACTCCCACCAGCAAGTATGAAAGCTCCGTTGCTCCACATCTTTACCCACACTTGGCAGTATCAGGTTTTAAATTTTTACATCTGTTGGGCAAATCTCATTGTGGTTTTGAACTTTCATTTCCCTGATGACTAATGGAGTTAAGTATCTTTTCATAGGTTTATTGGCCATGCAGATTTCTTTTTTGGAAAGGGTGGGGGGAAACTGTCCTACTTCTGGCATTTCATGAGAAGGCAGGGTTCTTTGGAAAAGACTAATGCTGGGAAAACTAGAAAGCAGCAGAAAAAGAGGAAGACCAAATATGAGATGGATTGACTCCATAAAAGAAGCTGTAGGCATGAGCCCACAGGAGCTGAACAAGGCTGTTGAGGACAGGACATTGTGGACATCACTCATTCATAGGGTCTCCAGGAGTCGGAGCTGACTCAATGGCACGAAACACACACCTTCGCAACTCAGGATTTAATATCCAGGCAAAGACAACTGGGGTTGATCCTGTGGGCTTGGAGGGAATGATGTACAGGGGTCCTCAAACTTTTTAAACAGGGGGCCAGTTCACTGTCCCTCAGACCATTGGAGGGCCGGACTATAGTTTAAAAAAACAACTATGAACAAATTCCAATGTGCACTGCGGGCCCGGGACGAGTCGGCTGCTAAGCAGGACAGGCAGCTGCACCCGGCAGGCTGGATAAATGTCCTCGGTGGGCCGCATGTGGCCCGCGGGCCGTAGTTTGAGGACCCCTGGCACTCTAGAATAAATAAAGTGGAGGTCTGGCATTGCCTCGGGAGGAAACTGAGGCAGGTCTCAGAAGGCTCAGAGGCAATGCTGTGGGGATGGATTTATAATTAAAGACCCACCTCTTGACTATGTGCCCTAGAAGGACAAGAAGACACTTCCTTCACTCAAACAGTAGTGAATGGGGCACCAGCCAAGAAACTCAGTGGTGGCTTGCAAGACAAGGTTAATGGCAGGGGATAGTGACATGGAATTGGGTTCTCTTGTGTGAGTGGAAATGATGGATTCTGAAATAGTAGAGACAAGGTGGCAGCAGTTAGCTGTCAAAGGCAAAATAACAATTACCATGATAGGTAGCAAGAAATGGCAACCAAGGAGCCTGGTCCCACAGGGATCTGTGAAATAACTAGTAGACTATGGTGAGATAGGAGCAAGATAGATGGGTACCCATCAAAAATGTTCCTTGGCTGTTTTAATCATAAAATATCATGATGAACAGACATCAGCTGCTGCAATTAAAAAATCACCACCCATCACTCACCCATCCCAGATCTAAGTCTGTTCTGAGCCCATTGATCAAAGGGGAGGTTGGGACACCTGGGGAAGGATACTATGCCACAGAAGGCCATCTAAGGGACCTACAGCCATTTGCCACAGTCTCTATACATTTACACACTGGGAAAGGGAAACCCAGATATCTTAAGATTATTGTATGCAAGACCTTGCCTTTTGGCTTAGGATGGGAGTTAGCAATTAAAAAATAAATCAAGGACCAGGTAGTAATTATTTTAGGTTTTGTAGGCTATAGGGTCTATTACAACTAATTATTTCTGCCATTGTAGCATGAAAACAGCCACGACAATAAGTAGGCAAATAGTAGTGGCTATTTCAATAAAACTTTATTTACAAAAACAAGCATCAGGCCAGATTTAGCCCATAGGCCACAGTTCCAGACCCTGGGCCCCAGTCAGTCAATATTATATAAAAATTCCATGAGTGCTTGAAAACAATGTAGAATCTCCAATTGTTGGGTTCATTACTTTGTATTTTGTAAATTAGAACAGCACATTGTTGAAATCGTCTATGCCCTACATTTTTGGGGTCTTATTTTGAAGTAATCCTTATGAACTCCAGTAATAATTTCTACCTTGAGCTATACTAGTGTAAGAATAATATAGCTACATGGGCTTGCTTTTGGTATTTTGCACGCCTAGTTTTTATCCTTTGTTTTCGATCATCCTGTGCCTTTATATTTTAGTTTGTTCCTTATCATAAGCACAGAGCACAACTTTTAAGTCTGAGCTTCTTGGGAGCCAAAGCAAATGGGAGACTGTTGCTTGAAGAAAATGCAGCCTATTTGCTGGTTACCACCTAGACCCGTGGTCGGCAAACTCATTAGTCAACAGAGCCAAATATCAACAGTACAACGATTGAAATTTCTTTTGAGAGTCAAATTTTTTAAACTTAAACTTCTAACGCCACTTCTTCAAAATAGACTTGCCCAGGCCGTGGTATTTTGTGGAAGAGCCACACTCAAGGGGCCAAAGAGCCGCATGTGGCTTGCGAGCCGCAGTTTGCCGACCACGGACCTAGAGCAATGTGACACGTGGGCATTAAACAGAAAAGTGTCTTCCAAGGAAAGCTTGAGGAAGTCTGTGTCTTCACAGACTTACAGAACACTGTGTTTTACTGGAATGATACCAGTTTCTCACTGACCACCTAACAGCAGCTAGTTTGGCTTTTAGTAAGCAGTAGTTATGCTTACTAGTCCCCTGTGGCAGTGAGGCAGAAAGAAATGGTCAGGTGTTTTACTAGACCTCATGCACCCTTCCCTTTGCTCCTTCAATGTCTCTACTCAGTGGTATTAGTTTACCGAGGATGTCATTCTCTTCGCTGAACTCAGATGGCTGGAACTGCAGGCGCTAACAAAGGATGCTTTTGAAGGATGAAAGCACCGTGCTTTAGCGGAGGAACTGGAGGGGAAGGTCCCATGCAGCCAGTGCTGGAGCTAGGATTGCAAGGCAGGAAGTTTCCCAGCTCTAAATTCTGGCCACTTACCAGCTTTTAGGACCCCTCTCTGGGCTTCTGTTTCCTTATAGCCGTGGTCGGCAAACTGCGGCTTGCGAGCCACATGCGGCTCTTTGGCCCCTTGAGTGTGGCTCTTCCACAAAATACCACGGCCTGGGCGAGTCTATTTTGAAGAAGTGGTGTTAGAAGTAGTTTAAGTTTAAAATATTAGGCTCTCAAAAGAAATCTCAATCGTTGTACTGTTGATATTTGGCTCTGTTGACTAATGAGTTTGCCGACCACTGCCTTAAAGGAAATGATTTCTTTATTCAGCAGCATGTGGGTTAAAGGAAATAGTGACTAGTGCGTATGAAGGTGCCTTCCATATAATAAGGCCTCAGCCAAAGGCTGCACAGCCCCCTCCCTCTGCCCCAGGCAGCACACGGGACAGCCGCATGCCCCTCAAACACTGGCTTGCTGAAAATGTCTCTTCAGGAGCTGGAATGTTATTTCTTCTGTTCCCACTCCCATCAGTGCCTCTTGGGACTTGAGGCAGGCTTTCCCTCAAGATTTCTAAGAAATGGGGAGAAGCAAGACCCTCTGAGGATCCTGAAGGATCCCAAGATGCATTTGGTCCCATTGTCAACAGCCCAAGGTCATCTTTGCTTAAGAAAGTCGTCCCTTTCCTCCATCCAGATTTCACCCCAGCTTGCTTCCATGGAGTCTGGTGAGCTCAAATGCAGGGGCCAGGAGTCCAGGCTAAAGAGTCAGGGTGGCCTATTGAAGGCTCCACCACTCACTAGTTATGACTTTGGATGACCTATCGTTTCAGAGCCTCAGTTTGGGAGTAATAATGTCACTGTCATTGGGAATATTCTGAAAATCAAATAACATACTCACTTTGGACCAACACACTTGGCCCACTGCTCAGCATATAGTCAAAACTCAGTAAAGCCAGGGTTTCCTTATACACGTGTGTCGCACACCTGAATCACAAATCTCATGCTGACGCTGAGGATAGGGCCTGGGGTTACAGCTCAACATGTAGCCCAACTCCTGAGAATTAAGCACCAGGCAGGCAAGAGCCACGCTGTATTTGCCTCTGGGCCCCCTGTCCGCTCTGGCCCTGGCTCCTGGCATATGCCCAGCAAGTTGGGTTCACAATAACAAATGCTCAATGGCTGAGCTGGTGTGCCTTTTGGTTCTTCAAGGCCCTGCTCTGGTACCATGGAACGTGGGACAGGGTTTCTCAGAGTTGCCTGGGATCCACAGATAAGCTGTTTTGCAAAACTTATGTCAATTTTATTGAAGCAAGAGAGAGACAGACAGATGGACTGACTTGTAGATGTTTTGAAGAAACATGGCTAGCCCCTTTCCCCAGCTGCTGGTAAGGTGCTTGGTTTCTTAAAAGGAAGCTAACGCTGCTTTGGGGTGAGGCCCTCACTTCATCCGGTGACTAGCACCACGTCCAGCAACACTCGCCCCCACCATGGCCTCCATCTTGTAGCTCGCCTGCATCTACTCAGCCCTTATCCTGTACAACGGTGGAGGATAAGATCAATGCCCTCATTAAAGCAGCTGGTGTAAATGCTGAACCTTTCTGGCCAGGCTTATTTGTGAAGGCTCTGGCCAATGTCAACATTGGGAGTCTCATCTGCAATGTAGGGGCTGATGGACCTGCCCCTGCAGCTAGTGCTGCACCAGCAGGAGGTCCTGCCTTTCCACTGCTGCTGCCCCAGCTGAGAAAAGTGGAAGCGAAGAAAGAAGAATCTGAGGAATCTGATGATGACATAGGCTTTGGTCTTTCTGACTAAACCTCTTCTGTAACACATTCAATAAAAGCTGACCTCTGTTGCAAAAAATAAATAAAAATAAAAATAAATGAAAGAAACATGGCTAGTCCAGCCAGTATAGCTCAGGGGTTGAGTGTCAACCTAGGAACCAAGAGGTCATGGTTCATTTCCTACACATGCTCGTGTTGCGGACTCTGACCCCCAGTAGTGGGTGTGCAGGAGGTAGCCAATGGATGTTTCTCTCTATCTTCTCCCTTCCTCTCTCTCTCTCAAATCAATAAAAACATATTTTAAAAAAAGAAACCCGGCTAGACATAACACCTGACATTCCAGTACGAGCCTGTTGGACACTGTCAAGGGCTCGTGGTCTCAACCTTCTCTCTGTCCTTCCTATGAGCACCCACAACACAGAAAGCGTAGTTCATTTTCAACAACATACACTTTTGCAGATAAAAAAGGTGACCCACACTTTCATTTTCTTTATTTTTCATTGATACCGTATGAATACAAAGTTTCTAGAAAGCTACAAAATGTCTACCACTTTATCAAGAAGGCATCAAAATGTGTCACTTTGCAAAGACATGAAAACACCTGCAGGAACTGACACAAAAATAGCATTTTTAGAGTGATGAAATAATTGCACTTAACTGTCATGGATATTAAAGTTATCACACATATGTACCGCGAAAGCTAGAATACATTTTTTTTTTTTTTACAAAGCACTTTATAAAAAAATTCTCTGCACACAAACCCTATAATTTTCATATAACTATCATACTAAAGATAAATTCACTTTAAAGCCAACACTTAGAACATTTTTAAACAAAAAGGTACCAGTACCTAAACACAGACATTAACAAATACAAGAATACTGTACTGCCAAGAGGTTTAACCAAACGCCTTTTGAGAGTTTCTGCAAATAGGTTAAGAAAATGTGTCTGAGAATTTGCCCACCCCCACCCTCCAATCTCTCCAATCTCTCCAATCTCCCCAAGAGGAACCTTAGTACCCAAAGGCAGGTTCCACAGCCCACTCCCAGCAGCAGTACAATATCAAAGGGACCACTGACCAGATGAAACGCTTACGTTACAAGCCCATTTTTTACACGTGACATGAAGACACAGACTGTGAGAATCCCATTAAGTCATTTAGAATGTGAACAAACACACGTGGCAAAAACCGATTTACATAACATTTAAGCATATTAAAGAATTAAAGGCTATTCAGGTTTTTTTTCAATGTTACAAAAATGTTTTTGTTGTTGTTTTTCAGGCACGTACTGTTTTTGTTTTTAGTTTTTCTTTATCTGCAGTCATGAGCCTATTGAAGAAAGGCCTACAGAAGTGAATCTTTCAAGGAGGTAACAGGGAGATTGTTTTTAAAGAAGTGCAGTTAGTACCTAATTTACACAGTGAAACTAATCACACAAAAAAATGGCTGATGCAAAAAAGTAAAGGAAATCAGAGACTGGTTTCCAATTGATTTACGCCTCGATTCTTTCAGCTTCTCTTAGAGAAAGAGGAAGGGGAATGATCTCATGGCGGGAGCCAGAGGAAAGAGGGCCAACCGGACCAGTGGGACCCACTGGAATCGGACCCCACTGAAGGATGAATGAGGGGGGAACATGAATGCCGTTTCAAATACTAACATGTAGTGTGGCATGTGACTAACTCAACGCAAATGCAGATTCACAGAGAATTAAGCAAGTTACGGCTTAAGAAGTTGGACAATAAATACAAATATTTCATCTTATTTAATGGTGCATGACTTCAGTGAAACTATCCTTTGCGATGCAATACATTTTAAACACAAAACCTTCATTCTTAACAGTCTAAGCAATGAGTTTCTGAGAGAAAACTATTGCCAAACAAAGCGCAGTGACACTTGAAGAGAAGAGGAAATGGGGATTTGACTAACTTCTTCCAGGCTTGTTGGTATAAGTACAGTGACAGGGAGGGCCTGAATTCAAGCAGCTAACTAGGATCTGTGGTAATTTTCCTTTTCACTTGATTTTTTTTTTCCTTGTAGAAATTTCTAGAAATACTCACAACTTGGTGGAAAGAAAGCACTCCTGAAATTTCAGAGCCCAGAGAGGGTATATTCTTAAAGACACCAGGTAGAGATAGACAGAACACATGCATTAAGAGTTCAGAGGCTTTCAAAGACATCTGATGTCATTTTTAAGTCTAGACTGATAAAGAAACATCTTTTTTCCTTGTTTGGCTAGTGTGTTTGCCTTCTTGTCCTTCTCCCTCCTCTCCCTCACCTCTATCAGCTTTCCCAATGTACACAAGGTTTGGATAAAAGCCAATATGGACTGTAAAGAACGGCCCCTTTGAGGGCTGGAACCTTCTTTGAAAACGCCGAATTGTGAATGGTGCTCTTTGGAAGTTTCTCATAGCACAGTCAGACAAGATACTCGGAGTCAATATTTTTGCCCTAAGAACACTTCACTTGTCATGACCCTAACTCACTTTTGTTCTGCACTGTCATCTCAGTTTGAGGCTTCCAACTTCAAAATGGTATCGTTGTGTAAAACACAGAAGTGCGCACGGTCATCTGAACGGACAAAAAGCCTCCGCAGAGACGGAACATGGAATCTATCCACTGGCCGAGAGTCTGCTGTTGGTGTGGATGCCTCCTCACGGGGGGTGCAGGGCTGGGGGACGAGTGGAGATGACACCAGGGTCATTGGCACACACAAACACAGCAGCTCCTGGGTCCCTCCTGCGGCAGCGTGCTCCTGGTGGATGGTGGCAGGGGCTCTCCCACGGCAGACAGACTCCCAGCAGGCAGGATCCACGTCGTGCTCTTGCAGACAGAGGCCTGTGGTTGGTTACTCATCCCGGTAAACCAAAGGCATTACGGTGATCTCAATATATTTTTGGTCTCTCTACAAGTGATCGTTATTATGGCAGCACTTTTCTAAGCTGGAATCTCAAACCAAAGGCACTTTCATGCTGGAGTGCAGAAGATTCACAAATAGCTAAGTATTTGGTCGTGAATTTAAAAGGCAACATTAAAAAGTACAATTTGCTTTTCATAGTCAACTATGAAGTTGCAAAAACCTTTCGTTTTGGTATCTACATTTGAGAGTCTGGTCAGAGGACTGACTGACGTTCAGTTTTCGAGTGTAGACCAAGTAGTCAGTTTCTTGTAGAACTGGAGAAAAATGGGCTTAATAAACAAAAGGGAAACAATTTTTGCTTGTTCTGTTTTAAATATAGGGCCAATTAGTCAATGGGCACTGAGAACAGGTGTAAGACAAGGCTGGCGGCGCGACTAATGTATCACTAAGGCACTGCTTACTGGAACACTTTGGCAGCTCTGAATTTAAAACTTCCTAAGAAGAGTAACAGTAGTAAGAGAAATGCTTCCAGCTTACAAAAGGGCTCACAGTTCCGAGGCAGCCTTTTACACTGCACACCCTACACGCGACATCTCAAAGATTTAAGGCTTTTCAGAAACAACATGGGCAGGGCTTTGCCGCAGACACAGCAACATAAAGACGTGAGCGGTGCAGACATGTCCTCTCAAGGTCATCCGTGAGAACACGGACCAACGAGACTGGTTCTCCCTTCGTTAGGACATGGACAGTGTACCAGAGCATATACAAAATCATACCAATGATATGTACCTGGTTTGTAAAACTGTCGTCTCGTGACTGAAATAATTTATGGTTATACAAAAACAAACTGCTGAAGCCACTACAGTATTGAAACTGAAAGACTTGGGTTTTCAAGTCATTTGGGGACTTGCCTACCAAGTGCTTGGAACGGGGCCTGCGTTTTGGCTGGCCTGAGTGCGGGTCTTGGCTGCCGGGATGCTTAGCAATGGGAACTTTGAGCCTGTGGTAGGTGAACTGAACTCAGAGGAAGCAAAAAGGCTCATCAGCTTGCCTATCTGCTTGTGGAGACCTCCGACTACCCCATCAAGCAGCAGCCACCTGGGACGATGCTGTGGCTCTGGCAGGGGGCTTCTTCCTCCCCCTCTCTTCTGAAAGGACCCCGTCCACACATCTGTGGGGGTCGTTTAAGCATGAGCACCAAAGAGGAACAACTTTCACCAGAAGAGGCCGAAGAGTAAGTGGCAGGAGTGTGAGAGCCTCAACTTCCTCATCCACACAGTGAAGGAGAGTAGACTGTATTCTCTTTTATCTCAATAAACAAGAACTTCTATCAAGCCTCCTCCTGGGATGGATCCCCTCTCCTCCATCCCTAAAGGTGAAAAGACATGTTCCCGAGGCTTCTGCAGATACAAGAGGCAGAAAAACAGAAGAAATCTATCCAAATGATGGAAGGTTTGATAATGAGACCCATGACCTTATGAGAAATAATGAAAATAGCTGTGTTTTTTAAATCCGGTAAACCAAGGATTGAAGATCAATTAGAAATGCTCTTTGATCGTTGAGATGATCATAACCAGCTGTTCCCGGCTTCCCCTGGCAGGAGGGAAAGAATGCAAGAGACAGGAGCAACATCCCTAAGATGGGTGACCAACAGAAGCAGCGTAAATGCTTGTGGCAAGAGAGACGTGTGAAATAGAAGTTCTGAAACGGGAAGAAGCATGGACACAATGTCACTTGTATAATATTCCTACCTGCCTCCTGACATCTGACCCCAGGAGAGATATTATCGCAGGGTAAAACATGGTCTGTGGGAACTGTGCAGTCTAGGGTAGTGATTCTCAATTAGAGGCGATTCTGTGCCCATGGGACATTGGTGATGGCTGAAGACATTCTGGGTTGTGACAACTGAGGGAAGAGGTGCTACTGGTACCTAGTGAGCAGAGGCGGGGATGCTGCGACACCTCCTCTAATGCACAGACAGCCAGCCCTGCACAGTAAAGGATTACTTGGTATGAAACGTCAACAATGTTGAGAGGTTGACACTGGTCTCGGGCATTTGGGACATTCTGGGATTCTGGGACATGTTCTTGAAGAAGTCCTGATTTTTCATAGGTGGAAAAGAATGGCAACAGACCAGCAGCGGTTCTTCAGCTACCCCCTGCTTAGGGGTGACAATTTGGCCTCCAAATTCTCCAGTGAAAGCACGCAATGTCTCTAAATCACACCTGGCAGCAGAGAGTCACCAGGGGATAGAGCACCGGGGAGAGCAGTGAGGGCCGTGCTCTGGAAAGACTCTTTATGGTGCAGAGAGCTTTCCAAGAGGGAGAATACGGCCACAAAGGGCAAAAGACCAAAGACAGACTCAGATTCGCTCTTACACAAATGCCACCCCAGGGTCTAATCTGGGAGAGGTGGGGAGAGGGCTGAGGGTTTGGGTGACAAGACCTGTGGATATGATAGGGAAAAGATCTGCCCTGGAGAAAACTTGAGAAGAATAAGACAAGAAATAACTTGAAAACATCTTAGAGCAAAAGATGTAAGCAGAAAGATTTAAGAGCAAAGCGTAAGCCTCAGGCTGGTTTATGTAAGCCCCCCAAATTCAACTATAAAAGGGATTGGAGGAGGACACTGGTGGTGAAGCAGCAGAGGGCCCGGCCTGACCCGGAGTCGGTGACCAGGGATGCCCTTCTCTGCAGCCAATAGAACTACCCTATGGCAGGTCTCCTGGGGTCCATTTGTGCTACCTCTCTCCCGGAGCTCTGGGATGGCCTGGCCTTAAGCCACATGCATCATTTGCATGCCTTTAGTTCTGGGGTCCTGCTCCTGGAAGAGTGTGGGTTCCCTTGAGGAAAAATACAAAAGACAGGAGCAAAAGCAACATCCCTCGGATGGATGACTATTAGAAGAAGTTTCAATGCTTGGGCTGAAGACCGGAAGGAAAAGCAGACAACGGGGGCAATCTTTCAAGGGCCCACTGGGAATCAGGGGACAAAAGGCAGTCTCTTTAGGGAGAGAAGAAGGGCACCCTCCTACTGGTTTCCTTAAGGGGTGTGAACTCCAAATGGGGAAGGTTTTGCACTTTCCCCTTTGGTCTTCCCAGTGAACCAGTTGTATGAGTCTGGAAGAGGCCAGGTGTGGCCCGGTGTTCTGTTGGTCACCAACCTGGCACACCCTCAGGCTCAAGACCACCAGATCCTAACCAGTGTGCAAGCAGGGTCAGAGCGGACAGGGAGACAGGAAGGGGGTATGTAAGTTAGTTGGATCGGACAGAACAAAGTTTTTATTTTCTGGCTTGATGAAAAAGTCTTGATATGTTTCACATCTTAGAAAACTTATTTCACATTCTATTGTGTTAGCATGTTCCCAACATTTATAAAAATGTCACTTTCTTCTTGGAAGTTGGGGGTGTGTCCTTGTGGGTGTTTACCAATGAAGACCTGTAGAAAGAGATGCATGTGGCTATATCACACCAAGTCTCCCTGGGCCAAGCTTTGGAATATTTGGGTTGATCAGTTAAATCTCTCCTGAGAAGAGAACCTCCCACATGAGCCTGTTTGAAAGATCAGAGATAAATAGGGTGGGCCCCTTAAACCTCAGTCAAACAAGTACTGTGACTTATTGAGAGAGAAGAAAATGGATGTCCTTAGAGAATATATCTAGAGCTATAGAGACAGATTGAAATATACATACATATCAGCACCTAGCAAACTTAGTGGCACTAACTAGGTGTGCAATAAATACGTGTTGAATAGCTATATATGTATATGTATTCACAAACATATACATATACATATAGTTATAGCAGGTTAATAGGCCTATTGGATCACCAGAAATAAACAATTTATCCACAGGCTAGTGAGGATGCTTGCCAATTTCGGGGGAGCAGAGATGCTAAAACTGATGAGCCTTTTCCTTGTTTGGTTGATGAAATTTTCTCGCAGCCACAGGATTTTCTATACTTTGTAGCTCACAGTGCAGTATTCATGCCAATTAAAATTTTTTGTTATTAAATTTCAGTGGTTCAAATATTTACTCATCTTAATAAAAAAAATTTGGTTGTCCATATAAAATATAACTGCACACACAAGACTATAAACATTGTAAGTTTAGATTTTCAGTATTTATCTACTTATTGCAAAAAGAGCCATCTTTTCTTTTTCATTAAATAATCAATCATCACATTAGTACAATACAATTTTATATTTTTAAATATACTATATATGTTAAGGATAAGGGGTGAAGTTTTCTTCCTTTGTAATACCTGTTCAAGCGTTTAATGGATTAGGAGATTAGTTTTAACCTTGTGAAAAAAGTACAAATTTTTCTCATTAGGATATTTCTACCAAGCATTTCTTAAGGCTATATTTTAACATTTGGTTTCAAAATGAAAGAAAAGTTTTAAAAAATAATTTAGTGAATTACATTCTTTCATAACTTCCACCCTAATTAGTTACAAAGATAAGTCTAAAGATTCTTAGTGTTGTATACTAAATTTACATTTATATTTAAAGATTAATTTTACTTGTATCTTAAAACAAGAATTTTATGTTGGAAAAAAAGAAAGAACTAAATACATTTGTATAAAGGTTGTAAATGTCCCACGGCAAATGCTCTGTCTGAATATTTACTACCACAATTAGCAACAGGCCTCTGTGGGCAGAGACGGGTTCTAGGGTTCACCTTTCCCGAGGAACTGTGGGCTGCAGATCTGAGGGACACAGAGGAACAACTCGATTTCTCTTTTTACAACTATACCAGAACTTCACAGCTACGATGATAGTATGAACACATGGAAAAATGACTTCACTCAAACAGGACTTAGAAAAGTAGAGTGACCGCAGGGCCAGGGCACACCCCCCTGCATGGGGAGGTTTACAGTCAGTCGTTTGAAAATGGAGAGTGTGTGTGTGTGCACATATGTGTGTGTGTATATATACAGATATCTATATATATAAATAACCATGTTCAGTCCTTTACAAGCCTGTAAATATGATGCTGTGCTCCATGTTCACTATTTGAAACTTCAAATACACAGGCCATGCAGAGGAGAGTTTCTTGTGTATCCCTGTTTGTAACCACCTGTTAAAAAAAAAGTATATATACACATATATAAATAAAAACACCACATGGATGAAAGCATATTCCACCTGTGCTTTGACGACTCTGATTTCCTTGGAGAGGAACAGTCTAAAGTCCAACAGCCTCACGCTGACCCTCTAGCACGAATTCAGGATATTGTGGGTTGGACTTGCAACCCATCTGAGTAACCATATGTAGGACCTTACAGAAAGGGTCTCACACATAATCTGATCCCCAGAGAGACCAGAGAATTAGTGTGAGTTTTGGGGGTGGGGAGGAGGTTGATTTCTTTACAACAATTTCCTACAATCCTGTCCCATGTGGCAGTCATTTATCCTAGGAACTATCTCCTATCTTATTCCTAAACTTTTATTAAATTTGTTTCACCATAGCCAATGATAGACGTAAGTTTCATGAGTGCCTTGCCTGCCACATTTAACCAGCAGTGCCTGGATCAGTAAAAAATATGCTGAGTGAAGGAACTGTGGTAGTATCATGTCAAATGGTCCTTCTTTTAAGTTATGTAGGCTTTACTTCTCAAAATGTATTTTGAAATATCTGCCTCCCCTCTTGAGTCCTGTGGCTCCAGTCCCTCTCTCTCCTCCTCACGCCCAGTCTCAGCCTCCATTCAGATCTTGAGTCCTCTAGCCCAGATCATGGCAGCCCCTCCCCACTGGACCCTACTTCATTCCTCTCCTCACTCTCTCAACCCCCCATGCCACTCTCAGAGAAACTTTCTAAAAGCAAATCTAACCCAACTTTCCTCTTCAAAATGCTTCTCTGACTCTGTTACATGAGTGTTTTGTTAGTCCAGCTCAGTGTTTTCGAAGATTTCGAATTTGAGAGCCTTGTCCAGTTTGCCGTGGGTCTCATTCCCCCCTATGTATCAGGCTACTTCTCCCACTTTGTTTCCCTTATGCTTCAGGCCTCCAAGTATATGATCCCTGACTAAAGAATAAAGTTTTACAGGACTTGTAATTTTCCCATCACAGCAGTTTGTACCGTCTGTAAATACATATAGATTTGTATGATTTTTTGAAAATGCCCATCTCATCCAGTGGGCTGCAAGTTCTTGAAGAACAGGGACCACATTCCCCAGTAACTAGCTTGGCACACAATAGTCATTTAATAAATATTTGCTGGATGAATGAAAAGGCATGTAATAACAGCCAACAGGTATCAACTACTTAGTACACATGTACTCAGTATTAAATGCTTTACACATATTGTCTCGTGTGATATAACAGCAATTCTATAAGCAGATGCTATATCCCTCCTCCTCTGACACAGAAGGAAGCTGGGGTTTAATCTATTTAAGGACATACAATTTCCAACTAAGGAATCCAGATCTTCTAATGCTGAAGACCTTTTTCTTAGCAGTTATATCATGCTGCTCTAGACAACTGACACAGTAATGGATTATCTACTTTTGTTTTTTTCTGGGCAATGAAGATGTTTATCAATACTGGTACCCACATGCTTTTCTAGTCTTGATTCCTGCTGCTTCCCTCACAGATCAAATACTTCAAGCAGGTATTTCTTTCATCTATGAAACCTCTCTCTCCCTCATCACAATACCTAACAAATGCCATGTTCTGCTGCTTTTACTCCTGAATAGTTCTTGAATCCACCCCCTTCTCTACCACCAAGGTACCACCAACCTCACCTGGACTCCTCCCCCAGGAGCCAACCTTGCCCGGCCGAGACCCATCGGCACACAGCAGCTGCAAAACCCTTGTAAGAAACAAAAACCTGACAACAACACACTCTTGCTTAAACCCTGATTTGAACCTGGCCAGGTGGCTCATTTGGTTAGAGCACTGTCCTGATACACCTGGGTTGCGGGTTCGATCACTCAGGGCACATTCAAGAATTAACCAATGAATGCATATATAGGTGGAACAACAAACAATGGCTCTCTCTCTCTCTAAATAAAATAAAACAAACAACAACAAAAAAACCTTGATGGCCTCTTTTAAACTTTGAACTTTAGGATAATGAGAAAACCTTTTCTCATCCTACTAGGCTAGGCCAGGGGTCGGCAAACTCATTAGTCAACAGAGCCAAATATCAACAGTACAACGACTGAAATTTCTTTTGAGAGCCGAAAACCGACTTTTGCGCATGAGCCACGAAGTTTCAATCACACTGTACGTGTGCGCCCGCACGTGGTATTTTGTGGAAGAGCCACACTCAAGGGGCCAAAGAGCCGCATGTGGCTCGCGAGCCACAGTTTGCCGACCACTGTAGGTGGAGGAGCCCCTGCCCAATCTGGCCATTCCTTCCCGGCCAGCTCACTGCTCCGTGCTCCTCTCCCTCTCAGCTACACAACCCTATTTTCCGTTCAACCTGCCGCTGCCAGCCTGCCTCTCTGCAGTATTCTTCCTGGCCCCTCTGCCTATTCATCCAGCAGCTACCTTTCAACTGCTTCTTCCTTAGGGAAGCCAAATGTGACCTCCAGAACTATATGTGCTTCCTTGGCACCATGTACCTAGCTCTGCAGCCATCAGCCACCGTTCAGTGTACATTCATTTGGTGATTACTCGGGGAATGCCTGCCTCCTTCACCAGACTCCAGAATGGCTGCCTCACCTGTCCAGTTCACCAAATCCTTGAACCTGACACTTAACTATGCACCCATGACATGGCCCTTGTCTTGGTAAATCTGAAAAATGTCTGTTTCTCCATCAAGGCAACTTAAACACCATCTTTTAACATTCCCGAGAATTCCGCACCTCAGCCAACTACAGGTACCTGCTCAGGTAAACTATCCTGTACTTCCGTGGTGCCTGTTTCACAAGTGTAACTGCAGCCATTATGACCTTGTATTGCAATCAGTTATGCACCTGCCTCTTTCCTCTACCAGGCCTTTACTGTGAGACCGTGTGTGTTTTATCTGCATTGTATTCCGGCAGCTAGTACAATCTCTCCGGAGTTCAGCTGAATGAATGAAAACATCCTCAATAACCCCTGAGGGGGAGAGTACAGATTTGAGCATGTTGGTTGTCAATGGAGGAGGAAATTGAGGTGGAGAGACTTTACCCCAGGTCATAAAATAGAGCTGGCTCTTAAACCAGTCTTCTGATTCCATGATCGTGAAATATTCTGCCAAGTGTCCTTTCCATCAATTCAAGTCTTAGTTTATGTCTACCACTGGCTCTGTGACCTAATGTGTTAGGGTAGACCTAACATTACTTATTCATAAAATAGTAATAAAAATGACCTCATAATTCTGCACTGAGAATTTCATGTTGTAACATTTACAAAAGGTTTAACATGTGCCTGAAACATCTGTGATGTAGCCTCCCTTTTTGCAAATTTTCTATGAAAGAATATATCCTATTTAGGCTTCATGATTAAGATTCAAAAGGAGGAAAGAAAAAAAAGTTCCTAGCCACCTGTATTTCTGAATACAACCTCAAAATAAGACAGGAAGACTTGGCCTATGGTTCACCTGCCGTCTTCCTCCATCTGTCTAGAATAGATGCTATTCCTAAGTCCTGCATCTACAGGTTCACCTCGATTCCCAAATAATCCTGATGAAATCAGACATTTTAGCCCACCAGGCCATCGGGTCTGGAAATGGTCCTGTTGACACAGGTTTCGTGTCCAAGGTACCCTAGTAAAACCCCGACAACGGTGTCCAGCAGCTGGCACCCTGGCTATGATCCTACCCCCATCCCAAGAAAAAGCGGAAAGGTACTCTTGGCTCCTGTAATCAATGAGATGATTTTGTTCTCATAACCCAGGAGTGCGGGCTTACTTTCAGCTTTTCTAAAGCTACAATACTATTCGAGCAGGTATTTATTGATAGCCACTAATTCTGCATATCAGAGGAACTGACGTAGTTGTTTGATGATACCTTCTGAAATTAATTGAACATGGTGCGTTCTCCAGCCATCTATGCTGCGTGAAGCCACATGTTCCAAGGGAGCCTGACTAATACAGTTACATGGTTTTTATGGGTAATAGATGCTTTTAATTTTTCCAGGCCTATTGTCTTTGGCTATGCTCCGTGAGGTAAGGTTTTAGGGACTGAGCACATATTCTTTAAAATGCTGAAACATACAGCATTTCATGGTTAAAAAAAAAAAAATAGCTAAAACTCCTTCCAAGAGAGGCAAAGTGGCCATCTACCCAAGGAGTTGTGGTTAATTCCTGAAGCTATTTCATGTCCATAGCAGGATGCCACATTCACCGTCTGCTCAGCTGAGCACTAAGGTGATCTGTTCTTAAATACAAGGGAGTCTCTATATGACAAGGACCTGCCAGCACCTGGAACCTTGAACTGCTCAATGTTAACCAAAGGATACCAGTGAAGACTAGTTACTAAAGAACATGTTTTCCATATTTCCCCCAGACTGCTGGTTTCTAAATTTTCAGAGGGACCTGGATGCACTTAAGAGTCCACTGAGGTTCTCTCCGCGGAATAAATGAAAATTGGCTCATTGACCAGTCCCTCAGAGCAGGGATTTCAACCCTGTGTGTACAGCTACCTGGGGATTCTGATGTTATTCCTTGAGGTGGGGCTTATACCTCAGCATTTTAAAATTTTTATTTATTATTATTATTTTTTTACATTGTGTGAGGGAACTGGCTCCTACTGGTTGCTGAAAGTCATTGTTAAATATTAAGGACTTTCATGAGCTGGATAACCAGTGGTAGCTTGAAATTGCCCGTGGAGGGCGTATTTACAATCAGGGTGTGGTTTTTTTTGGGAGGGTGCAGTGTTGAGGTAGAGCCTTTTATTTTCCACCAGCACACCAGTGCCTGAGAACCATGGGCTGAGTGAATCCAAAAATTCCAGGTAAAGAATTCCTGCTTTTAGTGTTCTAGTCCTTGATCCTAGTCACAATGCAGGCCATTTGACCACAATATTGTCTTGCTGCCCCTTTCAGCAAAATTCTTCCCACCACGTTTTGTTTTGGCATTATCCCTTCAGTTTAAGGAATGTTATACTTTTTAAAATGAGCCTTATGAAACCCATTACTGTACATATTTTAGAGGTATATTTTGAGGACAACACTATTTGTAATAGCCTTCCCAAGTCCTCCAATGAAGCCTCCATGAGAAATTTGTTTTAAAATTAAATATTAAGGGGAAAAACCCCCACGCAGCATTGCCCAGTGGAACCAGAAAGTTTTCCCATTGTGGACACTTAGCACCATTATTTTTTCCTTTTCCTTTAGCTGCCCATTAAGTTTTGATCATACTTTTCAGCCTCTGGAGAATATTTCTAACCCTTCCTGGTCATGACATTCTATTCTAACTTACATCCCTTCTAGTACTGAGAGCTCATATTTTGCTGTCCTACTGTACGTTATTTCTTATAAGGCCTTGCAAATCCTCCAGGAAATGAATCAAGGTATGTTCAAATTACAAACCTCCTAACTCAGCTTTTGCCTCATTTATGATTTGCCAAATATGTTGCTGTTAAGACCCAAACTTGGCTAATGCAGGAATTACCTGGGGAACTTTCCTGGGTCCTATCCTCAGAGATCCTGATTCAGTAATGGACACAGTTTACAGTCTTTGTATCAGGATATTTAGATATCAAGGTCTTTCTCCAGGTCTTCTAATGTGTGGTCAGGATTGAGAACCTAGGTCCATCACTTTTTATGACCCTCTTGAATTCTAATTCTGTCAAGTTTACAAACCCCCGCCAGATGAGACCCCTTCTCTTCTACAGACTTGAGCCCAAACCAAGGCCAGGTTTACCCTATGAATATGTGGATTCAACTGCTGATTGACTACCCGGGGCCCTACCCAAAAGCCAGGTCATTTGCTTTGGCCCAGGTCCTGGTGCCTCCCAGGACTTCCCCCCCTGCCCCCCGCCCCAGTCTTGCCCCACCAGCCTCAGGGCTGAGTCTCCCAAAACAGGGAAGAGACAAAACAGTTACCAATAAAATTGTGAAGTTTTCCAAAACACTATTCATCATATATTTCTCTGGTAAGTGTTTGAGTTTGTGGATGAAGTTGATCATATATTCACACATCGGGGAGCGGTTTATTCGGTATACAAATCGGCCATTCTCAAACCTTGCATACTCCGTCTGTGAGGGAAAAAGGATTTGAGCATTTTTACACTTTTGACCTCAAAATACATGAAAAAGTTATTACTGCTTGTAAAAGCATTGTACTTTTTCAACATGAAATGTCTGCTATACACAGTACTATTTATGCTGTTTACTTAATTTTTAAAAATCCAGTATCCAAAATTAATGCCAGATTCAGAATTCATTATTTTTCTGGAAATTAACAAAGAATCGCAAGGTGCTTTGTTAGTGCAGTTGGTAATGACGTCAGTTTCATTTAAAAAAAGAAAAGAGAGATGATAGCTTTAAAGAAGAGTTGTATAAGTCCTGAGCAAAGGTCAGAAGGCAATATATCCACCTACTTCGTGATTCTCTACCCAGAGGTCTGTAAGAGCAGCACCAGCCTGTCCCAAGTCTTCAAAGAGCCCAAAGAAAATCCTTCTTTACTATGATAAGGCCTCACAGGCCAACAACCAATTCAGCTAATTTCTCAACTTGAGGAAAAACTGCTTCACACTCACCATGAGCCTCTGACTGTTAGTTATTTATGCCTTTAATTTAAAAGAAAAGAAATAATTGGGTGTATGCAGTTTAAAGATCCCATTGAAGTACTCAGAAGTAAGAAACACATTCCTGGATAACCTTGGATCAAAAAGGAATTAAAAAGAAAATTACAAACTATCCAAAGAGTAATGAAAAGGAAAATACATCAAAACTACGGGATGCAATGAAGCTCCAGTGGAGGAAACTTAATGAAGCAGCTTCACGTCTTCATCATGAAAGATGAACAAGTTCAGAACTAAATGCACATCTTTAAAAAATTACAACCTCACACAGCAAATCAAAACCACAGGAAAAGCAAATTAATAAAGATAAAAGTGCAAATAACCAAGAATAGGAAATTAATAAAGATAAAAGTGCAAGTAAATATAATCAAAATTAAAAATGCAGACAGAATAAATACAAAAACTGGTTCTTTAAAAAAAGACTAAATAAATATAAACTTCACAAGCTTAAGGAGAAAAAAGAAAAGAGACAAAACCACAATTACAGTGAGATTAGAAGATTTACAAGAGGTTACGTCACATACCTCTAAGAGCAAAAATAGCAGAGAAAACCTAGAGGGTAGGGTGCCTTCCTAGGAAAATACAAATTGCTAATACCGACCCCTTTTAAGTAGAAAACTTGAACTGGAAATGACTGGAAGTTGTTTAGAGATATACCGCTGAAAAGGGTACAAAGACCAGATGGTTTCACAGCCAAGTTCCATGTAACCTTTAAAGAATAGTTATTTCCAATGTTATTCACACCATGCCAGACCACAGAAAAAGGGAGGTGTCCCACTTATTTTTATGAAACTAATATACATTCAATACTGAAATTTGATAAAGAGATAAAAAAGAAAAGCACAGGCTAAGATGCAGAAGCGCTGTGTAAGACAGCGAACTGAGTGAATTGCTGCAACCAAAGGAGGACTTGGTGCAGGAATGCTGTGGTGGTGCTAACCTGTGATGTCAACAAATGGGAGAAGAATCAGGGAAAAATCATAGAGTTAGAGTTGCTGAAAAGGCATTTGATAAAATATTGTAGCTACTACTAATAAAAAACCCTAAGTAAAATAATTATAGAAAGAAAGCACTTAAATGTAAAATAAAGACGATTTATAAAAACCAAGAATAAATATCCCACATGGAAAAACACCCAAAACATGTCTACTAACATCAGGAACTATACAGGGATACTATTACTTATATATCACTATTTCTTTTTACAACTCCATAGGAGGTTTTAGCAAACTAAAAGGTGAGAAAATAATTTTAAAAACTGGCATAAAAATTGGAAAAGAAGCGATAAAATAAAGCTGCCAATAAGATTTATATACATAGAAAACCCATGAACCTAGGGGAAAATGACTAGAGATAAATACGGCAAAATGTTTTGAAAGAAAATAGATATACAAAGACCAAGAACTTTATTCTATTCTAGTAATCAAAATGTAGAAATGGAAAACTGTATTCAACCAATTTCATAATACTTAGAAATATATACTACCCAGAGAGAGGATCCAAGATGACGGTGTAGGTAAACACCTAAACTGCTGCCTTGCACAACAATTTCAAAACTACAACTAAAAGACAAAACGTCTATCACCCAGAACCATGGGAAAGCTGGCTGAGTGGAAGTTCTACAACTAGAAGGAAAGAGAAAAGAGCATTGACACGTGCGCAAGTGCTGAAAAGCTGAGGTACGGAGGCGCGCGTATCGGGCTGGTGGTGGGCGACTGGGAGCGCTGCTTTTTTCAACCTGAAGGGAGACAAGCTCCCAATTACTCCGAAATCCAGTTTCTGGGGAGACGTGGGGGACCCAAACTCCTACGGGGAGAAGCAGGACTGTCTGCCATCGGGTCGGAAAGTGAGGGTGGCTTGCTTGCAGGGCTGCGGGCAGGAATAATTGTTTACTGCGCTGGGGCGCGGGACGCGGAGATGCAGTCGGAGAGGCAGAGCTGGCTTACTGGCAGCCATTGCTGTTTGCCATACCCTAGCCTAGTGACGCCCTGAGACCCTGCCCCACACAACCTACAAAACCACCCAAGCTCCAAGCAGCGGCTTTAGCATATGAATGGCCTGCCCTATCGCAGCTGAACATAGCAAACTTGCAGCCCAGGTCAGACAGCTCCAAAACCTCTAAACCCCAAGCAAAGAGGAGAAAAACTGTAGTTCTCACTGTATCGCCTGCTGGGTGGCCTCAGACGGTAGCTGACCTGCACCCCATTGGAGATCCAGAAGCCAGTTTACCTAGTGGTCAGTGTGAGACACCAGATTTCAACTCCTCACATCCATAAGTGATACATTCAAGAGGCAGACTCAGTGAGCACCAAAGCCCCACTGAAACAAGTCCTGCACCATAAGAGTGTCTCCAGTGCAGCAGTTCTTCCATTAGAGACACAGCGGGTCCTCACAGCCAACTGGCCTAGAGGTCAATTCCTCCCAGTGTACCAACAGCAATCAAGGCTTAACTACACCAAGACTTTACACTCAGCCCACAAAGGGGTGTACCAAGAGTGTCCACCTCAGGTGATTGGGGAGGCTGAGCTACTGGCCCCTATAGGTCACCTACCACACAAAGCCACTCCATCAACACAGGGAAGCAGCCAAAATGCAGAGACAAAGAAATATGTCACAAATGAAAGAAATGGAGGAAAGCAAACTACTGGATGACATAGAGTTCAGAACCACATTTATAAGGTTACTCAAGAATCTTCTAAAAACCGCCGAGAAATTTGATGAGACCTCCGAGGAGCTTAGTGAGACCTTCAAGGACCTTAATGAGAATGCCAAAAAAATGGAAAAGGACCAGTCAGAAATTAAGCATACACTGTCTGAAATAAAGAATATACAGAAATTCAACTGTAGATCAAAGGACCCCAAGAATCAAACCAAAGATCTGAAATATGAGGAAACAAAAAACACCCAACCAGAAAAACAAAAAGAAAAAAGAATCCAAAAATATGAAGATAGTGTAAGGAGCCTCTGGAACAACTTTAAGCGTACCAACATTCGAATTTTTGGGGTGCCAAAAGAAGAGAGAGAGCAAAATATTGAAAACCTATTAGAAGAAATAATGACAGAAAACTTTCCCCACCTGGTGAAAGAAATAGACTTACAAGTCCAGGAAGAGCACAGAACCTCATACAAGAGGAATCCAAAGAGGACCACATCAAGACACATCATAATTAAAATGCCAAGAGCAAAAGACAAAGAGAGAATCTTGAAAGCAGCAAGAGAAAAACAGTTAGTTACCTACAAGGGCGTACCCATACGACTGTCAGCTGATTTCTCAACAGAAACTATGCAGGCCAGAAGGGAGTGGCAAGAAATATTCAAAGCGATGAACAGCAAGAACCTACAACCAAGATTACTCTACCCAGCAAAGCTATCATTCAGAGTTGAAGGTCAGATAAAGAGCTTCACAGACAAGAAAAAGCTAAAGGAGTTCATCACCACCAAACCAGGATTACATGAAATGCTGAAGGGTGTTCTTTAAGAAGAGGAAGAAGAAAAAGGTAAAGATAAAAATTATGAACAACAAAATGACATCAAATACATACCTACCAACAAGTGAATCTAAAAATCAAGTGAATAAAAAATCTGAAGAACAGAATGGACTGGTGAATATAATAGAATCAGGGACATAGAAAGGGAATGGACTGACAATTCTCAGGGGGAAGGGGGTGTGAGGGGTGCGGGAAGAGACTGGACAAAAATCTTACACCTATGGATGAAGACAGTGGTGGGGGGTAAGGGCATGGGGTGGGGTGGGGTGGGGAATCAGGTGAAGGGGAGCTATGGGGGAAAAAAAAAAGAGGAACACCTGTAATAATCTGAACAATAAAGATTTATTTAAAAAAAAGAAATATATACTACCCAGAAAGGAATAAATCTATACATATAAAAACTATAAACTCTTATTATAATAATTATAATAGATAAAATGAGATGAAAATACAAATAGGTTCTTGATTAGAAAGACTGAATATCAATTTATCCCAAAATAATATAAAAATCAAAGGCAATTACAATTAGATTGCTCAAATAAGATTTTGTCTCTTTTTACATTTTTAAAACAATCTCATTATTTGGAAGAATGAATGCTGGTTAGTAACCTAGAAAATATATAAAAAGAAGATGGGTGAAACTCACTTCCTCAGCAGATATCAGAACCTACCATAAGGCCATTGTAATGAAGTAAGTGTGGCATTGGGACATGTGGAGATATAGGGTGGAGAGAATAGAGAGATGCCAGAAACAGCTCCCAGTTTATATGGTAACATCAAGGGCACAGATCCATTCAGTTGGAAAAGGATGAATCATTTTATAAGTGGTTTTCAACAGATACCTATCTATTTGGGAGAAATATAGCAGACTCCCCTTACACACATAATACAAAAATACATTCTAAATGGATTAAAGGTTTAATTATAAAACTCCACCTGCCACACTCATACTACCTTCTTCATGGAGATTCCTGAGATTTCATCAGTCAAAGGCAACCTTTCCTGGCCCCTGAACTAAGTAAGAGAGCTTTGGGTGTGTTATCTGAGGACACAATGAAGAATAGTTTGAAATCTAGGAAACTAACTTGTCTGGTTCACCTTTTCTCACATGCACCTGTCGAAGCAAGAAGTCTACTTACAGATAAGCCCTGACAAATGGCTATTGGGTAGCAATGCCCAGCACTGTCCTTCCAGGTTCCCAACCACAGGCAGGTAACATTGCTTTCTCCCTCTCAGAGATGTAGGTGAGCAGGTTCTGGGCCTTCCAGATTTGTCTCATTACATAGCCACCTTCTCACCCTCCCTTCCCCAAGCTTGCCAGACACTGCCCTGACTCGGCTCCCCTCCTCCCTCCCCTATGTTTGCCCTCTGCTGCTTGGTTTGTGCCTCCCTTCCAGCCACTGCAGGGCTGGCTGCTGCTCCCAAACTGACTCCTTATTTCTATGCTCTGGCTATTCTCTCTGCAGCTAAATCTCCGTTCCCATCTCTATCCTTCATGCTTAGGATTCCCAATTAATAGTTTCAGTCTTCACCTGTCTCCCAAATTTTAGCCTTGCATGCTTCGGTAATCATGCCCTGTTTCCTCTTGAACACCCCATTTCCTTATCTCTGCTGGTGACAACACTGTCCTTCCAAGGATAACATGTATGACCTTTGACTTTTCCTCCTCTTTAATCTTAAATATGCAGTCAGTTTCTAAGTTCCACTCAAAATATCTTACTGGGTTCCCACTACCACCAGTTTAGTCAAGCTCACGCCCCCTAAGCTTAAATGAACCACCCTTCCTCCTTCTCACTCCCCAATGTCTCTCTCTGTCTCTTTCTCTCTCTTTCTCGCCTCAGCACAAAGTCTCTGTCAGTCAGGTGGGCTCCTGGACCTCCGAGGTCCAGGGCTGCCATAAACAAAAGCTTCTCACTGAACATGGATCCATTGGGGCAGGGGGTGGGGGGATGAGCAGAAACACTGAAAAAACCTTCAATGGAATGTCAACTACAAATATCATTCACACTAAGCAAACAAACATATACTTTTTTCCAAAGAAATGGAGGCTTAAAATTACAAGGCCAAAAATAGGTATTTAGTCCCAGTTTGTACTAGAATAGACTTAACCAGTTAACTGCCACACGTCCAAAACAGAAACCATCCCCACACGCCACAACATTTTGAATTTAATTTAAAAAACCAATTTGCAATGAATATTATAAAAATAAATATATTGCAATTTGGGTGTTCTTGAATATTTTCAGCCGAAAATCCTCACGAAAAATGATTTTAAAGTTGGTCAGGGCTGCCACTTAGGGCAAACTTTTTTTTTTTTATAGACGTGAATAGCGTGTGGGGAAGGTCCGCTGTTTGTGTCTACAGACGCTTATGGCATACAATGGGTTAACAAATATAATGAAAGGGGCAGAAATGGCAAAAGCAACACCAAACGGAAGGTATTGGGGCTTAGAAGGCCAGTGCCCATCAGTCGCACACCACTGTGGCTCCTCTCCCAGTGCCTGGGAGTGCCCTTGGCCATGGGGTGGGTGGGAAGGCTTCATCTGATGAGCGGCAGCTTCCACACCAGGCTACCCTCAATGAGGCCTCCTGTAGGACTAAACACTGCGGCTGGGAAGGCCAACTTCAACAGTCAAGGGGGCTGGCGTGGGACTTCCTCCTGGCCTTCTTTCAGTTGCTTTCAAACCATTTTTGCCTTTTTAGAAGTAATGGGGGGGGGGGGGGGAGAGAGTTAGGTGGGGGTGGGTCAGAAAGAAGAGACACCAAAAAAAAAAAAAAAAAAGGTAAAACTCTACCCCAGAAAGCTTTAAAGGACAGCAATAGACTGGCCTTGAAAGAAGGTTCCAGGATACAGAGGCCAACTTACCTCTACTTTTTCTACTACTTGCTTCCCAAAGGAGCAAACTTTGGTGGAACAGGTGACTGTCATGTTTTCAGAACTCTCATACTGACTGGTTACGCAGTAAAAAGCCCCGGCATCATCTTGAATATTGCAGTTTAAATCGGCCTGTTGGAAGGAAATGGAGGTGAGGGTTATGCTCTCATCGCAGGAGTCATGGCAACCAGCAGTAGCGGTCAGGGTCCGACCTCCTGAGTGGAGGTGAGGAGGTGATACTCATCTGGAAACGAGTGCACTGGCCCATTGGACACTTTTTGGAAGAGTACTGATTTGAGCAGTCTTCCCTGGAAATGACAAGCTACATGAATCTATTTTGTTTTACTTTCTGGCATTCTGTACCAAAGTAATGCTGTATCCTTGTAAGAGAAGATCCATGAGGTCTTTACAAATGACCCTTGAACAACATGGGAATTAGAGGCTCTGCCTCCTGCACAGTTGAAAATCCGCAACAACTTTTGACTACCCCCAAACTTTACTATTACCTACTATTGACCAAAAGCTTTACTGACAACATAAACGACTGATTAACATATATTTTGTATGTTATATTTATTATATACTGTATTCTTACAATAAAGTAAATTAGAGACAAAATAAAGAATCATAAGGAAGAGAAAATACATTACAACATTTGTTGAAACAAATCCGTGTTATAAGTGGACCCGTGCAGTTCAAACTCATGTTGTTCCAGGGTCAAGCGTATATGAACTGAATTCAGATTCACTAATCTTTAGAGATATTTAAAAGAACAGGAGAGTTGACAGCTGACTGGCCATTGGTTACATATTTAAAAACAGGTCCTAGGCGGTTTGGCTCAATGGATAGAGCTTTGGCCTGTGAACTGAAGGGTCCCGGGTTCGATTCCAGTCAAGGGCACATGCCTGGGTTGCAGGCTCAATCCCCAGTGGGGGGGGGAGGGGAGTGCAAGAGGCAGCCAATCAATGATTCTCTCTCATCATTGATGTTTCTCTCTCTCTCTCCCTCTCCCTTCCTCTCTGAAATAAATAAAAATATATTTAAAAACAAACAAAACAATACAGAAACTTTACTATAAATTAAGCATCGAGAGGGAAATTGGATGCCATTAAACCCTCACTTACAAAGATGCTGTTATTTAACATAAGCCTCCATACATTTAACATATTTTTATGAGTACCTACTATGTAAGGCTCATGCTAGACACTATATAGGACTTGACTACAACCTTATGTGGGAGATACATACATGAAATAATTATAACTTAGATAGAAAATCAGTATCATGTCAAAGGTACCAGTTTGGAAATTCAACTGGACCCAGCTTGTGGAGGGCTAAATAAAGGGTGCGGATTGTACCCTGCAGGAAAAGGGGACCTCTTGAAAGTTTTGGCACAAGGAAATGACATGATCAGAACCATGCTTCAGGATGAGGCTGGGAGGCTAGCATCTGGTACTGACAGACGGTTCCTTTCTCTTGAATGTCTCCTGACTCCCTACTGCTCATCAGGTAGGGAATGTAAAGCTGAGGTCAAAGAGTGAGCACAGCCGCCCTAACAGGTTTGGTTCAGTGGATAGAGCATTGGTCCGCAGACTGAAGGGTCCCGGTTTGCTTCCGTACCTCGGCTGCAGGCTCTATCCCTACTAGCTCTGGTTGGGGCTTGTGCGGGAGGCAACCAATTGATGTGTCTCTCTCACATGGATGTTTCTCTCTCTTTGTCTCTCCCCCTCCCTTTCACTCTCTCTAAAAATCAATGGACATATATCCTTGGATGAGTATTAACAACAACAAAAACAGCAGCGGAGCCAACCCCTGTTAAGTTGGGAGGACATCACAACAGAGATAAGCACTCGTGAAAGAGGCACAGAGGGATAGGAGAACAAACAACAGTGTGGCGGGGCTCTTGGAGTCAGGGAGGCTCGGAGGATGATGCAGCTCAGACCCAAAGGAAGAACGGCTGGCTGAGGCAGGCAGAGCATGCGGTGAGAGAGAGGCCATGTTCCAAGGGCACGTGGCCAGAAACAAGGACTGAAAAAAGGCTGGAACATACAAGGGAGAAAGGGTGGCAGAAGAGCTGGGGAGGTGGGAAGGTTTGGGTCTTATCCTAACCAGAGGGACGTAGGAGTTGTAAGCATGTGGGATGAAGACCGTGATGGGGTATAATCAGACCCGCATTCCCTACAGTCAGCCCTGACCACAGCCTGAAGAAGACGCTGGGGGGTGAGGGGGGAGGGGGTTTGAGTGTAAATGGAGAAGTGTGTCAGGAGCCCTATACAGCAGTCCAATGAGAGAGGAGAGTTGGACTACTGTGGTGACTGGTGAGACAGAGACCGTGAGACCTGACATACAAATGAGACTATACTTTGAGAGGTTTGGCACATTTTGACTGGCTAGTTTCAATACCTTGATAGGCACGAACTGACCACCATGAAGGCCTGAGTCAATATCTCCATATTTTTAATAAGATCTGTATTTGAATTTCCTTCTTGAGTTGAGTATCAGGAAATGTCCTTTTCCTTAGGGAAAACTTCCTATTTTCTGGCTTCATATAAAAAGAACCATATACTTTCTATTCCCCCTTTCACCTCGTGTGCCAAGAAATGCAAAGCTAAAATCAGTGCTCAACTGCAGTCATTAACTTACCTGAACTAGGAATCGCTACTAACAACCAGTATATAGCCCCTTTACTGGGTCCTATTCTGCTTTTATGGTACTTTTCAGGTTTTACATTACCCATGAATTTAGCAACACTCCCTCACATTTAGTTTTTTTCGAATTATATGGGGCCTAAATGATAAATAAGTAAAAAATACCCAGGTGTGCATTTTTCTCACATTCAAAGGCTTGCCATTTGGCTCCATGAAAGAGCTGCTTAGCGGAGGGAAAAACAGATGTGGTTCCCTAACTGAAGACTGTACCTGAGCTACCCAGGCATCTCCCTGGGCTCCAGCCTCCAGAGGAGAAAGGTGCTGACAATGAGAGGCACTCTGGAGCCCTGACACTGGAATCACCACCCAGCTTTCCACAGGCCCCTGAGAGTGGGCCTTTGAGAACTGCCGCTGCCCTGTTCTGCCTCCAGCGGAGAACATGTGGCTCTGAGAGGCGGCTCTGGTGTTTTGTGGTGTCGGGATTACCAGTGATCTTCTGCGTGGGGTTTATGATCTTAACTACAGTTGGCCCTCCTTATCCATGGGTTCTGCATCTGCAGATTCAACCCAGTGTGGATTGAACATATTCGAAAAAACATGTTCTGCTGTGGCAGATGTGTACTACACAGGCTCATGGAACATGAACAGACTTTTCTTGTCATTATTCCCTCAACAATACAGCCTAATGACTATTTACACTGCACTGTCATTGTATTAGGTATTATAAGTAGTCTAGAGATGCTTTAAAGTATGTGGGAGGATGTGTGTAGATTCTATGCAAACACTCCACCATTTCATGTAAGGGACTTGAGCTTTTGTGGAGTTTGGTATCGGTGGAGGTTCCTGGAACCAATCCCCCACCAATACTGAGGGAAGGCTGTATTATGATGGAGATTGTACCAACAAATCTTAGCATTTTAAAATGTAAAAACATTCGTGCCAAAACAGTAGCACTCTTCTAAACCTTGTTTTAAAAAATACATCTGTACCTACACCTTAGAACTCATGCAATACTGACACAGAACGTTAGTATTAAAAAGAACAGCCATTAAAAAAATGAACAGCTACACTTTTAATGGCTGTATACTATTCCATTTCATAAGTTAATAAGTGCGCTACTGACGAACATTTAAGATGCTTCCCAGCAATGGTGCAATGATGAGTTTATGTGAAGCAGAAAGGTGCATCAGAAATTATTTTTACTTTCCTTCTGTGGGAACCCTGTTTAGAGTGCGCTGGATGTTCAAGGCCAATCTGAGCATGGGAATCCTAATCAGAGTGTTCAAGGCTAATCTGCTATATGCAGGTGCAAAAGCAAGGACACAGCAATCTTACTGTACTATGCAGGCATGCCCTTCTATAACCCAAAAGGCTGGTGTCACTATTTGGAAAGAAGCCTCTTTTGTCTAAGTTACTGTAAAGATGTGTTATTGACCAGCCATTGTGTGGCTGCTTGGTATGGCTCCTGTGTTTACTACTGTGTTTGCAATAGTTGCTATGTTAGCAGCAGCTACTGTGTGAGGCTCCTTTGAAGAAAGGCTTTGTCTGATGGCTACTTAGTAGCAATGATTACTTAGACTGTAATAAAGACTCTCTTATACGCCTACGAGCCTATGACTTCTCACATCTTCTCTGTCCACTACCCAGCATCCGTAAAGGTCCTGTTCCTGGCAGGGGAACTGAGGCCCCACAGTTGACATAGTTGAGTAGAATCAAGGAGTAAGTACTCCCACAATTGGCACTGTGAACAGGATCAAGGAAGAACTTATTCCAACAATGGGCGCAGTGAGCAGGGTAGAGGAGAGTGCAGAAGATTCAGGAGTAAGGACTCCAACACCTTCCTTTCAGCATTAAAAAGTTCCCAGCTTTGAAAGAGTGAGCTATAAATGCACTGCTGGCTAATATTGTAATTTAAACAAACTTGCAATTTTGTTGTAATCAAGCTGCTGTGAAAACCTGATGAGTAGCCAAAAGCAGTTAGGTGTTTGTGGTGTAAGGGGTGGAGCGTGGAAGAGGCACATGGAAAAAACAATGGGTGGAGGAGACAATGGGAGAGTGAATGGATTAGGTTCTTTTAAAAAAACAAAAAACTGTCTACCTTAACTTATTTCAGGGATTGAACAAGGAGGGAGATGTCTTAAGAATTACACCACGACTCCCTAGAACAATGTGTTTTTTCTTTTTCATGCTCTATTTTTCTTTCTATTAATTTCCATGGCATTATTTTTAACAAGCCAAAGATTTGCAATGTAAGCAAACCTGGACACTTAAGATCTAAAGCAAACACAGAAATAAAAACACATAGTAATCTGTCCATATATACAATGTAAAAATGTTAACCAAGTTCAGAATAGTATTCACCTTAATTTGCTGAAAGTAAAACTGCTGAAAGTTTTCACAGCTTTTGTGTTTTCGGTCTCTGAGTTTCCATTTTCAAGTAGCGCTGGTGAAAGGAGTTGCCCCAAGGCAGGGCATGCCGATTAGACTCTGACAACTAGAATGGGTCATTTTTAAGACCTCTTCCTTTACTGGACAAAAATTATTCTCAGAAATAATCAGCACTGTTTTCGTTGTAAATCTTAAACACAAGAACTCCAGAAGCAGTAACAGAGAATGACAGAAATGAAGTAACTAGAGTTCTATTTCTTCATCCTCATAATTACTGTGTCATCATTGCTCATTTCTGATTCTACCGTTTAACCCTCAAAGAAGCTTTGCCTGGAGACTGCAGCTCAAATGATTCCAAACTGTTAAGAACTCACCCTAGAAATGAATAAGAGGCTGAGTCCACATGTGTTATTAAAGGATTAGTGATATAATGAATAAGTTATACAAGGGTGCTCATTTGAAGCACATTATATATGTAAAGTATATATGAAATAAAACACAACACTGACTTCACCAATAGTTTAGGGCTCAGGCCAACAGAAGATTTTATTTTTTTGAGGGGTATTTTATTTACTTATTTATTTTTAATCCTCACCTGAGGGGATATATATATATACTAGAGGCCTGGTGCATGAAATTCATGCACCGGCAGGGGTCCCTCAGCCTGGCCTGCACCCTCTCGCAGTCCAGGACCCCTCGCTCATTACCACCGCCTGCTCACTGCTCCTTACTGCTCGGCTCACTGCTCCTTAGGCCTGCCGCGGAGGTGGGAGAGGCTCCCGCCACCATCGCTGCACTTGTCAGCCATGAGCCTGGCTGCCCCCTGGTGGTCAGTGTGCACCATAGCAACCGGTCGTTCTGGTTGTTCCGCCCTAACGGTCACTTAGGCTTTTATTTTATATATATATATATATATATATATATATATATATATATATATATATATATAATTTTTTTTTCATTGATTTTCAGAGAGAGAGAAAGACAGAGAGGAACACCGATGTGAGAGAAATACATCGATTGGTTGCCTCATGCACGAGCCCTGACCAGGTACATGCCCTTAGCCGGAATCAAACCTGGGACCCTTTGGTCCGCAGGCCAACTCTATCCACTGAGCCAAATTGATGAGGGCTTGAGGGGTATTTTATCAATAGCACTGTTTAGAACTGTGGACACATGGTGATAATAACCATGAGGACAATGTTTAGATGGCTGAACATTCTCTGTAGACAATCAACCTCCTTACTGCCTGGACCTGAGGTGGACCACTCCCACCATCTCACCCTTGCTTTACCCCTAGAATTACCAAAATAACTCCAATTAATTTTAATTAGGAATGAATCGCCTGTAGTTATAATGACAAGAATTATCAAAAATGAAATTCTGAAAGAACACACATTATGAAAACCTGCCCTCAGAAACTTCCTCAACAAATTATGAATTTTCAAGTTATCATGGTTAATTTTTAAAAAAATGGAAGTATAACATATTCAGAGAAATGCACAAGTCACAAGCTTGCAGCTTAATAATTTTCATAAAGTGAACACAGCCATGGAACCAGCAGCCAGATGAAGGAACAGAACAGAAACCTTTCCCCAAATAATCTCCCCTTCCCACCCTCGCAATCCCTGCTTCCCACCCAGCACAATCACCCCAGCACTCACTCCACGAGGGCAACCTTGATCCTAAAACATTATACTTGAGTTCTGGGTGGTTTTTAAAATCCTAAATAACTGTTGAGTCTTTTGTGTTTAGCTCACTCAGCATTATGCCGTGAGAGTCGCCCAGGCTGCTGTGTGGAATTCGTTTGTCCTTGGCACTAAGGAGTATACAATGAATGAAAAGCACCATGATCTATGATTCCACTACTGACGGACATTTGCAATGTTTCTATAGCAAGCTTATTATGAAGAGTGCTACTCTGAACATTCTCAAATATGCTTTTGATGAACATATGTATGCATGTTTGTTGGGTGTCGGATGGAACTGCTGGGTCAGTAGGTACCGTGCATTTCAGCTTTCATTTAGATCAGGACTGAAAGTTCCTCGGTTTCCTTGCCTTTTTTTTTTTTTTTTTTAAATAACAGTTGGAGAAAACTTTATATTTATTATTAGTGTAAATTTAATGTTACATTTTAAAAGGCTTCCCAGCCTTTTAAATAACCAATTTGCTGTTAGAACTGCTTTGCAATTACTCTTGAACATGGAAAATAATCATGTAGCCATCCAACCATATCACAGCTGCTCTTCAGGAATTTTCTAGGAGGAGGTATTGATGTGAAAGATAATTACCTGTCAGCTGATGATATTACGATTATCCCAGAAAGAAATGCAGTCACTGAACTCCCATGAAGCAAAGGTAGAATCGAAGAAAGAATGCTTGCATTAAATCAACAACAAAGGAAGCAAACTCTGTAATGAGTCTGGGAGTCAAGCTGTGTTCATTACCCAACCTACTGAAAACTCCAGGCAAGCATCTCATAGAGTTCTGGAGGCAAGCAAATGAGAAAAAATGTGCTGGTATCAGAGATGCAGACTGTTTCTGCCTAATCGGCTTTTCTCTGACCACAGGGTATTTTCTAAAGGCAAATGAACACAAAAATCCAAGAAACAGCTAAAACTAGCAAATTTATCTTTCCAACAAATTCCAAAGTCAAACCATATCCTACCTATCCTTTGGGGACAGATAAGCCAGACCAAAATACGTAGCTAGTCATGGGCCAGGCTCGGAAGTGTTTAAAAAAAAAACAACAAACCCAAACACTTGAAACTATGGCTGGATGGGGCAGGCAAGTCCAGGAAAACAGGCCCTTCTAAGGATCTTTGACCATTTTTGTCTTAGAACAGAGATGACTGCATATGTTTTGGGTTCAAAGACCAACGCTTACTCCTAGCACCCAACGCAGACATCCTTCTACAGTATCCTGGCCTGCTCTGCCTTCTGGCTAAATACCTTCAGATACAGAAAAACGTATACTTTGCGTGGCTTAGTGGTTGAGTGTTGACCTATGAACCAAGAGGTCATGGTTTGATTCCAGGTCAGGGCACATATCCAGGTTTGTGGGCTCGATCCCCAGTGGGGGGAGTGCGGGAGGCAGCCGATTAATGATTCTCTCTCATCAGTGATGTTTCTATCTCTCTCCCCGCTCCCTTCCTCTCTGAAATCAATAAAAATATATTTAAAAAGAAAAAGAAAATACTATGTGCTAGACAGACCTAATTGTTAGGCAATTCTTCTTCCTGTTGTGTTAGGTTTTCTATTGTGCTAGTTTTCTATTGCTTAAAACACCACAAATTTATGACCTTCTACTTCTGTAGGTCAGACATCCAACATGGGTCTCACGAAGCTCAGCTCAAGGTATTGGCAGAGTTGCGTTCTTTTCTGGAGGCTCTGGGTAAGGATCTCTTTCCTTGTCTCTTGCAGCGTTTAGAGGCCATCCACATTCCTTGTCTCTTAGCCCCTCCCCATCCTCAAAATCAGTGACAACAGACCAAGCCTTGGTCACACTGCCAGGTGTCATTTCTCTACATCTCTTCCTCTGCGTTCCTCTTCCACTTTTAAGGAACCTTGTCATTACATTGGGCCCACTCAGATCAAGACATTCTCCAAGTCTGTTGATTAGCAACCTTGATTCTCCTTTTTCATGTAATGTAATATATTCACAAATATCATGGATAAGGACTTGAGCATGACTCACCACACCCAGTAAGTTGCAATTGGCTTCCCTGTAACTTCTACCTAGAGCTCTGTAGTCTGGAATCATGAGACCTAAGAACACGCCTGTAAGACAATTCTGCAATTCTCCCTCTCTTTTTTAAAAAAATATTTTTTTATTGATCTCAGAGAGGAAGGGTGAGGGAGAGAGAGCGATAGAAACATCAATGATGAGAGAGAATCACTGACTGGCTGCCTCCTGCAAGCCCCCTACTGGGGATCGAGCCCCAAACCCCTTGACTGGAATTGAACCCAGGACCCTTCAGTCTGCAGGCCGACACTCTATCCACTGAACCAAACCAGCGAGGGCTCTGCAATTCTCTTTCATTTCCTCCTTATTCTCACCTTTCCTTTCCCCCTTCTCATCCACAAGGTTTTGCAGGTCCTATCTGCTTACCAGGATTCAACTTTTACATTCATTTTTATTAGATGCCATCCTGATTTCTGACCTCCTTTCCAACTAGTCCAGATTCTGATGCTTCATCTGCTGTTGCCTCATCTCAGGCTACAGCATGGACAGCAGTCACTCCTTTGAGTCTCACATCCTCATTTTTAACCACAGAGAAGACCTGCTTCCTAAGACCACCATGGTGATAGGAGACAATGCACAGCTGTAACGTGCTACACAAATGACAGCTGTTAATAAAACTGACAACCATTCCTATTACCTTATTGATTTAAAATATAGACCAGGACAGAGATGAAGACAGAGCCTCAATCACATCTACAGAAGTGGGACCCGATGTAGATGGTGGTTAGAAGTCAAAACATAAGATAAACACTGTCCCCACAGAGCCAGCCTGAGCCAATCAACACTTATCAGCACAGATGCAACACTGACTTTCTACAAACAGGAAAAACAGTAGTTTCTTCTGATTTGTGAGTATATGACAAGTGTTAAGTTTTGGGCATAACTGCTTAAAAATTACCATCTTTCCCACATGGATACGATTAGAGATGTTCTAGAATTTTTTTCTGGAAATCAAAAAGGCAACCCTTAACGTTGTTTGTTGAATGAATTAAAAATGTCTGCGTGTATTTGTGGGCAAGTCCTGGGAAACAATACAAGGTGTAAGGAGAAGCAGGTTACAATGCCAGGTAGAGAAAGCTGCCTGTGTCAGACAGCGAGGAAACAGTCTCCCAAATTCTCCCCCAACTCACCCTTCTTACACGCATTAGTTTACTCCTGTAGCTAAAGCATTCAAGTCACCAGACAAGGCTTTGGATTGGGTTCCCTTTTCTATTACCTCTCAGTCAGTAAGCTCTTTTACCAGTACTTACTCATGGATTGTTCCACTGTTTGATTTCATGCTTTTGAAATAAAAAAAAAAAAATTAATGTCACTTTAATTACAATTTTTAATTACATATTGAAAAATGATCCTTCCCATTTCATGGGAGAGGAGAAACGAGACCTAGCCCAGTTATGCAGGATCCAGAGCTCTGAGAGGAGGGCTGGGCCCGGGGATCCTCTCTGTGAAACCCTAGGCCCTTGGCAACCTGGCTACTGGGGGCTGAAGTAAGAGAAAGTGAGCACTAAGGTTGCCAAGTGAAGGAGGGGATTGTGCAGGTCACGCAGGAGCAGTATTTGGCTGATGACACTACTTTGTCACTGGCTTTACTGCTGGTACAAAGAGGAAGCAGAAAACCCCAAAGGCAGGGGCACCGGTCAGGAAAGGAGCAGTCTGCAGACACGCCCTTCCCATCCCTTCCCACCCATCTCTCCCTTTCACCCCAAGGCTTGGAGAGGCTGGGCAGGAATTACTTGGTTGCAAAAATGAAACATCAAGAGGATAGTCCCTGACAAGAGAGAGTATAATAGGCACTGATGGATTCAAGGAGACGCTGGCATTTTCAAACCACCACTTTGAACCTCTCCTCTTCATCCTCTCTGAGCAATGATCAAAGGACCAAGATTTCAAATTGTGAAGCAATTTTTTCCAATGGCAGCATCTGGCTCCTTGGCAGGAGGCACTGGGAGTTGGGCTCAGTTGTGGGCGACCATCCAGGGCTGCCGCATGGTGAGGCTCAGGCGGGGCACCTAGTGGGCCTGGCAGCTGCTCCACCACACCAAAGGACAATCACTCTGCACTGGGTGTGAGCAGTGAGCATTAGGCAGCGGTCCCCCGGCCCTCTCTCCTCTACCCAGTGCTGACAGGGGGGTTATCAGGCAGAGGGTGTCTCTGAGGAAGCTGGCTGCTCCCAAACCCTCCTGCCCAACTCTTTTGCACGTACCTGCCCCTGGCCGAGACCTCTGAAGCCAGCCCACATCTGCAAACGGAAGACTGGGGTGGGGGAAGTTGGATGACCGTGGGAGAATTCCCCAGTAAAGCAACCTGCCCTTGGGGAGAACTGTGAAACTGCCCTTAGGGAGCAAGTCTTTGAGCCTGTTCACTTAGGGCCCTTGTACCCCCCTGCCCAGCACAAAAGGACGGCAGCTGTAGGTCTGCCACAGCTGTTTTTAATAAGAATAATAGGAATAAACTCAGCCCCCACTCCTCAACTTACTTCCTACTAATTATGGCATATATTTACATCTACAAAATAGAAGATTTTTAAAAACACTACCAAGAGCCCCTTTATTGTGCAGATTGGCACCCCTATTTGAATTTCATAAACATTTAGTACTTCAAAGAATCTTAAAAGCTTGCTCTAATTACAATACTCTCCGCTTGAAAGACTGGCTGTTTGCATTGCAAATTCCTACAAATACCAGCATTCATTAAGAAAAAATTCAATTAATATCACCCACACCACTTCAGGTAACGGCCACTGGTGGCTTCACCAAGTAGCTGAGATGAAAGAGCCAAGCTCTCAGCCCAAGCGTGAAGCAGCTGCCCAGGTCAGCTCTTTCCAAAGGAGGCCTTAATGAGCACTGGGCGCCCAGCTGAGCTGGCCCTGCACTCACCACAGGCATCAGGCCTGCGAACGCAGGCCCAGGACCCCCCTTCCCAAACCCAGAAACAGGACCTTTTTTTGGGCTGGAGTTCCTGTGCAAGTCTTACATAAACAACAGCAAAATCAGTCAACTAAGTCTAGAGTTGCCAAATAACTACAGGCCACCACGTTCAATCTGATTTTTACATAAACATCACTTTTGGGGGTATCTGTATGTCCCAAAGATTGCATGGGACATATATACACTAAAATATTATACACTGTTTACCTGAAATTCCAATTTAACTGGGTGGCCTACATCTTTATTTGCTAAATCTGGCAACTCTACTAACAAGTCATCTTTACTGAAAAGAATAACAAGAATTGGGACTTACCCTCAAATTCTGATTGCTATAAGACATCTTATAATTAAGATATCTTTTAGAAAAAAAAGAAGTGTAACTCATTTAAGGAAAAACCAATGGTGTCTACAATGTTTGTAGATGCATATAAAAGTACAGGAGGATTCAGGGCTGGGGGGGGGGGTCTCACTTTTTCTTCTATAGTCTTCTGAACTGCTAGGACTATTTACAATAAGCTTGTATTGCTTTTGAAATACAAAAAAATAAATTAAAATGAGTGGGTGGGTAGGATATACCTGCCCAAGGGAGAAGGGATTTCACTTATCACCAAGGGGCTAACTCCAATTTTAGAGAATTGACCAAGATCTCTGGGGAGTGGGGTGGGGGTTATGATTATGTCCAGATAATCCACTTATTCCTGGCAAAATAAGGTCTGGAAATAGGCAGCCATGCTGACTGTGTCACTTCAGCTCTTCCCTCCTCAGGCTTTTCTTGAGATCCAGTTACAGAGAGAAGCTAACCAGACCTCCATTGACAGGGCAAATGCTGGGAAGTGCACAGGGGGAGGGAGGTGGGTGGTGGTGTGTGTGTGTATCTGCTTTCCCCTGGACCTCTGTGGAGCAGCAGCTCTTGGTGGGGCTCAGGCTTAGCATCTCTGCCTGTAACCATGGCAGGGAGCAAAGCTAAATAGCCCCACACAAAAAAGGATGAACCCTGACCTCAGCTTTGTTAGCAATCACTGAGCCAAATGACCTAGGACAGAAAGCATTAGAGGAACAGCTGTCAGATGGATTCTCCCATGAGGTCCAGGGAACTCCCCATTTAGATTCTGCATAGTCCTGAAGAGTTCAAGGTTTAAAAAAAAAGCATCTGTGGTGAGTCTGAGGTTCAAGGATTGGGGGGAAAAGTAGAGTGAGCTTCTAATCCCATTTTCCAGGTGGTCCTAAGAGTTCTACCTGTGTTTTCAGGGGATTCAGAAAGGATCTTTTCAAATAAAGTGTCTGCCTGGGGATCAGTGTTTCCACCCTCAGCTCTCACCTCTCCAGGCTCTGTGAGCTCTGTGGCCATAGCCCAGGAGGGCTGTGTCTGTCCAAACATCCACTTCCCCAGAGAACCCCTTCCCATCCCTTTCCACTGTCCCAACACTTTCAAGATTCAGCTCAAAGACCATGTCTTCGTGAGGCCTTCTGACATGTTCTTAGGCACAAATGGCTCCTCCTAGCTCTGTGTGCCCACATTTTCATGTGGGCTTCTACCCCAAGGTGCAGTTGTTTATCTGCTTGTGTGCCTGACTCTTACTTATGTCTGTCTGGCCAGCTCTCTAGGAGCAAAATCAGAGTCAGTGAACGTTTGCTGAATGATTCACTAGTGATGTATGTATTTATTACTAATGTAAATAAATATTTTCATAAGGACCTAACAATTCCAGACATCACCTAGAACAGCTTTTGTGAGTCTCTTGCAGTCTCCTCCCTGCTCTTTAGTAAATTTCCTGAGGAAAATTACCCAACAAACTATCAGGTACTTACTAGATCTGCCTACCCTATCAGAGCTGGCTAAGAGGCAGTTATTGCACCCGGTGTAAAGCCCTTTCTCTAGTTGAATGAAATAACTTTCCAGCCAAGGAGAGGGGGGAGCTGCTGAAAAGCTACCACGTACATTGCCCTGCTGAATCAATAATATACACAGGATCCCTGCTCCCTGGGGGAGGCCAGCAAAGCAGCTTAGAACATGGGGCTGGGAACACAGGAAGGAAGCCAAGAATAGAGAGCAGTCACTGCAGAAAGTGCTAACCAAGCTCCACATATTTTTCTTATGAAATCAAATGAAAATGGGTGGGTGTGCAAGCTTACTGGCTCCCCTGTCCCTCTACATGAAATATCAGAACCTGCCTATCTAGAGATGATTTTTCAAAGAACAGACTCCCGGTGAAGGAAATCATATCATCACAGTCTACCTGAAGGGAATGTATTATGTATTAGCCCATAGGTACCTCTGAATATGGTGGTATTTCTAGCTAACCTTCTTCCACTTACATCATTCCATCACTTAATATTGCTCGCACAATTTCAGTACTTAACATCCTTTTGAGATGGAACAGAAGTAGAGAGAAATGGGAAACTGGAACAGAAAGGCCCTTTCCTTATCGATAGCAGTTTAAAACATGTGGGGAGAAATTTATTCCATTTTGCTAACTTCCTTTCCCATGAATAGCAACAGGGACATTTGGTTCCAAATGATAGACTCAAGTCTACAATTTAGCCTAAGTCATGCAGAATCCAGTTAGACCAGGCTGACAGTTTCTTCAGACAATTTCTTCTGCTTAAAGAAAGCCCGGTTTTTAATTTATAGTGCTTGTCATTTTGTCCAAACAACGTGATTTCATTCCCACCGAGATGAAAGTATTTTCTAAAGGCTGCCCCTTTCCAAATAGCTCACTTTCCCTTCTCTGTTTTATAAAATCTTCTCATATCTGCTTTGGTTAGTAAAACCAGCCTTTTTCTTCCCCTAAAATAATATATTAAGAAAGCTGAGTGACTATAAATATATTGGTAATTGTTTATACTGAATGTTCATAATTTCAAGAATTTTAAAAAGATAGCATAAATAATCACAGGGTAACATATATATCCTGGTTTCTAAGACACCCATACTTTAATAATGATTTCAAAGAAAAAAGAAACACTGTATTAAATATATGTACAAATTTTGTTTTGTAACAGGATATACATCCATACAATTTCATTTTCATATTATTTCCTTCTTTATTAGTCCAATCACATTTGAGGCTAAGCCTTTATCATACTCATGGTTCTTTTGAATAGCTCTTGGCCGTAAGGGTTATAAGTAACTTGTTATTAACATGTGGCTCTCTTTGCACCAACGTTTCAAAATTTGACACTCTTGAGCATTGTTAGGACAGAGAGTAGAATTACTTCAAAAATAATAGTTTCACTGAATTTCTTATTTGGTTAAAAACATTATTTCTCATTTATTTCCTTAAGTAAGCTACATGTGGCTGGCAAGCAACTTCTTTTGCAAGTCAGCTCAAGCTGCAGCTGGGTTTTTGTCTTTTAGGGTGCATTACCAAATCACACCCACCTCTTCCAGCTCTGGGAATTCTATGATCAATTCCAAGACAGTTGGTATTTTATCTTAAATTAGCTGCAGCGTCTGCCATCTCACCAGCAACCGATCTGCATGAACCTGCAGAAACCAACTTGGGCTCTGACCATTTGTGGGTGGACATCTTCCTTTTTGGGGGCCCACACAGCACCTGATCATTGTTTTATAAGGAAAAAAAGGATGGTTTTCTGCCAGTACAAAATGTTGGCCTCGCTTATTATAAATCTGCTTCCACACTCATCCCCAATCATAATAACAATTTCAATGCTGCATCAAACTGTCATTTTTCTGAGACATAAAAATTAGGAACTCAAATTTAAGCTAAAATTTCACTAGTAGTGTATAGTACTATAGCACAAATAACTAAGAAAACAAGGAGATGATGAGATGCCCTCTATTGGTGAGGGGCACAAAGGGCAGGCAATAATAACCACATCACCACTTACTCTTCTGTGGAGGGTCAGGCAAGGTGCTTATGATATCCACTGTTGAAATGGTAACAAGTATACGTCTTAGAATGGAGGGACTAGAGAATGAAGGATTAAAGACTGAGTAGAAAGAAAAAATAACTGCAGATGTAGAGAATTCAAAGAACAGAAAATGACGATATAAAAGTTGTTTTGCTTTTAAATTATGCCACACAAGGCTGATGAAGATGTCTGGTATACTCACTCACTGCTTGATGACTTTAGAAAGCAATTTAAATATTTACACATATACACATATATATTCTAAGCCATAGTATTAATGCCTAATAAAATAAGAATGGCTAGCTCTGGCTGGAGTGGCTCGGTTGGAGCATAGTCCCATGCACCAAAAAGTCACTGATTCCATTCCAAGTCAGGGCACATACCCAGGTTGCGGGTTCGATCCCCGGTCACAGCATCCCAGTCAGGGCATGTACAGGAGGCAACTGATCGATGTTTCTCTCTCACATTAATGTTTCCCTCTCTTTTCCTCTCCTTTCCTCTCTCTCTAAAATCAACAGAAAACGCCCATTGGAAGCACCTACTGACAGAGTAGATATTCCAAGTGTAATTCATTCTCAGTCATTAGAGGAAACCAATGAGATTTCAAACTGCAGCAAATTGTAAACCTAATTCATATGGCCTTTCCTCATTTAACAGTTACGACTGAATTTCTTTATAAAGGTTAAGTACTGTTAACTACACTAAGAAGGAATATCTTCTATCATATTCACAGAAGTGCTCAATTTTAATTCTGTAAATCTTAATTCAATAAACTCATATCTAATCTTGGAGTAATTATGTCAAATTTGCACATCTCATACTAGCCAGCACACTCTAAACATCTGCAATCTAGACCTCCTCATTTGGGGATTCATGAATGACTGAAGAGACACAACCCTGAAAGCATTTATTAAAATCGCCTCCTGAGTAAAACAGGTGAAAGTTTGGAAGCAAAAACAAGAACGTACTTTGCTAAGCACTTTCCATTCCACTTTATATTCAAGTAACATGCTAATTAAAAAAAACTTACTATTAAAAACCAATACTGTTTAATTTGAAAGTACTGAAAATGGTTTCTTTTCATCATATCCTATAATTTCTGATGATCTTTAATTCACTTGGATAGAGCAGTCTCTTTTTATATGCTTCACAACAAGAACTCTTCATCTTTCTGGTCTCAGGACCCCTTTTCCACTCTTAAATTTTACTGAGGATCTCAAAGAGCTTGTTTCTATAGGTTACATCTATCTATATTTTCTGTATTGGAAATTTAAACTGAATTCTTAAAAAATATTTATTACCTAATTTAAAAAAAACAATAAGCTCATTACATGTTAACATACATTTTTTTTAAAAAAAACTAGGCATACCTATAGTTAAAACATACCTATAGTGAAAAGGTAGTGTTGTTTTATATTTTGCAAATCCATTTAATGTGTAAATGAATGGGAAATACCTAGGTTCTCATACTTGCTTCTACATTCAATTTGTCACGACATGCTGCTTTGGCTGAGGGACATGAAGAAAATGCAGGCTTATCTAAATGTGTAACTGGAAAAGGGAAGACTATCTGAATAAGCTCATCAGATAACTGTGGTCATTTTTCTTTACAACTAAACTGGACAAGTGATAGTTTTTTAAAGGCTAGCTGCAGTGCAGAATCTGAAACCATGTCAATAAACTTACATACTCTGCTACATTAAAATCCATTGGTTTATCTTGCACAGTATCAAAAAATCGCATTAGTTAATCTGACTGTGGACCTCACCAAAAAGTCTTTCAAGTACTAGGAAGCTGTCAAGTTCACTGAGGTAGATACAAGTTTTCCAAAATTCTTATTTTTGCTTGGAAGCTCAAATTTTATCTTTTGTAGCATTTGTTGTCAGCTGTTTTCCTTGATGCGGCAGGCAGGCTCCGGCATTTGTTTTCAATGTGCACTCCAGGTTCCAGATGGGTAAGCGTCATAAAGAACATTCTTGGTGTGACTGGTTCTTTTCTTTTATTTTTTTTTAAACTGTGTGTGCATACATACCCCCATTGCTTCTGAGCCACCAGAGTATGCATATCAGCAGCATGCAAAAGGCAAATAATGTCTCCTTGTCATAATGAAAATAGTTTTGACCTTGTCAACCCGCTAAAAGAATACTGAAGAACCCCCTGTGGGGTCCCACAGGCCACACTTAGAAAACTTCTGTGTTATCATTAAGTGACCCTCCAACACCATCACGAAGTGGCAGCCACCAATTTAAAAAGGAGAAATGACCATTATTGCTTGTCCATGTTATCCACATGTATTATCCATCCTAAGAACATTAATATCAGTAGAAGGCTATTACTATAATTAAAATTTAATATGAAAGCATGAAAAACGAGAGCTAGTTACCATGCAAGGATAACAGAAGCTAAACAAACTAAACGTAATATGTAAACTTCCCTCCAAGGAATTTAAAACATAAATTTTTCCTTGTCTCCCCATTTGTTGGGCTTTTTTTGTGTGTGTTGAGCACTTGTACTGGAGACCTGGAGAGTCCTCCTCAGATGGACTCCGTGGTCAGGATCCATAGGGCGTGAAGCAGTCAGGGAACAGAGCAGAGGCACTAATGTCAAACTTATCCAATTTCAAGACCCAAGTCCCCACCCTACAAGTAGCCTGTCCTTCATAATCTCTGAGTCTTTGTCTTAGTTCAGTGGTCGGCAAACTCATTAGTCAACAGAGTCGCAGTATGCCGAACACTGTCTTAGTTGAATACAAAGCAAATTCCGCTAAACACCATGAGGACTGGATGAGATGCATGTAGAGCATTAGCACGGTCCCCAGCCCACAGCAGGTATTCAATAAATGGTTGCCACTGTAGTGAATAAGCTCCCCCAGAGGCAGCCGGGGGTCCAGCGAGGAGTGGGACACACAACCACATAATTATGACACAGCATGGGAACTGATTAACCACAACATGCGGTGGGAGTAAAAGGAAAATCAATGGTCTGCTTAAGTGAGAAAGGTGCTATAATAAACGAGCCGCCATCCCAAAGGGAAAGGGAGCTGGCCCCATGGAGGAGGAGGAGAAGGGAAATGTACAACAGATGCACACGGAGGCTGGGCACAGGACAGAGCAAGGAAACCGCTCTGGAACCAGCTCACGTAGGGTCGCTGATGCCATGATAAGGAGCACATACATTTGGAGCTGTTCTCTTTCTAAAGAATGGACTTATAAACACTTAGCACTAGCAGGTCATCTGGTCTCCTATTGCCTCCTGACCCCCAGTACACACACAGTATACTCATGCTGCTTTCAGGTCTCTGACCCTGGCCCCTGCTTGACCAGTGGAAAAGGAAGAGCAAAGCTCCTCCTAGAGGCTGTGGGACATCAGGGAGCCCCAGTAGCTGGTGCAATCTGCACTTAACGTTTTAAAGCACAAATGAGGCACATACTGGGCAAAGCCATTTTATACAATGAGTGGCCAGATTATTATGATCTCTGAACGCATAATAATTTGGCCACTCAGTGTGAGTGTGTGTGTGTGTGTGTGTGTGTGTGTGTGTGTGTGTGTGTGTGTATTAAAGACCTGGTGCATGAATTCTTGCATGGGTGGGGTCCAGCCAGCCTGGCCAGGGGGAGGGAACATGGGCGGTTGGCCAGCCTGCCTGCTGGTCGAACTCCTGGTCGAGGGGACAATTTGCATATTAGCCTTTTATTATATAGGATAGACACTGAGTGGCCAGATTATTAGCGTTCAGAGATCATAATAATCTGGCCACTCAGTGTATTCTCTCAGGCACTTCTAAGATCTTAAAGCCCGTGCAACTGTTATTTTCATTCCAGCCCCAACTATGCCCCAGGTCCTATGTGACAGTGGAATTTACAGGTTGCTTTGCTTAATGGAGTGAGAAGAAAGAGAAAGAGGGTCTAGTGGCCCATGTTTTCCATCCTGATTCCGCCCACCGGGGAAGCCTCTTGTCATTGCATGAGTGGGCCCTGAAGCCCAAAGAGGCCACCCGCCTTTTGCTGTTTGGCAGAAGCAGCCGGGCACAAGCCCAGAGTGAGGGCGGCACACAGGTGTGAGCCACGACCCCCGGCAATCCTGCAGGTGCAGGTGAACATGCAGTTAGCATGCATCCATGGCCAGCTGTGCTGCTCCACACTCACATGGGACTTGACCATTCAAACAAAAGCCAGTGAAATCACTGCAAGGTCTTACTCACCCAGAATTTTACGAGGAAGAAGGCATTTTGAGGGCCCTTTCCAAACAGTTCCTTTAAGCCACCTTTCTTTTCAGGAAATTTGTCATAAATCTGACGAATGTCCACTGATTCAAGCAATGGGTCACTGTAAGAATGGTTGGCATGCCCAATGTGCACGAAGAGGTGTTTGTTGTACTGCAAGAAACCAACAGAGACATTCCCATTACAAACCCTTTGAACAACCTGGGACACATGCATCTTGAACTGGATAAAGAGTAAGTAGTCTTAAAATCCCAGAATTATGCCTTGATTAGCTGAGGCTCCCTACCTTTGAAAAGATGAAGATGTTAGAAAAGTCCTTATAACTTAGGGCAAAAACAATAATCTTTTTTTTTTTTTAAATAAAGTTGACATACAATAATATATTAGTTTCAGGTATACAACATAGTGAAACAGTCATTGTCTTTTATTGATAGGGTATATATTTTTCCAATGCCTAAGAAGGCTTTTTGTAGACACAGTAGTAAACAACAGCTTAAATTACCCAACTATCAAACCAAAAACAATTCTATTACCCAGTTTCACAAGACTCAGCTGAAAATGACAGTGACACCTTTTGGAGCCTGCTATTTACGGTGTAAACCCAATAAAAATGATGTGTGTAGTTAGCTAACATCATCACCCAGAATGCACTTCTCACTCCAGCTCCCCTAGCAGTAGCATGGATGCAGCCTTCTGAGCTATGGTACCTACCTACTTCTTCCAGCAGGAATGAAAAGGCTGAGCCTCTTCTCATCAGTCAGTCCCCTTAGTAACCAATCTCAAACTTGCCCGAGGTCCCCAGGGCCAGTCAATATGTGGCTATCAGTGCAATGTTAGGGTCAGGGGAGAGGATTCATGGCATAAGGTTATGAGAGGTTGGTAACAAAGGAATATCAGTCATTCGTAGTCACAAAAAAAGAAACAAAAACATCAAACTTATGAGAAGACATTTAACTTACAAAGGAAACCCTTTCTTTGCCTTGCTTTGGTATAAGATAAGGAAACTGGACCACAAAGGAGAATGTCCAAGCCAATGGTTCTCATCCAGGTTGCAGCAGAATTACCAAGGAGCATTTAAAAATCACCAATGCCTGGGCTCCACCCAGACTAAATTGGAATCCTTGAGAATGAGGCCAGACATCAGTGATTTTTAATGCTCGGTAGGCAAATTCCAATATGCACCTAAGTTTGAGAACCTCTGGCCTAGATGCTCTACTTCAGACCCTCCCTACCCACCCTTCCTGCTGTACAGGCCATAAGACCCACCTAATGGGACACAGACAAAGACATCTGGGGGTGCACGGGTTCCAGGGAGCTCAGAACTTAATAGGGTTCAAAGAGAAAACCTCGTGTCTCTATTCGCCTAGCAGTCCCTACTCACTTTTTGAGTTTAAACTGGCATTTCTCCAAATAGAGTCTTTCTGAGTACTGATCCCATAGAAGCTTCAAATAAAAGAAGGATTGGTTAGGGCAGCCTACCAAGAGTACTGCAAATCAGCTATGACACTGGGCAAGTGCTTCCCCAGTGTCTGAAATGGGGAGAGTGATGGCATCTACTCCCTAGGCTGCCTATAGGATTTAAATGAGACACTGCTTACATAGAGCACACCAGAACTCCTAGATCCAACAAAGAGTAAACATTCAATAATGCTGGCTATTACAATTTTTTAATAGAACCCCCTTCTTTGAGATTCACAGCGAATATTAGCATATTAAAAGCACTGCAGTAAAGAGACATTTTTTTAACCTTGTATAACCCAAAGTTTCCCGAACTCATTTGATCACAACCCTGTAAAGATATCCTGCAGAAGCGCTGGTTCGAATCCATGACCTGCTGCCCACGCCGTGGATCTCTGGCCACAAAGCCAAAGGGTGAAAGGCCCAACCCCCCACAGGGGTCCACAGTGTTGCATGCCTGACTTATGGGGAGTGTGGCCAGGGCCTGGCATCTTCTGGGAGAAGGCTAAGCCCCTCTCACATTCAACATCAGAGAGCTATCTTAACCAAGGCTTCAAAATCCCTCAAAGGCATCAGCTAAAATGAAAAACCAAGTGTAACCTATCAAGCTTTGATGTGGTCCCTGCCTCTGCTCCTTCAGTTACCTGGGGACTCTCTGGTGGGACTGAGTCTTGGAAGCTATTGTGAAAGAACAGAGTGTGCCTGTGCGGGAAGAGAAAGGAAAAAATGTTTACATAAAGTCAAAGCCCTGGCTGTGTTAGGGAGGTGAGGCTATGGGTTGGGGCGAGTGCCTTTGATCTTTCTGTAGGTTTTCTCTAATGCTGTCTGTCACATCATCTTCTCAGTTACAAGCAAATAAAAGCCCACAGTAACGTATAAAGCACAACTGCTGAGGAGCTTCCAGTCTCATCAGTGGGTAAAAGGAGATGTGCAATGTGCTTTCTGTATATGTGGGCTCAGGTACTCCTTTCCTCACAATGACATTGTAGGTAGGTTTTATTAAAGTCATTTTACAGATAAGGAAATAGAAGCTTAGAGATGAACGGACCTGCCTGAGGTCACACATCCGGGATTAGTCCTGGAGTTAAGAATAAAACTTGGATCTGTCAACACCACGGCCCATGCATCTTGGTGCAAATACCAACCACGGGGTCTCCCAGAAGAAAATGCCCAGACCCTTCTAAATGCAGATCTACTTTTGTTTTTAAAAGTTGATTTGAGAAAAAAAATGAAAGAATAAATGGTATTTTCAAAATTCTAAGATGTTAAATTAGAATTCAGGAGAAATGTAATGATTCACAGATGCATCAGATAGCATCTTCAAAGGTTTCTATTTTGAGGAAATTACCTTTGTGCCCAAGTGGCTGAAAGGAACTGAGAAGGGGCAGGCTGTCTTTGCCAAAGGAAATCGGGCACTGACTCTCCAAGGCTGGTGACTTGAAACCAAACCCTGACTGTTGGCATCTGAGCGGCTTTGTTCCTGCCAAGAGGTGACTTTGTTGCTAAGAATACCAAGGACTAAAGAAGGTGTCCTGGAGACCATAGCAGTGAGACAAACAGACCTCGCTCTCCCCCTAACTCAACCTGGGCAGGTCAGGAGTCCCTGTGGCCCCAAATCCAGAGGCTGAAAAGAAAAAAAAATCTATCTGATAAGTGTGGGTTCAAGTTTTAATGAAATTAGAACTCTACAAACCATTTGATGAGTCTCCACCTACTACTTCCCATCCTGCCAGTTCTCCTTAGAAGGGAAGAAGAGACACTTCCTTCCCTCTCTCTCCCCTGCCCTCCCAAATAAATCCCATTTGCTTTCTAGTAGGGCTGGTTACCCAAAACTAAAGGTGGGACAAAACCAAAAAAAAAAAAAAAAAAAAAAAAAAAAAAAAGAGTAATTCTATTCTGTAAGGCAAAAAACAAATATTTGAAAACAACAACAAACCAAAGCCCCAAGTATTGGGGGTAATATATACGCTAAGCACTGTGCTAGGCACAGGGAATCCATGAGCCAATACTTCAAAGTCCCTCTCTTCACAGACCCTACAGAGTGACTAGACAGAGCTAGCTTACTGCCTCTATAGTCAATCATGTGTTGCCCATGTAAACATGGGTTCTCAAAGATTCCTAGAGAAAAGGCTGAGGTTAAAGACAGTCAACATCCCCACTCTTGCACGTCACATGACCTAAATCAGCATTTATCTTCTTTTTTATATGGATGACTTTATTCTCCAGCATTAAACATACAGTGTTACTCATTAGCAAAGAGAACCTGTGTGGAACTCACCTTGGAAATGTGAGTTAAGTTTCACATCTCGAAGGCAAAACCCTGATAAAAACCAAGCCATCCATCTCATGTGAGAGTATAACACACTCTCAGATCTGTAAGGTTTCAGAAAATTGATCTTTGTAACCATTCTCGGTTAGCTATAGGAGGATACATTCCTACGAAATGAAGTAAATCAAAACAGGGAGAGATGGGGCCCTGACCCAGGAGAGAGGAAGAGGAACTCACTGGCCAACAGCTGGGCCGATGACCCAGACAGAGACCAGTCCAGTGGATGAGGAGCTAGGAGGGCCCTGGAGGGATGTCACCAAGAGGATGTGGACCTGAGAGATTGCCTGACTTATGTGACCATCTGGAGAAGAGTTTGAGAATTCTGTTAGAAATTGTGAGGATGAATTTGTGTAATGTAAAAACTGAACAACAACAACAAAAAAGTAGCAATGACAAACCCTAAAATAACAAGCTTTACAATCAAGTAATGGTTCGAATACATCACACATTAACCACGCCGTGTACAGAACTGGCACAGGTTTGTAATATAAACACTGAACATTAAACCAAAACTTGTGATATAACCACATTGGGAGGGTTAGAAGGGGGGAGGGCGTGTCATATGCTAAATTTAGAGAGCTGAAGTCCTGATATTCCACAGTAAAATGTCAATAGAAAATGTCTAAAGTTGATGGACTGAGATATATAGGATAAGCATGTTATTTAGAAATATGGAGGTGATATCTGAAGAACTGGCCAAAGGGCTGTAAGCAGCTGTCCCTAAGGAGTAGGGCTGTGAGGTGGGAAGAACTGGGGCAGGGGGCTGCTGCTTTTCCTCAGGCCAAGAGTGAGGCTCAATTTGGCTTATATATAAAGCATATGTACTATATTAAATTAAATAAAAACTACCTTGAAACAACCTAGAGTTTTTTGAGGAAGGGAAAGAACTATAAAGGGAAACAAAAACATTACGAGTCGTGCTTCAGGTTGTTTATTCTAGCTGACCACAAATTCCCTGGACCTGAAAGGAACTTAGTCAGATCACAGAGCCTTCCTAAGGCTCAACCTCTCAGGATGACTGGCCAGAAGAGGGGACCCATGTCTGCCTGCAAGGTTCACCCAAAAGAACAATGTTGCACCAGCAAAATCCTACCTGGATCAGCCTGACAGATGCTTAGCAGCACCTGACACAACCTTAATACACGGATTTCTCTTTCAACTTGGGGAAATGCTCATTTCCTCTTTTTATTGCTGTAATCCCTCCAGTTCTTTTTCACAGCAGTTTTATGTAGTGAAAAGGTGAATGTAATCCTAGAAACTCAACGAAGTTACTTGCAAAGGGTTATTTAGCTGCCCTGGGGGTTTTACAAATGATTTCCTCCTCCCTCACAGCTGTTCTGAGAGGTCACTTTCTCTCCTGGTTCCTGGCTTTCTTTCTCTCTGCTGCTGAGGGAGGTTGAGGAGTCAGATGGGGATCTGGTCTGAACCCTGGTGCTGGCACCAGTGTCCAGCTGAGTCATCTGGAACAGCGACTCCAGCCGCTCTGCTGCCTTTTCCACTATTACAGGGGTAATAACAGGGACTACCTCGAAGGAGTGCCACAAGGACTAAACCAGACAATGCATGGAAAATAGATAATGCTGTGCCCAGCACGTCACTTATTGTTATTATATTTCCCCAAATAATCATGATACTTCTTTACTTTGGAAGAGATCATTTGAAACTCAGGCTGTCCTTCTGACAGCAACAGAAGTGAAATACTGAACTTTAAAGCAGAAATTAAGAGAGGGAAGTTTCAGATACATTAAGGTGATTCCTTGTTTGGACACTGCCATTAGCTACTGTTATGCAGAGTGGCTGAGGTGAAGGTGATGTGCACATGGAGTGATCTGGCCCCCACACTTCCCCCAGGCACATCAGAGCTCACTCTCTGAAGTGTGCAAAATCTGTCCTCAAAAGTGGGGCTGGGGCAGCCTGGGAGGGCACCCATCACCGCGGATGAGACAACCAGAACAACACAACTCCCACAGGGGACACTGGGGTCTTACTTTCTCTTCTCTCTTCTTTTACAGGATTGACAATCCATTTTACTCTAGAGGCCTCGGATGAGGTAGTTCACTTTTTGTGGAAAAGGAAGGAAAAGCCCCATAAATATACTCCTTGGCATCTAAGCTGCTCCTCAGGACACACCTCAGTGCTGCAGTACACTATCTGACCTGAAGATGGCGGTCTTTTCATAAACTTGTCCCAAAAATTCCAAGTATTTGAAGAACGTTAGTAAAACCTTGAAAAATGACTGCTGTCAAATAATACCAAGAGAGAAATTATAATCCACTTAGGAATTTAAAGAAACTAAGACAAATAACTCATGTCAAGGGATGATAATGTACAAGTTGGAACAGAACAAGGACAAATCACCTACATTTGCTTCCTGTCACGCTCCTGCCAAGATTCCCTGTCCAGACACTCCCAGAGCAGCCTGGGCAACCTGTGATGACCCCACGGAGTGGCTGCAGGGCCAGCCAAGGAAAGTGACCTACATACTCAGCCCTTGGGGGGACAGGAGGGGCTCTCCTGGGCTCCTGCTCAAGTAGGCTCCATCCCGGGCTGACTGCTCAGAGACATCAGCCCTGTCTGGTTACCTGCCCCTGGTGCTGCTTCATCCCCTCCCTGTGCTCTTCCCAGAAAGAAACATTGAAACAAGAAACTAGGAGCAAGCAAGTCCTTCCTTCCCAGATCTCACACCAGGATGCGTGCCCTCATCCCCACTTTCCACATCCACCTCCATCTCTCTAGAGGGGGTTTCCATAGAAAGCGGGGTGTCTTCCCCACAGAAGTGCAGCTGTAAGGGCCATTGGCTGAGTGCAGGGACAGCAACCAGGAAGGCAAGCGGGCGTGGGGCTGACCTGCCAAGGAAAGCAGATGGAGCCTGGCTGGGGCCTCTGTGAAATGTCTATAAAACCCAGATTTCCAGATGCTTTCAATTGCCTCATCCCCAAATGGTAATGAAGAAAGAGAGTGAGTGCCCAGAGCAGCTCAGATACTGAAAGTAAACCATCCACTGCTATTGCAAGAGGTGCACCGATGAGCCCATAGAACAGCTTGGCAGTCATGCGGGAAAGGGTGGCAAAACCACACCGCACCCCAGGGAGCCATCACCTCAACCTCAGAAAGATACTTCATCTCCATGCCCTACTGGAAGACCACACTTGGTAAAATATATGAGAAAAGTCTGGGAAAAGCACATACACTGGGCACAGCCAACCGTCAGACCAGCTGTGGCCTTCCTCTGAGAGCCTGCAGGGCAAGTGTGCTTTCTGACCATTTATTCTAAGCATGGGATGCAGACATTAACACAATGGGTAGAATTCCAGCTCTGTTGGTTTTAAGCTGTGTGACCTGAGGCAAGTTCCTTAATCTTTCTGGGCCTTGGTTACCTCCTCTAACATAGGGATGACACCTGGCCTGCTGATATCTGAGGGTCAATGTGAAGGTCAAATGAAACAGTAAACAAGACAGTTCTGTGTGAGACATAGGGAGCTGCACAGATACTGGATTGCAGGTTAACTATTAATGAGATCCACACACAAGCTATGAACTGGGGTAGAGGAACTTCTTTTTTAAAGGACCAGAAACTGTTTTGCCCAAACAGCTGTTTTCCATAAATACAGAACCCCACTATGAGATGCAGTGTCAGCCCCAGCAGCCACTGCAGGCTTGGAAGCTTCTTCACAGAAACCTTGGCCTCCTCCACCCTGTCCAGGACCCAGGCAAGAACCCGCCTGGCAATCTGGAATTTAAACCTTGCTTTTGATCTTGTTTCCTTATTTCTCTAATCGAATCCCATGCTAACCATTCACCCTTCTTTCTGCCCTGGGCCTCATCAATGCCTTGTTTCCTTAGCTGGTCACATTTTCCAAAGCAAAGTCAGGGTCTGTGGTCTAACAAAAGACTTTTAGCTCTCCATGAATTTAGGCCTTTGAAAGAAGCTGTACAGATAGGAAGATTAAATCATGCTCGGGCCCACATGTGACCAACTGCCTCTATGGGAAAGAATAAGATGAGCTGTAGGATGTATTTGCAGAACTTTAGTGCAGGCTCCCCTGAAGGGGAGACCTCGGGCTTGGGCTCGGGATTGCTCAGACTATGAAGATTGCTGACTTACTCCTCACACCCAGGAGGCTCCATAACTTCAGGCTGTCCAGCCACTTAGAAATAAAGATAAGAGACCAGGACATCTCAGCAAAACCCCTTGCCTCCTGGCTGAGGACCTGCCATTACCCAAGCCTGGGCACCCTCCAGGAATTCTCTCCTTCCGTGGAACCTGAGTCAAGTGTCCTTACTTTCCTCCTCCTCCTCCAAATGTCCTGACCACCTTCCTGAGCTGGCTGCCACTTGTGGAGCGATAATGAGCCTTGTCCTCTGCACTCCCGCAGGTGGTGCATCCTTCTCTGTGAGATGAATGCATGGGAAAGATCTCCCTAAATGTTGGTCATTGCTGCTACCTTCCCCAATTTTTCAAACTATGGGCTCTGGATTAGGACAAAGTTCAAATATCAACCCTGTCATGTATGAGCTTGGTGTTGGGCTGTTGTTAACTTAAACTTGCTGAACGTCTCTGTTTCCAATATCCCCTTCAACAGGTTTCTTTTGAGGAAAGGCGATTAATCTGCTTCTTCCTCGTTCTGTGACTTTTCAAATTATACTACCATCCCCAGTCTCAAAAGCTCAGTCATTTCCAGTGTCCTCTTCCTCCACAGCTAATTAACCCCTAAGATCTTTTAAAGTTATCGACACAATGTCTATCCCTGGGTCACTGCTTGTGCCCTGGGTTGGTGCTTGTTGCTCATCTCCTAGACCAGCCCATTCTCTTACCTGCTACAGCTGTCATCTTCCTGAAACACATCAGATCACAACTTCTCTTTAAAAAAGAGGGTGAGATTATGTTCATATTATGCTGTTCATGTATTAAAATCTGTGGAAATACAAGAAACTAGCAAATGTGATTCCTACCTGGGATGGGATAGGAATTAGAAGGTAGTGAAGTCTCCTTCCATTCTTTTATGCTTATAGATTTTTGACCACATGAATTTACTATCTACTGAAAAAAAAAATTTAATTGAAAAAATATTCTGGCTCCCATCTGAGTTTCAATAGAGTCCAAAACACCTGGTGAGCAGATCTTCCCAAGCCAGATCCCTCCATCTGTCTGGCCCAATTTCCTGTTACATTTCTAAAAGACATTCAGGTTCCAAAAACCATGTGTGGAGTGTTCAATAGGTCCAGGGATGTTGCTAACTGTAATTGTTGCAGCAATAATGAGAGTAGTCCTATTATGCCCGCTGTACCAACTGAAATCAGGCTGAGCCGTGAAGTCATTTGCCCCAAATCTCACACCACTGGTAAGCATTCAGATACCAGCTTTCTCATTCAACTAGTACGAATGTGTCGTCACAAGAGCATGACAGGAGATATGCTCTAAAGATCCAGTGGAAACATTCCTGGCCTCTCTTGTGCCTTGCCCCAAACCCCGAGAGGACTCACAAAACTGCAGGTTGGAAAAGGAGCTCAGAGAAAAGCCAGCCCGACCCTCACCCCATGTGAATGAAGGGCCCTGCTAACATGCAGCCTGCACTTGGGAAGCTCATACTTTGGAAGGCAGCTGTTTTTATGTTTGAAGAATTTTTTGATTTCTTCAAAACCACAGTGAAGTGGTTAGGAATAGAGTGGAGCCAAACCTTGGCATAGCCACTTCCTGAGAGTGGATCTTGATAATGTATCTTAATGCATCGGAGCCTCCATTCCTTCCCCTGATAGACTGGACATAAGACCAGTACCCAAGCCAAATGCTTGGCGTAGTGTTTATAACACAGCTCAGTAGGTACCGGCGATTAATGTTATTGCTATCATGTATCAAGGTGTTTGTTAGGAGCTGGATGTGCCTTCCCTGTTTAGGTTTGTTACCGTACCACATTGTGGAATTTTTCTTCTTCTTTGGCAAGACAGTGCATTTTCAAAATCTAAAGAGACAATCTCCTTGTCCCTCCCTCTCCATCCCCAAATTCTCCCTTCTCTGGCTGTGTAACACCTACCTAACTCAACCTTCACACACTCTCTTCCTGCACAAAGTCCTGCTTATTCTGACATGTAGACCATGACAAGCATTAAGCATACAGTCTGGTGCCTGGGAAGTCTGCACCATCAGGGGTTTGTCACATGTGGGGCAGGATGTGGCTGAGCTATGGAGGCTGGAGGAACCTGCCATGTCCCAGGGTGGGGATGGAGGGATTCCACTAGGCTTTATCAGGGAAACCACTCCCCATGCACACACAGGAGTCAGCTTACAGCTCACCAAGATCAGGTATTCAGCAGTCTCAAATCAGCAGCTGCCTAACTCAGTCTCCAGGAACTGGGCCCTGATTACAGGCGATGGAGGATCTTACACTTAACATTTGAAGTCCTTTGATATGCAACACTGAAATCATGTAAAAAGTGTATTTTCAAGCACTACTAACCACTTCTAATATAGTCTTAATTTTTTAGATCTTCCTTTCTTAACCCTCTGCTGTTTTTCTCTTAGCTTCTAGTAGAGCCAAAGGTAACAGAGGGACTGACTTGCTGGTTCTCCACCAATATAACCAACCAACTTGAGGAAATGCTGCCATCTGGTTTATACTTGATGCAAAGCCAGCAGGGGGCGCTCATCCCCCAGATTATTCTTCCTTTAGTTTATAGATTATAGCCAGCTATAGCTTACAAAACAGGCCACAGGTACACATGGACCATACACTCTTTGGTTACAGTCTCAGGATGTGGAATCAGCAGGCCTGGATCTGAATCACATTTCCAACGTCAGCTAGCTGCCTAACACTGGGCAGACCACGTCACAGGGTTAAGTAAAATAATGCACAGTGTTGGCTATCTCCACAGATGGTACTATTGCTGGTACTACTACTAGTGCTGCCAATGCCAAGGGTGGCAGAGTCAGGAAGAAGTCTTCAAAGGTGGCAATGAAGACTATGTGTTAGACTGAAGAGTGAATTTCCAGAGCAGTGGTAACTAAGGGAGGCCACCCTGAACTGTGGCAAACTAGGTTTTCCTCTTGGCTTTCTTGCTCATGCTTTATCTACTGCTGGGAAATAGTACAGCTGCAAAATTCAAACCTGGCCACAGCCACTGACTATCTGCAAAACAGCAATCTCTCCAAGCCTCTCCTATAGAATGGAACAGAATTACCTACCTCACCGGGCTATGACGAGGATAGAAGAAATCACTAATGAAAAACAGTTAGCACTGCACCCAGCACATTGATTTATTTATTGGCTTTTTGCCAGCACTATCTATAACCCCATGATTCCAATGAGCCTAAGCCATTATGGAGAAGTAGGGAGAAATGTGTGCATGCCTACATGGAGACAAAGATCTCCAAACACAGAGTTAAATCTGTTTGGGGACCTTTAATTATTTGTCACCTTGTTGGCTTCCTTATCAAATTAACGTACTTAATATTTGATGTTAAAGTTTTAAGTAGAGCACATCCACATTCATTTAAATGTCCCAGATTAATTATTTTAGGTGACTTTAAATTTTCCTATAGTTGGAACCATTCACATGCTACAAGTTTTTCCGTGTGACCTTGTTGCTGAAGTGCCATTACATGTTCACTGTAACAGCACCTCATGTTTGCAAAATGAAGTACATATTATGTAATCTGACAAGCTGGCACTTGAGGCATCGTCAAAGTGCTGTAAATAATTTTGTAATTCTCCCCCATTTCAATTCCTCAATCACCTTTTTTGCCAAGGGTTCCCTGCTTCCTCTAGCATAAGAACTCTCCGGACCCTCACATCTCCACTAGTCGCAACCTGCTGTGAATTCATTTATATACATTAAACTCATTTATGTATCACTGTAAAATCAGGGTTCGTAACACAGGAATGTTAAAAGCAACATTAACAAGTGAAACTGATGTTACGATTTAGTAAAATAATTTCAGAATAGTGGTGTAGTTTTGCTTGGCATTATCTGATAGACATAACTTAAAATCGTAATATAACAAGCCAAAAATATCAGCATGACATTTTCTGAAATTATACCTTTTTATTCTAAAGAGCACATAATTTTCACCTGTGCAGGATCCTCATTCCACATAAGCACTTAGCATCACCTCCCATTCTGTGTGTGTGTTTGAGTGTGTGTGTACGCACGTGTGCACTCGTTGGGGTGGTTACTGTTGTCATCTCTACCTAGGAGGGAGGCTCCACTAGAATAAGGACTGTTTCCTTTGCTGTTGAATCCCTAACACCTAAAACAGGGGCCGGCATGTAGTGTTTAAAAAGTATTTGCTGATTGAATTCCAATTTCTCTCAGTCCCCATCTTGGGTCCCCTAAAATATAATTACTTTTTCAAGAGGCCCAAGAATGTTGACTCGCACCAGGCCTTCCGTTTGTTTCAGGACAGTTAAAGTCATGGATTAGAGTCGAAGCTACAAAGCCAAACCTTTTCATTCATCAAGGAAAGGCCAATCAGGGCAAGGCCATTGCCATCACCCTTCCTGTAAAACCACTCAGCTACTGAAAAAAATGACCTAGTTGGCTTTCTCTTCCCTGTTTTCAATAACCTTATTTTCCTATACCTGCTTTAATAGGCCCACTGACCTACTTACATCTCCTTCATTTCCCCCTAATTTTGGAGCAGGCTCTATTTTCCTACCAGCTGCCAGAGTTCACAACTCATAGACAGAAATGTCAGTGGCTGCACGGCGTTCCCGAGCCTCTGCTGGGGTGATGGCTGGGGGAAGCCTCTGCCCAGGGCGTCTCCCCCGTCCTGTCACCAGAGGCTTTCCACCAAGCTCAAGTGCAAATCCTCCCAGGAGAGGTCACCCGTGATGGTTCAGTATCTGAGTTATTCACAACAGATGGTGAAATCACTCATGACACCTTTTCCTGATAACAGAACGACAGCAAGGCGGCAGATGCATGGAAAGCATGGCTTTCAGTGGCCCTGGAGATCAGCAAGGTGGGTGCAATAGGGAACACAGGAAGGAGTTGGTGAAGATTCCCAAAGACAAACTCACGATTTCTCCAGCGTGTGCCTTGGACTCGCCCACATGCAGATGCAGTGCTCATCCTCACACCAAGGAGTGGGAGTGAGTGAGATAAGGGCCTTGGGCTTACTGGGGGGAGGCTCACATATGTACGGGAAATGATGGACCTGGCAGGGAAACAATGGGATGACAGTACTCGGGGGGAGGGGGGGGTTGGGGGGGGGGCATCGAATAGAGTCCAGATGCCAACTTTCCTGGTATTTATGATATTACAATGCATTCTATGTCCAATTGCTAAAGTACCATCTTGTTACTTCTCCTTAAGAAGATAACAACCTGCTATCGTGAGAAAACATAGCTGCTATCCTGGAAAGGCAGTATAGAATCATGGCTAAATGTTTAGGCTTGAGTTTGAAAAACATAAGTTTGAATCTCTAATCCATCAACTATTAACAGTGTGACTTCAGGGAAATTAACTTCTGTTTCATCATCTCTCAGACAGTACCTACCCTTGTAAGGTTTTGATGAGGTTCGTGAAATGTAATTGTACAGGTATATATAAGCAGCTTTGCCTAATACCAGTCATGTGGCAAGGCTCAATAAAGGTTAAATTTTACCAAATGCAAGAGCCCTTTAAGGTCCTTCCCTTCAGTGCCAGTGTTCCCTGGAGTGTCAGGTCCAAAGCATCCACAAATTCAACTCTAAATTCAGCTCTAAATTCAACACAGTTGTCCATGGAAATACCTTTTACTTAATTGAAAAGCTGGTTGGCTATTCCTTCAGGTCCACATCCACTCGGGTTATTTGTCAGGCATGAGGGCAGGGGAAAGGATGATGAAGGGGAATGGAAATGGACAGCAAATGCTGGATTTGAGGCACATCTCTCTGAGCACACTCACCGAGTCTGGGTCTCGCTGCGGTTCGAGGAAAGCGGAGAATTCCACCAGGCGAAGTTTGGTTGTACCAATGGAGCGGCCCTGCCAGGCAGGGACCGAGGGAGCTGGGGCTGATGCAGGCTCAAACCCTGAAAGACCAATGGTCACCTTTAATGCTGGCCATTCACCTCCCCTTGGGCCGCAGGCAAATACGGGGGCAGGGCCCTACAAACAGATGACCCAGGAAGAAAGGCCTGCTCCACCACTCTCATGTGAGGTAGGGGTGAGACTCTGGCCAAGGACCCTGAGGCAGTGTCCTGATAAAGCACAATGCATGTGGCCCCCCATAAAGCCCACTTCAACTCACGCTATGGGCTGTGGCCTGAGGACACCTACTCCTGGACAAAGGGGCCGAGCTGGGGGCCAGGATGAGACCGACTGAAGTGCGGGAATGAATGCTCACAAAGATCTCCTGTGAGGCTGGCATGCAAGATACTTCTTGTGTTTCTCCACCTCCTTTCTTAAGCCTGCAATCACCGGCAGTATGGAACATTGCCTCAGAGTGCTCCGTGGTGTTGGAGCAGAGGGCATAAGTCTGGGGTCTGTAAAGGAGAGCGGCTCCACTGAGTCATTCCACATGCACATGTGTGTAGGGGGGAGCAAATACATGGTTTCTAGTTTGGCCTTCCACGGCAGCTCTCCTTTGAAGAAAGGGTACTAGGAATTGAAACCTACTTATCCAGGAAAGGGTGAATAAACCCCATCAGCTTTTAGGACCTAGATTGCCCAATTTGGCCTGCTAATGATGGGGAAGGAACCACAGTAACTTCCCCTTCCAAGGATGACCAGCGTGCTGAGCGAAAGTGACCAGGCTTCCTGTTTCCTTAAAACAATGCATCTGAAGAGCTCTTCGTGAGGTGACTGAGAGGAATCGGGGACCTGTCAAGGGACCCCTGTGACCCTTCACAGATCCAGGCTAACCCCGGCCTTAAACATGTGGGCACAGGGGGGCAGCCATGGCTCTCCAAGTCAGGGAGGACATGCAGCTGTGGAAAAAAATGAGAGGGAGCCCCTCGGAGACTCACCTGGAATGGGGGCTGTGACCGCTGGCTGGATGGGGTAGGCCTGCTGCACGAAGGGCTTGACGCTAGGGACAGAAGGATGGAGAGAGTTAGAAATGGCGCCTGTAGCAGTGGCTACACCTCAGTCCTGGCCTCGGCCTCCCAGGACTAGGGACCCGGTCTGGGGTTCTTCCCCCTGTTAGGTTCCCTGCCTGCAAGTGGGGCACAGCCCAGGCAGAGCTCCACCAAGACTGAGAGGGTTACTCCCGACGATTGAGGGGCCAGCAGGCTGCTGGGGACCCACCACCAGCTTCACACCAGTTCAGTGGGAGGAGCTGGACATTTGCCTCTGAGATCGAGGTTCGTGGTCACCAATCGCAGTCACCTGCTCGCCTTCTCGAGGCCAAATAGCTCAAGTTCTTTTGAGAATATATGAGCAGGGTTTCCTTTCTGCTTTTACCCCCAGACTGCCCCCATCTTCTGGTTTACTGAGCTTGCTACCCTGGCCCTCAAAGCATTATTGGGATTTTTCTATTAGCCGCCATACCCCAGGGAAAGCCGGGACAGAATGGGCTATGGAATCACCCCACTGCCCTCTCTCGGGCAGGCGCTTTCTCAGGACGACCCTACGCTTTGCCCTTCAGAGCCAGGAAGGGATTGGAATCCTCTTCCTGTTTGGAGCTACATGACCACTAAACTTAAGGTGGAAGTAAGGTATTTCCATGTCTCCAGGACCTGAGCAGTCTCTTTCCTATTGGCTTCAGCAGGTAACAATGAGGAATGATGTCGGTGATCTCAGGTTAAATCTCCTTTACCCGCCCTCCAAGTTCCGAGGCAGTTTGGCCCCAGGAAAACGCTACCCAAGGTGGGCGGTGCCCAGGCCCTTGTAGTCAATGCTGGCCCCTCCTCAGACTTACTCTTGTGAGGATCCTGGCTGCCCTGTTTGTATCATTCCCGGCCAGAACTGGAAGGCAAAATGCAAGAGGCTTCAGGATTATGAGTTCACTTCAAAGCACAGTTCAGGATGCATGTGCATTGCAACCCCTGCTAAAGACGGCGGGTTCAGATCATCCGTCAGGTGCAGTGACCCTCCCTAAATGCAGGTGTGGTCACTACTGGTCAGAAAACCACCGCCTATGTCCTCAGCCTAGCAACCCAAGGCTCCCTCTAGCTCCTCTTGCAGATAATCTCCACTGGCAGGGACAGGCAGCAACACCTGGCAGCAATCTGGGTGCACTGCAGGGCCTTCACAAAATTTTCATCTGCCTGCTCTACCCCTGCACCCACCTGCCCTTTACTTCCCTCTCCATTCTGAATGCTCCCTGTGTAACATGCTGCTGCCTCGGCTCACAGCACTGAAGGCCCAGCCAGGAAGAGGACAAAACTCAAAACAAGAGGCCAGCCAGGAACTCCAAACAGGAGCGCAGACACCTCCTTCGCTGTGAGTTTTCCTGGGGCTTTTTGTACCTGCTGACCCCCTGCTGGAGGCAGCACTATATAAAAGAAGTCACAGAGCCTTGGGTTTGAGTCCTGACACCATTATCCATGTGATTATGATCACATTCCCAAACTCTTGTTTTGTTTCCAAGGAACCTCAGTTTTCTCATCTGTAAAATGGCAATAACAATGAGAGGCATTAAGGATTATAATGAAGATTAAATGGGACCATAATGTTTAGTGTCTCAGCCCTTGGTAGGTGCAAAATGAAAATGTTAACAGAATTCTTTGTTCCATTAGGGGCTAGCTGTCATAAAGTGACCCTGAGGACACAGGAACAGAGACCAAGGACTAGAAAAAAGAGCAAAAGGGGCAGATCACAGCCCAGGAGGACACCGGAAAAGTGATACTTGATTCTATGTATTCAGGGACTGAGACCCCCTCCACTCCCCCATCTCTCTCTCACTCCCTGGCTCCCTCCCTCCCTTTATTTCTTTCGCCTTTTTGCACCCATCATCAGTACACCACAAGGTGGTTCTCTAACACCTGACCGACTCATAGTAAGTGCCAGGTGGTCAGTTTTATGTTGGTCCATGGTGACCCCATGCTTCCAGGGCCATCGTTTCTGGATGCAGCCATGACTCACCCCCGGCGCCCCTGGGAAGGTCGGACGTGGAATCCCAGGCAGCCCCAGCTTGTTGTGAATGGCAGTGGCCGAGACGATCTGGGCTGAGGACATGGCGGCCATGTGCTGAAGGGCCTTATCCTTGGCAGTCTGATCCTTGAAGGTGACAGTGACACACAGACTTAATACATAACGCATGGCTACCAGGCAACTCACACAGGCACAGCCACGAGCACATGGACTAAAATACAGAGCCACAAAAGAGGCCGGAAAAGCAAACATGCACGGATAAATAAACACAGCCAGAAGGCTAAAACACACGGAGCCTACTGCTACTCAGAGCATTTACTGAGAACACCCAGTGGCAAGGTTTAAAAAATAAATTTTTTTGTTAATCTGTTTTCCAACAGAATGGGAAGCCTCTGAGAAGAGTGAACAATGTATTTATTTTTCCAGCTTCCAAAGCGAGACTTCTCCAATTACTTAACACACTCAAGGAAAAAAGGGCCCTGCTCTTAAGCATATAGATAGGGGAGGAGGGTGCATCTGGGGTAGGGCCATCCAGAGCGTCAGGAGGCCCTGACTGTGTGTGCTATCAAGGGGCCACAGTGCCAGGAGCTGCTGGAGTCATGCGAGGCCTGGAAGCCCTGGCAGACGCCTGGTCAGGGAGGCTCAGAAGCAGTGGGGCGGGTGGGGTGGGCAGGGCAGTGACTGATGGGCCAAGCAGCATGCTGGCGGGGCGCATGCTCTCTCAGGTATCCCACTGTGAGTAGAAGGCTACATGGGTTCCTTCTGTAGCCAAGGACACAGGGGATGCTATCAGGTAAGTACTTTCTCCTTTTCCTAAATGGGTCTTTTCTAGGAAAGCCAAGGCTGATAACACAAAGCTAGCCAAAAAGTCTGCCAAGCACAGCTAGAATACAGAATACTCAACTGGTGAAAATACTTACCATGCTTGTCACCTGGATACAACAATAAACAGGTTGTTAAAAAGAATGTGTACAAAGGCAGGGTTATTTTTCTTCTTTAGTTAAAAAATATAAATGTATATAAACACACAAACCTGGGGTATAATAAAATGGGTAGGAATGTGGGTGTTGTTGTTTTTTCTTTTCACATTTTAGGAGGAATGTATGACCTACATAACTATCTAGAAGGTAATTTACTAACTACAACAATGAAAAAGTACCCCCCATTCCTCTGAGCTGGTTCTGTGGCTCCCCCAGTACAGATGGGAGAAATGGCAAGAGATGCAGGCAGGGCTTCATGCTGGGTACACATGTCAAGGTCCCTGGCTGCTAGCAGGAAGTCTATAAATCTACCTGGCCCCAGAATCCATGAAAGTGGGAACAAAATGGTGACATCAAAATAAAAAGATCGCCCTCTGCGGCTGCTATTCAGAATTTAGACAGTGAATGAAGGCCAAGGCAAGCTTCGGGTAAGACAGAGTACCAGCAGAGAGGTGGCTGCACTGTTCACAGATTCACCCAAAGGTGGTGAATAAACATGCCGAGGTGCCAAAGGCAAGGCCAAAAGAAGTTAAAAAAAATAATAATAATAAAAGCCTATAAGATAATTTCTAGGGGCTTCCAAGGAAGACCAATTAGGTGCTCCCCAAGTCGGATAGACACAACTTTGCCCCGTAACTGCCAGGAATATGAGTTTTCAAAGTTTATATTAACCCTTGAAAAAGAGCCTAACACTTGCATAAATTTTTATAATATTTTATCTATTTCTTTGGCTTTTAACTGAAAAAAATAATGAAGCTCATGGGACAGCTCTTTGGGGATGCACTCAATCATTATGAGCATCTGTATGGTCGTGTGCTGCAGCTGAATAACACCATGAGGGCCCTGCAAGCTTGCAGGGTTACTGGTCCCCAATGGAAGGACCATGGTGACTAGAGTGAGGCTTTTGCCACCTCTGGTCAGGTGTCATTCTTCTTTGAATTGTAGCTACATTTATCTATCTGCTGAGTGCTCTAACCTAAAGCCATTCCTCTGGTAACTTTTTAAACTTAATCCGAAACGTTTCAGATCCTAAGATGTCTGAAAAAAGACAAATCTTGAAGTCTGTGGAATTTTATGATAAACTGACTGGCTGTGTACAAATGCCCCAAAGCCAAACTGAGCCTCACACACACTAATATCAGCCCCAGGCAATCTACTCTTAGCTGGCCCCGCGTGGTCTCACCTGCTACCTGCCCCATTACCCTCTCAGAGGGTGATCTGTGGGTAACAAACAGAAAGCATGGCTTTAGTCATGCTTACTCTCTTCTCTGTCAAGAATACAAACTCTTTGTATTGGTTTCTTTTTGGGACAGTCAATTTGGACTCCAGTCCCCATGCCACTTATCCCTAATGAGAGGTTATAAATGCCCTCAAGGTGATTTCTGAAACTGAAGTAATAGCACAGGTATGACCACAGGTACCTTCCCCAACAGGGAACAAGCCTTACAGCTAGCTTCCCCAGGGCTCAGGCTAGGGTTTCTAGGAAAATGGCAGGCCAGACTTCCTGCCTGTCTAGCTGATGCAAATTCAGGAAAAACTACGAAAGAGCCATGGGCTTGGGTCTATTCCAAAAGTACATCATGGGGCTCTCTCAGACCTGAGAGTTCTGTGTTTATGGAATGCTGATGACAAGAGCTATTCTGCTCACCCCAACACAGAAAGCATTTGTGCACACTTGGGTGGAGTGACTCACCCATTGAAAGCCCAGGTCCAAGTGGAAATGAGCTCCCTACATCTCCATTGCCCACTCTTAATTCTAGTTGGGTTTGCTAGGCTGATTAAAAAGTTCCTCAAAATGTTCATGAGGAAAGTTTGATGTTTCTTGTTTAACAGGGAAATCAGTCAACGAGGAAAGGAGAAATGTCACCAGCTTTGCTGTTTATGTCACATAGCTTCAGAACATGGTCTTTTTCTTTTGGTAAATAAAGTGTGACTGTCTTATTACCCAGCATGCCATGAGGTACCTGAGTGAAACAAAAGTTCCAAAGCAGGAGAGCAAATTCAAATGCTTCCATCACACCAAGTTGCTCTGTGCCAAGAAAAGGCATCCTGGCCAAGGAGTCGGGAGATCTGGCTCTCTATCTGCCTCTGCCTGATGTTAATGGGGTGCATTACCTTGGGCAAGTCACTTAACACTCTCCCCTTTTCTACAAAATAAAGATTTAAACTTTATTCTCTCAAGTCCTTCTGGTTCTAAAATTGAAGCTGTGAGTATGAGTTCTATGCTAAGCAAACACACCTTAATGCATACAACCAAAAAACTGCTAGTGAAAAGACAGCTGAATGTTAAAATTTGGGCAGTGCTTGGCCACCTATCCTAATAGAGAGAAAGCCAAGTGTGGAGAGGAAATTGTATCTCAAGTAGAGGTTCTTTCTGTACTTGACCTACCTACTTGAGAACAGGCAATTTTCTGCAAATGGACTAAAATGTCTATTCCAGTGATTTCCTATCTTTTGTAGTGGAAACGCTCTGATTGGTCATTTAATTTCATAACATCTCTCCTTTATAGATGATATACATTTAAAAATTAAAAGAATAAAATTTTTTTGTAGTTTAAAATCTAAAGTAACCCTGCAGATAATAAGTACCACCAGGGAAAATCAGAATTGAGAGCCTGGCTGCAGACCCACTTATCCTGAAATGGGAGGAAGGAAGGATGCCAAGCGAAGAGATTTCCATGGAGGGATCTGTAAATTGTCATTTTCGGCCTAGAGATACAGGCCTGACTTTGAAGAAATGATAACTGTGTCAGGCCTGAGTAAATTGCTTCTCTGTGTCACTCTAAGTCTAATATCCTGGACTTTTAAACATTCTACTCTATCCTTACTACTCATCTCCCTAGATTATAGGGGGGAGGGTGTGTCACTAATCTACTCAAATACTGGAGCTTCAGTAAATTCAAAAATATATGCTGTCTTTGTACACCATATTAATTTTATTCTAAAATGTTTTCATACCAACATTTCTGAGACGTGGATGAGATTTACAAAGGATGAGCACACTGTTGTATCTTGAAAAACAGATACAGTTTTAAGTCAATACTGAGTTATCTTCTATGATGTCTGAGGTGAGTGTGGATGTACATATTAGCATGCATGAACAAGGCAAATGTGTCCTAGGAAAAAGCTTGGACAACTTCATACTGACTCCTTATTACTGATTTTAAGCCCATCTAGCCCTAAGATGACAAAGAATGGGACCACAGAAAGCTGCATATTGGGGGAATAAGAAAAGGTAACTCTTCCTTTCCAACTGAACCCTAATTCAAGCCCATGACTTGGACTGTGGAAAATGTTTATGAAGCAGGCAACATGGGTCTAAGACTGTTGATGGGTTACTAGGATCGGATGTTCCATCTGACCTGAGAATGAGGGCAGACGAAGCACTCTAACTTGGGGTGCATGTCTCAGGACGCACTCAACTCTCCTCCCTGTCCAACTTCTGGCACCCCACGGTATCAATGGCCTCACTACCCCAGCCACATGGGGTCCGGCAGGATGTGCCACACAGAAACTCCTCAGCCCAAGCTTTTCACATTGTTATTGTTACTAAGTAAACAGACTTTCATGTTTCATGAAGCAGAACAAGGACTGCCTCCTTCTAATGGTTGAAAGTACGAAAATGTCTACATGTAATATACATGATGGGAAGGCAGCTGCATCACAGATGCACATATCTGGAGTGATGTGATTCTAAAAATCAAGGATATTTTATGAATTGGTTTCTGGATAGTTTCTATCAGTTTCCTTTTAATCAGTTCCTTTCTCCTTTGCTTCTCCAGCTTCTTATTATTCTGGGGAATCAATTATCTCATAATTCGTAGGCATTAACCATAAACAAACAAAGATAATGTACAAAGGTCACAGGCTTGCATGTACAATTTTATAGCTGTCATATATGGAATTTTAATGAACAGCCTACTAGGCCAATATATTCTAAACACTTTATTTTGGGCTTATCATTTCAGAATTTAAAAACTCCAATCTAATTTATTCACATGGAAGTTTACCTTTATAAGAGGAAAAATGCATAAAGTTAAAAAAAAAGACCATGGATTCAAAAACTCTTGATAGCTATTAAATGTTTTTCTCCAAATATACTTTTTCCAGCAATATAAAAATATAGTGCAAAAGAGGAAAGACAGCAATTTGCTTGCAAATCATTTTTGCAGAAAAAGATAAAACACAGAATACTTCCCTAAAAGTAATTTTGCAGATGCTGTTTCTAATCTTGCACTGTGAATTCGCATGACTTCTGCAATTATTAGCAGTAGCCTCTGAGCAGATAAACATCACAAAACTCTCTGAGAGTTCTGGAGAAAGGATGAAGGGCACTTGAATTCTCCCAGCCATGATCTCCAATTTGCTTATTATTAGAGGAAGCAGGAGTAAATACAAAAGGGGCTATTTCGGTCAGGCAACAGCCAATGCCGAGGAGAGAAGGCACATTCACACCCCTCCTGACTTGCCATGTAATGAGGAGCAATTAATTCATCTTATTGTGCTTCCAAATGCCAAAGACTCCATTCACATCAAAGAAAAATGTGTCAAGGCTTTTACTATTGTTCATTTTTAAATGTACTGAGCTATATTTAGTATTTTATAATTGTCAATAGTGTTTCCTTTCATTCTGATGTGGGGCTTAGCATCATTATGGAGTGTAGATGAGGATCCAGGTGATTTGTAGGTATGCCTGATGATTCTCCCCCAGGAAGCCTGGGATTTATATCAGCTAATGCCAGGTCTGGGTGTTGGAGAGAAGGCACCCTTCTGACATTAGCTCCCTTTCCCTTCAGAGATGACAGCGAGATGCCGGGGGTAAATCTTCCCTGGAAAGCCAGAGGAACCCAAGCAGGCAGCCGGCTCAAGTTTAGCTCCAGACTGAGTACCAACTTCCACCACTCACCTTTTCTGTTTAATCCAAACATCCAGACACAATGAAAAAAGGGCTCAGTTGAGGGGAGACAGTGCAAAACCATCTCAAGACAAGGGAAAGGACCCTCACCCTTGACCAGCACTCTCTGGGGAGGCACCATGACATCAATCAAAAAGCTTGGTCTTTGGTGCCAGACAGCCTTAGAATCAGATTCAGACTTGTGACCCTGGGCAAGTCATTTAGCCATTCAGAGCCTCTGCTTCCCCCTTTCTAAGGTGAGGGTAACAACACCCACTGTCAGGACTGCTCTGAGAACTGCATCAAACATTCTGCACAGTGCCAGCAGCCTTGCCATTCAGTGAACTTGGAATCTATGGGGCCCACATGGTCAGCCATCCAGGCTTGATCCTGATCCAGATCTGCAATGCTTAGGAGCCCTGACCCTGATGACATAATCTTGGGGCTCACTGCTATTCTAGGGCATTGTCTACATTGGAGGCCAATTAACAATGGGATTTCTTTCAGAAGGGACAGAAATGTAGAATGAGGCTGTTTCTGTCACCCTTAAAAAGAGAATCCAGACCTGGTTCAGTTCACATGGAAAGATAAATGTGTTCAGTCCTCTTTTATGCTAAGTTCTGCATCACCACACCGTTGATGGGAGGTTCTAATTCCACCACACCCAAGCATGAGAAATTAACTGTCTCCAATCTTTGTTTTAACTAGGTCAGTGGTCGGCAAACTGCGGCTCTCGAGCCACATGCGGCTCTTTGGCCCCTAGAGTGTGGCTCTTCCACAAAATACCATGGCCTGGGCGAGTCTATTTTGAAGAAGTGGCATTAGAAGAAGTTTAAGTTTAAAAAATTTGGCTCTCAAAAGAAATTTCAATCGTTGCACTGTTGATATTTGGCTCTGTTGACTAATGAGTTTGCCGACCACTGAACTAGGTTAAGTTAAAAACAAGGTAATGAAAATATTGTTGAGGAGACAGGGGACATGTCATGAATGCAAAAGAACTCCCAGAAGATTGGGAGATGCCAGAAAAGGCAATGTATCATTTCCCAAATCCTGTGACAAGGCCAAGTATCTTGGTGCTGGCGCTGAGGCAAAGAACAGGGCTATTCCAGGCTTCCTTTGCCTTGTGCGCTAACGGCCACCTCCTGACAGAGCAGAGCGGCTCAGAGGGCCATGGGGAGTGAGGTGTGTCTTCCCTGTGGACTAGCCCATCCCTGGATGGAATCAGTGGTGGTATAATCAGGATGTAGAGTGTGGACTGCAGCAATGCTTCAACGAAGTTCTTGAACTCCCCAAGAGAATTAAATCAACAATTTTAAACTTTAAGCTCTGTGCTTATTGGAAGGAATGTCAGATTGGGAAGAATGGCCTGTTCAGAAATCAAATCACAAAGGCCACTAGGGTGAGAATGAAGAAAATGGCTCGAGGAGCACATGTAGCTCATAAATTAGTCACCAACGACTGGACACAATCACAGAAACTCGGGCTTTTTTTTTTTTTACTGCACTGGGATGATGCAATGCCAGCAAGGACTGGCTTTTCTTTAATACACATCCGAAGCTTGACACGAATACATCAACTGCCTAAGATGTATTCCTCCTAAGGTTAGGGCAGAGTGAAGACTTCTCATCTTCTTACTACTGTCCTGAGTTGTACTCATCAAAACACACTCCAGAACAGAAATGGCCTGGTTCACCTTTACAGGAAGGTGACAATGGTCCACAGTGTGGTGGTCTGCAGAGCTTGGCAGTGGCTCCCACAAGCCTCTGAAGCCAGCAAATAAAGGACTGCCTTTCTGCAGCTATTGGGGAAAGGTCTCTGGGTAGGGCCTGGATGATCTCAGGAAAGTTGAACTCTATATAGAGACTCAGAACCGGAAACTCTTAAGTAGGAACTCTGAGTAGGAAAGAAAAGACTGCTTAATGCACGGAGAATGTTTTTGTGTTCTTTCTACATGCTGGGATAATAAATCCCTGGAGCTTAAAAACATAGGTAATGATCTTTTGATACATTAATGGTGAGTGGAATAATTCAAGGTAGAGAATAATTTCTAAGCTTCAGGCCTGACCTGAGACCATGTAAGTCTCCTAGACAGGCTGCTGCCTCTCACTGTTCAACTGAAGGAGGGCCTAAACTAGGGGAGAGGCGGACATGCTGGCCATAAATGAAATGCTGGTGTGGGTGACACTGCTGTGGATGCAGCTGGTGACAGAAGGTCCAAGAGTGAGATCTCAGTCATCATTCTTGGAGTTCCTACATGCATGGTCCACAGACCGATAAGCCACTTGCACAGTGTGACTGCATGGGTCCATCTTCTGCTTTATAACTAGAACCAGGCCCAGCTACAATGCTGTGGGTCACCTAGAACCCACCGAGTACCCGAAGAGTAGTGGGTCAAAAAGATTTTGTCTGGGCAGGGGCCAAACATATGCTGCTCCCATCCCTGAGAAATGGCTCCCTTCATGATAAGCTCTTTTTGTGAGCAGCAGTTAGCACTCTGACTTGTTTCTTAAAAAATTAAAATGAACCTGAAAGTATATGTTTAATGTCCAAAATTCTGGCACTCTGGTCATAAATGCCTTGCACTTCCTTATCCATGTTAGCTGGCTCTTGAATCTCAGTGGCGCTCTGCTGACCCCTTCGCTCCTTTTCCCTACTGCCCAGTCCCTCTGCTCCTGGCTCATTGTCTCCTCACACCACTTCTTAACCACTTCACTATTCCCTGGACTGTCTTGCCCCTTATGGTTGTGTCTGTGTCCAAGGCGATCCTAAATTGTCAGCCAAGTCTATCTTGGTTTAGGGTGCTATAAATTGTAGAGAAAAAGTCTCATGTTGGTGCCAATGGCTTCAGCACAAATTCATAGTACACAGTGGGTAACAATCTAGATTTGTTTTAAGACAGGGGGAAAGAAGAAGAGACCGTTTTCATTAGATATGATTTTTCTCAGGAAAATAAATGGCAAGGAAAAGACACGGCTGGTGGAGGAATGGGGGTGGAGGGAGATTGAGATCCGCTGGGAAATGAGGGTGGGTAAAGGGAATTAGAAAACCAAAGAACAATTTTTTGCCATTTGATTTCACTTAAAAAGAACTTTTGAAAATATGTCAAAATGAAAATGATCATTTCCAATGGTACAAGCATGAATGTTTAATATGGCCTTCTCCGCACTTTTTAACTTTTTGTTACATTTTAAATTTAGCAACAACAAAAAGTTCATGGTTAATTTTGATGCACACCTACAGTTACTTGCCATGATTTTAAGAGAACCCAATCTTTAATAACCTAAGTTTCAAATGCTACTATTGAACCCTGCGGTGTACCCTTTCCAACTTAATAAGGATAGAACTCTTAAACAGAATTTACTCTACAAACAGTGAGGAAGAAAGTGTACACAGCAGTCCAAGTGGACTGGAATGGGGAGCCAGCCAAGGGTGATGATAAGGACCGATGAGTGCCCTTAGGCCCCAAGGGTATGTGTGTGGTGGGCCCTGGTCCATGCATCTCTCCCACTCAGACTTTACAGCAACCCCTAAATTAGTAAATATCACCCCACCCCACCCCGCCTGCTCCCCATGGCCCACAGATGAACCTCACTTTCCATGGGGTGATCCCAGGAATGTTAGGCTCCTCGGGTGGCATTTCCCATCCATTGGCTCCAACCAGATGGTGTTCCTCATGGTTCCCCAAACATCCCCATATCTCAGTGGAAGTTCTGCTTTCCTCTTTGCTCAGTTCTAAGGGTACTTCTTCTACGAGGCTTTCTTTAATCCCCCACCCTCAGGATTAAACACCCACCCACTATGCAATCTTTGCACGGCTCTCTTAAATGTTTCCTGCAGAGCCCACCTATCCCCAGCTGAGGATAATCTACTGGGAATCTTGTCTTATCCCCAAATGTAGTAAAAAATAACAGAAAAGTTTAGTGTTCCTCAAGAACAGAGACTCTGCTTGTAATTCTCTGTGCCCGACTTCTACTGACTAGGGAGTCGAGAACACACCGGGTGCTCAATGAGAAGTTAACTGGACTGAATTAAGTCATCACTTCTGTGCTTTTAGAGTTGGGCTCGACACAGAATCTTAAACTTTTACTATAACACATTTTATTATAAAAATTAAAATAGAATTAAAGTCCACACACAAAAAGAGGGATGTGGCTCACAAACAAGCACTCTGGGAAGCAGTGCTGTTAGCTGCTGCTAACCTGACCTTTGGAAATCACTCAACTGACTTGTGTAGTGAGGATGACTCATCCATAACTGGCATGAGAATTACTACTCTCTTCTTGAGTGTTTTCTTTGGAGGAATATGGCAGAACAGACTATAGAACTAAAAACTTAAATGGGACATGTGAGCTTTTCCTGTAAGGTTAGGAGGGAAAGCTGAGAGGCAGACATCTCTTCTTCCTTCTGCCTAAAGCACTGTGGTTTTTCAAACCTTATTCAATGGAACAGCCAAAGAAGCCATGGCTGAGGATGAGAGAGTCTGAGCTTCAATTAAAACAGCCTTTATTCTTTTATATGCTGAAGGTTTCAAGTAAGATTTCAATCTGAAACATGAGTTTTGCTGCTTAAAAATATCTGGGAAACCACTAGACTAAAAAAATTCTACTACACCCTTCCCCAGGAAGTGAAGAGAGCCTATAAGGCAAAGCGGGCTCATGGGGAAGCCATACCTGGCAGTGGCCCCAGGCGAGAGCCAACCGCTTATTCAAACTCCAAAGGAGGACAGGGAAATGGAGTTTGGCTTCAGCCTCCACAGGAGGGCCACCCCAGAGAACAGAACTCCTTAGACTTCTGAGCATGTGGAGAATAGTGAGCAGCCTGGCTGAGGCAGGAACTGCAAGGACAGGTCCTGAGATGGTCAGTCACCAGCCACCGTCTCCAGGAAGCCTTGTTACATCTTCTCAGGCAAAGCACAACGTCTCTAGTAAGTCTGGATACTCCCTGCTACCTCAGTGCCTGCTCAGAAGCTATCCTTGTTGTTGGTGGGGATGACTTCAACTTTCAGTAGAGACTTTATCTCATTAGTTAGTGTGGGAGGCCAAGCAGATGTGGCTATAAGCCTGACCCCACAATGATCTCAGCAAGGATGCTCATCCCTGCCTCCCACAAATGTGTTTGACTCCCAGCTGAACAAGCAAGTACAGACAAAGCGGTGAGATCTACTCCTCCTAAGACCTGAGCCCATGTCCTGGGGATGGCTGCTAGGGGAGGGTAAGGAGGGCATCTTTCATATATAATGCCCCTGGGAGGTCAAAGCAGCCACATCTCTGCAGGCATGTGACAACCTTATTCTCAACTGTCCTAATGCCCTCAGAGTGGTGACACGGCAGTACTGCAGCTACGATCACATCACCCCGGTTACCGACAATCACCAAAGTGTCAATCACAAATTAAGTCCACATTTTGAGCAAGAGCTCAAAAGGTCGTCTTCTAAAATGTGGGTGCTGAGGAAAGGCTGGTAGCAAGGGCTGCCTGCCTAGCTCCAAGGGATGGGAGGGGTGACAGGTTATCTACAGTGTGTGCTGACGTGAAGCCTTCGATTTGAAAACATTTTCCCACCTCCAGGAGGTAACACCCTATCTGAAAGAGCAGTGGTAGAGGATTCAGAAAGACCTGAGTTCAAATCCTAACTCTGACACTTACTAGGCTTGGCTTTTGGCAAGTCAATTAAACTCCTGGAACCCTGGTCTCCTAAATATTCCTCAAATCTGCGTAATGGCTGGGACTTTCTGTGTAGTACGGGTAAATGAGAGAACATGTGGGAGAGGCTCCGTACCACACCGCCTCCGGCCTTTCAGTTCTCAAACAGCAGCACGTCCTCCAGGCCGCTCGTCCCTGGGATTCCCTCCACATTTTATTTTGGCTCTTCCTGCTAACACTTATCCAACAGTGCCCTAATTTCACAGTCCCCTTTGCATGGTCAGCTCTGTGAATAAGGGGTTGGCTGTTAGCTGCCCACTGTGATGAGCGCCATGCCTGGAACACGCAATTGGTATTAGCTGATGGGAAGAACAAAGGCCTCCATTTTTCTGAGAATAATGTGGTAGAGAGAAAGGAAAGAAGCTACAGGAAGATGGAGATGGTTCTTGGAGCTGAAATTTGGAGCCAGTTGCTCCTCAACTGCCTCTGTCTCTGCCTCCTCCTTGTGTCTGCCCCACAGGAGAGTAGGCCAGGGTTGTAAGTGGGGGAAGTCTTTTTATTTTTATTTTTATTTTTATTTTTATTTTTTAAGAACAAACACAAATACAATTGTATGTTTATGTGTATGATGTGTATAAAGCAATGGCAAGACTGTTTCCATTGAAGAAGATTCTTAAATCACCAAGTGAGAGAAGGAGTGCTTCCAGCACCCCACGGGACCCCTTCTGAACAGTAGAACGTCATACATCACTTATAGGGCTTTCAGTTTAGGGCTGTGTGCCCTGGAGAGTCCACAGGAACCCCACAGACAGAGCAGAAATAGAGCAATTTATAACATCTCAGATGGAAACACAAAATTGATGTCGGTACACTTCTTTGTACACCATTAATCCGTTAGCACAGAGAAACTAGAAACAGTCAGAACTTGAGCAAATACTGAGGAAGTTACATCCACATAGAGAGGAATGCACCTTTGGTTAAAAAGCAGGATCTAAAAAGTTATCTTAGTCTTCCGACTGCTCAGCCAGTGCAGCTAAAAGCCAGCCACCATCAGCCACACGTGCGAGCGAGCCAGCATGCTGCCCACTGCAGAGGGCACACCAAATGCTCCTTCCTGGTAACTAGCGCTATTCCACAGCCAGACTTGTTTGCATAAAAAAAGTTGGAGGACTTTGGGAAGGGTTCCAGTGTTCACCACTCAGTGCTGTGAAATTACACGCTATTCTTTAGGTTTACAATGAAAACATGAATTTATTTAATGTGTGGAAAAAACAGGACAGAACCAAAAATGGCATGTGGGAAAGGCAACAATATGAGCTACAAATTCATTTTTATTATAAAAATTCCTCCATATAAACTATAATCTGCATTTCTAAAATGGAATTATGGGGGGTGGGGAACGTCACACATGCTTTACTGCAAATTTTGGAAGGGAGAACTTGTGTTTAAAATATTGTCCATGCCTCCATTTTTTCTATGAAATATATTTTTAAGGGACAGAAACTGAGGCATGTATAAAAACATTTTACAGTAAACTCAATTATAAATGGAATTGCAAATATGGATTTGATAGGAGCTTTCCCATCTTTAAGACCTGTGTTGTTTTTTTTAAGGTCTCACCTTAAATTTCTTTTTTTAACTTAGAAAACAATATTAAGCACTGTGGAAGAAATCTGGCAGAAAATACTCTCTTTGTTGGAAGAACACATGAAAAAAGTTAATATGAACAGGTTGTGTTTTTTTCTGAGTATTTTCGAAAATACATCAAAAGTACAAATTAATTTCTAAATATTTTATTAAAAATAATTTCATGATGACCACTGTGGAAATGATTCTTGTTTATAATTTCCACAACAACTTTGTGTCCCTGGACTTTTTTTCCCCCTCTCCTAGCCCAGGACTGCTTGGTGGATATTTGAAGGTTAAAAAAAAAAAAAATCAGGTTTTTGTGCTGAAAAGTTATCAAGACCAGCTCTCTGCTGCATTTGCATTGTTATTAGGGACACACACGCGCACACATACTGGGCTTAATGTGAGGCTAGTTCAGAAACAGAGAGATTAGACACAAAGAAATGTAAACAGCTCTCACATGCGAGGAAACTAGGTTACGAGAATCCCAGCACCAGGCATTCAACAGTCACCATGGAAAACAGGAAGTGAGATGCATAGCAACCACAAGCCAAAAAGCAGGAAAGCGCATACCTTTAGCTTGGAATGAAAATCACGAGATTTCCTTCTGGCAAGAACCTGAATGTGACTAGACACCTGCAGGGTAGGGGAAGGGAGGAAAACAAAGGAAAAGCCTGTAACCATGGAGATGAAAAGCCCCCTACAACTGGGCAAGCCAGACGTACCTTAATGGCGGCTTGAATTTCTCGAACTTTCTTTCTTGCTAAGACCTGTATATGACTAGACACCTACATTGTTCGGGTTTATGAGGGGAAACAAAACAAAACAAAACAAAAAACAAAACAAAAAAAGGAAATCAAATATAAAATTGCTACTCCTTAGGAGGGTTTGGGGTGGGGTGGGGTGGGGTGGGGGGGAGGTTATTTGCATCGCAACAAAGCTCTGCAGTTAGGAATACACAGTCCCAGCCAGACACCAAGCCCCCAGCACTGCTCTCAGCTTTTCAGACTGGGTCATCACTGCAGTGACTTGATTCAGGAGGAAAGTTCAGGCTAATCTAGTGTTTTTCTCACCCGGGAGCAATCACGAACACGGGGTGAGAGGGGGAGAGTGGGGTTGTTTTCGTTATAAAATTAAAAAGGTGGGGGTAGAGGTAAATGAAAATATTTATAGCTTCTCAGTATAGAGAGGGAAAATCCCTTTTTCTCAATTTAGAAGAGACTATCCATAAATTAATTAGCACATTCTGCACAATCAAAAAGCTGAAGCTGTCGGTTGTATTCTGATCTCATTAAGAGCTCTGGATTCTGTAGCAAATGTTAAAATAATACTGACATGTAAATTAGATCTCAAAGTGAAATGGAAAGACCCAGTTAGCAGAGCATTTCCCCCCTTATAAGTATCTTTAATCCTTCCACTCTTTTGGGTATTGACTGGGCGCCAAGTGGATTTGCATATTATTACAAAGTGTGAATACAGCCAGCCAGCCACCCTGTTAAAAATCTGGGTTGAAAACCACACGGATTTGCTGAACAACAAATTCACATTGGAGAGGTATCACCAACTGCTGCCTCAAAACATCCCCAGGATGCCGGGGTGTAGAAACCAAGCCAAGCCTGGCTTCTGAGACACAAATTTGCATCTCTTTCCACGGGACTTGGTTAAATTTAGAATAGTCCCCCAGTGAAGGGGTTGGGCACATGACCAGAGCCCATGGACCAGCAGACGGCCCAGACCCAGCACGTTCTGCATGCTGGGAATTATATCTTGTCTGTTTCAAAATTTTAGAACCTCCAATGTAATAGTTCAGCAACTCAGACTATGAGACAATGACTTAATTTTGAACACTCTAGCAACTCTAAAAACAGGATTTATAATAATACAAGATCCTTGTATCTTTAACTTTGTCTTTGAGTTTAAATTATTAAATTTTTTTCAATTTTTGCCTTTAAAAAAAAATTACAGAGAAGCAGGAACTCCCCCATCCTCCTCACACCTCCATCCGGATCCTGCTTTTACTTGTTTCCAACCGAATTTTGGTCTGATGTGATTCTCGGACTTAATGAGGACCACTGCCACTGTCAGGGGAACATCCACAGAACAGACAATGTCCTGCGCCTGAGCACTGGCAGGAGGCCACTTCCCTCTGTGCTGACTCAGCAGCCAGGCTCCGGCTGGGGCACATGTAGCATTCCTGGGGAAAAGCTCTCCCCCATCACAAACACTCATGAAAACAACTCGTCACTGAGCAAAGGACTGGAATCTGCTGCTCAGGCTTAATGAGACCACAGTTGAGCTTGCCTTCTGGTTTCATGGTAATTTTTAAAATCCACAGATCCATCAGCATAGGTCAACATTAAAAAATAAAAATAAAATAAAAATTTTTGCTGTAAACAGCTCTACCCATGAGATGTTTGATCGCCCCCCCTTCCCCTTTCTTTCTTTTTGTTTTTAGTTAAACAGGAATTTCTCATCCATTCCAGTTTTGAACTGGGTCAGAGATTTGGGCTGCTTTACATCAGAAAAAAAGAGAGCCAGAGCCTTGACAAAGGGCAGAGGAAATGCCTGACACTGCTCTGCACAAATATATTTACGTTGTAACTTCATTTCAGTCACAGCAGCTACTAACACAAAGCCATAGCTTAAGGAGCAACGGTTCCCTGGACGCACATCATTCAGTATCATATTCAGGCCAATACTCACGGCTGCTAGTGTTACTTTTTCATTGAAATGATGACTAATATTGTAGTTGTTCCAGGATTTCACAATGTACAAAAATCTCAAAATTTCATGGCTTGCAAGTATATTTGCACCTGCAGCATTTGTAGTGTTTGCAGATGCATAGTTTGGAAAAGAAATATAACTTTTAAAATACGGTGCAGGAGCAGTTTTATATACTGTCCTTAGTAAAACTTTCCCATATGTATAAAAAGGGCTCTTAAGACCACATAGTCAAGGGTCACTGAAATGATGAACAGTGAAAACTGAGCCAATTTAAAACACCAATTTAAACATCACTGACGTCCTTACAGGGAACTCAAAATGGGGGCTCCTAGGAGCCAAAGCACAGACAGCCACTGCAGCCAAAATGCCTCCTTGGGCCATTCGCTGACATGCACAATTTCCAGGGGGGTTATTTTACCTGTTTTCTGGTCCTCGTCTTCCCTGTCCTGAGTTTGATGTATCTGGCTATCAATTCATTCCTACCTGCAAGAAAGAAGAATTTACAATAAGCTGGATCACAAACATTCTTAAAATGCCTCTGAAAGCTACGAATATAATTCAGAATCTGTTGCAGCTGTAAGTTTATTAATGCTAGGAAAATAAAACAGTGCCATTGTTGTTTGCAAAAATACTTACTAGGAGAAAATAAGATGAGGGACATTAATTCTGAACTACAATCGGCAATTGAGGATAGAAATTTGCTTTTTAAAAATGTGCCTTTTTGTTTCTTTGCATGCTTGCATCTAAATGGATGGTCAATTGTATAAGCAACAAATACAAGCATTAGTGTGGGAATCCTCAAACCCCGTCTGTTCTAGTCTTATTTTTCATATCCATTCCTCCTCACCCAGGTTTCTACTTGTAGTTACCACTAGTTAAGAGTAATTATAGCCACAAGAGAATGAGCTGCTGTGGCTACAGACACCCTACAATGGAAAGTTAATAGTATGAAAACAGACAACCCCTAAAAGTAGTCACTGCACTAGTACCTACACACAAGACTGTGTCTGTGAAAAAGAATGACTCAACCTCCTCAAGGCTTTATAATCTTTGGGGGGCGGGGAAGGGAGGAGAAAATGTCTAAAAGTATACCCAAAAACTTTCCATCAGCACCCCGCCAGGAGAGAGAAGTTTCAAACAGATTACATGACTTCAAAGAACTATAACAGGAAAGTATAGCCCCAAAGCTGAGTGAGGAAATGTAATACTACATGACATAAAACCCCACTCTTTCAAGACATAGGTTCAAACTGTAACTATAATCATAACTGTATAGTTAGTTGTATAATTTGTGCTTGCTGTCTTACTTCCCAGACATACTCCCTGAAGAGAGCAAGAACTTGGTCTTACTCCCCAAGCTCTGCTCCTACTGAAAGAACAAACAAGGAAATAACACAGCCTCTGCGGAAAGACAACGGCCACGTCCACCAGACCTCCCCTGGCAGAGGAAAAAATTGGCAGCACTAATGAAGACCAATGCAAGAGTGTCCTTTTCTAAGAATTCTAAATACTGTCCCATCATTGTCTAGAACAGTGGTCGGCAAACTGTGGCTCGTGAGCCACAGGCGGCTCTTTGGCCCCTTGAGTGTGGTTCTTCCACAAAATACCACGGCCTGGGCAAGTCTATTTTGAAGAAGTGGCATTAGAAGAAGTTTAAAAAATTTGGCTCTCAAAAGAAATTTTAATCGTTGTACTGTTGATATTTGGCTCTGTTGACTAATGAGTTTGCCGACCACTGGTCTAGAACATTCCTGTAAGTGTGGCTCTGTCCACCCCCTGCTTGTGCTAGGACCGTGCAAAACACCATCAGCCCTAGAAGACAAAGGAATCGTGGAGGCTTGGGGCTGGCAAGTGTCTATGGGTCATCCACTCTCACTCTTAAAAGTCGAAGTCCTTATTAGCCGAAGCCAGCACTTCTAGAATTCAGGAAGCCAGTCAATTTCATCTTAAAACATTTAAGATTAAAAGGACCCTCCTTATCTGTGGCTTCTTGTAACTTCCTTCCTCAGGTTCTTCTTGTTCCTCTTCACAAGAATCAAGGCTAGTCACTGATGCACTTGACTAACTTTCAGATACTAATGACCGCTTTCAGGTCCTCCTGGAGTTATATCCAGGCCAAGCCTCCCCTGCTCCTTTGTTATCTGTGACAAGCTTTGGAGCACTCCCCCCACAAATCCTGTGACCATCCTTTGTCTATTTTCCTGGCAAAGCCTGAAGCCCAGAAGTGCAGGGATGCTCCTGCTGGGACAGCTCCACAGCAGAGTGGGTACATCACTTCACTCGTCCCAAATACTCCACCTACTCATGCAGGACTACCTCTGATTTGGGGGGACCACGATAAACTGCCAACTTGCGTCAATTTTAACTCCTAGGTTCTTTTCATATCTGTGCCCAGTCCTTTTAAGCATAGTTAGAATTTTCAGATCCAAATACAGAACCTGACATTTGTTCCTATTGTATTTCATCCCATTAGATTAAGCCTGTCATACCAGCCTGTTGGGATCTTCTCAGATCCTGATTCTATAACTTGAACTCACCCTTCAACTGCAGAAAAAGAACCTGGAAATTCAGTTTTGAGGATTGCTTCTCTAAGGATTCCCTTTCAAACTTTTGAGAACTACCAATATCTCCTTGTAGTGTCATCGGGTCTACTTCTCCATCTCTCCGATGGTTGTACAGATTTTGCAATTTGTCTCAAAGGCTTGCTGACGGCAGAGCCCAGCTAGGAGTGCCTAATTACCAGAAGCCAGACCTAAATGACAATGTCTGCGGACGAGCCAAGCATGCTCCAGCTCGGTGTCTCACTGTGCACCATGTTGAATTTTATCTGAATCTTATCCAGATGGCAAAAATGTCTCCTGCCTCACACGAGCATATTCTCTGTGAAAGTAGACAGAATTACTTGTTACATGTGATACATCACCAATACAACTAACTTTTAATTTCTTATGGCACTTGGCCGAATGAATGAGGTCAATATCTAGGATGGCCACATTTGCGTAGACCCTGTAGTTTACACAAATGGCACCCCTTAGAGTTAAACAATATCAACTCATATGTTGATTACAATACTTCTAAAAATTGGTATTTCTCCAATAGGCACTCACTGGGTATTTACTGTGCAGAGCACTATGCTACCGTCATCATTTCAATGAACGCCTGTCATAACTCTTACGTCCCTATGCTTTACAAGATGACCCTTCAAAACTGTGTGTTTCTTTTAGACCATATTTCAAGCCATAAAAAGTAATTAACTTGAGGTTCTTATGTGTTTCTCCTTGCCTCCTTAAGGAATATCATTGATTCAATTTTTCCTTTTCCTAGAAAGAGACTTTTATTTTATTTTTATAATTTTTAAAAATATATTTTTATTGATTTCAGAGAGGAAGGGAGAGGAAGAGAGCGAGAAGCAACAATGATGACAGAGAATCACTGATCAGCTGCCTCCTGCATACCCCCTACTGGGGATCAGGCCCACAACCCAGGCATGTGCCCTGACCTGGAATCAAATAGTGACCTCCTGGTTCATAGGTTGATGCTCAACCACTGAGCAACTCTAACTGGGCTATTTTTACAATTTTAAAAATTCAAATTCAACTAACATGAAGCATCTATTGTGATAGAAGCAGTGTTAATCACTTTATTTCATATGAATTTTTTAATGACCATCAGAGTGGCTTTGTGCACAGAAAAACACTATTTAGGTTTACCTCTTAATAAAAATATGTATTTCATTTGCTTAGGTTTTTTTAAAAAAAGAAAAACCTTTAATACCTAGCTCATTCTGAAATTTTAAGTTCAACTCATATATTACAATTTTTATAATCACTTTCAAAGGTCCATTCGAATAATGGTTGGCCCATTTTATAACCCTAAACTCCTTTAAACATTTAAAACTGTACTGAATTTATAATGTATTTAATTCTTTTCAATATTAGAACTATGTGATTCAACTTATAAAGCCTTTCCTTAAACAACTCTTAGAAATTTAATAAATTATCTTAAATATTCCAATATTGCTTACAAATCTAGTAAGACCTCAACCCTCCCCCAAATCAAGTCTAAATTAATTGCCCCTTGGCACATTTTAATTTAGAAATACAGGCTAACCTGTTAAATGGGCCAATTTATTTTATTTTATTTGGGGGGGCAATTTATTTTAAATAATTACTTGAAATATCAAATATGCATATATCCTTTAAGTAAAAATATTAATACTATAGCTTTGATTCTATTAACATCTTTTACTTTTATTTCTAATCTTCCCAGAATTAAAATATGCTCACCTGTTAGGAAACAAGCATGCCATTCCAAGTGATTTTGGAATATTTTTTTGGCTGCTTGGGGTTGTACATATTTTGGGGAAATCAACTAGGTTCTGAATGGATTCTTGTCAGTGACCCTGATAAGACGTCCTGAGACCTATTTTTCTTTCTATACTCTGGCCCTCTAAAGGGAGTGGATCCATACAGTCCAGAGCTCTGGATTTGAATCATGGTACTAAGTTACAGAATTCCCTTACCAAGGATAGGGAGCTCAGCGGCACCAGTCACCATGGGTGTAACCGGCAATGGGTCTCTGGTCCACATAGCAGCGTCTTATTTGCAGCCATGATCAGGATGTTGGGTATTGGAAACCCTCATTTCTCATTTCTCTCTCTCTCTTCCAAACACACGCGCGCGCGCGCGCGCGCACACACACACACACACACACACACACACACACACACACGGTGGTGTTTCATCCAGTGAACCTTACATTACAAAAATGAATTTCAACGAAGTTAACTTTAAAGTTAATCATGATATTCCTAAACTAATCCTACAATCATGTGAGGACCATCTACTTTGTGCCTATGATGCCTGTCTGATGCATCAGGGATATAAAGAGAGGACTGCCTGCCTGCCAACAAAGAGTTCACTGCCCCACACAAGGGCTAAGATACAAGAGCAAATCAGCTCTACACGTCAGATGACAACTATTGCCATGCAAGAGGTTCTAGTAGCGTGCATGGGTATTTGGCCACAAATAACTCAGGGAATCTAGAAAGCCTTCCCCAAAGTGGTGGGCCATAAGCTAGGCCTTTAAGGATAGTTTATATTTTCTCCAACATTTTATTATGAAAAATTTCATACATACAGAAAAGTTTTTTTACAGAATGAATTTTACAGTGATCACTATATAGTCACTACCTAGAATCTACCACTCACTTTTTCTACACCTGCTTTATCACATCTCTCCATTCCTCTATGAATTTTACCAAGCCATCTTATTTTATTGATGTTGCTACTGCATTTCAAAATAAATGGCAGGCATAACACTTCCCCCTAAATACTTCACTAGACTAGAGCGACAAGAATGATTTTGACAGGTGAAATGGAGGGGAAATGGTAAAGACCATTTCAGACAGAAGCAGCAGCATTTCTTTAAATACATAAGCTGGAAACTGGGACATTAAAAAAAACAGCCACACACAACACATGCCTGCTGCCCCTCAAACTCCCTGACCATGGCACTCTCTTTCTGAGCTCAAGAGTCTCCAGGTTCTGCACTCATGAATGAATGATTCTATAAGAGCATTCAGGACTCATCTCCTATAAATCTGTAATAGCTAATAGAGCTGAGTGGCAATGTCGCACTTCACCACTCAGTGTCATTATACTACTGGTTCTCTGAATCATAAAATTCCCTTCAGAAATGCACACCCTATCACTTCTTTAAGTCTGAGATTTGATAGCTGCAGCTGCCCTTCCTTTTCCCACAGGCAGCAGGCAGCAGCAAAGATAAACACAGCCTGACCTGCCATTTTCATACTATGATCTTCACCAGGCATCACAATCCCGTTTTTATTTTATTTTTCCTTTCTCCTAATGAACATAACACAGTTGAAATTGAGCCCATCATCGGCTTCTCCTGCATCCCAATTGCCATGAAATTTCCTGCTTTAAGGGGCAATAGAGAGAGATTTCTGCAGAAAGACCTGGAATTTGCACCGTGCTTGCCTTACTCAGACAGAAGACTGGTTAACGTTGTTGTGGGCGGTGTGCGTAATGGGATGTGGCCTCAAGGTCATGTTTGAGGCACAGCAAATGCAAGGTCTGTGGCTAGAAATTGTAGCCCAGAGACACTGAGCTTTAACAGCCTAAGAGCCACTTTGTAATTGAATGGAGTCAGGGAGCCACAAAAGAAGAAGTAACAAGTGGACCGCTCCCTTCCTTGGCTGCAGCCATGTCTTAGGCCAACTCACACCCAGAGAAGGCTGAACTGGCCTGGACCTGGGGAACTTGGAGGAGCTCTCTGCTGGTATTCCCTTCACTGGGAGGGATATATGAGGATTCCCAGGCTAAAAGATTCAGAATCAGAAAGAAAACTCAAGCTTCTCTTGGCTGCTAAACCAAAGTTGTACCAAAGGGGTACCAATGCTATGGTTGCTGCCACAGTGTCTTCACAAACCCTGAGTTAGCCTAATAGCACTAGTAGACCATTAGAATGTTCCTTGTTAACACCTTGAGCTTTCTGAGCTCTGTACCTGAGCACACAATTGCTTTCACGGTCTGTATTGCCCTTGCCCATTTCTACGTGTCTGGATTCTGTCCACCTTTCAAATGCCTCGTCCTTCATGAACCTTCCCACTGAAGATGACTCCCCCCTCCCTAAACATCCTCAGTCCTGGCCCTTGGCCTCTTCGCTGCTGGCTTGTGTCCTTTCTGCCTTAAGTCAATCATTTCAGTACACGTCATGGCTCCATCCATCCACATCATCAAGTCACCGAAAACAAGAACTAATGGCACCCATCTTTTCTCTGCTTCCCCTAATGTTTGACCCTGAATCACCAACATAAAGTAAAAAAAGAAAAACAGATGACCCAGTGGAAAGAAGCAAAAAAAGATGCCTTCCATGAGTGACAGCACCATGGAGCGTGGCTCCATCATCTAGAGGACAGAGCAGCAGTGCCCACACTGACAGTGGTTTACAAAGGACTTGCCCATTTCTGCAAGATGGTTGTTAAAACTCCTTCTAGCCATGGACCCTTTTGTTTCAGCTGAGGCTCATCTAAAAGAAAAAATATCGGAGAGAAACCAAGATGGTGGCATAGGTAAACACCTAAACTGCTGCCTCGCACAACAATTTCAAAACTACAACTAAAAGACAGAACGGACACCATCCAGAACCACAGGAAAGCTGGCTGACTCAAAATTCTACAACTAGAAGGAAAGAGAAAAGCTCACAGAGAATTGGAGGTACGGCAAAGGGTCTTTGTGCACGCAGAGAGGAAGGGCGGCTGAAAGCCTGGCTGACTTTCTCTGGCGGAAGGGGGAAGGAAGCCCCCGACCGCACTGAACCCCAGTTCTGACTGCACGGAACCCCAGTTCCGGGCGAGCCCCTGGGGACCCACACTCTTGTGGGGGGAGTCTGGACTCTCGGGCGGAGACTCCGGAGCCGGGGAAGGCGGAGGACTGAAAGCTCGCGCGCACCAGTGCGCACAAAGGCTGCGGAGGTTGCCACAGGCTTTCCCTAGTGGAAGTGAGTCAGAGGCTCCTGACTGCATTGAGCCCCAGTTCTGACTGCAGTGAACCCCAGTTCCAGGCGAGCCCCTGGGGACCCACGCTCTTGTGGGGGGAGTCTGGACTCTCAGGCGGAGACTCGGGAGCCGGGGAAGGCAGAGGACTGAAAGCGCGCGCGCACCAGGGCGCACAAAGGCTGCGGAGGTTGCCACAGGCTTTCCCTAGTGGAAGGGAGTCAGAGGCTCCTGACTGCACTGAGCCCCAGTTCTGACTGCAGTGACCCCAGTTCCAGGCGAGCCCCTGGGGACCCACGGTCTTGTGGGGGGAGTCTGGACTCTCGGGCGGAGACTCGGGAGCCAGGAAGGCAGAGGTCTGAAGGCACGCACGTGCGCGCTAGGGCAAGGCTGACGGGAAGCCAAGACTGAGACTCCACCCCATCCAAGCTGAGCACAGAGGCTATTGCAATTTGGCAAGTCTAATCCTATAAGGCTGTCTCCAGCACCGAACTTCTCCCAGCATAGACACAGCTGATCCTTACAGCCAACTGGCCTAGAGGTCAATTCTTCCCAGTGATACCAACAACAATAAAGACTTAATTACAACAAGGCTGTACACACAGTCCACAAAGGGGTGCACCAAGAGTGTCCACCTCAGGTTAACTGGGGAGGCAGACCCACTGGGCCATATTGGAAACCTAGCACACAAATCTACCTTACCAACTCAGGGAAGCAGTGAAAATGCGGCGTCAAAGAATCAGATCACAAACTAAAGAAATGGAGGAAAACAAACGACTGGATATAGAATTCAAAACCACGGTTATAAGGCTTTTTAAGAATATCCTAGAAAAGGCCGATAAATATAACGAGACCCTCGAAGATATGAAAAAGGACCAACTAGAAATTAAACATACACTGACTGAAATAAAAAATATTATACAGAGACCCCAAAACAGACAAGAGGAACACAAAAATCAAGTCAAAGAATTGAAATACAAAGAAGCAAAAAAAACTCAACCGAAAAAGCAAAAAGCAAAAAAAAAAAAATCCAAAAAGTTGAAGATAATGTAAGAAGACTCTGGGACAACTTCAAGCGTACCAACATCAGAATTATGGGGGTGCCAGAAGAAGAGAGAGAGCAAGATACTGAAAACCTATTTGAAGAAATAATGACCGAAAACTTCCCCCACCTGGTGAAAGAAATAGACTTACAAGTCCAGGAAGCCCACAGAACCCCAAACAAAAGGAATCCAAAGAGGACTACACCAAGACACATCATAATTAAAATGCCAAGAGCAAAAGACAAAGAGAGAATATTAAAAGCAGCAAGACAAAAACAGTTAATTACCTACAAGGGAGCACCCATACGACTGTCAGCTGATTTCTCAACAGAAACTATGCAGGCCAGACGGGAGTGGCAAGAAATTTTCAATGTGATGAATAGCAAGAACCTACAACCAAGATTACTCTACCCAGCAAAGCTATCATTCAGAATTGAAGGGCAGATAAAGAGTTTCACAGACAAGAAAAAGCTAAAGGATTTCATCACCACCAAACCAGTATTATATGAAATGCTGAAAGGTATTCTTAAAGAAGAGGAAGAAGAAAAAAGTAAAGATAAAAATTATGAACAACAAATACATATCTATCAACAAGTGAACCTAAAAATCAAGTGAATTAAAAACCTGAGGGACAGAATAATCTGGTGAATATAATAGAATCAGGGGCATAGAAAGGGAGTGGACTGATAATTCTCAGGGGGAAAGGGGTATGGGGGGTTCATGAAGAGACTGGACAAAAATCATACACCTATGGATGAGGACAGTGGGGGGGAGGTAAGGGCAGAAGGTGGGGTGGGAAATGGGTGGAGGGGAGCTATGGGGGGAAAAAGGAGAAATAATTGTAATAATCTGAATAAAGATTTATTTAAAAAAAAAAAGAAAAGAAAAAATAACTTAGGACATCAAAGTCAACAACCAAAAAGCACAGACGGCCCTAGCCGGTTTGGCTTAGTGGGTAGAGCATAGGCCTACAGACTGAAGGGTCCTGGATTCCATTCCAGTCAAGGGCACATGCCTGGGTTTCGGGCTCGATCCCCAGTAGGGGCATGCAGGAGGCAGTCGATCAATGATGCTTTTTATCTCTTTCCCTCTCCCTTACTCTCTGAAATCAATTAAAAAAAAAAAAAAAAAAAGCACAGATGCAGGAGACACTGTGAGAACCAAATGTCACCAGTCAGGGAGAGGTCTACAGAGGGATGTTCAATGACTTTGTCCTAAAGCTCTGGGGACTGTCTAGCTATGGATATGACCAAAGGAGACAGTACAGGGTCTGTATTAACTAACCAGTGAGGAATTAATAATTAACCTTTTCTTCCATGCTGCTGCCATTGCGCTAGCAACACTGGGAAAGAAAGAAAGGCTACCAAAGCTGGCGCGTCACCCACTAGTCAGACACTACCTGCACCTACAAAAGCATGAACAACATGCTAGAATTATTGGGGGGGGGGGGGAGAAGGTGGGGAGAGGCCACCTCTGCCTTCCAAGAGCTTATACCTGTGAAGGACTCTCACCCATGAGAATGGTGTCGAGTCACCCTATCCTCCCCAAAACTCTTATTCATAGCCTGCATCAAAGCCACATTCCATGTATTTGAGGGACTGCATGATGAACACCTAGCTCCCTACGACTTGGTAGGACACTCCACAGGGACACGGACCATAGGTTGGGCTTTGCTCATCACTGTACCCCTGGTTTCAGAATACAGCAGGTCCTCAGTAAGGAAACCCTGATGTAACGAATGCGTGAATGAGAGAGATGCAGAACCATGGTGGGAGAGGGGTACACAGCTAAGATTGGGGATAAAGGAAGGTTCAGGGAAAAGAGCACTGGAATCAGTCCTAGCGTGTTGCCAATGAGGAAGTTTAGACACCAATGCCTCTGTTAATCTCCAATATAAATCATTGACCAAAAATCAGCACCAAAGTGGAAAATCACCAGAATGGGCCAGGCAGCCTGTTCTGGGTTGTCAGGGTTGGCACTGCATGTTCCTGAGCTAAAGGTTTACAAAAGGGACTGATGGCCTTCAGGAGGTAAACAGTAGCAGGTCCCTGAAATATCCCGTGTCTGCATTCACCCAGGGGCTTATAAGGAACAGCTTTAGAAGCAAGAATACCCAGAGGATGGCTGTGTTAACCCCTGGTTATTCAGAACTCACTCCTCTCATCCCTTCAAAATCCCTGGCAATAACCCAAGTCCCACCTTCTTGGAGTTCCTATCACTCAGTGGTAGCTGATAACATTATCAAGTGATGGCCCCATAAAACACTGTGTTCCCCTTCATCTTACTGGGACAGCTTACCAACTACACATTTGTATTAGACTACAAGGGGTGAAGTAAAAATGTCTAATGCTATGTATTGCATACAATCCCACTACATTGCACAGAAGTTTTTTTTTATTGACATTATTTCTAGAAGAAATAGGAATAAAGTATGTTTTTCTAATGGCTTATTCTCTATGAAGCAACAGAGAGATGCTACACAATCACCTTTGAATCCTCTAACAAATAATTTTACTAGCCTTAATACTTAATTCTTCTTGTTATTATTCTGTCTAATCCCCCCGACAGGTTCTCAGGGGAGTTTTCACTCATCTTGTGAGCATTCATCTTTTCTTTCATGCCCCCACCTGATTAGGTTGCTTTCCTACATTAACAGTTCCTTGTCCACTATAAGAAAAACATAAACGCCTTAGCCTGAAGCCTAGGCCTAACAGCCCATTCCTGTAGAGAGCTCATCTGTTCTAGCACAAGGAACTTCATAGAGTTCTCCAAGTCATTGTCATGCTTTTCCATACCTCTATATCCTTAAATGTCTTTTCATGCAAACTCATATTCATCCCTGTAAGCCCCAATTGAAGTAACCCTCCCTGAAGTCTTGAGGGAGCCATCCACACTAAGTAAGCCATTTCTCTCTTTATACCCTTATGTGCCAAGCAAATGCGTTTGCTGTGGCTGCAGTGCTGTTACTTATCTATGGGACTATTCATTCCCTGTTTAGAATAGTGACTGCTCCATGGAAAGGATCTATCTAGTTCTCTGCAACCCCAGATCTAGCACCTAGGAAGTAGAGACTCAATAAATGGATGAATAAATGAGCTCTTCTTTTCTACATGAAGAAAAATGAGGGGGGAAAATGAGCTAGAAATAGATTATATAAATGGGACAACATTGGTAATACTACCTGAAATGTGTACTCCCTTGTACTGTTATGACTATTTCAGTGACAGGCAGCACAATTTTCTAGACCTTCGTTCTGCTCTCTTAAGTTGGCCCAAGTGACACCAACACATGCTCTTTTCCTTCTCCCTCCTCTCTCCCCCCACTGACCTCCACATGCCATGGTAACATGGACCTGGTCCAGAAAAATAGTAATCTCAACATTAACCCAGGAGAGCCTTGTTAATGAAAAACTTTGTTAAGAACACTCTGTTTATTTATTAATTATTTGACGTTAGAGAAGTGTGAAATCCACACATTCCAAGGACTAAAAACTGCTGGTCTTTAAAGGAGAATCTTTAACGGTGGCAATGTTGCAGACTTGGTTTTCAGCTTTTTTTGTTTTTTGTTTTTTACTTAAATGTATGATTGCCTAGATCAGTGGTTCTCAACCTTTCTAATGCCGCGACCCTTTAATACAGTTCCTCATGTTGTGGTGACCCCCAACCATAAAATTATTTTTGTTGCTACTTCATAACTGTAATTTTGCTACTGTTATGAATCGTAATGTAAATGTCTGTGTTTTCCAATGGTCTTGGGCTCTACAGCAGCGGTTCTCAACCTGTGGGTCGCCTAAGACCATCGGAAAACACAGACATTTACATTACGATTCATAACAGTAGCAAAATTACAGTTATGAAGTAGCAACAAAAATAATTTTATGGTTGGGGGTCACCACAACATGAGGAACTGTATTATTAGAAAGGTTGAGAACCACTGGCCTGGATCTTTCTAGGGAAGCTGGACTTGTACTTATTAGCTATGTGAACAAAGGTCAACTTGCTTAACTTTTCTGGGCCTCTATTTTCTCACTTTTAAAATGGGGGTAAAGCACCTACCCTACAGGACTGTTGTTTGCTTCAGCAACAACTGATGGAGGTGGTGGCCCCCCACAATGATTTAAAGTGGTCCTATAACTAGTATGTAATGTAACTGCACTTGGTTCATGTTTTCATTGCTTGAACTGATATATAATGTTTCTGTCCAGGACAACATACCACATTGTCCAGTATAAATCTCCAATGCTTCTACTTTCAATGTTATTGAAACCGAACATCTTTTCCATGCTATACTAAAAATATTACAATCTTTGAATCATCCTAATTTTCAAAATGATACTGCCATAAGCACTATTTCCCAGTAAAAGGAGCCTTCATTGTAATAGCTTAACACTAAGAATGCATCATGCAAGCTACTTACTTGCCACAATAACCTTTTAATTTAGAATAGATTTTTCATTGAATAAAATAGCAGAAATTAGGTTTTTGCCAAGAGCTAAGTATGGCAAAAATTCTTATAATGTGTGGCAGATCATAAAATTATCTCTCTGAATAGGCTGGAGACATTGCATTAAACAGCATGTCCCTCACTGGATTTCCAGAATTTAGTTCTTAGTGTAAAAACACAACTATCACTAGGTGAACTAAGTGTCAACTTCTGTAACCATTATAATAGCAGCTATACAAAGGTGAATTATGCAAGTATTAAATCAAAATGACACTCACACGGGATTACCTGCTGCTTAGAAAACATGCAAAAGTGAAATCTAAGTGTCTACTAGGCACTTAGTAATTCTTTTAAAAATACCAGGTGTACCGGTTAATAATGAGGATTTTTTCAATAGATAGAGTTATACATATGTTGATATATATGCAATTTGATATGTATGCTATTTTGTTGTATTGACCGCAAGCTTCAAAACTACATGTGTCAATTTTTCTGAAGTTTTTAACATCATAGATATTTTTACGCTTAAAAATGTCGAATTTCGTGCCAAGAAACGAGCATTTGTGGGAAGTTTTAATTCATTACTTTATTTTGAAGAAAAGTGTTGCTGAAAGTTATCATATACTTCGGGAAGCTTATGGTGAACATGCTCCATCTCAAGATACTTGTGAACGCTGGTTTAAATGCTTTAAAAGTGATGATTTCAATGTGAAAGACAAAGAACGTCCAGGTCAACCAAAAAAGTTTGAAGACCAACAATTAACAAGCATTGTTAGATGAAGATGCGTGTCAAACTCAAAAACAACTTGCAGAAACATTAAACATTGCTAAGCAAACAATTTCCGATTGTTTACAAGCAATGGGAAAGATTTTAAAGGAAGGAAAATGGGTGCCACATCAACTGAACGAAAGATAAATGGAAAATCGGAAAGTCATCAGTAAAACGTTGCTTCAAGGGCACGAAAGAAAGTCTTTTTTGCATCCAAATAGTGACTGGCGATGAAAAGTAGATTTATTTTGAGAATCCCAAATGCACAAAATCATGGGTTGATCCAGGTCAACCATCAACATCGACTGCAAGGTCAAATCGCTTCAGAAAGAAGACAATGCTCTGTGTTTGGTGGGATCAGGAAGGTGTGGTGTATTGTGAGCTTCTAAAACCAGGTGAAACGGTTAATACTGATCACTACCAACAACAAATAATCAATTTGAACCATGCTTTGATCGTGAAATGACCAGAATGTGCCAGAAGACACGGCAACGTAATTTTGCTTCATGATGACGCACCATTACACACTTCAAAAACAGTTAAAGACATGTTATAAGATCTTGCCTGGGAAGTATTAACCCACCCGCCATATTCACCAGACCTTGTTCCTTCAGATTACCACTTGTTCTGATCGACAGCACATGCACTTTCTGAGCAGCACTTTAAAACATACGAAGAAGTGGAAAATTGGGTCTCTGAATGGTTTGCCTCAAAACAAGTAAAGTTTTATTGGGACGGTATCCACAAATTACCTGAAAGATGGGGAAATGTGTAGCTAGTGATGGACATTACTTTGAATAAAGCACTTTTGATGTTTCTCTTGAAATTATCATGTTTTCTTTGATCACAAAATCCGCATTGTTAACCAGTCCACCTGGTGATATGGACTTCATGGTCATAAAAGACATTTTTTTTAATGCACACAAACTGGAGAATATGAACTTTGGGGGCTAAGCTAAATGAAATAATATTGTGTGGCAGGTAGAGATGAAGTGAGATAGTGGAAAGTTGGATACTACATGTGCTCAGTAACTACTTGTGTCAGCACTATGCAGAGGACTATGCTTAGACACACATAGAATTCAACCTTCACATTCACCTTATTTCCATCATATAAATGCTTAACCTGAGGTTCAAAGAAGTTAAGAAATTTGCCCAAGATCTCACACTAGTAGTGGTAGAGTTGGAATTTGAGCCCAGCTTAATCTTCCAAGCTCATTATTCCTTAATTTTAGACCAACTCTCTGAAAATAGTCTCTATAGTAAGTGAGCTTCTCACAAGATCATGACTATTTAATGAGAACAAAATCTTAGAAAGGGGCACAACCTAACCATGAAGTGGTTTGAATTGCACATACATCATTTTAAAGTTCTGCATCACTACCTACAAAACAGAGTAAAACCTCAACTCCTCTTTATGCACTCAAGGCCTGCATAATCTGGCCCCAGTGCACTTCCTCCTCCCCTGTTCAGTAACATCTACTGAATATTTTCTATGTAAAAGGCATTGTGCTAGGCACTGCAGGAGATACATCCTGGTATAAATACACATTCTCTACCCTCAAGTAGTTTTTGCATCAAATGAGGAAGAAATGAAGCAAGAAGCCACACAAAAGTAATAAAAAGCTGAGTATTAAGAGGATGAGAGGAAACATCGGAGAAGAGTCAGATAAAACCCAGAGAGGTTTCCTCCTATGGTTGCCATGCTCAGACAATATTAGACTGATCTCAAAACTAGGAGAAGCCAAAGGCAATCATGCACAGGCCAATCATTAAGTGGCTATGAAATGGGCTTTCTACTGTAGGCGGTGATCAAGCAAACCAAGTAGGTTACCTCTCTTGGTTGAGTTTTAGATTCAGAAGAGTCAACCCATTTTTATTCTCCTTTTAAATTTCAAATTACCCAGCTAACATGCCATATTTGTCCCTGTAAAAAATAAACATGTGCCCTAGACAGTTTGGCTCAGTGGATAGAGTGTTGGCCTGTGGACCAAAGGGTCCTGGGTTCAATTCCAGTCAAGGGCACGTACTTGGTTGCAGGTTCCACCCCAGTCTGCTTGGGGCTCATGCAGGAGGCAACCAATCGATGTGTTATTCTCGCCAATGCCATGCTGGATACTGTTTCCTTTGAGTGAATGGCTGGCCCCTCCCCACTCTCTATCCTCAAGGTTCCATTCTTGCTGAACATGATTTCTGAGTTGCCAAGACCCAGTTCAAATGGCACTTCCCAACTCCCTGGCAGTTGGTCTGTCCTGCCCCTTTGACTCACCATACTTCATGCACACACCTAGCACTGGGGCTGCCATACTATACTCTTCTTAGGAGAGTTTATACTCATTTTTGACAAACTATGAGCTTCTTGAAGGCAGGGTCCACATCATGCTCCCATAGTCTTCCCATCCTCCAAATCCTGGCATTGTACTGAGACCATGCTACTTAAGGATGCTGCTACTGTGGATTTGTGCCTCTTCTTAAAAGAAAAAATATTTGAAGAAGTGACATCATGGCAGGAAGAGAGGGAGGAAGAAGGAAAGGAAGAGCAGAAAAAGCAGACATGGGATATAAAGAACAATACAACAGAGTTCCTGCCTTCAAGGAACGCATTGCCTAGTTCAGCGATTTTCAACCTTTTTCATCTCATGGCACACATAAACTAATTACTAAACTTCTGCAGTGCACCAAAATATATATTACATTTTTGCCGATGTGACAAAAATAGGTATAATTTTGATTCATTCATATCAGACAGCTATTGTTCTGTTGGCTGTTATCATTGTCCTGTTGGCTGTGACAATCTAAGGGAAAAGAGGTCAGTGCCCCTGACTAAATAGTCAGGTACTGCATGTTTTAAAAATTCCACTGCACACCAGTTGAAAATCGCTGGCCTGGTTGAATGCTCATGGAATGTCGAGATACTCATGAAACCTTTCCACTTCCTAAGCTCCTAGAAATGGAAGATGCACCCATAATCATAACTGAGATAGAGGGTGGCAATAAAGAATGGTGAGTGGCTGTTTCATTTCCAGTGAAAAGAACCTAGAAAACTTAATGCCTTCCCTTCTTCAAACTTATCTCAGTCTACTCTGTTTTTAATTCTTGCGACCTTCATCTATTTTGGATTTAACATCCTGCCCAATCCACCACCCACACAGAGGATAACATTCAATATTTAGCAGAGAAAAACAAATTTTCTAATAAATACCTCGACTTTTTCATAGGTAGAATAGGTCAGAACAAACTGGATAAAATGCAGATGAGTTGATGTAGCTTCATCCACAAGCTCATTCACCACCTACGTTTCATTTTTAAAGGCAGAGCCCAAACTACTTATCCTTTCATGGCTCCAGCCCTGAAGGTTGCTTTGCAAAGATATGTCAGAGTGAAATTATCCAGCAAACCCTTGTGTGGATAAAAGATTCCAACAACAACCGCTTAAGCAGTTTAAACCAACAAGCAAGATGCCCTCTATTTAAATGCTATGAGAGAATCTATTTTAAGCCTTTAAAACCCCTTTGGGCAGGTGTTTAAGCTGTGTACAGACTGAGCCTGTGTAGACTCTGGGGGTGGGGGAGGGTGGGCTCCACTCTTCATGCAGGCAACATTTTGTTCAGGCAATCTTTCTGCAGCAGGTCATGTGACAAAGGCCAAATAAACAGCATCTGGGGATTTTCAATTACAGACCTTCGCCCAGCATGCCTGCACTGTAATCTCTACCAGATGAGGCTCAGGCCTCCCTATTTTCAATAATTCACACACTGTGTACACATAACATGACAATAAGGGCATTCATGGTGTGGCCTGATTCGCAGATCAAAGCTAGCAAAGGGCCAGCTGTAAGCATGCTCTGCTGCTGGATGATTCGTGCTTTTCACGGGCTTGGAAAGACACTCTGCAGGACCTGGCAAACCAGCCTCTTTCCTGTGCGGTATGCTGAGCAACCTCTGAGCAGGGACTGGGCACAGCCTCCTGGGACAGCCAGAGAGGCAACCAATTCCATGTGCATTTGCAAGTACTGGGCAACTTCAAACCCTAAGCTCCTCCACAAGCTGCCTCTCAGAGACGGCCTTGTCTTGGCCAGTGCAAGACCCGTGCAGAAGCTCTACTACTCCTGGGAGCAGATGGTTCTTGAAAACAAACCTGTTCTAAAAAGACTGTAAGGTTCCTGTACTTAATAAACCCTCAGCTAGGTCCTCGAATTTACAAATCCATGGGCTACACAGATTCCATTTAGCGGGCCCACACATACAAGTGACTCAGACATAATCTACATGGAGGTACATTTTTAATTCATGGCTTTGGGTCTGGGAAATGAAATAGGACACTTGTTATTACTGAAATCCCTACACATTAACTCAATTAACTCGTATGTGTGGACTGACGCATTTAGCCCCTGTGTGTGTGTGTGTGTGTGTGTGTGTGTGTGTGTGTGTACGTGCACTCACACATGAGTGCTTTAAAAGCATTCAGCATTCTCAAGCCCAAAACATTCCACATGTCTATTGCCCTGCAGGGAGAGTTGCCACTGGAGGAAATAAGGACACCGCTTCCTCATATAAAGATTTCATACCCGTCAATCAGAACAGGAACCCAGAGAAAGCCATAATAGTGACTTCCTCGGCAGCAAACACATGCTGTTCACCAGCTGCAGGCTGTGTGTCCTTACCCCTTTTCTCTCTCATTCAGAATGGTTTCCTCTTAATCACAATAATCCCCAAAGTGCTAAAACATATCAATCGTTGGGTAAGCCCTGCCTACAAAGGGCCAGACGGCTGGCTTTTATGGCCTTGTCCAACAGCAGCTGATACTTCATTCACTGACAAATCCAATTTAGCAGTTACAAGAGGTTTAGCATCCTTGAAAAAAATATTGGGGTTGATCTGGCATTCTGAAGTCAGCAAATGCTCCACTGCCATATTGTTGCAGAGATTATTCTGCTGTCATATTTGGATGTCTACAACTGTCTCGCACCTTCTCTATTCTTGCCCCCCAGAATCTGATAGTGGTGGAGGTGGTGGTGGTGGCGATGGCAACAATCTAATACCCAAGTAAAAAATACAGGCCACAACCATACTTGGAAATTGAATAAATAATGTGATTTACTCCCCTCCCCAACACACACACACACGGAGTACTAACTGGCTCTATTTTTCAAATGGGAATTTTGAATCCATTGAAGGGAAAAGCTATGGTGTAAAACTGATTTTACTCTAACCTTTGGATTCTAGGTCAGCTTTGAAGAATAAAAGGAGAGAAACGGAACGTAAAGATTTAACCCTTGAGTGAAATTTGTCTTGTTAAAAACTAAAACGCAGGAGTAATGTGAAGACCTTGTAATTAATTTTTGTACATCCATTTTTAAACACCAAAATGTAAAAACAAAGAAAAGTTTTAAAGCATGATGGGGGAAAGCAAATAAATTGAACAAAAATAACCCCACAGTTTTTGAATATCTAATATATTTAAGGAGATATGAAGTCTTTACAGATAATTATATAAAATTAAAGTTAAAAGAATCCTCAAAGAAAATAACTTGGATAATTTAGCTATAAAAGGGATACACAACCAACAAAATACCATATTTAAGCAATACCACAAGGTAATATACAAAGTAAAATAAAAGGGAAATGATCTAATGGGAACATAGGTTGATTATTCCTTTAATATTAGACTCTGAAGTCAACAGTTGGTTATTTACCCCAGCTTCAGTTTTAATGATACCAAAAAAAGTGACCACAGAGACATCTGGTTAAAAAAAAAAAGGTTTCAGTGCCATAAATGAGACGCGCGCAATAGTGGTTGGCAAGATATCAACAATGGAATATTCCATACATGGAGTTCTTATTTCATGTGGTTTTAAAGCTTTATTCTTCTCTCTGGATTTTTAAAAACATACACTGAACATCATTAAAACAAAACAAACACCCAAAGCTTGTAGACTAGAGAACACATTTAGCTTCTGTGAATAACAAGCCATTAGATTAATATTTTGTCAATGTCACTTGTCACAACAAAAGCAGCGGCATTTATAATTTACTCTAAAACTGGTTTAATTAAAATTCAAAAAACCACGACAAAGTTATATTGAATTTCATTTGCCGCATTGTAATTACTTACTTTGTAGCTGACTATAAACAGTATTTTATTACGTCCACAAAAATGCATTTAAAAACTAACAGCAATTCAGACACTGGAAGAACTGAGGGAACAAGTCCCAAACTTCTACTCTGAGTAGAGTTACTTCCTACTTTAATGTAACATCAGAAAATGAGGCCCCATGATGGTCCTCAATTCAAGGGGACCTGTGTGTCTTGCCTACATTACCTTCCCTCAGAGCAGGGCTCAGACTCCCAGAGAACACAGATTTGGCAGAACCAGACCTCTGTACCTTCCTCCCAAGACTAAGAAAGAGTCTCACTTGGCTCAAACTCAACAATGAGACAAAAGAGGCTGCCAGGCATGATGGATGACTTAAAGGCTTAAAACCACCATTTGCATCCTCCCAGATAAACAATTAGCTGGAAAAAAGATTTTTTTTTCCTGGAGGCAATTTCCAATACTGCTAATATGCCTGGCAGGGGAGAATTAGTTTAGTGAAATTATACTTAAAGAACATTTGTCTAAAACATTCTCTGAAAGTATCTTACTGGAGTGAAAAGAAACGAACCTCTTATTTTGGATAAAAAAAGAACCAAGTTTGGAATATTTAAAGTTAGGAAAGGCTTAGAAATGTATGGCTCCCTTAATAAGGCCAGTATCAAGGTTTTCAATGTATTTGATTAGTTAATTTTCCCATTCCATCTTGCTTTATTTTAAATCCATATGACTCTTAAAGGTGATATAATAAAAAGTCACTTATTGAACAAGGCAGGCAAGCATAAACATGATTTAAGCATGAAAGTGAGGAAATGGCCTTCACACACGCTTGCCAGATAAAAAAAAAAAAATCAGTGGTTTTGAAACTGCACAGGGGCAATTTTCAGGAGCTCCTGAGGACTCGGGAGGGAATGCTTGAGAAATGACAGAGAAATATCTTAAAAGCCAACCTGCATTTCTCTAGAATGATTTGCAGGACAGGGCAGGAGTACCTCCGGAAGTTCACCAAGCTGCCATTAATAAATGAGGCAGCCTGTGTGGTTTCCGTGGCAACGGAGACTCCAAGTCTCCAGCAAGCTTAATGTACAACCACCAAAGGTTTCTCCTCAAATCTCAACTTCCTGTTTCCAGGTGCCGACAAATGGAAACATACTTTTGAGCAGAGGAGACTGTGCAGGGGTTTTCAAAAGGAATTTTCTTAGGCTGATTTGGGTGAAAGTGGCCTGGCAGTGTCAGAGAACACTGCAGCTCCACCTTGCTATCACAGAGGCTTGGAGCATGGTTTTAAAGGAAGTTAAGAGCCCCCTGAGACTGTTCTGTGAGTTAAATATATTTCTGTAATATTATAATGTGTTATGACAAGTTATAGATCATTGTTATAGGCTCCCATGATTAACATTAGTCTGACTGTGTTTTCTTTGCTCTACAGAAATGATTTGAGGGGTTGGGATCAGCTGCTCACCAGAATTCTGAGGAACACAGACTACATTTCTTTACCATATGTAACCCTGAGGTTTATACTTCATAAAGTCATCAAACATTTTCAAAACAGGCCTTTCCAGACGCCTCCATATGAACAGAGAAGTGTGGAAAAACATGGACTCTAGAACTCTGTCCTTAACTAGTCACTCACTTTAGGGAAAGTTATTAACTTTGTTGAACCTCCGTGTCCCCAAAGGTCTAATACCTTGTAATGCTATAATACTGCGATGAGATCAACCTACTTTTATATCCTTCCAAACACAGTCAGAGGACTCCAGAAGGCACCGGTGTCCTTTGATCTTCCACCTTCTATTTCTCTCTGAACATTGAAAGAGCCATCTCCACAGTCCAAACCAAAGGAAGATGGCATATTTCCCAGCAAATACAAGTAGCTAGAAGAAGGGCCAACATCTCCAAGAACAACACAAACCTAACATTCACCGTAGAGTTTCACTTGGGGAAAGATGATTAAGGAGGGTAAGTACAATCTGTATGCTAAGGCTGGAACACACTTCGTAACCAGCATCCATCTCCACCATCTCAAGAGCTGAGCTGAGACAGAAGAGGAAAGAGAACTCTGCAGCCAGTAGCTTCTGAGCACCCGTTATGATAGGCATGACTCAGGGAATGCCCTGAGGAAAGGCAGAAGGCAGCACTTCTGTCACCACGGAGTTAACATCTATCTACCTCATGAAGTATAAGAGATGAAGGTAGGGGAAAAAGATCCACAGGGGCTACATCATTTTAAGGATTTTTCTTTTTAATTCCATCAATTTTTTTCCTTTCACATAAGAATAGTCTAGTTTTAAGTTCTCCTCTGCATCCCTAGTATAACTTCCCACACGACACTCTTACAGATGCACTGTCTTTAGCATGTTTTCATGCTAAAAGGCTTTAGCAGACAGTAACAAATTTCTGATAGCTACAACTGATAACTTGAGAAGAAAAAATAGTATTCTTTTTCAATTTTCAGAAAGGTCTGGCTCAGGGACAAACCAGCTGAAGGACAGGGAAAAGTAAATTTCCAGGACAACTTTCTCTGTAAAAGCCATAAAGTTACTTTCCTAGGGGAGCAATCAAATATCTACCAGAACTTGGAAAGCCTGTGCAGGGTTGCAGATCTAAGTTTATTCCACTCATGAGGTCACATATAAGGAGCTACCATGTATATATATAAAAGGCTAAGTGACCGACCATCTGTCCATCCAACGGACAGACCTGCCGGTACATATGACACGCACTGGCAATTTAAAAATAAACATTGACTGGCGCATGCACAATACATATAAAGCTCTCACTGGCACCAATCTAAACAGAGTAGGACCCGTTTTCGGACATGGTCAGTTATATGTTGCTTTCTCTCAAGTTTGAAGAGTGTGTGACATTAAAGTTGTAAATACTTCATCACAAGGGGAATTAGTCAAGCACTCTGAAAGTGTTTTTACTCTTAATGTAGTATACAGGGGGATATTAGAATAAGTTTAATCAATTTATCAGTCATGGTTTTTATATCATATTTTTGTTGTTTTTATATCATGTCTTTGTTATATCATGTTATTATTTATTTATTAATTGATTTATATATTATTTTCATATACATTTTACTAATTTTCTTTCATCTCTGACACTTTTATTATAGAGAAAGGGTGAATAGCGATATTAAAGTATTTCTTCTAATTAATTTCCTTTCAATCTGCAAGAATCTGTGCAACAGACCACTAGTGTACATATAAACTCCCTCAATATGAAGACTATATCTCATTTTTTCCACCTCAGAAAAAAATGCAGCAGTCTTTCTAAGCTCTCAACTTTAACTTTCATGTTATTTTCATGACATAAATGATCCTCTGTGGGCACCCTGATGCCCAGGTCTAGGATTCAGGTGTGTAGCATTATACCTTATAGCATTCAAAGGTATTAGACCTTTGGGGAAACTGAGGCTCAACGAAGTTAATAACTTTTCCTAAAGTGAATGACTAGTTAATGACAAAATTCTAGAGGTTTCTGATGCAAATGGGGCCCCTCTATCCTTGAGGAGATCTGCAGATAGCTGGATACACCTATTGAAATATATAGCACTCCCCAACCTCATGACAAACACACCTGTTTCATTTTGGGTATTTAAATTTGAGGGCACAAAAGGAGTCATGTGGAGCCACCCAGCAAGCACCTGGGTGTGCAGGGTTGGAGATGAAGAGATTTGGGCTAAGCAGGAGACACAGGTCTAGTAGTCAACCTATTGCTGGTAACTGAACCCTGAGAGCAACAAATCACACCCAGGCAAAGTATAAAAGGAAAAGAGAGCTGGGGAGAACTGAGGGTTGAGCAGAGGAAAATTAATCAGTAGAGGAGGCTGAGAGTAGAAAAGGGAGATGTACTTAGTCCAGTAATAATATGGAAGGCAAGGATAGATAAAAGTTAAAAGAAGAGAGCTAAGAAAGTCAACCATTTAAACTGCTGGAGAGAGGAGGTCAAGTAGGGCGAGAGTAGGAGGCTATGTCCTGGGACACATTAAATCACATCTATTAAATGCTATAATAAGCATGCAAAAGTACTTGTGGTTGTTTGTGCTGCCCACCCACCCATCAGTTTGATCTAGGATGAGTCTTGTTCTGTGACACAGGTTCTCAAAAGGGGTTCCAAAGATCACAGATCCTTTTGGAATTTACATGACTCAAGCTGTCTCATATGCCTGAACACTGACCAAGGATGTGGGGGAATGAAAGGAAACAAAATCCCAAAGCAGAATGGTGTGTGGTCCAGGAGAGTGTTGACAATGTGCGGGCTTGTGTCCAGCAGCCCTTTTGTAGAGTGTGGGAGGTGAAGCACTAGGGCCCACATTCTTAGACCTACATGCCAATGCTGGGGGTGCAGGGTAACTACAATCTCTGGTCAGCTGCAATCATAGTTTGGCCATGAATACAAGAGTTCAGGAAAAAATAAATCAGTGAAACTATGCAATGAGAACCAATTATCTATATGGAATTTACAATAAAAAGCATAGTATATTTTATTAGCATTTGTAAATTGTGTGCTACATGTGTGCTTTATATTAGCAAATAATCAACACATATATGTATGCATATGTATGTGTGTGTGGTTTAAAATAGTTACCAGCACATCTCTGGCTATCACATCTTAATTCTAGTCATTGATTCTAAATGTTTCACCAAAAGGGCAGCAGGTTCCTACATCAGCAAAAAATATCACATTTGAAGATCCAAATATCACTCCATGGCCAGAGAGTTTCAAGGATGATCCAACCAACTCCCACAAGTTACAGACCTTACAATCATGCACAGCTTCCCCTTCTGGTTCCCCTTATGCAATCCTTACAATATCATTCAACTGCATGAATAGCCATCTCCCACATCCATCTACATCTCTACCCTCCCTGCCTTTACCCTCACCATTTTCTGATATTTTGAAGTAGCCTCATAAGTCCTTTCCTTATCATCCATCTCCCCCAACTATCCCTCTGCCTTAAGGTTACAACCAGAGTGATCTTACTTAAAATGTTACTAGGCTTTCTATCATGCAGTTCCCAACACCTAGATTTCCAACTCTTGTTGCTCCCTGCAAACTTCTATTCCTCTTTCAGTAAAGCCTTCCATGACCCACAGTTAGTGATTCGCTGGTCATGCTTCTTATGTTCTCCTGCTCTCATAATCCCACCACATTTTATGATCATTTGTTTCCAAAAAACCACCTTCCCTACTAGTCTTTGAGGTACTAGATGTCAGGGGCTTTTCCTTATCATTTCCTTTATCCCCAGCCTCCAGGATACCACCTAGTATACTAGTATAGATGATCAATAAATGCTGACTGAATGAATGGATTAGAAATATACACAGAGTGTGTATAATACTTCTTTCTAAAGCTTAACATTTAAGTTAAAAAAATAAGTTGGAAGAACAATATTAAAAAAACAAACACATTATTTGGGAATATTCCCAAGACTCTGAACAGCAATGCTCAAAGGTCTTTCACAAGTTGCTTGTGTAATGAATGACATGTTTTCTGTCAAGAGAAATTTATAACTATATTTCTCCAGTTCGAGCCACACAGATTTTCTGTTAACAGACCCTTGTATGCCATGTGTGTGGTTTCTCATGTACCCAAAGTTCATAATTACAAAATATTATCACTAAAACCAACATGCAAACAATCAAAATATTTGTAAGCATAATGCCTGGACTTAGAGAAACTCTCTCAGAGATTTTGAAGAGTCAGAAATGTTTGGCTCTAGAAGACAATTCAGGGATAATTTCATCCAATAATTGAAACTTGTTTTACAGATGAGAAAATTAAAGCAAAGAGAAGCCAGAAGACATGCCTAAGGCCACACCACCTGTGAGCTTACAGCTGGGAAGAGCTGAGGACTCCTGACTCTGGGGCAGTGCTCATTTCAGAACCACTCTACAATAAACCTTTGTTTTCTACCAGCTTTTTACTTAAATGTTAAAATTTACCTTTGACGTGCATCTCATCATTAACATTTAGTAAATGCATATGATGGGCCCTTAATTTCACTTCCAATAGGATTTAATCCAAAATTCTTCTTAATTAGACTAAAAAAGCTTATCTGGATACTAGTATATTTGGAATTATGGCCCCTGAGTCTATTTTGATCACAATCACATAATCAAAATATCAAGACTGGTTCCCTAAAAGCATGAGAGGTCCTGAAATATTCGTAGATGCCACACAGCTTTGTCCATATTCAACATTATCCACAGACTGTCCAGTGTTCCAAATGCTCCTCAACAGTGAAATCCTGTCCGTCACACATTTTTCGTGAATGTATTTAAAGTTTCACAAAAGGAGGTCTCATATTAACCCAGAATCCAGAAATTCTATTCTTGGAAACTGGAATATACTGTATGTCATGGGGTAACAGTATTGCTTTCAAAATCCCATAGATTCTGAAATTCCTCTGAAGAGAGAGAAGGAAGTATCTTCTCTTAATCAGATTGAGAATGTGGCAAAGATAAGAGGAAGTAAAAAGACTAATTTGGAGCAAGCCCACAGTGTGGGCTCAAACATGAAAGGTGGCAGAGCTGTCATTCTGATTCCCTGCTTGACCCCAGAGAGTCATCTACCAGGGTATAGATGGTCTGCCCCAGGTGGACACCTACAGTTTTCTGTAGTTATATACTGACATATTGATTCAACCCTTTGGGGTAGCAATTTAATTATTAAAATAACCTTTGCTCCTAAAACAATTTAGGGGTATAATATGGAGTACTGGAGCCGGGGTGGGGGGTGGGGGGGGGCGGCGAAGAGAAGGGTGTGGTCACAGTTATCTTAATGATGAAAAAAAAATAAGAGAAACAAACTCAGCAATTAAAAATAAGGAATTGTTAAATGAACTCCCTCTGAGTAGAACATTAAAAAGGCATTAAAATTATATTTACTAAGAAAGGCTTATGTTTTAAGAAAGTAAGATAAAACATAGGATGATCACACTTTGTAAAATAAAAGTAAAGTCACAAGAAGGAAATATTAAAAATGTTTAACAGGTTGGCTCTGGGTGGTAGGTATATGGGTGGGGTTCCCCCCCTCCTTAATCTCCTCCTTTTTATTTGGGCAATCCATCTCACCTCTATGCTCACTTGTCAAACAACTGACTGCACAGAAGTAGCACCTGTAGGTGGTAAAGGAGAGAGCAGCTGAGAAACCCAAACAGAGCAACACAGGTGTATGGATTGGAGCCTACACAGTCATTTCCATTTCATAACCCTGACTCTCCACAGGTAAAAGACATTTCATCCTATTTTCACATTGAACACCACTCACAGATCCAAGGACACAATGCACTGAGTTTATAGACTTGATGTTATTACAGATTACAATTTAGGTGCACATGCATTCAACCTGAAAGCTGAAAGAAAGCAAATATTTCCAAATTCAGTCACACTGAATTATCCCTGATATTCTCCCTCATGTCCTCTGGACCTTCAAACATGTAGCCTAAGATATTTCTTCTCTCGCTTTCTGCCTGGCCAATTCCTACTTCTATGTCAATTTGCATCTCCACTAAGGTCCTAATCAAATATGATTGGTGTCTTTATAAGAAGAGGAAGAGACACAAGGGATGGGAGTGCACAGAGGGCCACTCAGTGAGAAGGGAACCATCTGCAAACTTAGAAGAGAAGCCTCAGGAGAAACCAAACCTGCTGATCCCTTGATCTTGGATTTCTAGTCTCCGGAACTGTGGGGGAAAAAATTGTTATTGAAGTTACACAATCTGTGGTCTTTTGTTACAGCAGCCCTAGCAAACTAACACAATGTGTCTGTAGCTTCCCAAGAGACTAAACTCATAGTCGCCACATTTGTCCTGTCTGCTCCTGAGGGCCCAGCGCCTTGCACAGGGTTAAGGGCTCAATGAAAAAACAAAACAAACAAACACCATATCTTGAAACAAGAAATAACAAATAAGAAATCTTGAGTGTTTGCAGAAATTAATAAACATTTTAGGCAAGGAGCCATAGAACACGATGGGAGTGACTACTATTCATATTAATAGCTAAGTAATCAAAGAGCGGAACGAGAGGGGAACCAATCAAGCTGGCCCCTTTTATTCAGACAGATTTTAGGATACCCTTGCAGTTTCAACTCTTGGACATTATAAATAGTTCATTTCAAGATAATTATGGATAGAAAGTAAGTTAATTACGTTGTCTGCCTTTATGCACTAGGGTATGTGCCTGGCTGGAGAAAGAGTCGCTACGGGATGCACAGCCATTAATTAACTTGGGCTTAGTTGTTGAACATAAAAAAAGAAGCACACATTAAGGCGGAGTTGGTTGTATTTAAGGAAACTGCAGTTCATAATACAACATTTTTCAAAGGCAATATTTGTCCAAGAAAAATAGGCCTACTTATTCTTCTATGACAAATGGGTCATGGCTTTCCACCTGTATGTACAAACGTGGTGAAGATTTTTCAAACGAACTCTTAAGGCAGAGAAATTTGTAGGGGTTGTTTTCCACAGCGTGTAGACAGGAACTGAAAGGTGGTATAAACTTTCCCTGAAAAACAATGTGCAGAGTTAATTTCCAGCTGGCCCACCAAATCTTGGTGAGCTCAAACTATTTTTGGTGCTCCACAAAAATCTATCCAACTGTAAGACAAAGACAGCAACCAATGACTACCTGTGTTCTGAGATGCTAAAAGGAAGAGGGAGACATCATCCACTTTAGCCTCCCCCAACCCAGAAGAAACCAATGATTTTCTTCTATCATTCTCCTGCTATCTCTACTTCTTTTCACAATCCTATTACTTCTTTTTCCAGATCCCATATGCTCTACCCCAAAAGTCCAATAGGTTCCAAAGTTACTAAGCTCCCACTCTACTCACAGTTGAATTTACATTCCCTTGATATAATGATCCCAGTTAAGGGTTAGGAGAATGTGATGGGCCTCATTTACCCTATATTCAGTGCCCTTTGCTTGTTATTGCAGATTATTATTACTTTCAAGTAAAATCCATTTAAAAGCAGCATGAAGACATGTAATTCAGTCAAGGTTTGTTTGTATAAATTTTACCCCATTCATCAATCCAACAATTGAAAAACCTACTCCATGCCAACCCTTTTCATTTGGAGATATTTGTGCAGTCAAGTCCACCTGTAAGTACCAACCTTGATTTCCCAGGCTTAGGTCCCTGAGTTTGCCTCTTTGCAGAGAAGATTTTCCCCCTTCATTTCTAAAACTGCAGGTTATAGAAAAGTAACACATACTTCTAGGGCCAGTCATAAATCAACAGCCAAGGTTTGTTTGTATAAATTTCACCATTTGTAATCTCTCTGCCAAACACATTTATTCTTCTACAAATATGAAAATGTTCTGTAAGTATAAAATGCCGACCTTGATTGGGTAATAAACTATTGGCATCACCAGGAATCTATCCCAAAGCAGTGAAAAATCAAATATTGTCTATCACAATGGCAGGTATGCTGCTTTCTAGTAAAAGATCAACAACCCCCCCCCCCAATAAACACACTAAAAACATAATTTGATACTACGTATATTCACTGCTGGTGTGCTGGCACATTGCTGCTGCCTCCCTCTGCTACATTCTGGACTATAGCATGATGCTCTGAGTCCTGTGGAAGCTACAGATAACCTCACAGAGACCAAGGCAACCTCATGCAACTAGAGACAGGGTTTAAAAAAAAAAATCACAAACCTTTAAGCATTTTCTCTACTTACACACTGTATTTAATCTCCACCTTTCTGAACTCGGAGAAGGAAGTATCAAAACATTTTAAATCAGTAACAGGTGCCATTTATTGAGCACCTAATGTGTACCAGCTACTGTGCAACACACTTCCCAAATATCTATCTTCATTATCACACAAGTCCTACAAGACAGGTATTATTCCCAGTTTACAGGTGAGGAAGCTGAGCCTTTGAGCAGTGAAAGGGCTCAAAGCACACAGCTACTAAACAGCAGAGCTGAGCTGCGATATGAGCCCTGGTTAGTCAGACTGTACTGCCCTTAAAAGGAGGCCATGTTAGAGGTTCGCCAAGTCCAAAGCTTCCATGAAGATCTGTTCACGGATCTGTCCAACCTAAGTAACGGATGCTCTAAAAAAGATGACTCGTCTCTAAATCACACACTAGGAAACCTGTTCTGCATAACTCATACCTCACCCTCTCCTCTCCAAATATGAGCTGGGTAATTTATCTTTCACACACTTCAAATGGCTTGTTTTACACCAAACTGTAATTATCTCCCAATGCTGGTTGCCAGCCACTTGTTGACACTGGCTATGAGACATACTGCTTAACACCTAATTTTATCCAAGTCATCTTTCTTGAATTAAACCTTTAAATTCTCATTCTCCAAGATGAAACGATTGCAATGCAATTCAACAAATATTTATTAAGTCCTTAGGTAATTATAGATGTCAAGCACACGAATGCAGCCCTTGTCTAAGGTTAGCTCAAAGTGTAGTTGGGGAGACCAGGAACCAAGTGTGTAAGCACCATGGAGGAAGCTGCTCATCTGGTTTGTGCCAGAAAGAGCGGGAATTTCACAATAGCTATAGTATTAGATATTGGAACTACCAGCTAATTCTGTGCAACTCAAAGAGTAAGGGGAATAAACAGTGGTAACAGGTTGTGAACATTTGTGTACATGAGAATCCTTACCCTGTGGGAAAAAGGAAACCAACCAAAGCTTTTTTCAGCAGCACAGCCACAGGAGTAAATTTAAGTTTCAGGAAGGTGAGACAACTTACCCAAACATTCTGGAGATGTGACCTACTCTCTAAGTAAGAGCTGAGAAATTTCCACATTTTCAGACTTTATGTGCCTAGTCTGTTAGGTTACTAACGATGTATGTCAAAAAGAGCTCTTTATATTTCTTCTTTTTCATGACCTTAATTAAGGTACAGCACTCTCCTGCTTTGCGTATATTAGATTCAACTTATACCCTGTGTTTAAACATTTCTGCACAGGAAGGCCAGGGGGAGGTATACTTGCATTTTAGCACATCTCTGGTTCACAATTAAGATAAACCTTTTTTTTTCCAATTCATTGATAAAGTCTTGATTAAAAATACAGACATTTTGTCATCTTACTACATTTACCTCATCTCAAAACTCTCCTGACTGGGTGAAAGCTAATGCTGCTTCTTCTGTCTGGTCAATTATTGCATGGACACAAGGGACCAATTAATGCCATCCATAAAAGCCTGAATCATTCTGTCAATTAACGAGAACTAACTATGTCATCAGATATATTACTGGTGAGCAAGTCTATTTGGTTGCAATATGTCTTGAAGGAGAGCAGTATCAAATGAATCACAATTGACTTGGACAACTGCTAGCATAATTTCAGAAGATGAAAAGACAGATGTGGTAGTTATTAGTGGTCCCCTGAGGAATTACAGCCAAGCAATTGTAATGTGCTAAGACTGCACTAGCAGGTGCCTGCAGTACAAATCAGACAGAGGGTTAAATCAATATTTTCAATTTCTTAGGATCAATCTGGTGTTTGAACGAGATGGAAACTTGTTAGCAATTGGCAGGATGTGTAAATGAAAAGTCAAACTTCTTATTATTTGTTAAAAAGGAATGAGTGCACTGCATCATGCCCTTGGCACCAGGTAATGCTTTCATGATCCAGTAGCTGGGGCATTCACTGAGAATCAAGGGGTTCTTAAATTTTAAGAGTGCAGAAGGTTAGCTTTATGCAGGTTGAACATTCAAGATCTTTAAAAATGATTGAAGTGTCAATAGGAAAGTTTTGAGCTGTGATGACGGTATAGTTATTAATGATTAGTGCAAGAACCAGAAGGAAACCTTAAACTCAACAGAAAGAGGGGGAAAATAAGGTCTTGCCGAGAACATATAGATTAAACACAGCCTTGGGAACATTACTACTTTTCTCTTGTTCTACTGAGAAGTAGTCTGGCTTTGAGGATGATTTACCAAACACTTTTATTTTTTTCCAGCCATCAATATTGCATTTATAACCCTTGTTGAGTGTCTAGATTAATGGAATTGACCAACTCTGACAATGTTCCATCTCGGGTTTTGTTCATTTGCTTGCTTTTAATTTAGGGATAGATAGTCCTTCATATGCTTCCCAAATTATGAAGATCCAGGATGTACAAGCAGAGCTTGACATTGTAAATAAATAAAACTCTCAACCTAATGCATTTTGTGTGTACATAGTAACCAGCTAAATCATTACTGGGAGGGGGGGTTCAATGGAAGGAGATGGAGAGATGTGAACCTGAATCTTCAATCTTTGGATTCCTCATTGTGCCTCGGGGCAAGCCATGTCACCGCTCTAGGATCAGTTATCCCACAGGCACTAAAACGGGGCAGGTTTCCTACCTCCTACACCTGTTGGAAGCTATAAATTTCCAGCCTGGCATATCAATTAGAAGCACCAATATTCCCTTCCTATTTAAAATAAAGTGGCACATTTCAGTAAGAAATAAGTAAATATTGAGCACAATATGAAACTTAAACATTTAAAGCCAACTGAAATAGTCAAATTGAGACTTTACAAAATTTCCTTTCGCTTAAAAACAAACACAATAAAACAAAAACCCTCTCCAGAAGCTATAAAAAACTAATTCAAACAAATATTTTTTGACTGTCTAAGAACAAGATTTTTGAGACATGAAGATAATGAGGCAGAGTACCAACCCTCAAGGAGTTTGAGGAGAATAAGCACCCAATTAATGATAAACAAGGCAGATCTAAGATCAGCTCAGGGCACTGGGGGAATTCAGGGAATGGAGAAAGTCTTCAGGTGGCAGAGGGGCCAAGGGAAGGACAGGCTCTGCAAGAAAAAAAAACACAGAAGGACTGATATTTCAGACAGGCTCTGAAGGACAAGATTTAGACAGGACAAGCTGGAAAGGGGTAGGAGACAGAAAAACAGACAAGGCAGGCTTCATGGAGGAGGGAACGGAAAATTTAGTGACTGAAAGGGAGTTGGGGGGAGGGAGATTTCAGGCAGAGAGAGCTTCATGTGCCAGATATTTCATTTGTAAAACTAAATGGTGGGAACTGGACAATACAACAGGAGAATGGGGGTGGGGGGGGGGGGAGAGAGAGGCCATCACCTTCCCCTGGGGCTGGGAGTCAGATGACAGGGAGGAGGCAGAAGGCTCAGCCAGAGAAAGGACAGTGGAGGGAAGGAGACCCGGTGGGGGTGAGGGAGCCACACTCACTCTCCTGACACTTCTGGCTTGTTTTCTGCTTTTACACTGGCCACAAATAGGAATTAAAATTAGGGCATGCATGCATAAAATGTTAATTATAAATATAACTGGAGGCCCACTGCACGGATTCATGCACATTGAAAGGAAATTAATTAGAAGGTGGCTGGCGGGGTGGGACTGGGCGAGATAGGCCAGACATGCCCTGGAGCCAACCTCCCATGGTCCCTCCCTGGCCAGCCGCACCTGGGGCAGCACCAGGGCTCGAAAAGCATCTGTGGAGTGAGCAGGGTCCCTCTGGCAGGTGGGGTCCCTTGGCCTGGCCTGCAGGGATCTGGCTGAAACCAGCAGTCCAACATCACCCGAGGGGTCCCGGAGTGCGAGAGGGCACTTTGCAAAGTTGCTGTCGCTCAGCTGCTCCTATGTTGAGTGTCTACCCCTGGTGGTCAGTGTGCATCATACCTACCAGCTGGTCGGCTGGTTGGCCAGTTGCTTAGCCTTTTATATATATAGATTAGTATATAATATACATATAATTCATATAATTGTGTAAAGGTATTATGTGTACATATATTTATTTGTATTAGATGCATGCTAATTTTTAAAAACAATAAACACATTCTAGGTGCTATTTATTAAACATACACAAGCAGCAGACACCCTGGAACAAATGGGGCTGGGCTATGTTGGACAGGGAGGAAGCTCTCCCAGATGAGATGAGGCCCTGACACTTGGGCACTACTCCCTGACAACTTCTGCATATAAAGATCTACGTGCCCAGAGGACACTGAGCGAAGCTTTCCCTTCAGCAGCCTAGGATGAGAAAAGGCCAATTCTCGGGCTACTCATACGGGTGGCCAAGTTTGGGCTGAGTTTTCCTTGGGGGCCAGGACTCAGGGGCTGTGGCATCAACCCTGGAGGGCAATAGCAAATGGCCCAGGAAGCCAATGAATGAGGTATACCAGCCAAGGGGAGGCTGCCCACTTCCTGCCAAGACAATATAAATAGACACAATATAAATAAATACAACATAAGTAGAGAAATAACAAAGATGAGCAGTTCTGATTTCACCAAGAGACGTATAAATAAAAATAATAGAAAAAAAAGTAATGTCTTAGAATTCATAGTAGGTATTTCTTTTTATTAAAGAAATGCTCAAGAAGTCACTGGAAGAACTGAACTTCTTGGGATTTGCAGAGAAGTGTAAGAGGAAGCTGAGTCCCTTACGACACAGCAGGGTCTTCCCACTTCTAGGCCCTTGCTCATTCCTACTTTGTCCATCAGGATACCCCCACTGGCAGCCCTTATGAATCTCTGCAGGCTGACCTCTGGCCTCACCTGCACAGTGAGGTGAGGAACAGCTCAGTCTCCAACATGTTCTTTTCTTTACTTGTCATTGTCAACCTACCTCTCTCAATGCTCTCCTCCAATTTCAGCAAGGCTAAGCTCCTCTATTTCCTAATGACACAGGGGCCTCTCTACAAGGTCCTTTCTTTGATGCCCCCTTGGACTCCATGTCCTTGAACCTGTCCTCCCTCAAATCTCTCCACCTCCAAGGTCCAGCTCAGCAAACTTCTCTGATCTTCCCAATTAGAAACGTCCTTGTCCTGTTTCACGGACAGTACTAACTCTCTGCTGCCCAACCCTTCAGTTAAAAAGCCTTAAGTGTCTTGTGATAAGGGTTATCTATAATAATAAAAGTGTAATATGCTAATTAGACCCAACGATCTTCCAGACAAAGCTGGGGCTGTGAGGGAAGCCTGGGTCCCGGGGGCCTGCAGGCAGCCGGAGGGAAGCCTGGATCCTGGGTGCCAGAGGGAAGCCGGTGCCAGCAGCCGGGGGAAGGAAGGCCTACTCTAGCACAAATTTCATGCATCGGGCCTCTAGTAGAGAAATAAAGATAGCCTCAACAGTCTTATGATGCTAACACATGTCCTGTCTCATGAATTACATAGCCAGTTCCAATTAAGGCACCAGGTATTGTATTCAGGATATAGCACATGCTCAATATACTCTAACTCTTGTAGCTTTCATGATGATTGTACTGCAAACAGCCAAGTTTATCCCTATTCTCTACAGCTGGGGTTGTAAAGTATTCCACATCTTCATGCCTTTCCATCTCTTGTGCTAACAGTGGAGCTTTGAATGTAGAATATGCTCAATAAATGGATGAAGGAAGAAAACTATTTGGCTAGAGGGTCAGTATAAGCACTATAATTAATGTTCAAAGTCAGCAAGAGTAAGAAACAAATTTAAGATCTTTTTGTTTGGTTTAGATTTTCCCTCTAAAGACAAATATTAGGGTAAGCAATGTTTTATGCTTTAACCAATAGTTGGCACCAATTGCTTTAGAGAATTCAGCTGCTCCTCAAGGCACACCCAGCTATATGGCACAGCCAAATGGGCTGGGTGAAGATTCTCTGGATCAGTGAGGCTAAAGGGATGCTGATACAGAGGAAGAGAGAGGTTGCAAGGGTGGGCTCATTTGCTCATTCATTCTCAATATTTTCTGAATAACTACCTGGGGCCAAGTACCATAGCAGGCTCTGAGAATTTAAGGGTAAACATGAGTCATGGCCATGCAGAATCACACAATGTATTGGTCTAAATACACTGGATAAAAATCCTGCCTGCTGCACTTTGGTCTAGGGCAGTGGTTCCAAATGTGGGCATACACCCCACAGGGGGGCAATTTGATTTTTAAGGGGGGCAAATTGAGAATGAGTTATTAACAGTGAACTGTTTGCATTTCTTAAGGTTCTAGGAGCCTCATGCATTTTTAGTTCTCTATGTTTTGAAACTTCGTTATTTTTTCATATCACTTCATATTATTATTATTTTAACAATTTCTTAGTGATTTCTTCCTCAGTACTTCAACTGTCCTTTCGTTCTTTTATTTTTCTCTTTCATGGATGCCATGTTCTTTGGAAGCTTGTTTAGACCAAGTTAATGGCCTTTTAGGCTTCCTCCACATGAATAGTTCACTTTTTGAATAATAAGAATTTTATGTCATGGGGGGGAGGGTCAGGATTTTAGAGATGCTTAGGTGGGGCATGGCCAAAAAAAGGTTGGGAACCACGAGTCTAGGGGATCTCTTCTGACATGGGAGCCTCCACATCTATAATCTCTGGAAACATTAATCAGGCTGGGGAGCTAAAACCACAGTCAAGGAGACAAAAGAGGAAGCAGGACATTTTCTTTTGGTAAATTTTCTTTCCAATATTTAAAAATCATCACAAGCTTAAAACAGAAAATCTATGCTCCCTAAATGTTATCATCTATAGAAATAGTCTGTGGTATATTAAAAATAGAATTTAACTAATTTACTTATACTCCAACTTGTTCCCAAAAAGATTTGAGGCAGTTACCCAAAAATAAAACAAAAACAAACAAAACAAGGTGAAGGCAACAATTAGGACAAAGTATAAAAATAAAACAGGAGTAAGATTATACAGACAAATGCAAAGCAAGAAGAAACAAGGATTCTATATAGGAAAGCCTGTGTTAGTAACCAGTGAAGGAACTGTGAGTAGAAAAACCATTCACTTCTACTTTGGTTAGTAAGTACTATAAAACATGTATCAGTTAAAAAGAAATCACACCACCCTCTGTATTGCTTGACTTCAATTTTGTAAAAAAAAAAAAAAAGCTATGACTTTAAGAAACTCAACTCCCAAACGCCAGCTTTTGAAACCAAGGTTCAGCCAAGAAGAGCCAATAAAAATGCTGTAACTTGAAACCAACCCACACAGCACAAAAAGAAAGGAGAGAGGTCGCCTGGGTGCCCTGGAACACACTCTTCTCACTTGGTTCTAGAACAGCAGTGCCCAGTTTGCAAGACAAGAAGCTAATTGACTCAAATGTCTGCTGCATAAGCTATAAAATAAGTACATAAAGAACAATATGAACATACAGCGCCATCAGTTACATAAAAAGGCCTGCTGTCCGACGCCACACTGTGCACCAAACAAGCTGGGCGATTGTTTCAGCAGGCTGCAAGGAGGAAGAATGAATAATTAGTGCACTTGTAAATCTAGTGTCCACCAGGAAGAGATCTCCATCCTGGAGCAGCGGGGCAGCCCCCTTGGCCCTCCAGAGTCAAGCTGGGGTTTTTTAAGATCTTTAGTGACAATCATAATGCAAGCAAATACATTCTTCAGCCAAATAAACCAACAACTGGCTCCACTGTGGCCATTTCTTATTCATGAACACACACACACACACACACACACACACACACACACACACACACACACAATTTCTCTTCTAACTTTTCGCCAACTGCTACTTTGTATTACCAGGAAATGTCATTTTTCTCTCACTCATTTTTTCATTGGCTAGAGAGACAACAACTCCTGCCAAAAGAGGAGGGGTGGTGACAAAGGCATCCATTTGAGCTGTCCTGGCACAAAGGGCAAAATACGATATGAATCCATAAACCATAACCGTTTGTTCAGAGTTGGGGTGGGGAGGGCCAGGAGTCAATACCTTTGCTCCTAGGACTTTTTTTTTTTTTTCATTCTCCAACATACTAAAGATGACAAAACTTTTTCCTTCCTCCTGCAAACCTAAAAATAGGCAAGTAGGATGCATGGTCTATCACTAGGACAAAACCCACTGAAATGATGATATCTGATGCACGTGACAATCTGCAACGTAAGCAGTAAAAAGCAACAGAATGACTTTATGGACTCGAGTCAGCAGAACTGAGTGCAAGTCTCTGCTCTCCCTCTTAAGAGTAGTATCATTTTTAGCAAGTGGTTTATTTATTATTTTTCTACTTGTAAAATAAGGATATTATGTGCTCTCATTCTCTGATCCTCCCTCCAAAGATTGCTGAGAGTACGAAGTAAGAATATGTGTATGGCTGTCATTTGACAGAAGTATGATTCCTTAACTATTTTAAAAACTCAGAAAATACCAGGCACATTCCCAGCATTTCCTGAATGCTTACTGTTTGCTTAGCAGTGGGGCAGGTGCCTAGGAGATGCAGAGAAGTAAAAGGTGCAGTTCCTGCCTGCAAAGCACTCTCAGGCTAGTTAGAAGCAAACTATGTAAATTTAGGGCTAAAGCAAGATTCAGCAAAGTTCGCTTTTCTATAAATGCAATAATAAAGTCTGAATGCTTTTCCTTCACCTCATTTAATTCTTCTGCCTCAAGATAATCCACTGGATTCTATCCAGAAGGCTTACAGCTCTAAAAACAATAACAACAGAATTGATGAGTGGCATCCCACCAGCACCCAGAGGTATTCTCAGAGTCAGAGAGTTGAGAGAAACTACCTGGGGCCAAGTACCAATATTTTCCTAATTTTACAAACGTTCTCATTTTTTCAGTATCTCAGAGAGGTTAAAAGCCAAAATTAGTTTCCCTAAAATATAAAGTAAATATTTGTTTCAGGTGGGGCAGCCAGACCTCCATCTGCTGGAGGGAAAACTGGCAACCCTTGGGTGCTCCTCCAGAACCCTTTGCTTACCTCCATTTACATATTTACCACATTTTATGGACAATTACTCTTTAGTTCCCTTCCCCAGTTCTCACAAACCCCCTGCACCTCCCAACAACTGTCACTCTCTGTGGCTCCTGTGCCTGTTACATAGTAAGTGCCAAGTAAATGTGTCCTTCTCCTGTGCTCTGCTAATGGTGTTTTGGACAAGAAAGTCTGACACCAGACATATCCCATGTTGTCCCATAATACTAGTGTATTACACAATGAATGTGGCATGTCCCGGCTTTGCACCTTTTCCCATACATAGCTTGGTCTACTATCACAATGGTCTGAAGGAATTGTAAATTAGCTGTCACAGAAGTACTTGCTCTCCCCTCCTCCCTCCTGCACTTCTCAACTAGAGAAAACATCTCTGGATGGAATGGTGAAGAGGCCAGGGTCTCCTAGGAGGTTCCCAGCATCCCCAACTATGAAGCAACCTGGGAACACTTGGCACCTACACAGACCCAGAAAATGACTTTCAAATGCCTCTATGGACCAGACACTTCTCACAGAATTACCTCACTTGAGCAAGACCTTGTGAAGCAGGCCTTGCCTATAAAATGGGAACATTGCATAGGCAAGAATATCAGAGCTCAGAAGTCAAGTAGACTGCCCAAGATCTCTCAGCTAACAAGTGTCTGCAATTGTCCTTCCATTTAGAAAAGACCTTGAGGCTCTATACACAAGTCCTGCACAGTCTTATTAGACAGTAAACATTTCCTAAAGAGCTCGAGAGATGACCTGATTAGCAAGGTGAGGGAGATCCAGGACAAATGCTCTCTCATCTTCACTGCTCCCATCAAAGATGGGATGTGCTGGGGAAACGGAAACTATAAAAAAGAGTAAACATTGACATATGTAAAACAAAATGCTGGACAATTACCTACTAAGAATGTTGTCTTGAGATGAAAAAGCTAGAAATTAAATTGGAGCTAGATTTGAATTGCCCTTTTAGTTCACTTGTTATGGAGCCTGTACAACATGTAATCAGGACATGCTCTGAAGATTATTACCCCAACGAGCTTTGAAAAGAGCACAGTCATTAAATAAAATCATGAGATAATTGCATGGTTCTTGGGGTCGGGCATTACTAATACAAATGCTAATTTTATCTGTGCAACCACATTGATGTCAGAATGAGGATGTAAGTTCCTGTAAGTTCCTTTAGTGGAGCTCTACTGCACACCATTCTGCAAGGCAGCATGGCTGGGGAAAGTTCTTGGGCCTCTGCTTAGCTGGGAAGAGCAGGGTGGATGTGCACAAGGACAACCCTGAGTCCCAGTCCCTGCAAGCAGCATTGGCCTTCTCCAACTCTATGCCTTCTTTGTCCTCTTCCCAGTAGACACACTTCGCAAGCAAGGCTTCCATCCTACCATCTTCCACTGGACTCCTGTGGAGAAGCTGAAGATGGAAAGCTTAGATAAATCATCTGAGCTCTCACCAGGAAAGGATGTGATAGGTAGACACAGCATACCACCTGCCTTCTACAATGCCTACACCTCGCTATGGGTATGTGCACCAGGCATGTGATGGTTCCTTCAAGATAATTATTTCAATAATTGTTCTACACTTGTGAGAGAGGTTCCTTATATTTTTAAAGATAGAGAACCACAGTGTGTGAGAAACTAGACCTCCAGTTACTCTAAAGGTGAGGCAGAGCGGTTAAAGAGAAAAGAAGGAGAAAAAGAAGGAGGACATGCAAAGAAGGAGAGAAAAGAGCAGAAGAGCATATAAATGGGAGGGAGGCAGACAGAGGAGGGAGGTCAAGAGAGAAAATGTGCCCACTCAGGTGTGCACAGTGACACACTTTATCAATTCTCAGCCAATTAGTATCTGGCTATATAGGTCCCACACAGGCTGATAAAAAATACATGAAAACAGATCTGAGCACTTTCTATAAAGCCATACACAAATTTTGCATGTTGCCAAATGAATGAGAATCCATCAAGTGGGGAATATCATTCCCAGCATATTTGTGCTTATTTACTTGGAACAGAGTGGTGTAGTGGTTAGGAGGAGGGAATCTGGAGCCAGACTACATGGGTTCAAATCCCAGCTTTTCTACTTACTAGATTTGGGACTTGACCTCCACGGTCCCTCAGCTCCCCAAACTATTAAACAGGAAAATGATAGTACCTATCTCATAAGTTAATTGTGAGAATTAAAACAAGTTTATCTACATCAATAATAATAAAAGCATAATATGCTAATTAGACCAATGTCCTTACAGATATATTTCCGGATGACCTTCTGGACGAAGCCGGGGCTGCGAGGGAAGCCCGGGTTCTGGGTGCCTGCTGGCAGCCGAGGGAAGCCCGGGTCCTGGAGGGAAGCCCAGGGCCCAGGTGTTGGAGGGAAGCTGGTTCCGGCAGCCAGGGAAAGGAAGGCCTATTCTTGCACGAATTTCATGCATCAGGCCTCTAGTAAAGTTATAAAAATACTAGAGGGCCAATGCATGAAATTTGTGCAAGAGTAGGCTTTCACAGCCTTGGCTGCCTCGGCTGCCCTCACAGCCCCAGCTTCGTCTGGAAGATTGTCTGGAAGGTTGTCCAGACAGTCATTCCACTGTTCAGCTGTTTGGTCAATTTGCATATTATGCTTTTATTATTATGGATTATTATGATGATAGAATTTATGTATATTGTTTCCTCAATGTACACACTACAACTAAATGTTTGTGCTCTCCCTCAAATTCATATGGTGAACCCTAATCCCGAATGTCATGGTATTTGAAGGTGGGGCCTTTGAGAGGTGATTATCATGAGGGTGGAGTCCTCATGAATGACAACAATGCCCTTATGAGGAGCTGAAGAGATCATAGTGCTCCCCTGTGCCCTGTGAGGACAGAGAGAAGACAGCCAACTCTAAACCAGAAAGCTGGCCTCTGCAAGACACACCAAATCTGCCAGTGCCTTGACCTTGGACTTCTACCTTCCATATCTGTGAGAAATAAATTTCTATTGTATATAAACGACTATGGTGTTTTGTTATAGCAGCCCAAACAGACTGAGACAGCACACATATGAAACCATTAAGAATCTTATGCCCAAAAGTATTTTCCCTATCATAGAAGTAACTGCAAACACCTTATCCAGTTTTCTTTTGATACTATTTTGTAATTACACTTATTGGATGAAAAACCTGAGCTGCAAAGGGGTGAGTCAATTGGGTGGACATCACAGAACCAGTGTGTGGCAGATCCGAAGCCAGGGCTCTGGATCCTCATTGATCTCCCTGGTGCTGTGCTATCTCCTCTCCCACATGAAACAGGGATTTCCTGTTATGTGAGTTGAACTCAGCCTTGAGTAGAAATTCACAGTATCAATGCTCCCAGCTCATCTGCTAGGATTCCCACACTGTTTACTAGCTTCATGTCTTTAGTGACACAGTTCTGACACACCACGGAAAAATAATCCACTCACAACTATAATTCCAACCCACATGGCCAAATGGAATCCAAAGAGATAAGCTATGAATAGAATGGGGTGGGACCTGCACATCCATTCAGAGGCCACCCTATTGTAAGATGCAGATGACTGTTCCAAATCCAGAACTCCCCATACACTACAGATTTCTCACAAGATAGGAGGCAACCTTCTATCCCAAACACAGTCTAAGTACTCCACAAACATACAGATGAGGTTCTCAATTCCATTTGCACGCTGAGGAAACTTCAAGTGAAGGCCTCAGTTATGTTCCCATTTTACTGAAGAAACTAAACTGTTAAACTAAAAAGGTTAACTTCCCTCTATGTCTCCATTCTGATAAGATGCAGTGATGAGTAAAAATATTTTCTCACAGGTGAATACAGCTTTAACATTTTCTAAAAGTTTCAAGAATAAACCAGGGTCACAGAGCAAGAAAATGAGGAAACTGAGACCAGAACTCAAAAAGCTAGATTCTTGTTTTCACATAAAAAACAGCAAATCACTGCTGAAGGTGCCTTGTGCTTCTAAAGCACTGAGTGTTACTTCACACACCTCTACTCAACGGCTCACCACACCAGGGCCTTGGAGAGAGTCAATCCACATAGAATCCGGCTTTGGGCAGCAACAGAGAAGCGGACAAACTGGAGAACAGGGCTCTGCTTCTGGAAGCCCTGGACAGCATCAGGAGTTTGCTTCCCCTGGTTTAAGGGCAGACTGGCTAGTAGAGAGGCCAAGGCAAAGACTAAACAAAGCACTCAGAGAGGCACCCAGCCCCTAAACAGCTGCGAACACATCCCTCGCCCCCAAGCCCTTTCTGCCATCAGCCTTGGAGAGACTTTGGTACAGTGTATCTTCCTGGGTTCCTAGCCTGACTTTCTGAGTTGCTCTTGCCATCTTATTCACATTTGATTTCTTTAAATTAATGTACATCAGTGGCCCCAAAAAATCATTATCATAATGGACTTACTTTATTTTGGGAAACCAGCACTCACTCTCCCACAGCCCTTACAAGCCGATGGGTTTTCATTGGCCTGGGTCCCCTTCTGGCCTTTGCCCCCTGAAACAGTAGCCATCATCATGAAATAGGCACAACTTTGTATTCTACTTTTTTTTTTTCTTCATGTAATCACATTTCCTCTCTCGACCCAAGCATGTCTCATGACCCTGGCAAGTTCCTACTCCAAAGGCTTCTTTTAGGGTGTTTTGATTGCATCACCAATGTAGACAACTGATTCATAGAAGCTCCATGACATGTCTGACTTGTAACTCCTAAGGTCTGAGATCATGGTTTGGGTGAGAAGGAGGACGAGAGGAAGAAAGGAAGAAGAACTATGCCTTTCTTCTTAGAAGACAAAGTGCTGTTAGAGACATGGCTATGGATGGCCCGTGGGTGGGTGGGGGCAGGGGATGCCTATGCTTTTACGCTATACAGCCATGATGTTGCTGTAAGAATGAAGCCACTCTCCATTCCTCAGAATAGCAGTGTCCTGTGGGTTGCAGAAAATTACTGTAGGGCAAGAGCCCTGAGCATATTTCATTCAAACCAGACCATGTCATACCAACTAATGTACCATTTGCCATCTGGCTCTGCACTAATGGAGGAAATTACACTACACAGTATGGCACACAGTACCCTCCTATACCTAACACTCCGCCCCCCTTCACCTCCTACTTTCTTCCCTGCCTGCACAGGCCCTGAGCTCCAACCACCAGGTTCCTGCTCACTCAGTTCCTCCACCTCAACCCCAGGAAGTATGAGAAACTGTCCCTACCCTCAAGGAGCTCACAATTGGGGTAAGAAAACAAAAGTTTTTGTCTGTTTATCATATGAAAATCAATAAGCCACTTAGTTGTCTATGAAACAATAACAACATGTTTATAACCCATCATTTCAAATAGTTTAAAACTGGGCCAATAGATGGCAAAATAAGATTGCTTCTTAAACATTTTTTATACTGTGAAATATAAGAGGCACGTATCAAAATGTGTAAGACATAAACGAAAGATTATAAAGTGAATATTTACCTTGAGTTTTTTTCAAATTAAAAAAGTAATCCCCTCTACAAAAGCAGCTCAGGGTTTCCTACCAGTGATAACCATGTAGCCTCTGCCCCTGGTACAAAAGGAAGATGCTGAAATGCAAACCTTTCCCTTAACCCCACATCTGTATTTCAGTCAACATACTTTCAGGTTTCCCAGGATAATCCATTTCCAAAATTTAGGTTCTCCAGGCTCCATAAACCATCAATAGTGACCCTGAATTTCTATAGATCTCCCAGACTTCCCATTGAACCAAAAATAGCATAAAAGCCCTAGCCAGTTTGGCTCAGTGGATAGAGCGTGGGCCTGCAGACTGAAGGGTCCTGGGTTTGATTCCAGTCAAGGGTACATTCTTGGTCGCAGGCTCGATCTCTGACCCTGGTTGGGGTGCATGTGGAAAGCAACCAATTGACGTGTCTCTTTCACATTGATATTTCTCTCTGTGTATCTCTCTCACATCAATGTTTCTCTCTCTGTGTGTCTCTCCCCCTCCCTTCCACTCTCTAAAAATCAATGGAAAAAAATATCCTCGGGTGAGGATTAACAAAAAAAAAAAAAAAAAAAAGAAAAGAAAAGAAAAAAGAAAAGAAAAAGGAAATAGGAGGAAAAACACTTTGAACATACCATGAGTAAGCATGAATGCTAATTTGGGGTTCAAAATATATTTACATTAAACTCTAGACTATTTTCTGGATCTGCTTTCTATTTGTAGTTCTCTTGCAAAACTTAAGAGGATCCAGTTGTTTCCTATGGGTCCCAGGTCAGTCCTCAGCTAACACATAGATTTTCTCATTTCCACCACTAAGCATGATGAAGGTTACAAGTATTTCCGGTGCAATTATAAATTGCATCTGCACACCCCAGCTTGTGAGTGCCTTGGGACAATTTCACACTCCTCTGGTTCAATGTCTCCCTGTTGCCCTCTAAGCTTGAGAAACCCATTGATATTGAATCCCCTTTGGGAGAAAAGGCAATTATTAGAGTTCCGTCTCAGAGGAGAAGGGAAGGCCCAGGAAGGCACAGACAGAAGGGCAATTTTGGGGAGCTGGACTTAAGTGACCCTCCTGGACATAAAGGGTTTTCATCTCCCAAGCAGCTGGACACCCTGACTCTGGGTCATCAGCACCACCACTGATCTCCAAACCAGACTTGTCCCCAGAGAGGCCCCAAAACACTACTTCCTCAATTTTCATTCCTTAACTCAAAAAAGGAAAAATCCTGTGTCCTTAGGAAGAGCTTAATGAGATCTGGCCATGTGAGAACTTCAAAAAGCAACACTCTTTATACAAATGTTAACAGTGGTTCCAGAGACAATGTTTGCGACCCCAAATTTAATGGAGGCAGAACAACTCTAAGTCTAGATACACTCCAGAATGCATCAGCTGTGTGATGAAAAGTAAGCATGCAATTACATTCTCAATGAGTTTAGGACAAAGGTTAAAAATAAAAGGTGCCTAATGGTTATTAGGTGCAACCACCCACATATATGAAAAGTAATGAGAGCATGTCTCCCAATTTCCTACAGGTCATCTGCCAAATTCCTGCCTCCTTCATAAGAAGACAGAATCTGCAGTGTTTTCTTTGCCATACAGATACACCCCATGTCACTATAAACAAACGCCGCTTTCTTTGCTGCTAATAACCACAATGTGTGGGTAAGAAACCTCTCCAGTATAAATCCGTGGGGACAAGGCTGCATTGTGGGCATTAAATAATTATAACAATCTGACATGAGTCAGAGAATTGTTTTTCAATGGCCCTGTTGCACTGCAAACTTTCAAGTCAACCCCAAACTCTCTTTCCTGGCACTCTGTCCAAGCGCTGGGCTATTATGAAACATTTCTCATTCTTTATAGTTTGGTCCCATTGCAAGGAGCTGGCAACGTGGGTACTCATGAAATATTAACACGTTACATTGATTTTTTTTTATAAGTGTGGCCAACAGTGGATCAATTATATTACTATGAAAAGCTTTTTATAATTCATCTGGGCCGGGGCGGGGGGGTAGGGGGGCATCAAGATCTCATTTCTAGACAGCACAGGGATGATGAAGTCAACAGTTTTGAAGAGGCCGGCACTCACACGCACTGAATACATTAAATGTGATAGATGGAGTGCATATACTGCTCACAAAAGAAGGAAAATGTTTAAATCTGGCAAATTGACTAAAATAGGGTACACATATCAACAAGATGGGAATTATGTCCATGGAAGTCTCTCTCTGCAAACAGAATGGAAAAAACCCAAATGTTGGCAATTCATACCCCTTCTGCTGTTCACCATATGTTTACCCCAGCCTCTCGTAAAAGGAAAATTTGCTAATTTCTAAATGATTAAAAAAAGTATACTACTCCTGCCCCAAAGTACCTTTTATTCCAAGAACATCAACAGTTGACTTAAAAAACAAATCTCCTGCCCTGTGTGAGCCCATGGAGTGCCTGGTGGAAGGTTCTGCTGGTCGGGCAGCTGGTGAACTCAGAGACTTTTCTTGTTAGCTATGCATCTACCAATGATGGAGACCCTCCATCAGATCTGGGAACAAACCATATTCCAACCCAGCAGGCCTCCAGCCATGCTCCCAGAGAGGGCATCTTGAATAGGGAGGGGCCCAGCAGTTAGTTCTCGGTTCTCTACTTTCACATAACACTGTAGTGACCTGTGTCCAACTGTCTCCTCCATAAATGTGAGCATTTCAAGAGCAAGAACCACGTCTTATTCATCTTGATACTTCTTTCTCTGGCAATAGAGATTTACACAAAATATGTGGTAAATGAATAGCCACAAGGTATAAATACTCTCTTCCACTCTGAGACCCTTGCATCTTGCTTGAGTGCACAAATTAAATTTATCCTCTTTCTTGCATGGATCCATAGCCTCACCAGGAGAAAAGGGTCACCCCATGGGCCATCTTCATGATCTCTGGGACTGGGGACCAACATGGAAATGCCCCTAATTAGCTAACAAGTGCTTTCTATTACTTTGGGGCTTGTAAACCACTAGGAATACCAAAAAAAGGGGCAGGATGAGTTAAACTGCTGAATCAACCCTGAAATCCCCTGGAAAATAGACATGCAGAAGAAAAGAAGTTCCCAGGAGCAAATGACTGACAACGTTGGCTCAAGTGTCCTGAAAACTGGACCACAAGTGAGAGAACCATTGCTAGCATATTTTCCAAAACCCCACAGGGGCTTTCCAGAGGTCCAGGTGGAATGTGGTCACACAGGCACTAGAATGAGAGAGGGTGAGGGGCATGGTGAGCAGTCTGACTTCCATCTAGCCCTTGGTGTGACATGGAAGCAATGGTATTGGGTTGATTTAAAACAACAACAACAACAAAAAAGCCTGGCACAAAAATGGATGAATGGCCATCAGGGGCTCTCAAGAAAGAGAGCACAGCAGGGTGGTCACCAGCTTGCTTGGCCTAAACCCTGCCTGGACTCCTGAAAAGCTAGAACAGAAGTGGGGAACCTTTTTTCTGCCAAGGACAATTTGGATATTTATAACATCATTCACGGTCCATACAAAATCATCAACTTAAAAACTAGCCTCTATATTTGGTCAAACATTTAATTAATTTACCCCTAATGCCTTGGCAGGGCCAGACATTTCCTATCATGCTCTAAAATGTCAAATCCCTATGCTTCTGCCTAGATTCCAAGCTAGTCCAATCATGACCCAATTGTCAAAACTACTTATTACTTGGTTACATTTAGCTGAATTTTTCACCTGGAACACACCTGTTACCAGGGGCATGACATCACATCCATGCTAGGTTTTAAGTGAGGAGAAAGGTCAATGCACGCGTGCGCGTGCACACGCACGCACACACACACACACACACACCACATTACACCCCTTACAAGTGTAACTAAGAGGTCCATTACATTTCTAAGATCTCTTTTCTTCTACAGATTCCTCTATTTAATATCCATATATCCTAAATTATTTTAAACTAGAGGCCCGATGCATGAAATTCGTGCATGGGGGGGGGGGGGTGTCCCTCAGCCCAGCCTGCACCCTCTCCAATCTGGGACCCCTCGAGGGTTGTCCGACAGCCCGTTTACAATCCAGGACTGCTGGCTCCCAACTGCTGGCTCCCAACTGCTTGACTTCCTGATTGCCCCTAACCACTTCTGCCTGCCAGCCTGATCACCCCCTAACCACTCCCCTGACAGCCTGATTGATGCCTAACTGCTCCCCTGCCAGGGTGTTTGCCCCTAACTGCCCTCCCCTGCAGGCCTGGTACCCCCCAACTGCTCTCCCCTGCAGGCCTGGGTCCCCCCCAACTGCCCTTCCCTGCAGGCCCGGTCACCCCCAACCTCCCTCTGCTGCCGGCCGGGTCACCCCTAACTGCCCTCCCCAGCAGGCCTGATCGCCCACAACTGCCCTCCCTTGCACGCCTGGTCACCCCTAACTGCCCTCCCCTGCTGGCCTGATCGCCCACAACTGCCCTCCCTTGCAGGCCTGGTTCCTCCCAACTGCCCTCCCCTGCTGGCCATCTTGTGGTGGCCATCTTGTGTCCACATGGGGGCAGGATCTTTGACCACATGGGGGCAGCCATCTTGTGTGTTGGAGTGATGGTCAATCTGCATATTACTCTTTCATTAGATAGGATAGAGGCCTGGTGCATGGGTGGGGGCCAGCTGGTTTGCCCTGAAGGGTGCCCTGGATCAGGGTGGGGGTTCCCTTGGGGTGTGGGGAGGCCTGGGCGAGGGGCCTGTGGTGGTTTGCAGGCTGGCCACGCCCCCTGGCGACCCAAGTGGAGGCCCTGGGATCTGGGACTTATTTATCTTCTACAATTGAAACTTTGTAGCCTGGAATGGAGCCAAGCCTTCTGCTCGCTCCGTGGCGGCAGCCATTTCTGTTGGGATTTATTTATCTTCTATAATTGAAACTTTGTAGCCTTAAGCGGAGGCCAAAGCAGGCCAGGGCTGCAGAAGCTTGGCTTCCTCCATCGCCGCGGGCAACCCTAGCCTCCTGCTCTCTCCAGCTCCGTGGCTGCTGCCATTTCTGTTGGAATTTATTTATCTTCTATAATTGAAACTTTGTAGCATTGAGTGGAGGCCTAGGCCGGCAAGGGCAGGCGGAAAGCTTGGCTTCCTCCATTGCCGGGGAAACCCAAGCCTCCATCCTGCTCTCTGTGGCTGCAGCCATCTTGGTTGGGTTTATTTACATATTCCCTCCTGATTGGCTGGTGGGCGTGGCTGGTGGGTGTGGCTTGTGGGTGTAGCAGAGGTATGGTCAATTTGCATATTGCTCTTTTATTAGATAGGATAGTGTGTTCAAGTAGGAATAAAAAAACTTGAGCAACAAATACCAAGTGGATACATTTTGGGTGGGAGCAAGACTGTTTATTTTGGAGGCAGCTGGGAGCCCTCTCTCTCCCCCAAGGTTCTCCATTGCACCTGAGGGCAGTGGCTGGTAGTCTCAGAAGGAAGGAAGAAGGAAGACTTCCTGGCCCCAGTAGGCCTGACCCCAGCTCCCTGGGAGAGGGAGACAGTTTCCATTTTAAAGCGAACCACCCTGTCTGAGATCTGGGGACAGGGGCCCTGGAGCCCACAGAGTGAAACCTACTCTTATCTATAAACAAAAACCAGCTTTGATGTTGGCCAGCTCACTTGCTTCTTACCCTTGTCAACTGCGGTTTATCAGCAGCAATATCTCCATTAAGCACTTAGTCAGCAGCCATTACGGGGCCCAGCTCTGCACTGGGTGCCTGTTCCTGAAAGAAATGAAAGGAAAAAGCATATGCCTTGCCCACGTGGAGAACCGGTGGGTGGCTGGGCGGGCAGGTGCACACAGACAGTGCTTTGAGACACTCAGAGGGTGGTTGGACTTGAGATCACAATTCCTTGCTCTTTCACTGGGTGAGACATTTCCTAACCTGCCTAAACCTCTTCACCCTTCCAGCTGTTGGGGGCTAAAATGAGATGACAGGACAAAGAGTCTCAAGTGTGATTATTTTATGCCTTTATTCGACTTCTGAATCACTTCTGATCTGGACTTCCTCTCCACTAAGTTGGGCGAGAGCCCTGGCATTCTGGATGGAGGTAAGTGCCCAAGGGTCTCTATACCAGCTGCAAAAGGCCCCTTTCCATAACAGTCTCTAGCCATGCCAACAGGGGCTCAAGGAGCTATGTGTGTGTCTCTCTCTCTCTCAAGGGTATCAACTGAACAGCTTCAGTACTGGCCAGAGCCCCTCTCACACACACCCAAGTTGGTTCCTACAGCCTTCAGAGGTGCCCGTGGCTACATACATCTGTTTCACAGGCAAACAAACTCTCTCTTCAAGAGTGGAACTAGCACTCAAACCCAGGACAATGACCCAGGGCACCATCCTCTGAAGAGAGAAGCTCATATGCACTCCCAAGGCACCCAGCCCTCCTGTGGCCTCAACACAGGCCTCAACAGCCAGAGTGTGGTCTCCAGCCTCTGCCAAGCACCCTCCTTCCACAGAGAGCAAACAATCACATACACTGTGGGGAGGCTGCTTTCCACTCCTCGCCACATGTCAGCCCGGTGACCAGTGAGAGTGGCAGGCTGCACACAGGAGGCAAAGGGGAGAAAGAAACTACCAGAACAGTTTGTTTGTGTCAAGCTGTCAAGAACTGAATGCAATGCCAACAGGGGGAGAAACACCCTCCTTTTAGTACTTCTTCAGGGCCTCAGACCTGTGGTCAGCACTTCCCATCCTAGGGAGTGGACCAGGCTGGACCCCACTCTCTCCTCAACACACCACCTGCAGAAGAGGGGACACTAGCACCCCAGTTAATTCCAAATAGCACATGGAGGTTCCAGGTGAACTTGCAGCTCAGAGAAGTTAAGCAGTTCATACAAAGTCACATAGCTCTCATTTCACAGAGAAGCCGCTGGGCTCCTCTTACTTCATTTCTAGAAATGAAAGCATAGTTCAGGCTTTAACATCACACTGCTTATCAAAAGGACCACTGTAAAGAATAGCGCGCGTGCGCGCGCGTGCACACACACACACACACACACACACACACACACACACACACGGAAATTTTACTTTTCCAGGCAGAAACCAAGGATGCATAGTCCACATGGGCTGCCAAAAAGGCAGAATATGACCCTTGGTGCTCATTTCACCTCAGCAATTCCTACCTCCCTCTCACCCCCTTATTTGGCTCACTTGAAGCTCTTTTAAAGGCAGCTCCCCAGTGGTTAATTGAAAGATAGCATTTCTGTAACTTCATAGGGAAAAGAAACACCTAACAGCATTTCCTGACATCCTTCCATTTCTCAAGCACCAAAGTGGTAGAAGATGCTATCAGGACTCTCAGGGTGCCTACTGGCTTCCATCTCCCACCCCCTCCTCTACAGCTCTATCACCCTCAGCTCAGTGAACATCCTTTCTAGGTCTGAATCCCTTCCTTCCAGCTCCAGGTCATCCATCCCTGGCTGTTTGGCTTAGGTGCTCTTCCTGTATCACTGGGCTCTGTCTAACGAACAAAGCCCAGTGATACAGGTTCTTCAGGAGCATTCGGACATCATCGATTCTGCCATAAACATACCTGCTCAGACAGACCATGGGCTGTGAGTCTTGATTCATAACATCATGGTCACTAACCCTTTCCTTGTCCCAGGAACCTGCTACCAGCCTACCCAGGTGCCTTCAAAGAGGCATTATTCTAGTACATGATTGTTGTCTATGTTCATAATCTCACTGGGTATAGAGATGACCTGCAGTGTAGTCAATTGTGGGCAATTCTCTGGCTCAGTGTTCCTGAATCCAGAAGTATGCTAAACCACCACCTTCCCAAAGAGAGTGAGTCTGGGAAGGCATGGGACTGATTCTCTCTAGTCCTGAACTTAAAGAGTACATGCTTGCCAAGGGAACTCAATATAAATTCCAGCATCTTCAAGATCAAACTGTCTCTTGATAAACATCATACATTTTACATTAGACACAGCATTTGAAAAAAGAATGGATACTGGTAGTAATTCAGAATTGTTTAAAATTTTTTTTAAATTTGTGCCAATGTGAATCTGTCCATTGATTATCACTTATATTTATTACAGATCTGTTGTTCATGAGGCTGAGACAAAACCTTCATTATTTCCATCTCCCCAGGGACCAACACATAGTAAGTACTCTTCTAACTGCCACTTTTTTGAGGTTCTAATAATAAGAAAATAGTAGGTAGGATTAGCCCTATGTATTAAGATGTACTCTTCCACCCTGCCTATCCAACCACTCCTCTGTAAATCCCTGAAGTTTTGCCTGTCACTCACATCCATCCCCAAATGCCCATGCTAGAAAGCCATCACTGAATAAGTAGTGGCAAGAGGATCATTCCTCTACCTTCCCTGTTAAACCAGGAAACAATTTTCTCAGTCCACAACCACAAGTCCAAAGCCACAAGCTCAAAAGCCCATGTGCATCATAAAGATGGTATTTCTGAGCATGGGCTGGCCCTGTGGTTAGCTCTGGCTGCTGTCTAACTGCTGTGTGTGAGATGATCTGTCCAATCTTAGGTGTGTGTCATTATCAACAACCAACTAAACAGTGGCTTTAAGGGGTTCTTCTCAACATAGAGGCAAGAGTGTTTTCAAGCAAAAAAAGCAGAGACTGCCTGGCTGGCGTGGCTCGGCTCAGTGGTTGAGCATCAACCCATGAACCAAGAGGCCCCCAGTTTGATTGCTAGTCAGGGCACATGCCTGGGTTGTGGGCTGATCCCCAGTATGGGGTGTACAAGAGGCAGCCAATTGATGTCTCTCTCTCACCAATGTTTCTATCTCTTTCTTCCCCTTCCTTCCTGTCTAAAATCAACAAAAACATTTTTTTAAAAATACTGGTTTCCAAAAAAAAAAAAAAAAATAGCAAAGATCACTTTGAGAGAAGTTACATCTACAACACTCCAAACTCCCCAATATTACAGAACTTGGACTTCCCCCACACCCCAACCTCCAGTACTCACTCACAGCCTATGTCAACTAAGGACCTACATCTCTATCCTGGAAATGTTTTCTTTAATAGTCTTTATTTTTTAGAGCAGTTTAGGTTCACAGCAACATTGAGTAGAAGGTACAGAGATTTCCCATACACCAACTGTCCCCACACATGCATCGCTTCCCTCTTTATCAACACCCCCTATCAGAGTGGTATGTGTGCTACAATTAATGAATCTACATTGATACATTATTATACAAAGTCTGTTTACATTAGGGCTCAACTTGTTGTTGTATGTTTTATAGGTTTAAACAAATTTATAATGACATATATCCATCCTAGAATCCTTAATGGATTACCACTTTGAGCAAGGCTGCTCCCTATTACCAGTCCAAGAACTCCCAGTGATCTCTTCCAACTCACTGTTCCTCCCTGGTTCCCTGGGTTTCTGGGTCCCACCTTGGGCGGATTTTTTCTTTTTTTTCTATATACTGGTTTGTATGTTTAATATTCTTATTGATTTCAGAGAGGAAGGGAGTAGGAGAGAGGGATATAAGCATCAATAGTGAGAAAGAATCATTGATCAGCTGCCTCCGCAACTCAGGCATGTGTCCTGACCAGGAATCGAACCGTGACCCTCTGGCTCATGGGTCCATGCTCAACCACGTAGCCACACCAGTCAGGCCTTAGGCTGCCTTTCTGCAGGGATCACAGATACCCTTCTCTGGCCCTAGCCCTCCCGCAGCAGAAAGAAGGAGCCATGTTCTGGATCCACCTACCACAGCTAAAGGGAGAGAGGGTCCCTGGCTCCATGGAAGCTGACATCCAGCCATGATACAGACTTGGAAAGAGCTTGTTAAAAATTCTTCAACAAATTCTCAACAGGAAGGGTCTTTTTATCAGGTTACTACATTCTAAGAAACAATTAAAATTGGCTCTTAAGCAAGGACAGGGGGAGGGAGCTTAGCAGTTCATTTACTAGTAAGTAAAAAGTCTTGTTCCAGCAGCTCAGATGACATCATCACAAATTTTATCTCCCACTAGGTGGGCTACTGATTCCAACCAGTGACCAGTCCTGTAAATGTGTAGGTTCCTTATGAAAGAAAACTGCTACCATAGTTATAGACCTCAGGTCCTCACACCACACCATCCAGAGGACATGAGATTCTCATTCAAAAGCTTCAGCAAAAAAAAGATTTTCTTTTCTACTAGAGGCCCGTTGCACAGAGATTCGTGCAATAGGCCATCTTCGCTGCAGACTCTGGCCAGAGTCTGCCATCTTCTCTTTTGGAGTCTGCAGTCTGTGTCTTCACTGCGCGGAGTGCCGCTCCTGTAGATCCCTCCTCCCCCCCAACCCTCCCTCTCATAGCAGGCGTCCTGCCCCGCCCAGCCACTCCTCGCCTGGAGCAGCTGGGCGGCTGCCATCTTTGGCCTTCTAATTTGCATATTCCCTCCTGATTGGCTGGTGGGCATAGCGGTGATGGTTAATTTGCACTTTTCTCTTTTATTAGTGTAGATAAGCCCCCCCATACACACACACACCCACACACACCCACACACCCACCCCCACACACACACACACACACAATCTCATCTACTTCACTGGCTCTGACTGGGTAACCAATCCCCATGGACATCTGCTTTTTGGTTAATCATGGTCTACCTCTATAGTTGTGAGGTCAACCCCACCCAAATTATATAAAAGACAAGCGAAAGGATTGCCTGTGTGATTTTGATAAGAATCACGTTTCCAAAAAATGTCCTCTACAGTCATAGAGCATTTAAGTAGCCTCTGGTCACCTCCATACAAATGACTCCCAGCTTCACAAGCTGTGTTAAAAGCAACCATCTATTTAGTCCAAGGAAAGAAGTATTAACTGCAGGCAGCCACTGGATGAGGAAGAATCAGTATCCCAAAGGAATTTATCTCAGGGCCAGGGTCAAGGAACAGTTTCTTTAGAGGCACAGAATTGTCTGAGACCTCTAGGCCAAAAGCTATGGGAAGAACTTGATAATGAATTCCCATGGTGACTAAATAAACTCCTAGACACAAATTCCAATGTGTGGAGTGGGGTGGTTTTCTGCATCATCAACAAGCAATTCTTAGACAACTATCTACTTGGAGATAGCATCAGATTCCACATCGGTCCCACAATATTGCTGCTCCCCCAACACCTTTAGACACCAGTTGAAAGCCCAGGTTATTGCCTGTGCTTCTGGTCTACTGGCTACAGGTTGGAGGTTCCAACAAACCCCTCCAACTCAGGATGCCAATTGTTAAGTCTAGGTTGTTACCCGTACTGTTAACTGTAAATCAGAGATTCCCATGACCCCCTTTTTGAGTTTGGTTTATTTGCTAGAGTGGCTACAGAACTCAGAGAAACATCTTACTAGCATACTACAAGGGATATACTAGTAACTCTGGAGTAGCCAGATGGAGGAGATACATAGGGCAAGCTAAAGGGAAAGGCATGGAGCTTCCATGCCCTCTCCAGGCACACTATTCTCCCCAAATCTCCATGTGTTCACCAATCCAGAAGCTCTACAAACCCTGTCCTCTTGGGTGTTTATGGAGGATTCACTACAAGGCCAGGGTTGATTAAATCATGGTCATTGGTGATTGTTTCAAGCTCCAGGCTCTGTCCCCTCCTTGGAGGTGAGAGGGTAAAACAAAGTTCCAACCTAACATGGCTGGTTCTCCTGCCAACCAGCCCCATCCTTAGGAGAGGTCCAAAAGTCACTTCATTAAGCATAGCAAGAAACCACTGTCATTCTCAACAAGTACAAAATTCCAAGGGTTTTGAGAGCTGTGAGTTAGGAACTGTGGAAGAAGACAAAATATATATAAGAAATATATTTTGGTCATCATTACAATTAGTTTTTGTTATTCCTCACCCAAGTATATTTTTTCCATTGATTTTTAGAGAGAGTGGAAGGGAGAGAGGGAGAGAGAGAGCAAACAAGAGAGAGAAAAGCATCGATGTAAGAAAGATACATTGATTGGTTGCCTCATGCACATATCCCAACCAGGGCAGCAGATCGAACCTGTGACGCAGGTATGTGTCTTGACCAGCAATCAAACCTGTGACCCTTTGGTGCATGGGCCTATGCTCTAACCATTGAGCACGCCAGCCAGGACCAAATACATTTTCTTATAAATCATCACAGTGACATTATCAACCATACTTATCAGCATGAAGGATGCAGCATTGGGCATCAACCCACTGCTGGTGACGTGGCCAGACCCAAGGAGGGATAGCACAGAACCATCAATCACCAGAAATCCCAAGTCTACAAAAACACTCGGAAGACAAAGAAACATGGAAAGGGAGGAAAGTGTGCCTCAGCCAGAGAGATTAAGACAAAAGCTTCCTTAGCTCTCCTGTGGGCAAAGAGCCTAGAGTTCTCCCAACACACCCCTAATTTGAGAAAATGTGGAAATGTCTGTGTTCAATCTGGCCATTTTCCCAGGCTTAAACCCCAACAGAGAAATTGCTCCAGCTTCCATAGGTCTGTATCTAAATTCCCAAACTCCTTCACTTCTAAAAAGCCTTCACCTGTTAGCAGTTACATAGGATTAACACAATAGTTGTTTGTTTTTTTATTTCTTCCTTTTTGTTGTTGTTGTTGGTCTAAAGAAGACTCCTTCATGCCTCAGGGGTCTTTCCAAAACAATACGGCCCACTTGTCAGGCGCAGGGCGAGGAACTTACTAGGTAAAGCCCGGTTCCTATGGCTGGCGCTGGGGCTGGAGCAGAGGGTTCTTGTTAACCTCTCCTGCACACAGAAATCTCCACCTCTGAAGATCTTAGTGGCTTCCCATACAGCCTCCAATGGTAAGACAAGGGAAGTTGGATTTTGGCAGCCCCTGCTTAGGCTTACATGGCAGCATTGACATCTTATGACTGCTTCAAAGAAGAGCACTGTCACTGGAGGGGCAGAAAGGCTGTGTCTAAGACTGCTGGGGGAAAGGGATCAAGAAACATGGTTTTTGAAGACCTGGGGATATACACAAGGACATCAACCACATCGGGGACATTCCTCCAGCTGGCCCTTCATGAATGCCCATACTCAGATGGGTTCAGAAATGAGGGCTGGTGATGAATACAACACTGTGCCTCACACTAACATTCTCCATGTCCCTGGACAAAGCAGTGAGTTTGAATCTTCCCGACTCCATGTGCCTCCATGTGAGTGGGCTTCAAGGCTCTGCAACCCAGTAAAGGGAATGGTAAAGAGTTCATTATGAAGAAGCGGGAAACTGAAGACCTAAAAATCCCAAGGTTACACTGACCTCTGGGAGAGCTTGTAGGGCCAGAGCTGGATTGTGAGGGGACCCACACAGGGGTCCTCTGAGTCCCCAGATTCATTCACTCTTGTGAGGTCAGGAAGGTTTAACTCGAATCTTTATCACCCTCATTAAGAAAGAAAGCCAGTCCTAACTGGTTTGGCTCAGTGGATAGAGCGTCGGCCTGTGGACTGAAGGGTCCCAGGTTCGATTCCGGTCAGGGGTGTGTACCTTGGTTGCGGGCACATCCCCAGTAGGGGGTGTGCAGGAGGCAGATGATCGATGTTTCTCTCTCATCGATGTTTCTAACTCTCTATCCCTATCCCTTCCTCTTTGTAAAAATTCAATAAAATATATTTTTTAAAAAAGAAAGCCAGTGTTCATGACATATTCAATGACACTTTTGGTTTCTACTTTGAGATGAGTCTCATTCTTTTTCTTAATATAGGCTCAGAAAACCTCCAGTTCAAAATAGGATTCACAGCCTCTTTCCTCCTCTTCTCCTGAGTATGACTATATATTTTGGAGTTATACAGCCTTTCACCTATATTATTCCACCCTCACAGCCACTTTATAAGGTGGGAGCTATTCCTCTCCCCCCGTGACAGGAGAAAATGGAACTCCAAGAATGAAAAAGAAAACATAGTTGATAACATTACAGTATGTGTATGAGGATGAGTAAGGGTAGAAAATTTGAAACTGTGCCTGTTCAGGAAATCCTGTGAATCACACTTGTTGCTTTCTCCATCGTGTCTCAAAGAAGAGAGGCTTCGTGGCCAGTTAAACCATCCACCTTTCCACAAACATGAGAAAGAGTAAGCTGCCCCCCTCTGGGCATCCCATGCCAGGTGCCTCATACTTCATTTTTAGAGCACCTTGGCAAGCTGGGCACTTGCCTCCCTTCTTAGAAAGGAGGAAACTGGCTTAACGATGAGGAAGGAGCAGAGGAGGTGCATTCACTGGGGCTGCTAGCAATCAATTAAGTAGCAGCTACTCCAGAAAAGAGGTCACACTCCTGCACCACATGGGCATTCGATCCCCATTGGAGAAGGTTCCAGGGCAGAGCTGAGGACACAGGAATGGTAGAAGTCTGCTGCCCCATTCCATGTCCAATCTCAAGCTCACTCTAGGTTCTATTTTATGAGCCTGCTATGACCTATAATTTCCCTGTCTACATTTAAGGCCAGTATTTAATTATTCCTGAGGGAAACTATTTAAGCATAAATCACTAAAAATAATGATAGCCACAAGTTACTTGGGAAGTGGGATGAATAGTGCATTTAGAAACAAAAATAATTTTCCCTCTCATCCTTTCCCCATGTTTTCTGAGGCTGTGCATTGTATTCACTTACAAAAGGGAACTTCTAGTTCCTCCTTCATCCTCTTCCGTTTTATACTCAAAGAGGAAAAATCATATCTTTTGTGGGTAAGTGATAAACCACATCTAGAGCTCTGGTTGCTTAGGGCTCTTTGTGGTTGGGTGAGGACTACAATCTGCTATCTAGGACGGGAGGCAAGGACAAAGCAACCACAGGAACCACTGAGATCTCAGCACCTATCCAGGACTGATACTGCCAACACTTCAAAACATTACCTACCTCACTTTAACAGGTAAATTCCAGAAGACCAATCATCCTCAATGCTATTTGCCTTGCAGCCCTTTGGAGTTTTCAAAGGTTCTCAAGGAAAGGTTCTTTTACCAAAATGTTGCCTTTATATAAACCCTTAGACCTTCCTCATACAAGTGGTTAATAGTTTCCATTTATTAATCTATCTACTATTATTAACAGTTGACTATGTGCTAAACTCTGTACCTGTATATTTTAACCCTTACAGCCACCTTAAAGTGCTATTATTCAATGCATTTTAAAGATTTTTAAAAAATTGACTTGGAGATAGATTAAGTGACCCGCTCAAGGTCACACAGATAACCAGGAAGTGGCAGAACTAAGAGCAAGACCCAGGATGGTAATTTCAGAACTCATCTAACCACACTAAACCATTATCTACACTACACTGTCTTCAACCATGTTTTATATACAAAGACATAGTATGGCTTCCTATGGGGAATTAGTCTTCATTTATATACAAAGACATAGTATGGCTTCCTATGGGGAATTAGTCTTCATAAAGACTGTGTTTTGAGTTGCCAGAAACAGAACTAGACCCGGTGGCAAAGAAAACACTAAAAGCTGACCAGTTACACTTGCCTTGAAAAACTTATGGGACCAAAAGTTCTCACCCTGACCAACTTACGCATGCAAACATTGTTACTTCCAAATACCTTTGCAAAAACGGAGAGCTTTCACATTCGGGGATTTTATTGTAAAAACTGGCCTAACATATCTGCCTGTGCTGCTATGCTAAATGTTTTCACATCATGCTTTAAAATAACCTGCAATGCAATCTGCTTCTTCAGAAAAAGGTATGATATTTGATTCTTGTTACTAGTTATATTTTGTAATTTATTTTTCCAAGCAGCTTTAAGATTTTATTCATGGAAGCCTACCTACCAATTCGTTTGACTGTTCAAGCACAATCTGCAATTCTTATGGCAATTTCTCAGACCAGGGTGTTTAGATCACTTACAAGCTTAAATGTCAAAGTTACTAGTAGTCAACCCAACTACTTGGTTGAAACTACTCGGAAATTGGTTTTCACCCACAGTCAGTACTGTCCTTAGACCTGGGGCAAAGGCTGAACTGGCACCCTGGGCTTTCGAAGGCCCAGCTCTGGTCCTCTTCCGGCCATACTCCTTTTCCAGGTGAAGAGTCTTTGAGGGTCAAGTTGATGGCCCCCTCAAGGCCCCCATGACCTTTTAGACCATGGACTAAGGACCTGAATCTTCAGAATTCCCAGCCCAAGAACCACATTCCACTTCCAGGGCCTGCGGAGGCTACTTCCCTGATCTGTCCTCAAAAGGACCTTTGTGTCACTGGTGTGTGCCCCCTTAGGTGCTAGGAATGATTGAAGGGGCAGCTGTTTAGGGGTGTAGGGAGTAGAGAGGGTTTTCTTGTGCTATCTGACATAGCCATATACACATGAGATGCAGCCAGGGATGGAAAGAGAAGGGTACAGGTCCCTAAATTTGAAGGGAATTCCAGGTTATCATGAACATATATTTGTCAAAGTAGGAGGTTAGAAAAAGTTATTTAACAGTTTATTACCTTGATTTATAACTTTTAAATGTTTAGACATATAGTATATGAGTTTCCACTTTATACTCTTGCTTCAGGCTCCAAAAATATTAAGGGCAGGTCTGGCCACATTCAAACATGAAAGTGCTGCCATTGTAAATAGACAAATTAAGAAGCTCACACAGAACCTCAAAATTTATAAATCAGTCTATTGATTCAGGCATTAAAAAACATTCAGTAAAATTCCTAGTGAAAGAAGAAAAGAAACTCCGTAAAACTATCTAATCAACATAGAGAAACAACAAATGGAGCTGTGATACTAAGTTGATTTAAATAGATCAATTCTTCAGAAGGTACAAGGTGTATCAATCGATGCTTCAACAAGTTTCTATAACTACTAATCTTTAATCACTCAATGCCTGATTTTGCAGACACTTTCAATTCCTACAACTCTATCGGCTGTCTTACAATTATGATACACAACAAAAAAAAATCACTTTTATTTCTATCACTCATGGAAATTTGTACCATCTTTAGGATCAAGCATTTTTAAAATAAAAAGGAAAAATTCAATATGGGTAGACTTAAGATCCAAACTTTAGTTTTTATCATAGTTGTAATGCTTTTACAATGGCTAGGGTATATGTTTCGCACTCTTTACTTCTAGGCTTAAAAAGGATTGAAATACCCATCCTATATAATAAAAGCTTAATATGCAAATCGACCGAACAGCAGAACGACCAGTAGACCGGTTGCTATGATGCACACTGACCACCAGGGGGCAGACGCTCAACACAGGAGCTACCCCCCAGCCCGGAGGCCCCAGGCCAACCAAGGTGGGTGTCAGCGGGGGGAGGGCGGTTGCCCCACAGATTGGCCCTGATCGCCAGTCAGGCCTAGGGATCCTACCCGTGCATGAATTTCATGTAACAGGCCTCTAGTAATATATAATTACCAGTGGCCCGGTGCACGAAATTCATGCATGGGGGTGGGTATCCCTCAGCCCAGCCTACACCCGCTCCAATCTGGGACCCCTTGGGGATTGTCCGACTGCCAGTTTAGACCCGATCCTACAGGGATCGTGCCTAAACCGACAGTCAGACATCCCTCTTGCAATCTGGGACCGCTGGCTCCTAACCACTCACCTGCCTGACTGCCTGATCGCCCCTAACCACTCTGCTGCTGGCCTGATCAACTCCAACTGCTCCCCCTTCTTGCCTGATCACCCCTAACTGCCCACTCCTGCCAGACTGATTGCCCCCAACTGCCAACCCCCGCCAGCCTGCTTCCCCCCAACTGCCCCCCCACCGGCCTGTTCACTCCCTAGTGCCCCCACCCGCCAGCCTGATCACCCGTAACTGCCCTCCGCTGCCAGCCTGACCACCTCTAACTGCCTCTGCCTCAGCCCCGCCACCATGGCTTTGTCCGGAAGGACATCCAGAAGGTCTCCAGTCTAATTAGCATATTACCCTTTTATTAGTATAGATGACATAACTATAGGGAATTGGACCCCTGCTATGGGATCTCCTGCAGTAAAAATTGCCCATCTCATAAACCACAGATACAAAGGTTCTAATGTCTCTACATTGATCACATTCAGCTGCAACTCAAAAAAGATAAATAAATAATAAAAAGTAGACATGTTATTCCTGATACATATCTTTCTTCACTACTGGCATTTCTCTCCTAGGTAGATGACATGCCTGGTCTGTGATACAAGTTTTATGACTAGAAATTGTAAAGAAGGTTCATTTCATTGTTTGACCTATATAGCAAGCCACCATATGGTCTTTTGACCTTTGCTTGAATACTTCACTATATCCTAAAACAGAAGCCTAGTCTACCTTTGTAGGGCTAGTAGAAAAAAGCCTTTTTATAATTAAGTCAAAATGTATCTGTTTCCATTATATCTAGGGACTAAAGAACAAATCTGGCTCCTCTTGACACATGAGCATCTTTTAGTCATTGTACAGCACTTCTCATGTCTTTGCTGAATCTTTAATAATCTGGGCCAAATAGCCCCTAGTTCCTTCAGTGATTTTGCACAGCATGTGGTTTTTTGTTTTCTTTATTATCTGGACTGTTCTCCACTGAACAAACTCCACAATATTCACATTCTCTTTAAAGAGGGTTTTCCTTAGTCTACCCTTGCATCCCCAACAATAGAAAGATACCTGGCACACACTATAGGAGAGAGGGAGAAGAGGGAGGAAAACAGGAAGAAAACAGAACACCTGACTCCAGGCACAGTCTATTATGGTGATCGTCCTTCTCTCTTTCGTCAATGCAGTCCGACACGACATTCACTTCTGCAGAAGCCATGTTTATGAACCTACTGTAATGTCACAGTCAACAAAACTCACCTAGCCCTGCCAATTCACCTGTTTACCGTCTGCACTGGGACTTCTGGGTACCTTTATTCCTCCAGCATGGGCAGAGTTTTGGAGTCTGAATCAGGCCCCCACCGAGGATGCTCACTCTCCCCAGGTTTCATGTTATCTTGACCAGGACACCATACAAATGTTGGCCAAAGCACAAGACAGTGTGGCAGCCACCAGAAAATGATCTCCCATTTTACCACCTGCTCAGCACCCTTAGGCATTAAACCAGTTGCAGTTCAGAACCATAGTCCTTGCATTCAGCACACTGAATATATCTCCATTTTTGACCAAGTAAACATAATTAAAAATTGTATCAAAGGTCTTGTTTAACCTCTATGTCAAATGCAGTTTTCTGCTCTATGAGTCTAATAAATTTTTCAAAGAAAAAAAAAAAAGAAGCTGGGTTGGTATGAGCCAGTGGTCAGCAAACTGGCTCGCGAGCCACATGCGGCTCTTTGGCCCCTTGAGTGTGGCTCTTCCACAAAATACCACGGCCTGGGCGAGTCTATTTTGAAGAAGTGGCGTTAGAAGAAGTTTAAGTTTAAAAAATTTGGCTCTCAAAAGAAATTTCAATCATTGTACTGTTGATATTTGGCTCTGTTGACTAATGAGTTTGCCGACCACTGGTATGAGCTATTCTCAGTGAATCCATGCTGGGTCCAACTGATCGCCACTTGGGTAAAGACATACTTTTCAGCCCACAGTCACAGGAGTTAAGAGCCTGAGAGTTGTCTGTTGCATTGAATTCAAAGCCACATCACAAGTTTAGAAAGCACCTTCCCCCACAAAGGTCCTTTAAAAAGGTTTGAAGAGTGGGAACTTCATAAGCTCAGTCTTTTCAAGTTAATACCTTGAAGAGAATAATACTGACTTAGGTGTGTATATAAGCTCTCCTACGTGTGGCTAAAAATTAAACTCAACTACTTTATCACTGGACCCAAGAAAACCTCAGAAACATGATTTTCCCATACGTAACTGAGGGATCTGATTACACATGTACACCACCAGATTCTAACCAGAACGTTGGGCAGAGGTCTCCCCAAGCAATGCTACAGACATCCTCACCAAAAACTCCAACTATGGGCAAAACTCCACTACCAAATCCTGACTGAAGGTTCAGCATCCATCATGCTTCCTGACTTCGGGAAGAGCAGTGTCTTATAAGCCAATAGACCTGGGTTGGCATTCCACAATCTGGGCAGGCAGCAACACCTTAGAACACTGGTTCCCTGTTTTTAAAATACAGATAATATATCTTCCCTTTGCAGATGGGAGCTAAAGCTCCTAAAAGACCCAGCAAAGTGGTCCAAATGATCGGTATGGTACGCAATCAAAGACAGCCACAAAAATTATATCTTTGTTTCACGGCTAAAGAAAAGCCACAGTTCCCCTTCCTATTTACCAAGAAGCCAATCAAAGGTGTATTTTTTTCACACACCATCGATTTAAACCATCTAAGCCACAGGTAAGGAGGAGAACAGCTCATTATGACTAAAAACAAAGCTGCTCTGACTAATTCACATGCAGACTCATAATCCTTCATCCAAGGGCCTTCAGAAATGCCAAGACCCTCAGGGAAGTAAAATTTCCTCGAATGTACAGCAGCAGCCGAGAGCACCCGGGGTTTCGAGATGACTAATAATGGAAATGTACTATAAACAGGAATATTAAAGAGCTTAGAAAGCCTCTCAGGGAAAGGGGGGGAAATTCTCATCATTCTGGGCTTGGTGGAGAGAATGACACTTCTCTGGCAAACAAACAAACAAAAAAAAATGCAGGTAAAAATGTTAGGCCTTCACAACTTTTGTTTTCACAGAAGCCAGAGATCAGGTTGGTCCTGTTAGAGAGAAGGCTCCCCCGCTTGTTGCTACCATGGTGTTTTTTTCTATCTTGACAATTCACTTCCCCAACAGGCACGCCGCCAACTCAAATGAGACTCAGAGCAGTGAAAAGCCCTTCAGGTAAACAGTGTGATAAGCTAAACTGAAAAACTAGACAATGTTTTTGGACTATGAGGTAGTTGCTATGGAGACAGTTGCTAATTAACTGCTTTCAACCAGGAGAACAAAGGGCTCGGGGCAGGCAGGCCTCTGTATCTCTGAGTGAGCAATGCTTCAAGCCTTGCACAACCCGCACATCGCTCATATCTGGAATACCTGACACCTGACCAGGTTTGCGACATGCCTGAAGAAATGACAAAAGTGCATTTTCTTCATGTTGACCTGGATGAATAGCACCTGGACACCAATACATCTCCAGGAAGCAAGCTGCACAGGGAAATGAAGATTCATGGGCACTAACTCGACACCTACCACCTACCAGGCACTTTCATAAATATTATTTTCCTCCGGGTCCCAAGACAAAATTGTACTTAGAGGGAGAGGGTGGGAGACACACACACAATAACAAACACTTGTTTAAAATGATATATTTTACTTTACATGCTTTATTAAGTAAAGAAAAATAAAACTCTTAAGTTCAAAGGGGAATAAATAAATCTCCCCTTCTTTAGGATTATCTTCCTCATGTGGAAAAAAGTGACGGGATATTTCTCAAAAACAAACAGCAAAACCCATAATCATTCCATATTTCTAAGCCCCATGCACTGTGGACACTCAATAAATGACAAAAAACTTAATTGTAATCTGACTTATCACTGATGAATTTTCTCCTCCGACACCATGCATGCTGACCCAGCTGCCTCAAATGTGGTCTCATCTTCCAAGGTTAAAATTGGTGCCCTGAGACTGAAATCTTCTGTGCTGAAGGGCTGAACTTCGAGCTACAGCCGGTGAAAACCAAAGATCTATATTTCATTCAGAAATATTTAAGCTCAAGCTCAAATGGGGGAAGAGAGCTGAGCTTAACTACCTCTAGCTACTCCACGGCAACCCCAGAGGGCCTATTCCAGCTGTCTGCCTAATTTCAGTTTACACTAAATATATCCACATTAAGTAAATGTCAAACTCAGCCAAGCTATGGTGTGATCCATTCTGCCTACACAGAACAAAATCAAATGGGTGGTGTGTTTTTTTTCTTGCTTGTAAGAAGCACCGATCAATAGAGCCTGTGAGCCACCCACCTTCATTATCTGAGGCAGAATCTGGATTAAAGCACATTATAATTCTGAATGAAATACAACAATATGATTCTCAGTTTCACTCTGTGGTGACAATGTGCATAAACATCTTCAACCAAGTCCAGTCACCCGGCATCACTGAAATCCATGAAGAGCAGGAGCTGTGAAAGCAAACGGGCCTTGCTTGCTTCCAATCTCGCTCCAGCTCTTCATTAACTGTTCCATAGAGACCCCTGGGAGCTTCCATTTGCACGCCTGTAAAATGAGGATACTAATACCTATGTCAGAAAGTTACTAGGAGAATTCAGTGAATTAAAGAGTTTACTACAGTCCTTAGCTGTGGCAGGTACTCAAGATATTGTAGATATCAAAGAAAGACTCCCTTAATTTACTGCTTTTCTTAAAATTGGGTAGAATTGCTAGAGGCCCAAGTTTCTGCCTCTGCAACCAAATTCATGAAAAGATAAAAGGAAGAACTTTTAGTCTGAGCTGGAACCCTTTCCACCCCTCCAAGAATTCACTTCTCTCCAAGATGGCTCATTCACACCAATCACCAGCTAGCATTTGAGAAGTTTTCACTACAGTGCAAACTGCAGGTATTAGGCCTCATTGTCAATTCAAGCCATTTCTGGGATAAACCCAAGGAGTTAAATTCTTACTTTGCAGATGGCAGCTTTTTAATAAGGCTTCCAGCACAAGCCCCTCCCTGGGTTACATTTTATCAGCCACTACCCAAGAGCATCTCACCTCTTCTCATTTGTCTCTTTCCTCTCTGCTCCTTCCAGCAGTCCCCATCCACCCACCCACCCACCCATCCATCCATCCATCCATTCACACACTCAACAGAATTTATCAGCCACCAAGTTTGTGCCAGGCACAGTGCTGATGCTGAGAATAGAAAGATGCAACTGACTCCATTTGCAACGGGTTCTTAGGATAGTGAGAGTTACAGACATACACACAGGATACTTAGAAATCTGAGATTAGCCCTGTGCTAGGAGAAGCATGTGGTCCTCAGGGCACAATGGGACCAAGAGGGAAAAAGATGCCTAACCACAGTATTCACAGAGGAGCAAAGTATGGCTGAGGTGCTTCCTTTTAGTGCCAGCATTCACTTTCATCACAGTCCCTACCATACCCCCATCTATAAGCTGAGTACAGGGTCAAGGGGGGCTACTGATAGGGAAAGGAAGGTGGGGTTGGGGGACAGAAAGAGGAAGAAAGCTGATATTAACTAGGCATGTTAAGGAACATCCCCTGATTGACAGGTAGCTCTGCTTCATGGCTTATTGCCTCCCACCACCTCATCAGCCCTCTGGGCCTCTCTCTATAGCACAACAGGAACAGTAACTGTATTTCCTGGCAGTCTTCCCCACTGGCCTGACAGCTCTCCAGCAGCAGAGGCTTTATCTAATTTAAGTAACTATCTGGAGGACCTATCACAGTGCCTGGCACATAGCTGCTCCACGAAAGCCTGCTACACAGAGATGAGGGTTGGAGCACGTGGGTGACTTATGCAAGAACCCAGAGCTAAGTGGTGGAACTGGATGGGAACCCAGAGCTCTGACTCACACTGCAGGATCTTCCTGGAGGAGACTATTTAGCTCTGGAAGTGCATGAGCCAATCATCTTCAGACTTGGGTATTTACATAAAAATGGGTTCTCTGGCCTCAAATCACTCCTTAAAAACCTCTTACTCAGTTTTGTAGGTCTGTGTAGGTAAAACTGAGAACACTCCCTTATTACAAACTGTATTTAGTTATTAGCATTATGCACTTTATTTCCTGCAGTGCCCAAGTCTAAAGATATCAAGAAAAACTCTGTAAAACTCTCAATCTTTAGTTCTCAAAGTAGAAAAAAAAATTCTTCATGGCATCTAATAATCTCCCCTCCTTTAAAAAGGCTGCATTCTCAATACCCTGAGGGAAGAGCTAAGGATTAGGAAGACTTGGGTTCAAATTCCAATATACTAATCATGCAAAGGCCACAGTCCAATCTCCTAACCTCTCTAAGCCACTTATTGCATTTAATAAATGGGATTTAATAATAACTCTTCTTACCAGGGTTGTTGGACTAAGGGAGAGAGCCTCCTAAAAAGAACCTATAAACTGTAAAGCAGTGTAGGAGCCTTGTTAAGAAGGTGTTAAAATGCAGACACCCCCATCCCTGCACACACACACGTACAAGTATAGCCATAATTGTAAAAAGGAACCAGAATGATTGATGAGAATAAAAGCTAGAGTGTGATTGGGAATAACAGACATTTATAGTCTCCTGAATAATTACTGGAGATCAAGAAATATGAAAACTAATTGTTAAGTCCTTTTAAAAATGAATTGCCTTGAACTAGGAGTGTGGTTGTTAACAAGCCCCTCAAACATCTTTGTACCCAGATTCCTTCTCTGTGAACTGAGGGTGACAAGAGTAGAGTATTCATGCCATGGGGTTGTTATGAAAAAAATGCCCAACACATTTTCTTTTATTTAATATCTAGGTAGTTAGGAAGATAAAGGAAAAAACAAATAGTGTATAAATATGTATTTCTCACTTTTCCACAACACAAGTTCAATTAGATTTTTACGCCCCCACAGGTGAGGGAGACCTAATGGAACACCTCAAACTTCACCTGAATGAGTAAACACAGATATTATGCATTAAAATCTTTCTGTTTTAATATGGTACCAACAAGCAGAATGTCAGATTTTTCTCTTTTTCAGGTGGGGAGGGAGGGGGAGGGAGGAGAGCAAAAGCAAACCAAGTCATAGACGGAGCCTAGATCAACACTGCCATGCTTCCTCGTAAGTGGGACGGCACCACCTCGAGTCATCCGACATTAATCACTACCTCTGCAGAAGTTCATGTTTCTTTTACAGAAACAGTACATTCAAGGTTTTATAACATTTGCACCAAAGAGGGAGAACCCAGTGCTGATTTGGTGCCAAACTCAACTGTAAATACAAGGTGTGTTTTTAATTGGTAATTACAGATGAGAACTTTACACTTTTGGCATACACACCATAGGCATTCTTGCTTTACATATTTAAATAAATATACCCACCATAGGTTCCAACTCTCTTCCTCCATTTATTTAACCATACATAAGGTACCAAGTTCCTACCATGTGCAGAGCAATGCCTTGTGTATGTGTGCATGTGGAGGGGGGAAGCAGACATTGAAGGAGCAAGAGTATAACACCAATCAAGCCCTGCCCTTAGGGAGCTTCCAATCTAAGTGAGGAAACAGAACGCCAGTATATTACAAGTTCAAAATCAATATAAGTGAAATCAAAATGGAGTTAATGAAAAGGTGCTAGAGAAGATGGGTACTCTTTGAGTCAAAAGAAAAAGAAATCAAAGCAGAATGAAGTGGTCAGAAAAGACCTGGTGGAAGTGGAACTGGAACCAGGAATCTTCAAAGGCAGGAAAGCCTGGATAGGCAGAGGGAGGCAGCATGTATAGAGGATAGGCATGCATCCCCTTCAATCAGCAGTCAGCAAACTTTCTCGGAACCTCCTATTTGCCAAACACAGAGTGTGGGTGCAGAAGGTAATTGCGGGGAAAGCAAAAAAATAGTGTGGCTGGAGCTCAGGCCACCAAGGTAGTAGTGGGAGATAAAAGTGGAAATATAAGTAGAGTTTATATTTTATACAAAAAAACTTAAGGTCATACACACAAACACACACCAGTCATAAGAAGCTTAATGACAAGGATATGTCCTAAGAAATGCATCCTTAAGCAATTTTGTCATTGTGCGAGCATCACAGAGTGCACTTACACAAACCTGGATGGTCTAGCCTACTACAGACCTAGACTATATGGTATAATCTACTGCTCCTAAGCTACAAGCCTCTACAGCTTATTATTGTACTAAGTACTCTAGGTAATTGTAACACGGTGGTGTTTGTGCATCTAACCACATCTAAACACAGAAAAGATATGGTAAAAATGTGACATAAAAGATAAAAATGGTACACCTCTATAGGGCACTCTGGAGCTCGCAGGACTGTTAAGTTGCTCTGGATGAGCCAGTGAGTGAGTGTGGGTGAATGTGAAGGCCTAGGACATTACAGTAGACTTTCTAAACATTGTCCCACAAGCCCCATCCCCTTCTTCCAAGAGGGTCAGAAATAGAACCCTGAATCTCTCAATACTGCTCCTAGAATAGGCACGTGGGCTGGACTGATGGGAAATACTGGAGAAACTGGCTGGGAGGGCACAGATCGCCACACAGTGACCGTCAGAAAAGTGAAAGGTGGCCTGAGGATCGGAAGGAATAAGAAATCAAGATGGTAAGATAAAGAAACATAGGGATTGTCATGGCAATGTGATTTTAATTATTGCACATCAGATTAAGAAGCTTTTGTGGTATTCGTTTTAAAAAAGGAGGGTGTTTAACACAGAGAAGGTATAGAACTAAGAACTCAATATTTTAACTTTGGAAATTTGTTTTCAGTTCCATTAACCCTATTGGCACAAAGGGCTCTCTCTAACACTGAACTGATGGAAGAAATAAAACGTATCTGTTCTTTTACATCATTACAACCTGACACAGAAAGCTCTTACTAAAGTGGAAGTGGCATTTAATATCTGTTAAGGTAGCTCCTGTGTCCTTAGATCCTCAACAAAGAATTCACAGCAATGTACTCTTGAAGGAGGACTAGACCTAGGAGGGCTGTAGTGCCCTTTGAATATGTAGTGCTGGGGGTGGGGGGACAAGCTCCTCTGAGCTGAAACAGGTCAGTGTCGATTGGGATGTAATCCGTGCACTCAAAATTGAGGTGCTGTGAGTGAGAAGGAACCTACTGTCAAGCCCCCCAGATATTGTTCTGTTTCTTACAGGCAATTCAACTCCGTATAATCTTATGAGATCACCGTCGCATATGAGGCCCATTGTTGACAAAAACTATATGTGATTCTGACATATACACTGAGTGGCCAGATTATTATGATCTCTGAATGCTAATAATCTGGCCACTCAGTATATATCCTATATAATAAAAGGCTAATATGCAAATTGTCCCCTCGACCAGGAGTTCAACCAGCAGGCAGGCTGGCTGGACCCCACCCATGTACGAATTCATGCACCGGGCCTCTAATATATATGCACTGAGTGGCCAGATTATTATGCATTCAGAGATCATAATAATCTGGCCACACAGTGTACATCATGGTTAGAGGTTTATACAGGTATCAGGCAATTAGAATTTGGATGGTGGGAAAGGTAAGGAAAAATGGACATGTGAAAGGTGTCCCAAAAGAGAATGCAGAAGTCAAGGATTGAAAGAATATTCCACAGGGTTAATCCAATGGTAGGGCTAACTAGGTAAGCGGTGTCAAAGACAAGGTGCTTGAAAAGCAGATGAGACACAAAAAACAAAGAAGTCAGTAAACCAGTAAGAGAAGTCGGTGGGTCCCACTTTGAATGTGTGCAGTGTTTTGCAAACAGAAGGACATCCATCTGGAAGGAAAATGGTAGTCCTTCACACAGAGATAGTAGTAAAGTTGGCAGAGTGGAGGGAACTCCTAGAAAGAGGAGAAAGAGACTAAAACCTTGAAGGTAACTATTTAGTAGAGTTCAGAGGAAAAAGAAAAGCCAGGAATAGAAGATCCAGAAAGTATCCAAGATGTAAGGACTGCTTATGGAGTTCAGGGAGGGGAGACTTTCGGGATTGGGGGTGGGGGAAGGGTTGGTGGGCATCAGGGATACAAAACACTGCACAAAAGTCAAGGCTTCCAAGGACTGAGAAAAGAACACTAGACCTGTCCATGAGGAGGTGCTCACCATCTGAGTGCTCTGGTCTCAGGACTGAACTCATGCTAAAGCAAGACCCCAAACTGAAATGAGCACTTTCCCCACACTCTAGAACTTTCCAAAAATCAGCTGGGAGGAGGAGGGCTGATGAAACAGAGTTTGTGGGAACAGCGGGGACAAGGTGTTCCGAACATGGTCACCTCTCTGTAAGCCTATTTTGGTGAAAGAGTAAAACCTAAGATGTCACCATCCGAAGTACCAGTCCCTCTCCTCATCAACAAAATCCACTGCAGGAAATGAATCTGTAGGTGGTATGGGTTATTCACACCTTATGCTCAAAGCTTCCAATAACTTATTCACATTTATTGTTATGTTAAGAATTACTAAACATCTTAAGTGCTTGTGCAGTCCTCTTCCTCAGTAACTTTTCCTTGTACCCCAAAGTAACACAAGGACTTCCTTATAAATGACAAAAGTCAGTGAGACAAGCTATGTGGTCTTTCTGTATATGTGGGTTTTTTTTTTTTAAATTTAATCCAAGAAACACTGAGTGCCTGATATGTGATAGCTCCATACTACCTTTCATGCTCCCCCAAGCTCCCAAGCTTAATAACTACATTGCTGCCCTTCACTGAGTATTTTAAGAGGTAAAGTCAGGGGGCAGGGAGGAGTATTACAGTGTGATTGTCTTTGCTCTGATATTCTGTGCTCCCTGAAATAAACTTTCCTGCAGTTTCTGTGCAGAATCTTCAACCTCAGTACTGAAGGTTCTTGATACTCTTGCAAAAACAAGTACCTTCAGCCATGCAACAGAAGCAGAGACTAAAGTGATGCAGCTGCTAGACAAGGAAAACCAAGTACTGACGGGGTGACACCAAAGCTTAGAAGAAGTGAAACAGACTCTCCCTAGAGCCTCGAGAGAGCTGGGCCATGCAGACACCCTGATTTTACACTTCTAGCCTCCAAACTGTGAGACAAGAAACTTCTATGCTTTTAAGCCACCCAGTTTATGGTCCCTTGTTATAGCAGCTCTAGCAAACTCATACTAGGCCACACTAACATCTCCCTTGCAGGGCTGCTGCCAGAATTGGGCTACAGGGGAAGGTGCCAGCACCGCTGACCAGTGCAAGACAGATTTCCTCTTCTTGTCAGAAGTATTAGGGAAAGCACCAGGCGATGAACATCCCCTTTCAAGGAAAAGTAACTGCTCAGAGACGTGTTCCGGCACCTGGCCTCTGCTACAGCCACGCGGAGCCCATTATGTGTCTGCACACCTGCTTGGGCGCTCCCAGTGGGTCGCGGGAGCAGCTCTGCTCTGTCTTGAGTGGGAACAATTATAGGCCCGGCTGGGCCCCAGCAGCCCATTCTGGCCCAGTAGGTTCTGACAGGCACTGTGAGGACCGCACAGGGGGAAACTCAAGGTTCCAGGGCCCACCTGGAAAAGATCGATCTGCACCACTACATCTGCCCTGGTCCTAAACCAGAGAGGGCCTGTCACAATATGAAATGGGGGGATGCCTGGCCCCCAAATTATGCAGGACACTCCCAATTCAGTGTACCCTGATTACCCAAAATCATCAACACCATAAAGTGTTTTAATATTTTTGTATCTATTTATAAAAGTAATATACAGAGAATGTTTAAAAGTCAGTTCTCACTCTTCAGAGTAAATCTGCACTTATTTAAGCTGCTGTGCTTGGCCCCATTCATTTGGGCATCAGATACTCTCTAATGGGCTACTATGTGGATACAGTGGTGGATATGGCATAGATTGGGCCTGGAGAAGCACATTGTTTGGTGCAATAGAAAAAATAATTGGCAAGCATTTACTGGGTGTTTAGGACATGCCAAGTGGATCATGTATGTTATTCATTTTACCAACACAGCAAACCCAGAAAATTGAGACTAAACAACGTTACACAATCTGTGCAGGGTCACACAGCTGATAAGTAAAAGAGGTAGGATTTGAACTATTGGTTTCAAGTTCTTCCCACCATCCCATAGCTGTTTTCCATCAGATTTGGCCAAAGCAACAACATTTAAGATGGGTTGGGATAGACCAAAGGTCCTGGCCATTTTACTCCAGAGCCTTGAGAGTGAAGTGCTTGCTTCCAATAACCTCTGTAGTGATCCAAAACTGATTCTCCAGTTTTGGATCACTACATTGCACTTATTCCTGGGATATCCTCAAGGAATATCCCATGTCCTAACTTTGTCAGTGAGGAAGGGCTTCTGAAAAGTTGCAGTAAAACCAGAATGAAGAAGTGAGGTCCAGATGTTTGGTGCTCAGCTCAGTAAGATCCCCACCTCTCCACTGCATCACAGACAATCACTGGGCTGGAACAATGAGTAGCCATTCAGAATAGTTCTCTTTGGGTTCATATCCGACAACCTGTATGCCTTTTCCCCAACAAAGTCTTACTATGTCAATGAATATCTAAAAATACTTAAAAAAAAAAAAGAACTGAAATGCCAAGCTCAATATATATCTGCAACATACATGAAAAGGCTCAACATTCTACAAATTATTAAGAAAGACAATACTCGAATGAAAAAAAGTGGAGAAAATACTAAATAGATAATGTGTGCAAGAAGTACAAATACAAAACAAACATATATAACTATTTAAGCTCACCTGTAACCACAGAAATACAAATCACATTAACAATAAGGTATTTTCTACCTATGAAAATAGCAAAGGTATTTAAAAAACTTAAGCACCCAGCACCGATTATGGATTGTGGAAAATAAGCATTCTTATTATTTTTTAGTGGGGTGGACACAGGTAACTTGGCAAATCCTATCTAATAAAAGAGTAACATGCAAATTAACCATCACTCCACTCCACCCACCAGCCACGCCCACCAGCCAATCAGGAGCGACTATGCAAATTAACCCTACCAAGATGGCTGCAGCCACAGAGAGCAGGAGGGAGGCTTGGGTTTCCCCGGCAATGGAGGAAGCCAAGTTTCTGCAGCCCTGGCCTGCTTTGGCCTTCGCTTAAGGCTACAAAGTTTCAATTATAGAAGATACATAAATCCCAACAGAAATGGCTGCCACCACGGAGTGAGCAGAAGGCTTGGCTCCACTCCAGGCTACAAAGTTTCAATTGCAGAAGATAAATAAATCCCAGATACCAGGGCCTCTGCTTGGGTCACTGGGGGGCGTGGCCGGCCTGCAAACCACCACAGGCCCCTCGACCAGGCCGCCCCATGCCCCAAGGGGACCCCCACCCTGATCCGGGACACCCTTCAGGGCAAACCAGCTGGCCCCCACCCATGCACCAGGCCTCTATCCTATCTAATAAAAGAGTAATATGCAGATTGACCATCACTCCACCACACAAGATGGCCGCCCCCATGTGGTCAAAGATCCTGCCCCCATGTGGACACAAGATGGCCAGCAGGGGAGGGAAGTTGGGAGGAACCAGGCCTGCAAGGGAGGGCAGTTGTGGGCGATCAGGCCAGCAGGGGAGGGCAGTTGAGAGGGATCAGGCCTGCAAGGGAGGGCAGTTGGGGGCGATCAAACCTGCAGGGGAGGGTAGTTAGGGGTGACCAGGCCGGCAGAGGAGGGAAGTTGGGGCAAACAGGCTGGCAGGGGAGCAGTTAGACATCAATCAGGCTGGCAAGGGAGTGGCTAGAGGTTGATCAGGCTGGCAGACAGAAGCGGTTAGGGGCAATCAGGAAGGCAGGCAGGTGAGCAGTTGGGAGCCAGCAGTCCTGGATTGTGAGAGGGATGTCCGACTGCCCGTTTAGGCCCGATCCCACCATTTAGGCCCGATCCCGGTAAACGGGCAGTCGGACATCCCTCGAGGGGTCCCAAATTGGAAAGGGTGCAGGCTGGGCTGAGGGACACCCCATGCCCCTGTGCATGAATTTTCGTGTACCAGGCCTCTAGTATTATCATAGCTCGTCTATACTTTAACCATGCCATTCCACTTCCTGGAATTGGTCCTAAAGAATAATTGGGTATACTATTCAAGGGCATTCACTATGTTACTTGTCAGAGGGAAACACTGTTTCAATTGCTTTGTAAACAAAGGGGGGTGGGGGGGGCAAAAGGTTGAATACAATATTATACATACACACACAGACACACACACACAATTCTAGGTAATTTTTAAAATAATTTTATAGATTTTTAATGATATGCAAAAATCTAAATTATGACCCCAATTTTCAATTATGTAAAATAAAGAGTATATAAGTATAGAAAAAACTGACCAAATATATATTAAATTGATAAATATTTCCAGATGAATGGAATTTGATTTTCACTTTTTATGCTTTTTAATTATTTCTAATGTTAAAAATCAGAAGAAAAACAATAAATGAATGTGTATCTTAAATCTAAATATTCCCCATTGTAACTTACACTGTAAGGTAATTATTATATATAAGGTAATAAAAAAACACTTGAACATTTATGCTTTACTATATATCTCATTTAATCCTCACAACAACCACATATGTCCAGTATAACTGCCTCTATCTAATCTAATAAAGAGGGAATATGCAAAGTAACTGGCACACCGCAACAAATATGGTGGTGCCCACAGCGGAGGCCGAGTTCCCATAACAAGCCTTAATGAGCAATCAGCAGGGACCTGAGGCTGTGTAGCGCTGGGGACCTGAGGCTGCGCCGCCCCCCCACCCCCCGCCGCCTGGTGGGGCTTGACAGGGGACCTCAGGCTGCGCGCCCCGCCCCAGCACCAGGCCAGGGGACCTGTTCCCACGCCCCCTGCCAGGCGGGGCTTGACAGGGGTGGGGCCAGCCAGTTCTGGATATCACCCAATAGGGGTGGGGCCAGCCGGGTCTGGGTCTGGGTCTGGAGTGATTTCAAGGCACACGCGGGTTGGTGGGGACTTCACTCTGGGTCCTGCGGTGCACCCCAGACTCTGACAGGAGGAAGATTTTCATATACATTTTACTAATTTTCTTTCATCTCTGACATTTCTATTATAGAGAAAGGGCAAATAGCAATATTAAAATATTTCCTCTAATTAATTACCACTAGTTTAAAGATAAAGAGCGGCTGAGAAACTTGCCCAGAGTTGCTCATCGAAAAGCAAGGCTGTGCATATCCAGGCCTGATGTTCTAAAACCACGACATTGCCAGAACCGGTTTGGCTCAGTGGATAGAGCGTCGGCCTGCGGACTGAAGGGTCCCAGGTTCGATTCCGGTCAAGGGCATGTAACTTGGTTGCGGGCACATCCCCGGTGGGAGGTGTGCAGGAGGCAACTGATCGATGTTTCTCTCTCATCGATGTTTCTGACTATCTATCCCTCTTCCTTCCTCTCTGTAAAAAATCAATAAAATATATTTTAAAAAATAAAAAAATAAAAAAATAAAAAAAAAAACCACGACATTGTTCTAATAGAGCAATGCAGTGGGTCCTGAGAACAATTCTGTTTCCGTTTCAGTGACCATCACAAGGGTATGAATATAAACACTCTTACATCAAAGAGAGCAATACCAAAAAAAAGCAACGAGTTTTCAGATTTGACTGTATTTTTACACATAGGCCAAACTTTTGTCATTGTACTATACAGTACAATTTAAGCTTTTTTCCCCTCTTATTTCCCTTTTCTGGTCACTCTTATAATATCCTTAGAACTGCTCCTCCCCCAAACATTTGAGGGGTCAGTAACAGTTGCATAGAGGGAAAATGCCCCGGAGCAAAAAGGAACTATTTATCTACCAAATAAAGCTTAATGGAAATCTCCCTTAAAAACACTCACTGGCTTTTGTCCTATTTTTATACTCACCAAACAACTCTCTAATCAGTGAATGATCGCAGTGTCCCCGTGCACCTGGAGCAGTGCGCTGAGCACTTGCCCGATGTCCATCACCCTGCGGCCTGATCTCCCAGGGGGTACCTTTCTACCAATCATCTAGCATTTCCCCCTATGCCATTATAATTTTATTATAGGATGATTTTATATCTCAAATGCAAGAAAATAACTGCTTAGAGAACTGGCTTAAACGGCCCCAAATCTCAGTCAAGAGGCCCTCTCCTCGAGGCTAATAATCACAGACTCCTCAACTCTGTAGGCAAATGTAAGATGTTCCATTCCCACACCCACCCACCTATAACCCATTGGTCAGAGCCAGGAAAAAGCCTGCTGATCAGGTATCTCAGTCACAAGAAACCTCTAGAAGGAGGACCTGCCCACTCCTGAAACTGAAAAGGCCCTTATCAGCACCTTCCAGAGATATCCCATTACTGCCAGAATCTTCTGTCTGATCAGGAATCCATGGTTTTAACTTGTATTTCCCTAACGGATAATGATGTTGAGCACCTTTTTCATGTGCTTTTTGGCTATTTATATACCCTCCTCTGAAGAGATGTCTATTAAGATCTATTGTCAAAGTCAGTAAAAGTTTGAATGTGCTTCTTTTTAAGTTCTGAGTTTCTGAGATTCTTTCATATTGGGGATATGGAAGGAACAGATCCTAGGGAAATAAAAGGAGCTCTCACCTTAGTCCTCAAAAATGTTCTTTCTTCCCCAACACTACTCAGGAATATGGGCAACATATCCCCATTTTTTTTTCAAGTTTAATCTATTGTTTACTGAGCACCTACTATGTCCAAGGGACATGGAGCTAAAGATGACATGTTAAAAAGTACACTGTCTATTAGGAGAGGAAACAAACCTCAAATGGTAAACTGACTTGCCCAAAGTCATTTAACCTTGATGGCCAAGCACTCCACTCACGCCAGGAGAAAATAAAACCCCAGGCTCTGGTTGTGCTGTGAGAAAGGTCCACTGAGGTGGGTAGGCACTGCAGGGGCAGCAGAGCCTGGGCCCAACCACTGCCTCTGGAAGGTTGGAACTGGCACAGGAAGGCTGCAGGGCAGGCCTTTCCCTCACCCCACCAGCAAATAGGATCCCCACAGAGGTAATGAGCTGAAACCTGTAGCACATACACACTCCTCTGCACAGGCTGGAAGCAGTCGCCAGTGATGATGGATTTAAATAGCAGAGCAGGGGCTTGAACTGCTCTGGCCCAACAGAGACTACAAAGCAGCTGGAGGCCACAGCCCCCAACAGGGACACGTCTGCTCCTCGGAGCCTGCTAGGCAGGGACAGTGTCTGTGCACCAGCTGAGACTCAGGCGGGCCCAACCCAGGGCAATACCTCCACCAGCCCAGCTGAGCCCTGCTGCACAACCCAAGCAGGCTCAGACCTCCTGATGCCACGTGTTCCTCTGGCTACATATCCACGCTGCAGAAAGCAGCCCAGGAGATTCTCGGCTTGCGTCTGTTGAAGCTAATTATCAACCTGCTGAATGGCCATCTGGAGGGTGATGTCAAGTGTAATGGCACATTCACCAGGATTCTGGGTTCCTACCTCCTGCCCATTCTGAGCCAAACTCTCTCCTGCCTACTCCCCCTCTTTCAAGGAATCAAAATATGTTAGCTGCACACTCACAACTTGAATTTGGAGAGCCCTGGAAATCATCAAATAATATAAATTGACTAGTCTCAATCAGGAAGTAATAAATACACTGCCAAGAATGACATGAGCTACCACTCACCAGGAGCTTACCGTGTGCCAGTACTGTCTAAACCGATACATGTCGCCTCATTTAATTGGCATGAACACCCCATAAGGTAAGTTTCACTACCCCCATTTTACAGAGAGGAAACTAGAGCTTAGACAAATCAAGGTCATAAAAGTAGAGGTAGTAATGTAAGATCATTCTAACTCTAAAATGAATATACTTCTACACTGTAATTCTAAATTGAGTAGGCAAAAATCTCAATTTATCATGGTTAGGGTCTCAATTACATGAATGTGGTTTACACAGAATTTTAGTCGCTGCTTAAGAAAACAGCTAAAATCACTAGTCTAGAACAGGCTGAATCTAAAATGCTCTCCTTTTAACTACACAATGTACATACCTGTGCATTAGCACATATCCCATTTATATAGTGGTCACTTCTGCAATTCTGTATTCTTCATGCACAGCATATAATCAGCACAAGACAGTTCCTCAAAAAGTCTGCTTTTATCTTACTTTAAATATTGACTCAGTCTTAATATATTCCTCACACCTCTGGCAAAACAGTTGATTTTCACATTTGGAATGTGTGCACTATACATTTTTAAAAGTGTTTCATTTCTGTGTACTTTCAAATAAATTTACATTTTTAAAAGTGTTTCATTTCTGTGTACTTTCAAATAAATTTTATGGCTATATGTGAAAATTTAAATATTTATTCATAATATTATCAAAGCTAATTTACCAGTATGCCATTTCTAAGTCAACAGGCTTGTCAAAGATATTTGAAAAATATTTGCCACCCCTTCAAAATTATAGCTTTCATCATCAAAAATTGCTGACATTTATAATAATCTTACAAGCCAAGCTTTTAGAGGCTCAATAGTTTTCTCAGAAGAATGTAATTATTTTTTAAATAAAATGCACATATTCCTTAATTTTTACATTGTTTAATTGTAAATGCAAAATGTTGCCTTTCTAAAAAAATAAATAAATCAGAAAACTTCATGCAGGTGAAGCAGAGAAAGTTCCAGACTATATAGCCGGCTCACTCTTTCCTTTTCAAAGATTGAAAGAGAAAGATATGCTTTCAAACTCTTCAAGTTCTCCAATAATTTAAATTAATCCAAAGAAAAAACCCCCATAACTTCCTTCTATTTTAACAATAACTGATCCATTGAAGGTTCCGAAACTCCAAGTGTATAAGTAATATCCAGCAAGCCACTATTCTCTCTAAAGCTTAATAGGAAACCTTACGGAATTTTCCCTCAAACCAGGCATATCACACAGTGATTGGCAAAAATGAATAGGTATCTATTCTGCTTCTTTAGTAGAAACATTTCACTAAAATGGAAAAGACAAAGTTAGGAGAAAAGACCCTATAAAGTGTAGTGTCCAGGTAACACCATCCCTTTATTCCAAGTGGCATGCTTGTCTCACACCCCATGGCCCATCTCGGAGGACAGGGTGGGAGAACTGGACACCAGGCTGGCTTTCAGTCTGTTCTCCACCAGCAGCCAGGGACTTTTTTAAAACCTGGTTAGATCACACTCCACCCTGTTCAATAGCCTCCAATGGCCTACCATTCAGAGTGGAAGCCAAAATCCTTACAGAAAGTTCCCGGGCTCTACAAGCTCTGTGCCCATGACCTAGCTGGTTCATCTCCCACATTTCCCCCCCTTGCTGACTCCCCTCCGGCCCACACTGGCCCTCACACTCTTCAGACACACCAGGCACACAAGGGCTTTGATGTACATGCCATCCTTTGCCTGGAATGCTCTTCCCCAAACATCTGCCTAGCCCAGCCGTGGGCAAACTACAGCCCGCGAGCCAGATCCGGCCCGTTTGGCTGTTCTATCCGGCCCGTGGAGCCTAAAGAGCAGAGGGTTCTCTTGCTCTCCCCTCCGCTCCTTCACCAGCAGCAGTGCGGATTTATATCCGCCCATTCAGTAGAAGGAACAACCTCTCAATCTTCAGAGGCTCCTTGTAATGCCCGCGGACGCGTCTCCCAACATCACTCTGGGAATGTGTAGACACGTTATTGTGGTGATGTAGGAAGACACACCCCTGGAGAGCACAGTATCAGAGCATTAGCTAAAAAGGAGACCAACAACACTGTTCCCACTGAAGTTGATGTTTTAAAGACCAAAAACCTTTCAACCCAGTCTACATTGCCATCTACATCTACGTCCCGGGCATAATTTGGAAGTTGCACTAAAGAAAATGTTTAATTTACTGTTTACACATTTTGTTCTTTTCTATTTGTTTTAGTTTTAAATTATTTTATTATATTTAAGTTTAATTTGAAAGGCTTTTGTACCTTTCCTTTGTTAGGCAATTTTATTTTGCCTTTGCCATCTTCAATATAAGGTATGTTATTGTGCTATGATTCCTCCATTTTTTGAAGTTTCAAATTATAATAATTAATGTTTACATTCTTGTTAAAATGTTTGAAATGAATAAAACTATTGAAATAATAATAATAAAAAAAAAGACCGTACCCTTTTATGTAATGATGTTTACTTTGAATTTATATTAGTTCACACAAACACTCCATCCATGCTTTTGTTCCGGCCCTCCGGTCCAGTTTAAGAACCCATTGTGGCCCTTGAGTCAAAAAGTTTGCCCACCCCTGGCCTAGCCTGTTCCCTCAATCCCTCACCTACTTCAGGTGTGAACACTCCCAATACTCCCTCCCTTGTCCCCCCTTTCTCTGCCTTATTTTCCTCTTTGCCACTTTCACCATCTAACATATTTATCTTTCCTTCTGTCTATCACCCTCATTAGCTGAGCTCCATGAAGTCAGGAACTCTTGTCAGCTTTTGCTCACTGCAGTATCCTCAGTGCCTAGAGCAGCATCTGACATGGAGTAGACATTCAATAAATTATCTGTTGAATGAAGGTAGCACCATGAATGGTTCTGCCATACTCTAGAAAGCAAAACCTGACCAGTCCCTACTAGAGTTGCCATGTAAAAACAACTATAGCACGGGATATACTAAAAAATTATTCTTTATAATGCAATTCAAATTTAATTGGCATCCTGTATTTTTGTTTGCTAAATCTGGCAACTCTACTCATAACTCCAGTGAGAAATCTATAAGTTTCTGGCACCCAAAGTCATGTGGGTCATAGAATCCAGGCCATTCAGGTCACCTGGTGGTGGGGCTGGGGGGGAGAAGAGGGAGTAAAGGTCAGAGGACATAATCATATGACGAAGTGAGAAGCCATTTCCTTTCCTCAGAACATTTCATTGAGGCCCAGTGGTGACCCGGATTCTGCCATCTTTTGGTGGACTGAATATACATGAAAACCATTTAGTGCTTATAATAAAAATACATCAATTCTGACATACCCACAACTATGCACTGAAAATCAAAGTTCCTAAATCTAGGTTCTAAACAGTCATGGATTTTCAGATAAAAGCTTTCCTTGGTTATCCCAAAATTTCCTGATCCTTCCAATATGGAAGATTCCTGAGGTTTCTGTTGTCTAGACACCAAATCTCAAAGGTCCCAAATCTCTAAGTTTCTGGCACCCAAAGTCATGTGGGTCATAGAATCTGGGGAATCAGGGTTGGAAAGGACCACCTGGATGGAAGTAAAAATTGAGCCCAAAGTGAAGGCTCAGGTAGAAAGATAATATATTCTGATATGCCTAAAGGGTCCCAGTTTAGTTCTGTTTTCCTGGTGTTATTAACTGTTACTCCATTTTACTCTCCAAAGTGTCTTGGTTTGAACATTAAAGTATATGGTCAGCCGAGGCACCAGCCAAACTGGGAAGGACCGCTGCACCCCGGAGTCCATAACTTATGAAACAGGAGGAAAGAGCCGTGCAGGAGCAGCTGAGATCAAGGCAGGCCAGCTTGCCCCCAGAACTGGAACCAGGAAAAGGGCATCTGTGGGCAGCAGCTTCCAGTATGAAAACCGAGGAGGCCAGGCTGATCCCTCCAGATCCCTCCAGCTCTGAATTGTAAGAGAGCAGCTGGCAGAGGTCTTGTCACAGAGCACATGCAGGCCCACACGTTCCCCCATGGTCCCCAGGCACAGGCCACCAGGAGCCCAGCCCTGGCTCAGAAACATCCTCACATTAAGTGTCAAATGACTGAAAAGTCAGTCTTTGATCTGACACAGAGCAGGCAGGCCCTGCTTCTTCTGACAAGCCATGCCTACTATCTCTGGGTTTTCTCCAGTCTTCTCAACCCCCGGGCTAGCCCCAATAGAATAAGCTGAAGCAAATTTTGAATGGGGGCTGGATCTTCCAAGTTCCCCCAAAACCTACATGACCGCCAAGGGCTCCAGGCAGCTTGTCACTTTTATCCATTGCACACTGAGTGTGCACTTCTCAGCTGTGGGAGCTACAGTTAACAGGGTGGCTGATGCTTTACAACTGCAACTGCTGAAGGGAGCTCAGCAACACTCCTGGGGAGCCTAGAAGGAAGGAAATCACACTTCAGACCCAGACCAGATTTGGCTTAAGGAAAAGGAAGCAGCCAAACTAGAATCACGGTGTGGCCCATTAACTCACCCTAGGGAGCCACAGAGTAGAACATGCCAAGACATTCAGCACCCCATTAACCTACAAGAAAAGCATCCATGCTTCCATCAACACATGGCCAAGAGACAAACTTTGATATTTCAGCATACTCACTATAGTAAAAATGCAGGAATTCAGGGTCCCCAGCCCAGCATTTGTAAGGTGTCATGTGGCATGCAAGATGCTTACCAAGATGTTCACATAAGCATGAGTTGGGGTTTGAGATATTAGCTCTTAATGTTTCAAGTGGGTTCTCCCCTTAGGGTTCCTTTTTCTTTGCCTTTTCTCTGTCTCCTGGACAGTCTCATCCACTTCCAAGTCTCAACTTCAAACCCGGAGATGTTACCTTCCAAACTGTTTTCAACCTAGAATGCTGAATATCTAGGTGACTGCTATCCCTTCCCCAAGGAGAGTCCAAAAGCCCTGCAAACTCCATACAACTCAAACTTATGACTCAGTCCCACCCCTTAAAACCTGTTCTTCTATGCCGTACACCTTCCTCTCTCTATAAACGCACAGCTGTCACACAGATGAAACTATCTCTTCCCTCCCCAAACCCTGCAGAGCCTTCTGATCTCTGATGTATCTAATCTAAATACACTAACACACTGATCTAAAATACCTTTCCCATTCCATCTCCTCCTGGTCACTCCCACAGCCTCTGACCTAATTCAAGCTCTCCTCTTCTTCTGCCAGGCGTACTGCAGCGATCTCAGCCTCCTTATGTGTCCTCAGGTCTCCAGAATAATTCTCCTCAAACACTAGCTGTACCAGTATAGCCTAAAAACAAGGGCTTCCATCCCACCCCTGCCCCTGGGAACATGCTACTTATATTTGATCTTTAGTGTTCAAATGTCATTGTTACGACATAGTCTTTCATTCTACCTTTCGGAGCTCCTAAGCCACTCCATCTGTCCTTTAACTACCCATACTCAAGCTCTCCCAGACTCCTTACTGATCCTGAGCACACACATGTGTGCCGTCACACTTCTCTGCCTTTAATCTCTTCCTCCTCTACTTTGTTCACTCCTGAGAGGTAGTTCAGCCTAGGTCAGTGGTCGGCAAACTCATTAGTCAACAGAGCCAAATATCAACAGTACAACGATTAAAATTTCTTTTGAGAGCCAAATTTTTTGAACTTAAACTTCTTCTAATGCCACTTCTTCAAAATAGACTCGCCCAGGCCGTGGTATTTTGTGGCAGCTCACATGGTTTCCCTCGACACTGAAATGGGAAATTCCCTACATAGGTAGACCCTTGGAAAAAATACTGTGAGACATGTTAGCAAATTAATGCATCCTGGCAGAGAAGTTCACCATAGTTGGCACATGACTTCCACCTTCTAAAGGAGGAACCATTGGTCACCAGCACGGTGCTGATGCAAAGCTTCTGCAAGGACTCACTTTCAGAGTGTGAGGGCTGGGCAATGGCCTTCTCCTATTGAGGGGTTCAAATATTCAGGCCCCCAAGTACATGCTGTAAGAGCAAAACTGTCTGCCTTGGGCTGACAGTGGGAGCTGAGTTTCCCTAAACACTGCCTAGAAAAAAATATAGCACCAGACTAAAACCCTTGTCTTTGTGCCATACTTACTGTGATTTAAAAAGAAAACACACACACACACACACACACACACACACACACACACACACACGTCTGGTTTAATGACTCCTACAAAAACCCTGATGATTATTCTTTTGTAAAAAACATCTGGTTTAGTGACATCTAGATCCCTAGACTCTAGTTCAATCACATTTTTTAAGGGCAACTAAATTCAGATTTCCTTCACATTCTTGGGTACCAGGTACTTGTACCATATAACCTCAGTTAACCTTTACATTAGCTCTCCTCAATCAGCATTCCAGCTCCTAGCCCAGAGCTTCCACCTTCTCTATCACCTGGTATCTGACTTAATTGGTATGTTCACCTACTGTCTCAGTATTTTCCTCTCATTACATCTTTACTACTATAAAAGTGAATAAAGAGGGTTATGATTACAATGCTAAGATTTATTCACTACTTTCAACGGGCCCAGTAGAATGCTAAGTAGAGAGAGAGAGGGGGGGGGGGAGGGATAAGATAGGGACAGATCAGCTTTATTGAGATGTAATTTATATATCATATAATTCACTCATTTAAGTATTTCTTAAATTTAGTCACAGAGTTGTATAAGCATCACCACAACCAATTTAGAACATATTAATCATCCCAATACAAAACTAACCCCATAACCATTATCAGTTACTCTCCAATTTCTTTCAAACCCTCCAGTTGTAAGTTACCACTCAACTATTTTGTCTTTACTGATTGGCTTATTCTGGACATTTCACATAAATGGAATCCTACTATATGTAGTCTTGTGACTGTCTTCTTTCAGTTAGTATAATGTTTTCAAGAGTTGCTCATGTTATAGTATGTATTAGTACTTCATTCCTTTTTAATGCCAAATAATAATAATCTATTGTATGAATATAGCACACTTTATTAATGCAGTCATCAGTTGATGGACACTTGGGATGCTTACACTTTTCGGCTATTATGAATAATGCTGCTATGAATAATGATGTACATGTTTTTGTAGAGACATCTATTTTCATTTCTCTTTGTTTTATACCTAGAACGGTCTGGTTTTAGGATAATTCTATGTTGAATCTTCTGAGGAATTGCGAGATTGTTTTCCTGCGTGGCTGTGTCATTTCATACTCCCACCAGTAACCTATGAGAATTCCCATTCCTCCACATCCATAGCAATACCTACTATTGTCAGTCTTTTTTACTATAGTCTTTTTACATATCCTAGCAGATATGCAGTAGCTTTATTTGAATTTCCCTGATGCCTAACGATGCTGATCATCTTAGCATTTGCTTATTTGGCCACTCGTATATCTTCTTTGAAATAGTCTGTTCAGATGCTTTGCTTACTTTTCAACTGGATTATTTGTCTTCCTGTTAAGAGTTCTAAGAGTTCTTTATGTATTCTAGATATAAGTCCCTAGTCAAATTTAAGATTTGAAAAAACTTTTTTCCTATTTTCTGGGTTGTCTTTTTCTTTTCTTTTCTTTCTTTCTGTCTTTTATTTTCTTGATGGTATCCCTTGAAGCATAAAAGTTTGTGATTTTTAAAAAGTATCAATTTACCTATTTTTACTTTCATTACTTATGCTTTTGGTGTCATAGCCGAGAAGACTTTGCCTAACCCAAAGTTGGAAAGACGTATTACTTTCTCCTAGAGTTTTATAATTTAAGCTCTTACATTTATGTCTATGATCCATTTTTAGTTCATTCTGGTATAGTATGTGAGAAAGGAGTCCCCAAATTCATTTTTTGTATGTGAATATCCCAGCATCATTTGTTGAAAAGATAACGCCGCCATCACACCCTGAATTATCTTGGCACATCTGTTGGAAATCAATTGACTATAAGCTTAAGGTTTTATTTTTAGACTCTTGATTCTATTCCATTGATGTATATGTCTATCTAACTTTACACTAGTTCCACACTATTTTGATTCAGACTCTGTAGCTTTGTAGTATGTTTTGAAGTCAGGAAGTGAGTTGAGTCCTCTAACTTTGTAATTCTTTTCCAAGATTCTTTTGGCTATTTTGGGTCCCTGGAATTTTCATATGAATTTTAGAATTGGCTCGTCAACTTGTACAAAAAAAAAAAAAGTCAGCTGGGGTTTTGCTAGGAATTATGATTCATTTGTAAATCAATTTAGGAATTATTGCCGCATTAACAATATTAAGTTTTCTAATCCAAGAATATAAAATACCTTTTAATTTATTTTGGTCTTTTTAAATTTCATTCAACAATATTATAGTTCATAGAGTAAAAGTTTTACATTTCTTTTGTCACATTTATTTCTTAGTATATTGTTCTTTTTCATTCTATTATAAATGTAATTGTTTTCTTAATTTCATTTTCAGATTGTCCACTGTTGATATATAGAAATACAATTGATTTTTGTGCACTGGTCTTGTATCCTGCAACCTTGCTGCAATTCTGAATGATTTACTTAACTATTAAATAGAATAGTTTTTTTTCCCTATACACAAGATCAAATAGAGATAGTTTTACTTCTTCCTTTTCAATCTAGATTCCTTTTGTTTCATTTTCTTGACTAATTGCTCTGGCTAAACCCTCCAAAACAATGTTGCACAGAAAAAGTGAAAGCAGACATCCTTGTCTTGTTCCTGATCTTAGGAGGAAAGCATTCAGTCTTTTACTATTAAGTCCAATGTTAGCTATGGGTTTTTCATAAGTGATCTTTTTCAGATAACTTCTCTTCTATTCCTGGTTTGTTGAGTGTTTATATCATGAAGAGGCACTGGATTTTGTCAAATACTTTTTCTATATCTACTGAGATGATATTGTGATTTTTTTCTTTAATTCTATTGATATGATATATTTTATTAGTTTCAGATTTTCAACCAACCTTGCATTCCTGGAACAGATACCACTTGGTCATAGTGTGTGATCCTTTTCATATGTTGCAGGATCTGGCCTGTGAGTATATTGTTGAGAATTTTGCATCTATATTTGTAAGAAATTTTGGTCTATAGTTTTTTTTGTGATTTTTTTTTCTGGCTTCGCTGTCAGGATAATACTACTCTCAAAAAATGAGCTGGGCACGTGAAGCATTTTAATGCATTATCTCATTCAATCCTCATATCCAACTTTTGAGACGGGTACTAATATTAGGCCCATTTATCAGATGAGAAAATGGAGATTAAGGAATATTAACTTTCCCATGGTTATACTTACAGTCAAGTGGCAGAGTCAGGATTAAAACCCAGACAGCCCTCCTTCCTGACCTTATGCCCTTAATCATCATGATGAACTTACTCCTATAGGCTAACTGATAAACCCCCATATAAATCAGCCACTAAACAGATTAGTGGCAGGTTAAATCTACACTAACCAGATTTTGTGACCTGGTCATAAAGGAATGGTGATCTTCCCTAACATCTTCTGAACCCCACAATAATACTTAGTGCACTTTACCACTTAAGTGAATCATTCAGGATCAACAATGTCATCTTGGAATAAACAGTGGTGGATAATCAGATGTTCAGATAGCTAAAACTAAACCCAGAGTCAGCCTGAAAAAAGTAATGTGCATACATACACACCATTTAGAGACATCTCAAATAAGCTTATCAAATCAGGGATGGGAGTATGGTAAGTTCAGTCATCACAATAACCAAATTGAGCTCAGCAATCCTTTATAGCCACTGAATGTCCCATTTGGATAGAATCACTGTTATACTGACATAAAATTATAAACTAAAATAAACTGTTCTCATTCATGTGTCAGGTACATGGTCAATATGGCTGAAATAGAAAGTATATACATGGGAGAGGGGTGCTGTTGGTTCTACCCTAAGTTCTGCTTCACCAGGAGGTTCCTCAAAATAAAATGTCCTAATAGAAAACTTACTGAGCTCTGTGCCTCAGTTTCTTATCTATAAAATTATAATTGTTGCATCATTTCATTAGTATGTTATAAATGTGACAACAATAAGAATATCAGCAAGAACACAAAAAGATGGAATTATTCTCACAGCAACTTCCACTAATTGAACATTTTTTTTGAGAGTCTAATGTATGCCAGGTACTGTGCCTAGGACTTGAGCTACAGACATGCCAAAGTCACAGCACTGCCTCCGAAGGGGACAGAGACACACATTTAAAGAGTCTGAAGAGCATTTTGACAGATGGTTAAATAATGTGTGATGGAAACACAAAAGAGAGAGCAACTAACTCTACCTATGGAGATAAGGGTAGGCTTCAGAGAAAAGGGGTATTTTTCCCAGGGTCTTGAAGGACCAGTAGGAGTTTACCAGGCAGAAGACAGAGTGAAGAGTGTCCCAGACACCAAGGAAGCCCATTTTCCCTTTTTCATTGTTTACTTGGAACCAAAACTCTCTTCTATCCTAGCTAGGCAGCAATACAGGAACATCGAGTCTAGAGACCCTCAGGTTACAGTTCTGTCACAATGCAGAGGCAATGGAAAATGGTTCAGAGCTCCAGTGCTGGAGCCAAAACGATGGGTGTTCATATCCTGACTCCAGAAATTACTAGTTGTGTGACCCTGGGCAATTTACTTAACCTTTCTGGGCCTTCGTTTTCTCATCTGTGATATGGGAATAGTAACAGCTATTTATAAGATTTAGAACAAGGTTTAAATGAGTTGATGTTAAGTATTTAGAAGAGTAAGTACCTGAAATACTGTAAAAACTGGATAAAGATTTATTACTATTATTATTATTATTATTATTATTATTATTATTATTAGATGCCTGCTGCACGAAATTCATGCAAGAGTAGGCCTTCCGCCCTAACCGGTTTGGCTCAGTGGATACAGCGTCGGCCTACAGACTGAAGGGTCCCAGGTTCGATTCCGGTCAAGGGCATGTACCTTGGTTGCGGGCACATCCCCAGTATGTGTAGGAGGCAGCTGATCGATGTTTCTCTCTCATCGATCTTTCTAACTCTCTATCTCTCTCCCTTCCTCTCTGTAAAAAATCAATTAAAAAAAAAAAAGAGTAGGCCTTCCTTTCCCGGGCTGCCAGCACCAGCTTCCCTCTGGCACCCAGGACCTGGGCTTCCCTCACAGCCCCGCTTGGTCCGGAAGGTCAGGTCGTCTGGTCTAATTAGCATATTACGCTTTTATTATTATAGATTATTATTTTGATACCCTGTCACAAAGCCTGCCCTGGTTAGTCTAAGCGTTACAAAGATTTGGCCATCTCAAAAGGATCTTATCCCAATGCCTGTCGTCATCCCACCTGGCAATTCCCTTCACCTAACAACTGTTCATGGTTGTCTCAGGACACATGGGGACTGAGAGAATGCTTCCTAATGCATGTGGCTTACTATCCAAGTAACCCAAATAGCATCTTTCATAATCAGGATCGTATCGCCATTGCATGCTGTGTGTTGCTGTGAGACAGCAAATACAAAGGCACATCCGAGTACAGAGATTGCAGTAACAGTTGAATAAACATGCAATCCGATACCTCACATATGGCATGTCATCAGCCCTGATACCTTTTCACAATCAAATATGTTTAAGGCTGTGGCTACTTTTACTAGTATAGGTACAAATGTCTTTATCAGGACATTAACGTGCACCAAACCTCTCTCAATAAAAGCAGTCATAAACAACAATCTTTTCTAAGCTGTCATGGAAGCTACTGTGTTTGTAATAGAACCATTCATCTAAGTGACAGTTGCCAAAGCCTGTCTCAACACAATAGCAAGCAAATCACAGAGCACAGAGGCAGACCCAGGGAACAGGGCGGGCATGGAGTGAGTAATTAGGACCTTTGTAAATGGCTGGGGGGAAGGGGGGAACCACAACTCAGCTTATTAACATATGTTAACTATTACCCCGGATGCTGCAAAGCTATGGGGTGATCAATTACATTTCCTCCAGAGCATTTCTTTTAAGGTAGCCTAAAAGTTCCCCTGGCCTTTGCAAAAGGAACAATGTCTATGGAAATTTTCAGCTAATGACCAATTTCACTGGCTGTGAAGAAAAGCTGTAATTCAATTTTAAAAATTTTTAAATAAACTAAATGTCCTGGGCAGCAGGTTTCATTGTCACACCTTTCAGACTGTGCTCTAAACGGCTAAGAAGGAGAAGGGAGTATACTGATACAGAAAGAGGCTTTAAAGAAACAGCCATGTGGGCTTTGAAGAACTAACTTGATTTTATTATTTACCTAGAAGTGAAGCATTTGAGAGAAGAGAAGGTGAGCAGACCAAATAATCTGCAATGTATGCATAGCAGGTAAATATCAAGCAAATAAACCAAATTAATTATAATCAAACAAAAATTTATAGCACACCCATAATGTCTCCAGATTATACTCATACACTGAAAGCCACCCACCTCTGCCCAAAGTCAATGGCAGGAATCTTACCAGAAATCTGTTAGAGAGATTAACATGGACATCAAAAATACCTACCAACATTTTTTAAAAAGAGGCCCCCAACCCTCTTAAGTACAAGTTAAATGACAAATACTAGCTCAGCAGAGATGTGGCGTGTTAATCCCTGTTAATTCTGGTATGGCACTTTGCTGTGAGCATGTGGACATTGAAAGAATAGATTTCAATGCTTTCCTCTCTCTCTCCTCCATCCCCATTTTACCATAATACATGAATAATGCCACTGTTAGTCTGGACAGTTGACTGACAGATCCAACTGGCCAGGGCACCTGTTGAACTCCCAACCGATGTCCTAAAACCTATAATAAGAACACCCTGTCCTGCTTCCCAGCCCCAGCACTTTCTGACCACCTGTCCCCCAAGATCGCTGCCCTGGCGACCCATACGTGGACAAGAGAGCTCGCTGGCATGGACTCCGCCCCAACACCACCCTCTTGCCCACCATGACCCAGGCAGCTCCCCTCCCCCATAAACCCCTGGTGAACACACCAAAGTGAACCCGGGCAATATGGTTTGCTTCTAAGTCTCGGTATTTTCCACATTTTTCATTAATGAGTACTCCTTACTCAGAATCAGAGGGAAAAAATAAACATAATATAACTTTTCCCCTCCAATTCCAAAAGTAACATATGTTCACTATAAAAAAAACTCTTATTAATACAGAAACATATAACAGAAAAGGAATGAATTGCCTACAATGCCTGCAGCAACCACTATGTCAATGTTGTAAATTCCTTCAGATTTTTTTTCTATGATCCTAACCACACAATACATCTATATATTTAAATTTATCAAGTTGAAGGTTCTCTAAGATAGTACTTCTACTGCAGAGGTCAACAGAACACTATCATCATAATAATTATTACTATTATTATTATTAAAAAGACCATTTTAAATGCTTACTATCAATGCAATGAGATGCAAATAAATAACAAGAAGAAATTAGAGACAAGCCTTCAAGTGAAATGCAAGACCACAGCTACCAGGGAGCGTGGAGCTGAAGCTCTGGAAGTGTAAGTCAGCAGGAAAAGAACAGAGAGATGGTGTTGGAATCCAGGGCTGTGCTGCTCAGAACCGGAATCTGTCCACTGCCTCCTCCCCCCTTGGATGTCAGGGAGAGCCACAGTCCTGGGGCCAGCCGATTCTGTCAGGCAACAGGTCCCCTCCATCATCATCTGTGACTCTGATTCAGACAAGTTGGCCCTGGTTCTCCCCTCTCCAACTCCTTCTTTGGCAGAAACCCTGAAAGGGTGTGGGTTGGGGTCAGTTCAATCCATCCCTTGACCAAACACCCTTCTACCGGGACAGGGAAGCTTCCCCCTAAGTGATAACTCCAAAATAGTCTTCCCTGCCTTTCCAACAGGCATGCCCCCAAAGGGCTTACTCTCACAAAAGCATTCTTTTTAGAATTCAGTGCAAAGCATTTTCTCATATATAACTGTAGTATTCTCTCAACACTACTGAGAGGTGTGGAGAAATATGTTGATTTCCTCACTCCATGCTACACACAGAGTTTACATGGCTGTCCAAAGATACTTCCCAAGTTGGTATAGCAGTTTTGGACTAGTCAAAGAATTTAGGAGATGGGAGGTAGGGAATGTTAGAATTGTTTTGTGACCCAGTATTCCTTCTATCCTTGCCACCTGCTTTTCACGAGGCCCATACCATTCACTTATACCTAATTCTTTCCGTTCACATCCATGGGGTTATATTCTCCACAAAGAAATTCCCCCAACATCTGGTTACTTTGGTATGTTTATTTATAAATTCACACTTGACTACGGTGAACTTCAACATCAGTGATTAATCAACCCAATGCTGATGAGCCTCACAGTGTTTTACTTGCTTGTCTCTAGTAGCCATCGCCCACGTTCATATCAGTTGTCCACATTTGTGGCCACACCTTGAAACTCATCACCTGAAACCTCTCCACCTCTAATCTCAGCTGCTGCCTCTCCCATGCATGACCACAACCTTCTGTCCTGCTGCCCACTCCGAACACTGCAAAGACTCTAAGCAACACACGCCATGACTTACCAGCCCCTCCAGCTTCACCTTGTCCCTCTCTGCTCCTAGACTGATGCAACAATACACTCACTAGCAACTTAGTGCCTCAGGTCCCAAGCCTTGACAACTGTCAAAATATGAATAAACCCTAATCCTCTGATTATATATATCACATAACCATGCCCATGGGCTCCCCTCCCCCAAAAGTTACACTCTCTATCTTAAACAAAAATTAATTCCAAATGGATCATAGGCTCAAATGTAAAAAAGAAAACTATGAATCTCTTAGAATAAAACATAAGAGAAAATCTGCAGAATCTAGGACTAGGCAATGAGTTCTTAGACCTGACACCAAAAGTACAATCCATACAAGGGAAAATTAATCAATTGGATCTCATAAAAATTAAAAACTTTTACTCTATGGGAGCCCATGTGAAGATGAAAAGATAAGGAACAGACAAGGAGAAAATATCTGCAAACTATATATGTGAGAATAAAGAACTCCCTAAGTTCAACAGTAAAAGTCAGACAAAAGAAAATTAGAAAATTAGACAAAAGACACCAACAGACATTTCACTGAAGTGAATATATAGGTAGCAAATAAGCACATGAAAAGATGTTCCACATCATTAGTCATTAAGGAAATTTAAATTAAAACCACATGAGATATCGCCACTCACCAATCAGAATGGCTAAAATAAACAATAGTGACAATACCAAATGCTGATGAGGGTGCAGAGAATCTAGATTACAGGTGAGAATATAGAATGGTACAGCTGCTCTGGAAAAACAGTTGAGCAGTTAATAAAAAACTAAAGGCACAACGATGATATGACCCAGCAACTGCACTCCTGGACATTTATCCCACAGAAATAAAAAGTTATGTTATCACAAAATCTGTAAATAAATGGTCATAATAGCTTTATTTTTATGGCCAAAAAGTGGAATCAGCCCATTTGTCCAGGTAAATGGTTAAACACACTGCAGAGTGTGTGTGTGTGTGTGTGTGTGTGTGTGTGTGTGTGTGTGTGTCGTGGACTACCACCCAACAATAAAAAGGAACAAACTATTGATATATGCAGCAACCTGAATGAATCTTCAGGGAATTATGCTGAATGGAAGGAAAAAAGCCATCCCAAAAGGTTATATACTGCATAATACCATTATATAACACTAGAGGCCCAATGCACAAAATTCGTGCAAGGGCTTTGGCCCCCGTCCACTGCAGCTTTGTCCGGAAAGGATGTCCGGTCTAATTAGTGTATTACCCTTTTATTATTATAAATGTTTTATTTTTATTTTTTATATTTTATTGATTTTTTTACAGAGAGGAAGGGATAGGGATAGAGAGTTAGAAACATCGATGAGAGAGAAACATCGATCAGCTGCCTCCTGCACACCTCCCACTGGGGATGTGCCCGCAACTAAGGTACATGCCCTTGACCGGAATCGAACCCGGGACCCTTCAGTCCACAGGCCGACGCCCTATCCACTGAGCCAAACCAGTTTCAGCTATAAATGTTTTAAATGACACTTTAGAAACAGAGCATCAATTAATGGTTGCCAGGGGTTAGGGAAAAGGTGGGGGTGGGAGGGAATAGGATAGAGTGGGTATGGTTAGGATCTTGTGATATTGGGACTGTTCTATATACATCCTCACTGTGGTGGTGGATACCTGAACCTACACATGAGACATCATTGTTTAGAACTTCACGCACGCGCACACACACACACACACACACACACACACGCATATTTACAAGTGCAAGCAGAATCAGAGAAATGTGAATAAGATTGGTGCACTGCTCAGAAATTCTTTTACTCACCCTATCCATGGATATTCCATTCCCCCACAATATCTCTACTAAGCTTACGCTATTTTTCAAAAGCCCACGACCCACCTCGGCCTACATAATTAGTCCTCATTTGAAGAAAGCAATCATTAGGCCCTCCCTGAACCCTCTACTCATATGATTATGCATCAGAACAAACACACACACACACACACACACACACACACACACACACACACACACACACACAAAATACCTTACTCCTTTTGAAGTTTCTCCTGGGTTTTCTTCCATCAATCATATCCTCAATTCATAAAATTTTCTCCCCTACGAACCAAATGGCCGAGTATTTCCCCTGCTCTAAAATAAGTCTTCCTTTAACTTTTTATGACCATCTCATGGCTCCTCCCCTGAGTGGCCAAATCTCTCCAAAGAGTGGGCATCATAATGTTCCCTCTCGGTACCCAGGGGGTATACACTGAATAAAGTAGTTCATTTCCTGTATTCAAATTCTGTAAAGACTGCTTCAAATGTTAGTCTCACACTCTGCTCATTTGTTTCTAAATCTAAAAATGTGGTCCTGTTCTCTTGGACCTAGGCTGTACTCTAGCCCAATGGCTCTCAAACTGGGCGGATCGCCCAAACTACCCACAGAGCTTTTAGAAATAGAGATTCCCAGACCATACATACTCCCAGAGAGTCTGACTCAATTTGTTTGTGTCCATTCTGCTTTGTCTTTTTTTTTTTTTTTTTTTTTTTTTTTAAGCTTCTCAAAAGCTTCTGCTGATGATGGTCAGGCTTGAGAACCACTGATGTGTCTTCCTTCTTCTTAAAAAGACAGTATCTTTACTCTCTCAGGGTTACAGACACTCCATTTAAAATCTATGCCAGTTTTATCAGGAGACACTGTGAGCCTATCCTTCGCAGGCCATATCACCCATTCCCACAGTTTCAGGGATCACTTCTCTGATGGTGAGCCCTAAACTACGACTTCAACAGGTCATCTTCATCTGGATGGCGACCCAGTACCTCAAGCACATGAGAAAACTCAACTCTTCACGCCTTTCCTCTCAACAAACCTGCTTCTCCTGTCTTCACTCCCCATTTCATTTAATAGTCCCTCTATCCTCCCTACTACGCAGAATCAGAACCCTAAAATCATCTTCAACTCCTCCTCCTCTTTCACAAACTAGATCCAGTCAGCCAGTCCTATTGACTCTATCTCTGAAACTTCCCCCACCAACACTGCCGGTACCCTGGTTAGGTCTCATCTTCTCCCACTGAACTATTGCAATAGCCATCTAACTTGTCTTCCTGCTTTCAGAGCTGGCTTTGTAAAACACAGGCTGAGTCACAGCAGTCTCCTTAAAAAAAATAAAAAATAAAAAATAAAAAAGTAATGGCTTCCCTTCTCTTTGTTCTCAAATGAGCACCAAACACCAGGAGGAGGCATTCAAGGCCCTCCAGGATGCAGTAGCAGCCCACATATCCAGGCTCATCTATCTTCCTCCTCCACATACACCCTCATTTCTGAGAGCATCAGAGCTGTGCCCTTTTGAACTCTGTGCTTTTATCACACTGTTCCTTAAGGCTTGAATGCTTTTCCCTTCTCTCTCTTTCTAAAGTAACAAGTCTGAATCTGGGCTCCAGAAATCACCTAAAATTGTATAACTATACACAAATATACATTTGTCTGCAGAAAAGATCCACAACTTTCTACAGATTTTAAACAGGTCTATATGCAAAGTAAGTTTAAAAAAGAAAAGAAACAACAACACTTAGTGGCCTTTTACAATTCAAAGTTAGCTCAGATATATTTGTCTCTCGTCCATGCTCTTGCATTCCCCAATCATAAATAATCTCACTTTTGAGTTGCCCTACCACAAAACTGTGTATATCTCTGGTACAGAATATACTTCCTTAAATGTTAGTATTATAGTTAGTGTACTGACAGGCTTGGTTTCAAATGTCAGCTCCACCACTTATTTACTGTGTGACCTTGAGAACGTAACTTGACCTTGGTGCACCTCAGTTTCCTTAGCTGTAAAATGGGGATAATCACAGTATCTATGTCACTGGGTTGTTATGAGGAACAAACAGACATCACACTCTAAAGCAAAGAGAAAATGCCTAGCACATATAACTGGTCAAACAGGTCAGTTATTTTCATTATTTTTTATCTGTTGTCCCCACTGCAGTCAAAGCACAGTGCAGGCCCTCAATGAATGATTTATGAATCCATGTCTTCTTCAGTCCCAGAGCTCACCCACTGCAACAGCAAAGCAGTTGGAAAGCATAACTCGGTAATAATTTAACATCCTTTCCTCTTTCTCCCATATGACCAATTCTTGAGCCATCCTCATTAGCTATTTTTTTAACCTGGATTGCACAAGGGCTCACAACCTTGTGTATAAACTTCTGCATGGTCCCCACACACTCAACTTCCCAATCAAAATGCTGATGATATTGGCTTTGCTCTTCTCACAGGAACCAAACTATTTCAAAATCCCTCATTACTCATCTGTGCTTAAGATTCCAGAATTAACCCTTGTTCTACTACTGTGCCTATTAGGGCAAAAATCTTCCCTACCTCTTGAGCTAACATTTTCCAACACACATAGCAAAAGCCAGGGTTTCCTCCTTCCCAATCTGGAAAGACCATTAATATACAGACATCTTTCTCTTTTTCTTCCTCTTCTTTCTAGCCAGTTCCTTCAACAGTAGAGGCCCTGGGGTATAGAGGCTTATTTATTCACCTTCTTTTGTTTTAGCCAATGGTTCATGTATTCATATATTCAAGAAACATTACTGATACTCTCTAGTCCCACAAGACAGCAGGATGGGATCCCTGCCTTATGGAGGTTCCAATCTGTTCTAAGGGTACAGTTCTTTGTGCTTCATATTTTTGGCCAATTCATTTGAAATAATGCCCTGAAACACAGATCAGACCAAAAGAGGAAATCAAAGATGCCACATAATGTTTGGATGGAGAAATGGAAAGAACAACTTCATCTCAGGCCCCAACGGGCACTTTTAAGGCCTGGAGATCCTACAGGGCTCGGATGGTACAGTCATTTCCACATCAGGGCCTCTAGTCCCTTCACAGACATAGACCACCTTCCTGGTCCTCAAAGCTATGTCATGATAGCCCACTGTCTTACAAAGGGACAACCTGCATTTCCTTGACCAGTTCTCCAGATCAGATATCTGTCTCTTTGCCTACACTGATTAGTGCACACTCACACCTGCTTATGTGTGCACTCAGTCTGATGTCGTCTGTTTTGCCATCACTTCAATAAAATGGCCCCCTTCCCTAATCTGTCTTGTGTTTGTGTGAAGTAAGCAAAGGGGCAATTCCAACTCCTGTGCTTTCCTGGCTGACTGGTCTCAGGGCAGCAATTGGAGAAGGCTGGCCCAAAGATGCCTTCCTCCTCACCTTCTCTAGTCCTCGCATCTCAGCTCTCTAGGGCTCACCATTAGGCCTGGAATCCCAGCAAGAAAGGGGGAATCCCTGGAGCTGTGCTAAGCAAAGACTCTGAAGACACCCACTAAGAAAAAAGAGGAAGTCACTGGCCTGCCATCATTCTGCCCAGGCTGCCAGCAGGATCCTAGGGCACCAGCATCTTCCAGACAGCTTCCTGGCCACCATCAGGGCCGGCCTTGTGATCTAGGATCCTCCTGCTGTGTTAGTTGAGAAGCATTCTTCCTGCCAGCATTGGGCCAGGTGCCTTGGACATCAGTGGCCAAGAATAGGCTGCAAAAGGCTAAGTAGAAGGTGACCATCTTCAAAGGGCCCTCAGACTTCCCAGAAAGCTCTGGCACACAGCCCTGACCTCGGGTCAGTGTTTCCTGCAAATGAACTTGTGATGGCTCCCTGAGGGCAGGGACCATGTCTGTCCAGTTGACAACTCCTAGCACTGGGCTGAAATGTTGGTGGCGCTCAATACTTACTTGCTGAATTAATGTTTAATGACCTCCACTAAGGAAGGATGAAAGCACAGTGGAAAGAGCCCAGGTTTCAGAGTCAGACAGACCTGGATTTGCAACATTGCAGCTCTACCATTTATGCTGGTAATCTGCAAGCCACTTTACCCATCTTAGCCTCAGCTTCCTCATCTACAAGGTGGGGATCATAACACCCACCTCGAAATGTTGGGAGCAATAGATGGAAATTGTATGTAAAGCCTTTAATCCAGTCCATGGCAGAGAACACTTCTTGTTTTTAGTTCATAAATACTTGTACAGTTCTTACTGTATACCAGACACTGCTCAAATGTGGTAGGGGAGGTCCTATATCACAATTAGTCTTAATTCTTATAATGATCCATTGAAACAGGCTCTATTTAAACCACTTTTGCAATGGAGGAAATGGAGGCACACAAAAGAAAAGCAACTTGCCCAACATCTGATATCAGCAAATGGCAAGGCCAGGATTTATATCAATTCCAAAGTCCAAGATCTGAAGTGCTACACTTTTCCTTCTCTAAAGCAAGCAATCAATAAATGCTATCTCCTATCCCTACCGTGGTTTGATGATGGGAGATATGTGACTACATAACTAGACCAGGGTTTTCAGTTGCCACAGGCATTCCTGGTGCAGCCACTGTGGGAAACAGTATGGAGGTTCCTAAAAAAATTAAAAATGGAACTGCCTTATGACCCAGGGATCCCACTTCTGGAAATATATCTGAAGTAATCTGAAACACTAATTCAAAAGATATATGCACCCCTATGTTCACTGTAGCATTATTTACAATAGCCAAAAATTGGAACTAGTCCAAGTGTCCATCAGTGATGAGTGGATAAAAAAATTGTGGTAGCCCCACCAGTGTGGCTCAGTGGTTGAGCATCGACCCATGAACCAAAAGGTCACCAATTCGATTCCCGGTCAGGACACATGCCTGGGTTGTGTGCCCCATTCCCAGTGGGGGGCGTGCAGGAGGCAGCCACTTGATGATGTTTCTCCCTCATTGATGTTTCCATTTATCTATTCCTCTCCCTTCCTCTTTCTCTAAAAATCAATAAAAACATGTTTAAAAAAATTTTTGTGATAATTTGCACAATGGAATACTACGCAGCCATAAAAAAGAAGGAAATCTTCTGTGACAGCATGGATGGATCTGGAGAGTGTTATGCTAAGGGAAATAAACCAGTCAGAAGAAGACAAATACCATATGATTTCACTTATATGTGGAATCTAATGAACAAAATTAATAAACAAACAAAACAGACGCATAGATACAGAGAATAGGCTGACAGCTGTCAGAGTGGAGAGGGTTGTTGGGGGGAGCTAGATGAAAAAGGTGAAGGGATTAAGCAAAAAAAAAAAACAAACCAAACCAAACCAAACCAAAACAAAAAACCCTCATAGACACAAACAACAGTATGGTGATTACCAGAGGGAAAGGGGGGTGGGACAAAATAGAAAGGTAAAGGGGGAGACAAATGGTGACAGAAGGAGACTTCACTTGGGCTAGTGAACACACAATACAATTTACAGATGATATGTTACAGAATTGTACACTTGAAACCTATATAATTTTATTAACCACTGTCACCTCCAATAAATTCAATAAAAATTAAAAGAAGTAAAACTAGAAATGAAAGGAAAACACAGAGAAAAAAGGAGAATAAGTATGCATCCTCTTTCTAATTATCCCTAATTACAACTGTCTACACACAGGGTGCCCAAGACAGAAGTAATCTGTCCACATGAGGACCAACCATATAAAGACTCAGCTTCCCCACAGACAAGGGAGCAGAGAAAGAAGTCAGCCTTTTGATGGCCCAAACCTCATCATAAAGAGAGTTTTCGGTTCTTCCCATCTATAAGATTGCATTTGCCCTACTGCCAACCACAGAGGAAATTTCATTACCAAAATAAATCAGTGCTGCACTTGACCTTGCTTCTCCCATGGCTCTGGATTAGTGACATCACAATGCACTCTACAAATGCTCAGAAATATCAGAATAACCCCCTCGAGTCAAAAACACTTGGTATTCCACTAAAAGGCATTAAATTATTTTGATTTTACTCCATGGAATCCAAAATGCTTTCAATGTTTTCATTTACAAAATGCTTAAGAGAGAAAGTATGCACTCTGGACCTTAAGAAACCTCGACTCCTGGTCTGGTTTGTGTCCTGATTCACTTATGGTAAGATGGGGAACAGGCCACAAGCCAAGGAACAGTAGCTCTGGCCCATAGTGCTCACATGACTCAATCCCCAAGTGGCTGGGGGCCTCACTGTGGAGGCTCCCAACTCAAACTTTACTCGTCCTCAAAGTCATGAGCAGGTCACAGGCAGCTACAGGTCCAGGCTCCATCTCCCATGGCCTGGCTATCATATTTCCTTCCAAAGTAGCAGCAGAAGCAAAGCTTCTCCATGCTGAAAGGAAGTTCAGGGGGGATGCTTTCTCTCCAAGGCAGATGCATGGAGTGCAGTGACTTCAGGACCACTGTAGCAAATATATCTCCTGCACCCCCATATCAGGACACATAACCCTAACTCTGCTCGCTCAAAAAGATGACCCATTTTTAAGTCAGGTTGGTCACCAACACAGTCAGTAAATGTAAGGCTGATTTGTGCGTGTGCGGGTGGGGGAGGGGGAGAGGGCACTATCCATACAGAGCATGTGGTCTCAAGAAGCCTTCAGAATCTGATGACCATGGGTATTAAAGATGTGTTCCCACAACTAGCACCTTGTTTTTCAATGAACTGACTGAGGTACAAGTCACAAAATCACAGTATCACAAAATGGCAAAGTCCCAAGGACCCATGGACATCATCTACTTTATCCTCTTTTTTTTTTTACAGGGGAGAAAAACCAAGACGCAGACCAAAGGTAGGCTTGTTTGAGTTCACTGTCGGTAGATGACTCAAATCTAAAACATCTCACCATTCTACTTCCTAACCAGCTGCCCCTGACATCCAATTATCAACAAGCGCTCTTACACCATTATTTTCACATAAAAATGTATATTTATGATGAGGTTATCAGCAAAATGGTTAAATATACCATGACTAGTACCTAAAAAATGCACTCAAATGGAGAAAACAAAATTGAAGTTGAAAAGATAAACTTTTGCTTTGAATTATCTCCTCAGCCCTGAAATCTAAAGGGACAGTGCTTTTCCCAGTATTCCCTGTGACCAATAAAGGGCTGTTGTTATTCCCCACCAGGATTTCCAATAGTAGGCCAATATTTTAGGTTACAGCAATTTCTAGGTAAACAAATGGTAGTTGTATAAGGTAAAGTAGCCTGAAACCACCTTCACTACCCATAATAAAATCAGTTTCAAAGAAGGCTCGAAGATTAAAGTGCTTTTCTCTGCCTTTAAAATGGGGAGGTTTCATTTTTAGGTATGAAGACAAGACCCTGAAAACAAACAGCCAGGCTTAGGAAAGATACAAACACACAGAAAATCAAAGGCCCTGAAACTTTCTACCACAGCAACTGTGATGTTTCATCCTGGGTCCATTTCAGCAGACCCAATGAAGCTTCTCATTTCAGCAGACCCAATGAAGCTTCAAAGTCATGAGAGGATTACATGAGAGCATAAAACAAATTCTGAAGGTTTGGGTTCTCTCTCCCATTCCTACTCCCCGTGTGTGTGTGTGTGTGTGTGTGTGTGTGTGTGTGTGTGTGTGTGTGTGTGTGTGTGTGAGAGAGAGAGAGAGAGAGAGAGAGAGAGAGAGAGAGAGAGAGAGAGAATGAACACCAGGAGAGAGAGAGAGAGAGAGAGAGAGAGAGAGAGAGAGAGAGAGAGAGAGAGAACAACAGGCTTAGAGACTCTAGTGTTGCAGAAAGCAAAATTTTCCTTGTTTCCATTACATCATCCAAGTTGGAGACGGGGAGGGCAGAATGGGGGCACAGCTGGTGGCAGCTGCACCACCATCTGCTTTCTCCTTAGCAGTGTGTGCTAGTTTGAGTTGCAGCCTCCTATGGCTCCTGACAGAGGAGGCACAGTATTAAAGGTACAACAGCCTATTATGAAAAGCTTTCAAACTATTTAGAAATAAATCACTCTTGTGATAAGTTAACCTCAGGTAGGTTGCTAAGCCAGTTCTCTTTGAGTTTAGGTTATTTGTTTGCATCTCTTTAGACTCAGCTATAGTGCAAACTCTGTCAACTCAATGTGCTCAATTAGACAAGTAGAATATACAAGCAACCACCTGCCATCTGTTTCCCAAAAGGTAAGCAGCCAAAAAAGCATTAACAGAAGGACTGGGGAATGCCCAACCCTAGCAGGCAAGCTCTGGAGTTTGGTATCCTAAGCCATCTGGTCAACCAGTCTTGTCCTCTTGGACACTCATGGGGTTTCCTTCAGAACACACTGCCTGGCATCCCTTCTAGAAGGGGAGATGGGTGAGAATAGCCTGGGGAGTGAGGGGTTAATGCCCTGTCTGCCATTCAACTGCAAACCGGCAATGAAACTGCAAACAGGTGGTCTGATTAAACCATACACATATTTTATCTAGTCTATACAGGGTTATGTTAAAAAGAAAAAAGTGCTGACTTTTCAAAATGAGTTTTCCTATATAAACATCTAGATTGTTAGCTCTTCCTGGAAAAAAAATTAAGCTGTATGGCATCAGCAGACCCTTATTTCAGTTATCTGGAGGTAAGTGGCTGCACTTCCTTCCATTAGTCATGCGTTCTGAAGAACGAGTCCCCACACTGGTGTCTCAAATGCCATTGCATCTATCTATGTTCCCCCTGGACCTGGAGAGCTTTTGATATAATGTCACTGAGCATGGAGAGGGAGAAGAAACCCCCAGGGAATGATTTCCCAACTGTCCTTTACTGATTCTCCTCTTGAGATTTAGTCCCTTGGATGGCCAACTAAAATTCTGCCAAGATCATTCAACACAACATAATGAACAGATCTAAGTAGAAGGCTAGCTACAATGACCCTTCAATACAAAAGCAGGTTGCAGCGTTTCAAAGAGGCATTCCAGACCACTTACCATACATCTTGCCTTCATCTGATAAGATGATTTTCCTCCTCCCACAGGGTGGATAGATAGCCAAGGCTTCCTGAAAGCTCTGCTCAATGTCAGGACTCCAGACCCCTTCCGCATCGTTGTCAATTGGCTTATCTGCGGAATCACTCATCCTTTCCATGTTTTCGGCAGGGCTCTCACTGCCGCTCCAGCTGCTGGGCTCAATTTTGGCGGTTGGGTTTTCCAAGCCGAAGCCTGGAGCCTTTTCAAGAAAATAAACCTAATAAAGAAATGAAAATATAGTGTGATAAGGATGAGGTAACCACCAATATACTGCTCCTTGCTAGTTTCATTGCACATTCTTCAGTTGGCAGATCTGCTTGAGAGTAACTACTAGCGAAGAATATGGAATTTTGAGACCCAAGTGGATTTTTTTCTTTATGTATTCATGTTGGGCACTCAATACAGAAACATAATGGCGGACAGCAGCTGTATAATCTTCGCAGATGAGAGAAAGTTTTCATCCAAGAATAGTACTCACTCTGAGTTGCAAGTTCACAGCGAACCATGCAAAACCATTTACTAAGTGCCTACTATCTACCAGGCGCACTCTGTTCAATAATAATTGAATCTCCATAGCAAAACAATTTTATTTAAAAGAAAATAAAGTAAAAGAAAACATGTCTGCCTCACTGTGGCCATCGACATGGTAACTCTGAAATGTTAAATCATCCCAATATTTGTCACTGAGATCACTCAGATGCGAGATGGTGGCAGGGTAGAAGGAAGGAAGGAGATTATTTTATTATCACAAAACTCACTCTACTATGACAGCTGACTTGGACCTGCTAGTCTATAGCATTTCTCTGCGGGACATTGAGCCTGAACAGTCAGGTCACGTTGCCACTGTCAGCTTCTAGATTGTAACCTTGAAGCAGGGACCAAGTTGTCCCCATTCCTGCCTTCCCTGCAACAGCTACAAGAGGCCAGCATATTTACAGAAAAAAATGGTTTACACCTACATGGGCACTTCAGTAGCCTACTCGGAATTCCTGATCATAAGAAAACTGTGGGGGAGATTTTCATTTCTTTCTCTGTAGCACTGAAGGTTACAGAACCAAAGAAATCTTTCTCAAAGGTTTATTCTCCTTAAAGTATGCATGAAACCTATGGTCTTAAAGGGATAAGCTTTCCACACAAATGTCAAACTGGCACAAACACCCATGTGAAAATGATCTAATCCAGTACCCCCTGCTGTCCACACACTAACATATCAATATTCCTTTGTTGAAAAGGCATCAGATCATTAATTCAAAGGCTTCCCCCCAAAAGGGAGAATTGTTCCTAGCAACTGATCAAAGAAGGGAGATGGCAGGGTCACAATAGAGAGAGCTTAGTGTGCCCCACCATTCCCTGCCTTCTGTCCCCATCAAGTCCACGCAACATTACAACAGAGGCAGCCAGGAGGAGAGCAGGTGCTGGCCCCACCAGGCACCAGGGACTGCTCCGTGCTCCAGGGCAGTTACCTGAGAGCGAGCAGCCTGTCTTCTTTCTTTCTCCTCTTGATTGTATCCCTTTCCTCTGCCCTCCCCCACCAATGTATATCAACAGATCCCAGGTGCAGAAACTCTGAGGCACATGAACATTACACAATTAATGGTATAACTAGTGGGTGATTTTGGCTTGGTACCCTGACAGCTTTTGAGATTTGGCAGCACCTGGATAAAAGAAACTACCAGGTTGTCTGCCTTTAAATGCTGACACAGAGCCATCATTCAAAGAACTTGTCAGCAAAATATTTACTACTTCTTACCAACACGTGTACATTGGCATTGGACTTTAAAAACTGCCAAATGTTGAGGTATAAATTATGCCACAAGAAAGGGTTTTGTGATTAACCCCCAGATGAACTCTGAAATGCCTGCAGTGTGGGCCTTTTGAATTCTCAAATTATTACATTTTTTGTTGGAATCTAAGAGTCTTATAAAATTCAAGCTGAGCTGTATGCTTCCCTAGAGTCTGTTCTAGCTCCAAAGCAGTTTATTGGAGAAATTATGAGAATACGAGTGAATACTTTGAGCAGTGGTTAATCCGCTGTCTCCCTCTCCACCTAACTCCCACCCCCGCCACCCAAAACAAAACAATAGACATACAAAAACACAGGCTAGTCTTTGAGCTTTGGGCAGCTCAGAGAGACACATTTTAAGATAAACAGTAATGTACTCAGCATGCAACCACTATGGTAGAGGGACAGAATCCAGGACAGTGAGGGCCAGCAAATGGAATGGGGAACTTTACTTGCCTAAAAAGAACATCACCATGTAACTGAGAGCCTCAGAGTCTTCAGACCAAACTCCCCAACACTGCCCTAATCCAATGCTTGCAGTCCCCTCTAACACTTCTCAACTTGTCATATAATCTACACATGAACATCACCAATGACAAGGAACCCACTACCTCCACACTGACATGTTGAAATTCTTCCATCTACTAGGCTAAAACCCAGGTACAAGTAAACTTCTATACTAACCCATCCCTTGCAGAAGCAAATCTCCCACCCAAACACCCATTTATATGTAACAGGAGCAGCCCTATTGTGTCCTAGACTAGACATAATTCACATAATACCTGGCTCAGCCCTCATGAACGCATCCCAGTTTGTCCATGGCCCTCAATAAATGATGCTCAGAAATTGACTAGGATCCACAAAACCTCTAGGCTCCCACACTCCAAGTGCTACTCGTGAATTCCCTTCTCTAGTGCAACTGGTTTAGGAGCTAAAGACAGGAGTTTATTTATAAATCCCATTATTTTAGCCTACATGGCTCAAAGCTGGTAAGATTTTATTGAATCATAATTGCAAGCTTAGTGTTCTTAGACACTGAACATCCTCTGAAGAGCTGGAGAGGGTGCTGACCCATGCTGTGAAAGTTCTAAGAGGATTCCAGCTGAACATGAGAAAAAAGTTTCTGCTAGTTGAGCTGTTCAAAAAGGGGTGGGCTGGCTGCCTTAAAGACAGACAGAGTCTTGTAGACAATCCCTTGAAGTTACCTCTAAAGCTGGGAGTCACGCCCTTGGGTGTTTGGGGAATGCAGTATTAGCGTTAATTGATCCATCCACTTAGTAAACACAGGCACTGTTGTAAATGCTCGCATGTTTTTATTCATTTACTGCAAAGGGAAGAACTCTGTGTCCAGGCCCTTGCAATTTGGTCAACTGGAGCTCAGCAGGATGGAATTACCTACTCTGGACAAGGGCCAGGACACAAACCCCAGAAGCTACCAGATACATAATCCACAGAGTTATACAGGCCCTTGGTTTTACAACCCAATTGTATGATGAGGCCCTGTATGGGCAGAGAGTTTCCAATCACAAGACGGGCTGGCTGAGAAAAGCTCCCCGTACTGGATACTGAAATAACCATTCTGGCATTCTATCCCTCAGGTCCCTTCCAGACCAGCTCAAAATCCACCTCATCCTGGAAACTGTCCTTGTATCTAGTAGCTCAGAGTATCAGCCACACATTAGGAGTGTCCTAAAAATGTGTGGCATTGGTTAAGTACCACCCAATCTACCTGGTTTCCACATACACAGCAAGAAGCACCTCTTATTACAAATAATAAGATCTAATCAAGTGAATTATGCATAGAATACCTGTGCCTGTAGAGCTGATGTCCACCTCTTCATCCCTCCTTTGAGCAAGGGAGTTAACTTTCACACAATTCAGTAAATAAAGAACAACATAGAATTGGGGGCAGGGGGCATGATATTTAGGCTCAAACTAATCTGGACTCCAAACCTGGCTCACACACTGGCCATGCAATCCAGACTGAAGTAGTTAATCTCTCAGAATCTCAGATTTTATTTGTAAAATGGAGATAATAAATACAATCTCAACATAGGAAAATCATTAAGGGGTGGAGGGACTCTATCTGACAGGGTTGTCGTAAAGATTTAAAGATAATGAGTGAAGGTGCTCTGTCATCTGTAAAACCATGACCAGATGCTTTCATTTGTTTTCAAGTCCATTATCTCTAGACAGTGGTATGTGCCTTATAGGGCCCAAATACCTACTGATAATGGGATGGTGAAGAAATGAAGGTGCTCTCCTAATGGTTCTCTTTGGGAAATAAAGTTACAAAGGACCTTTAGATTATAAATAAAAAATTTAAATTTGTAACAAACCCTTCTATTTCTAATACTTATATAAACCTATACTTATATTCACAGGTTCAATAATTTTCATATTTTTCTGGGAAGTTTGGTTCAAGGGAATAATCCCAGACCTAAATGAATGCCTAAAAGGAAAGAGAGAAGGGAACTTTTGTTGCTGAAAATCTACTATATATCATGTAGCCCCTATGTGCCTCAGTTTCCATCATTAACACTTTTCTAGAAGTTCCTCTTTTTCTGAAACTCTTCCTAGCTACACCATAATAAACTCCAAAAAGAACTGTTAACAGGCCAACAGCCACACTTCCTAAATGGATCATTATTTTACAACTACCCACTGGCACTCTAAGAAGAGCAACACGAGTACAACGGAATGACATCATTTGTATATTTGACCAATCCACATTTTAACTTAAGAGCTGAGGACAGAAGGGGGTGAGAGAGTCAAATACAGGTGCTTCTGACACCAAATCTATTCACGGAACATATGAACAAAGGATATGACATAAGACCCAGGAATCTGCTGCTCCATCTTAATTCCTGTGGATCCCTCATAATGCAAGCATCTTATCCACTTGTGGGTGATTTAAGAGCTTTTAAATAAAAGGGTTAGTTTTAACTAACTCTCATGATTCACGAAATGCCACTGAACATGAAGGTCACACAAAAAATCATATGCTTTGTTTTAGCCAATGTCTTAACACTCTCTGAGGCAAAAGGAAAGGAGTTGGACTAGGATTTAGGACTCTGTCTCTATTTGAGTAACCCAGGACCATGTGGTACTTGTAGCCCCCGAGTGCCTCAGTTTCCATCATTAACACTGAAGGAGGCCAACTTACGTCATTCTTCCCCTTGTGGTCCCATCGACTCAACTAATAGAACTCAGTATGTTGGCTTATTATTGCCTCCCAGCCATTCACACTCCAGTGTCCCTGAGGGCAGGGACTGTTCAAATCACCACAGTATCCTCAGTGCTAGCACAGCACCTGGCATAATAAATATTCCAAACAAAGAAAGAAGGAACAAACCAACAACCAGATGACATGAACATTCTTTGACAACATGACTAAACTTATCATCAAGCTTCACCCTGTCCCTGGCCAAGGTTCTTATGAGTAGTAAGAGCCCAAAGGAAATCTCCAAATTAGGAAGACAGACTTAAGTCTAACACAGTTTGGATAACTAAGTGTTGGCTGTCTGAGCCAATTTCTTCTTTATTAATCATAATTACTGACAACCAATAGTCCGTGGTAAAGGGACAAATATGGTTTGAGTCCTCTAGCAGGTAAGCTTCTTCTAACACAAACATTTTGAGTGGAATGGTAAGTTTTGAGATACAATATTTTATCTTTGCTTTCCCTTTCCTTTGGCCAACAGTGAAGATGACAGCTTTAAGAAAAGCCATAAGGGAGGCAAACTGGTGAGGGTATAAAGACCAGAAACAAAGGGGTGGCCAAAAAAAAATTCAAAAAGGTAAAAAAATAATAATAATAATTTTTTAAAAAAAGGTAGCAAAGCAAATCTGAGTGAGGAGGTGAGTGAAAAAGGCAACATATAGGGACACTGAGAGAAAAGCTGAGAAAAAAGATTTCTAAGCACTCAGGACATGGTGAAAGCAGGCACAGGTGGAGGCCACTTTAGGGTTTAAAGAAAGAGAATCACATGGTTGGAATGATATTTGTAGGAGACAACTTGACCAAGCATTTGATGGTTCGAAGTTCACTGTGATCTTAATGAAAGCACAAGTTTTTCTCATAAGAGGAAAGCTGACCTCCAACAAAAAAGACTGGGAATGAAGGAGCTTTACTTCCAAAGTGAACTAGTACCTGAAATCCAAATTCATCCTGCTCCCACAATGAGCCAGGTTTCAAGCACAATGTCTAAAGTTTTCACCTAGAGGTTCTTAGTTAATCATTGCACTACCCTTGTTGGGTATTATCCCTACCTTATTAGGTCCAGAGGTTGACCAAAGTCATACACTTAACAGATTTTAAATCTTAGAGTCATTTCTCCGAGAGAATGTTCATCCCATGCGAACATCAGACTCACACTACTTACTCACTACTGTAGGCTGGATTTCAAAAGGAGGCATGTAGACAGTGCTGAGCTTTCAGCTTTGTCCATGACTGACACCATCAAGCACAGTCTAATTAATTCCTAATGAATAGTGATGATACTGACTCACCTCCCTGGGTAGCTGGGAGGAATGTCAGGCACTAATGATGGTTAATCGCTTTTGCATATGTAAAATGGGACAGATTATTATTTTCCTACCATTTCAGACACTAGCCAAACTTGCTAACAAGTGGCTTGAGAAATACGAGGATCAGCAGCCTGGATATTGAAGGCAGCCTCCAGAGAGATATAACTACAGAATGTAAGTCACTGTCAATGAGAGAGCAGATCTTTTAGGGAATGCTAACACTGAGAATTGAGGCCCCATCTGCTGTGGAGCCAATATCAGCCAGTGAACCTGGGTGTCATATACTCCAAATGTCAACAGGTTCCCTCTAATTTCAGCAGGAAGGAGTGGATAATTACTCCTTCTCATTTTCAAAAATCACTCCCCTATCTACAGGATCCATCAACACGCCAATACCTCTTCACCAAGCTCCCGATGCTGGGTACCCATTAGAGGACTTAGCATTGCCCTCCTGAGATACTCTAATTCTCTGCTCCATCAGCCCTAAGCACTTGCCCAGGTGACAGCTCAAGAAAGGCTTTGATTGATTTCATGCTATGCAGCTCTGTATTACCAGCCTTTAGGGGAATAACCTTCTCTACCCCCTTAATGAATCTGTTAGCCTCTGAGAACAGAAATTCCTGCTTCTTCCTTTCCCCCACCACACCACCAGTCAAGCTAATCACTGCTCTCCTTCATCAGTAGACCCCTTCAAAAGGACACAGCCACAGACTCAGGTCCAGGCAGTCTATCCCATCTGACCATTTCAAAATGAAGACTGGACATTGAAACAGTGCACTCATATGGGGAGCTTGTGCTGGATGACATGAATGCAGGCTGAGCATGGATCCTGGGAGGTGGACAATTTAACCTCAGAAGACACATTTCAAATCCGGAAACAGAAGTTTCTTTGCTGCTCTAAGAGAAAAAATGCCATGGAGTTAGCAGTGAGTAGCCGTCAACAAACATTTTGAGAGGAAAACATATAAGCCCCTTCCCAGGTGTAACAGTCAAAGAAAACCATAAAATTAACTCCCCAATTCCAATAGGTGTGCAGCGTGGACATACATTTGAGGTAAACTCACCAATCATACTGCTTACCAAAAACAAAGAAAACAAATACCAAGAAAATAATACTCTTGGTCGCTATAAATTATGGGTACTATAACCCATAATTTCTTTGTTGGTATTCACATTATCACAATACCTTAGCATTTTAAATGACAATGAGTACAAATTCAAAATAAAAAGTAGACAGTTAATATTTCAAAACATATCAAAATGTGAGATAAATACATACACTGCCTTTGGCCAAACCTTAAGATAAGCGTTTCAAGAGGTTTCATCTCAGCCCCATGCCCAAGGGAATGCCTACAAATGGGCCTCGGACAATCAAGAGTGCTAGTTCCCTGGGTGGCAAATCTATGGGTCATGCCTAGGGTGTCATCTTTCTTACAAAAGGCCAGTAGAGACTCACTCAATGTTACACAGCCTGTTGACAGCCAACTTAATGATATGTTGGCTCTGGACTGACTCTGGACCTGCCTAGAGGCAGCTCCTTTGGCAAAATTCTAATTCTGCTACATAGAGAAATGGTCCCGGGCCTCCTTCTCCAGCTTCTATGACTTAGGATGCTTCTCTCATTCTGGACATCTCCCTGGATTATTTAGACAGCATGGTGGGAGACAGAGGCAACAGGTAAATACACAATTTACTTTGGATGAGGTTGTAAGCCAATCTATAAGGAAAACTGGAACCAAGATGGCATTTTAAAGTGCTGAATTGTGAAGTCCAAGTCTTTGATTCTTCGACTAAATACATACACTGGCTTTCAACTGCTCTCTAAAGATCCAACTGATCCACGTGGATTTCATCAGCATTCACATCAGAGGATCCAAAATCTAAGCTCCAGCCTGCCCAGAAGGAAAGAACTCCTGTTTCCTGTCAACTTCAGGTAAACAAGAACACAATTTGTCGTGACACATTTGGTTCCTTTCCATCATCTCAACCATCAGAAATATCACTTGTGAGTGTGGGTGTTGGGTCTGGCCTATCTGCCTTTAAATATCCATTTCTAATGGATCTGAACATACAGATCCTGACATGCTACCCAAATCATACAAGAGTATTTTTTGAGTTCCAAAACATGATCATACATCTTGTTGGAAGCAGAAATAGAGCTTGTGTGACCTCTAGGACTGAGGACAGTGCAATGTGGCATTAACACTAGATAAAAGGGGGACAATACAGAACAACAGAACTAGCTTGTTTGATCCAGTACCTTTCTGACTCCATAGTTACCTTAGAGAAAGTTTATTCCAGGAGCTCTGAATAATTGCTTTCATTGAATTATGCTTTTATGTGATGTCATTAGCATACTAAGAAACAACCTGTGAATTAGTCACTGGATTTTCTACAAGGATGTTGGGGTATCCCTTCATTGAATCACATAGGTTGCTCTTGACAAAAACCCCAAAGGAGAGTTTGATAAAACACCAAACACCATGTGTTTGTACCTTGTGGCCAACCAGCTAGGCCTTGATTTTCTTTACTCACTGGTTACCAAGGTGCATCGACCCACTCTGGCAGAACCCTCAGGGAAAGCACGGAGGTTATTTTAGTCGACAAATTTGGTTGCATTCCTAAATCCACTTTAGGTCCTACCTCTATTCCCTTCTTTTTCTTTCTTCTTTGCCCCACTTTTAATTTATGCTATTTTACAGCCTTGCAAGCTGCCTTAAATTCATTCTGAAATGAGACAGGAAAATATTTTTGTTTTATAATTATCTCCCTTTCCCATGTCTCCCACCCAGGTGCCAGGTACTAGAGAGATAGATGGACATGGGTAAATGTGTAACCCTCCCCTGCCCTCAAGGAGCACCCTTCCAGCAAGGAGACAGATAAGAAAGTTAATTATCCTTCAAGATGTAAGCCCCAACTCCTTCCTGAATGCCGGTAGCACCTTTGCTCACTCACTGCATAGGAATGACTTGGTTATGTGTCTGTCACCCTTGTTTGTGGGTTTGTGAGACCCATGTGAAGTCCATGCCTTTAATCATTTTTCTATCCTGGGCATTTAACGGAACGTCTAGCAAATAGTAAATGCTCCCCCAAAATAGTGAGCGAACGGATGTCTAAATAGTGAGTCCATGGGTAAATGAATGAATGAACAAAGTACATGAATATAAGATGTCAAAAGAGGAATAAAAGTGCTATTTGAGCACAGAAACGGGAGTGGATTCTGTCTCTTGAGTCAACAACAGCCTCATGGGAGGTGACATTTAGGCGGGTCTTGCAGCCTGAGTGGACGCAGCAGGCTGACCAGGAGAAGAGCACTGAGAGGCCTGCTCAGAGATGTCCATGGAGGGGAAGTGGTGCAGAAAGGGCAGAGCAAGGGAACAGAAAGGCTGGGGCAGAGGCTGGAAAAGCAAGCTCCACCGGGCCGCAGGGGACTGCCCACGTAACAGAAGGTCTGTACTGTTTCATACAAAGACAACAGAAATTAGAGGTAAAGAACAAATAGTTTTATAAATTTGGAATCACAATTTTTAAATCAAAAGCCTTTTCAGTATCCCAAGGCCAGTTCTCTAGATAAATTCAAGTGTTACAATGTGGCATATCCCTAAGCATTTCAAATTGATGAAGGTGTTTTAATTCACCAAAAGGCAATGACAGTTTATACAGGTGTGCTTGTTTAAACAGCCCAGAGCCACAGGATTAACTCTGCTAGGTACCCAGTCACTCAGTTCTTCCAATATGCTCATCAGACTTTGCTTTCAAGTGCTCTACATTTCCCTGGTCCCTAAAGAGGGCTGTGTGCTGCCAGTGTTCTCATCCTGAATTCTGCATGGGGACTGGAATGCCAATGCTCACACAGTGTGCAAACACCAGCTCATGCCCACACAAGCAAATGTACCAACTAACCAAAAATACATGACATTGCATGTTCAAAAATATCTCCTGGTTCCCAATGTTCACTGACACAACTGAGTCCCCACCCTTCCAATAAAAAATACAATCTGCCATTTAATGATGACAGTGAGGGCGCAGCTGCAAAACAGGTCTTACACTGAGAGGGATGCAAATTCAGGGGCTGATGAAAGCCTCACCCTGGACTCCATCCCTGTCCTGGTCCCTAGTTTATGCCTAGTTCAACTTCAGCAGGAGAAAGAACCTGGCTGAGGTGAAAGAACTGAGTAGCTGTTGTCTCCCCTTTAGACAATAAGCCACTCATTCAATTAACAAATATTACTTGAGTACCTACTGTGTGCACAGCACCAGCTGAGAGGTCCACAAACACCACAAGGGCACACAGTGGGGCAAGACCCCCAGGCAGAGAGGTATGGACAGAAAGGTTGAGGCAGCCAATTCTGAAATCAGGCCTTCCTCTGTTCTTCACATCTACATGGCCCATGGTGTTCTGAAAGAAATGGTCGGACTCTTCCCTCCTCATCCCTGAAACCCCTCAGCAAGTAAAAAAGTCAAAAGACCACGACTTGATTCCATCAACACTTCTGCAGCTCCACAATGCATGCGTGTACCACACACACACACACACACACACACACACACACACACACACACAGAGAAGGTATCTCTTTAGGAGAAAAAAGAAAAAAAAGGGAAGAATATACATTTCTCTTCCTTCTACAGGTTCTGCTAAACTGATATAGGAAGTAGAACCCTCAATTCCTCTCTCTAAAATGTAATCCGTTTTCAATTACACCTACAAAGCCTCTAAAGCCTTCCCTCTCTCTCAGTCCAATGGCCTAATGGTAGGGATGCAACTTGAGAGGCCAAAAGACCCAAAGGCAAAGCAAACAAACTCAAACCTTCACAGTCAGTCTGTGAGTGTGCCTCACAGAAATGGCATACTGGGTTCTGGCACCTTCAAAGTCACTTCTCTGTGTCTAAGCCTCTGTCTGTAAAAGCACCAATTAAAATCAAAAACGATTTTCCAGGTCCTGAGTGAGGGAAACCAATCCCACAGCCTCCTGAGGGATTGCTCTGAGAGAACCTGGCTGAAGCAGCACCCCAGTTGTGCCATCATCCCAGGCTTCTGCCTTCTCCCATCCCTTCTGATGCAACATGTCACCAAGAATGCCTACTCATCCCTTCATCCCTCAAATAAAGCCTTTCCACTCCTCTCTAACCCACTACCTTTGCTCCTCTCTCACAGGCAGGGCCTCACAACTTCTTTCTGAGCTGGGATGTCGCCTAAGTCCCCAGACCGCCACCATTGCCGACAACCTGGTTCCACCTGGTTCCCAACCCTGGATGTACATCTGGATGACACATGTGGCTTCTTAGAAATATAAATCCCAGCCCTAGCTGGTTTGGCTCAATGGATAGAGCGTCAGCCTGCGGACTGAAGGGTCCCAGGTTTGATTCCGGCCAAGGGCACATGCCTGGGTTGTGGGCTTGATCCCCAGTAAAGGGCATCCAGGAGGGAGCCAATCAATGATTCTCTCCCATCATTGATGTTTCTATCCCTCTCTCCCTCTCCCTTCCTCTCTAAAATCAACAAAATATATTTTAAAAAAGAAATATAAATCCCAGCTCTGATGACAGAAGTACTGAATCAGAATCCTTAGGAGATGCATTCTTTACAAGACTCTCCTATGCTATTCTTCAGCTAGAGTTTTCCTAAAATACAAATATGACTTTTATCATACATTCATTTGAAATCTTACAGCAGGTCCCCCCAACCCACTCTAGGACCCAGCTGCATAATAGGGCACCCTGGTCTTTACCTCCTGATCTCAGCCTGCTCCTCACACACCCGTCCAGTCCCCTATATTCCAGCCACATGACCATTCTAAGGTGCCCAGACACAGTAGGCTACCTGCTTCACCCCTTCAGCCACCTATGTCCCTCTGCTCAGAAGCTTCTCTCACCAACAACACTGCCTGATGAATGTCTGAACAGTCATTCCAAGACCAAAGCCACCAACCTCTCCTCTGGGAAGCCTTAGTGGATTTCTCCACTCAGACAAGTCACTTTGGTGTCCCCATAGCACCTCAAACCAACTTCCAACACCACACTTAGCACACTTCCCCAGGATTTCTCGTAAGATACTGTCTCACAGCAAATCGGTAAATTCCTTAACATTCCTACATTTAACATCTCTCAATACCAGGAAAATTTGCGGATCTCAACAAATGCTTGCTAAATATTTTTTCCTGGGGTAGCCCTAGAGTTGCAGGGACCTCAATGGAGAGTCTATATGGCAAAGCAGTTCAGCATATACATTTTACTATCTGTATATCAACAAAACAAAAATAATAACTTTACCTACCCATTATAAAGATTAAATGAGGTGTCTCAATCATTGGCAGTCATTACGTACATTACTTACCTGCATGCTTACAGGTTAGTGGATATGTGTGTGCACACACATCTCAGAACTGTGCCTGGCACAGGTTCTCAAATAGCTGTTGAACAAATGTATGTAACTATAATTAATGATTACTACTTATATATCCATCTTCCCTGCTATACTGCAAATTTTCACAAGACAGGGATTCCCCATTTATTTCTGTACCTCATGTCCACTCCAGCTCAATAAGTAATTGTTCAATTTAGTTCAATGTAAAATATTAATACTATTTTTATGACTATTGAGAAATTCATCCTGTCTAAGGAATCAAAAAGACAGCCTGGAGCATACTCTAGACCAGGGGTGGGCAAACTTTTTGACTCGAGGGCCACAATGGGTTCTTAAACTGGACCGGAGGGCCGAAACAAAAGCATGGATGGAGTGTTTGTGTGAACTAATATAAATTCAAAGTAAAGGAGCGGAAGGGAGAGCAAGAGAACCCTCCGCTCTTTCGGCTCCGCGGGCCGGATAGAACAGCCGAACGGGCCGGATCTGGCCCGCGGGCCGTAGTTTGCCCACGGCTGCTCTAGACCAAAATAAAGAACTCACTGGCTCTAAAACCTTCCTCCAGTCTCCAAAACCCTGACTGGCTGGCCTCCAGCCTCAACACCAAAGCTGCAGGGCCCCCACCTCAGGGTAGGGCCTGTCATCTACTGAGCCACAATGGGAGGTCGTCACTGATGACACACACCCCCTCCCCAGTCTGTGGCATCACAGCCCTGGGGCAGCAGCTGCTCTACCCAGGAGATGGGCAGCGGGAGCAGAAGCAAGCTGCCTTTTCAGCTCACAGCCAGTTCACGCTCCAGGGACTTAGGGGGCACAGTCAGGAGAAGTGTCAGGTTACCACAAAAATAACAGAGGACCTACACCAGGTGGGTGTGCAGGCCAAGTGCAGAAGGGAAGAGAAATAAAGAAGCCCCGGAGAAGAAAAAAGCAGACATTTGAGTTACAGAGGACTGGGTTTTAACAAAAGTACTTTATAACTCATCCATTAAGTAACCAGTCCAGAGCAGCTTATATTTATGTTATACTTAACTACTTTGAATGTACTTTTAAAAACATTATTTTAGGACAAGAGAGGAATGGGGGTTTTTAGTTTGCTTATTTAATGCTCTCTATAAAAGTCAGATTTGGGTCAATGAAGGTTTTGACAAGTATTCCCATTCAACAAATTCCTGATAATTACTCAGCTTTAATTTTCTCAAAACTAAATCCAAGCAAGACAAAGCTAATTAAGTCTATTGAAGAAGGGGCGGACCTTTGCAGGGGGAGGGGGGGTAATAAAAAGCATTTACGCATTTTTATTTTTTCTAAAATGAAATCAAAGTCCACTCCTATGCTACCCTCATGCAGGAAGACTGCTGGCTTGATGTGGTCTGACCCAGCCTGGGCACTTCAAATAAAGTTAACTTCAACCACTGTCTCCAGTTAGCAGGTTACTGATTCTCCATCCACTGCTTTCATCTGGGTTTACTCCATACACTATGCTTATTTAATTTGCTTCTAGCAACTGTTTTACAAGAGGGTGGGTACAAACCCAGCTACAAGAAAAGATGCCCTTCTTTGGCTGGGCAGGTAAACACCTAATGCACCTGGTGGATTAGGTTTCCCATTATAATCCCTACGTGTGAGAGCCACTGTGAATGCCCTGGCAGGGGAAGACGGAGCTAACTTTAACAGGCACAGTCCATTCCCAGCCTGAAGGTGTTGAAAAGGAGGAAGGTAAAAAAAAAAATTCCAAACCAAAAAGATGCTTATTTTTTAAATAGGTCCTCCCAATGTCACATTATTTTGTAGTTACTGATTTAAGTTTTATTTTAAACTATCATGGTTATGTGTATTAAAAGGCACAGCAGTGTTCTGAACAGGATTCTACTGCAAATATTTTTTTAAAGGCTCTAAAATGACAATTTTTAGTGACAGCCACACCAGCATCTGATAGACATGCAAAGAAGCAGATTCTGGGGTTTTTTTTTGTTTGTTTAACTTTTAGGAAATAACCCTCTCCCAATCAAACCAATAAAAACTTCAGGAAGGAACCTATTACCACTGGAGTTTGAGTTCTGTAAATGTAGAATATCATATAAATAGTCAAATGAATGGCATTTTCATTCTGTCTTTAAAAACAGTCCAGTTCCTAGAAGAGGGGACCTGAGCCCCCTCACTTCCCCTCGAGCTGTCAGAAATCACACAGTTCATGCCGGACACATCACACCGTGCAATTACCAACCAGCACTGCCACTGCTAAAAGATCTTTAAGAATCCTGATTTTTACCATAAAAGCTCTCATTATTATCTCAGCTCTCTTTGCTTGTTCAGCGTGCCTGGTCACTTACAGGAGGAAGAGAAAAAACCGGGACTCAGCTCATCTTTCCCAGCCGTGTCTCCCAGGGAGCTGTTCGTGACTCCGCAGCGCAATGCCACGCCACCACACTGGCCGACTGGGTTTAAAATTAGCCGAGCCGTGGAGAGCCACGGGTAACCTTCTGACAAGGTTAGCCAGCGGAGCAGAGCATGGCTCAGGGAGGGACATTAATAAGCAGCCAAACAGATCCTTTCAACAAGCCCATTAGGGCCCCTCGGAACCCCAGCAGTATGGAAACCTGGAGGGCCTGCACCTAAGCATGAGGAGGCTGACCTAGGCTCTTATTTTTACCCCACGGTGTCAGCAGCTTCCTGTACAGGCAACAGACACAACCCCCAAATGTGTGTCTCCAAGTTTATATTCAACATACTCAGCCACTGATTTTTAAGACTTTAAATGGATTTTAAAAATATAATATTTATGGAACACTTCTAATGATAAAGTTAATACCCTAGATAACCCAAAAAGTAGAGCCTATAGAAAACATGCACAGGAGAAAATAAACTTTCCCCAAACAAAAGTCAGTACTAACAATGCATTTTGATGTATTTTCTTGCACTAATAACTTACTGTTATTCTTTGTATTCCCTATAGTTTGGGGTTCTTTTATTGCCCACCTAACATTTCACATTCAGCATTTTCCTGAGTCTTAAAATTTTCTTTGTATTTGTGATGTTTAATAGTTAAGAGTATTTCATGTCATGAATATACCATTATTTGGCTATTTCCCCATAGCTGGACATTCAGGTTTTGCCCCAACTTTTCACTGTTAGTGCAACATCCTCATAATCATTTCGTAAGGGCAGATTCCTGGAGCCCAAGGGCAGGAAACATTTGAAGCCACTGGTGTAGACTGGGGACCTGGTGAAGACAGACTGTGCCTGTCACATTGTAGGTACCTGCTGAACAAAGGAATGTGTCTCAGTGCTTTCCAAATAGACAACCCTAAATTCTAATGTGACACTTTCCAAGCACCTACAGGGAGATCATCAGGCTTAGCACACAAAAGCCCGCTGGCATTGAGATAAAGGACTCCATCTAATAGCTCTGAACACCTGTCAAAGGCAATTCAAATGCTGCTCAACCCCCAAACTGTCCAAACCAGTACCTCATTGGGATAGCCATACTGGTTATTGAAATATTAGAATACTTCCATACAAGTTGGTAAAGAGTCAGTGGCCCAGCCCTCGCTAGTGTGGATCAGTTGGTTGGAGCACCATTCTGTACACCAAAAGGTGCAGGGTTTGATTTCCGTCAGAGCAAATGCCCAGTTTTCAAGTTCAGTCCCAACTGATTGTTTTCCTCTCTCTGTCTCTCTCTCTCTTTCTCCCTTTCTCTCTCTAAAATCAATAATAATAAAAGCATAATATGCTAATTAGACAGAAGGTCCTTCGGATGAAGCCAGGGCTGCAAGAGAAGCCCGGTTACCGGGTGCCTGCTGGCGGCCCGCCAGAGGGAAGCCTGGGTCCCAGGTGCCAGAGGGAAGCTGGTGCCTGCAGCCAGGGGAAGGAAGGCCTACTTTTGCACGAATTTCGTGCATCGGGCTTCTAGTATATATATAAAAGAGTCAGTGGTCCAAGCCCACTGAATGGCCCTGTCCCCATAGCTCCTCACTATCCAACAAGTACAGAGTAAGTGCCTGGTACACCTGGGGGCCTCCAGTGGTTTCCACTGTGTCAATGCCCATACCACCTGTTAAATATTTTAAATACCACCCCTGTCCACAGATAATTTAAGATTTGCTTTTTAAATCTTGTTAATCCTCCCTCTCTAGTCAGAGACCACCACTTAAAATCTTAATTACTATCACTTCAGCACTGTTTCTTAAATTCATTAAATTCCCTAATTTTTTTTTAATTGAAATGGACAATGAATAGGAAGCACTTACCAAGATACCTAACGGGGCTGCTCCCACCAGTTACTTTCTATAAAGCACAATGATAAACATCATAAGATTCATGGACCTGGTACTAGTACCAGTGATATTGGTTCCCCAAGGATAAAAGTATCTGCTTAAATCCCAGGAGAGGTTGAGGAATTCTTGGATCTTCAACTATATTCTCAGAAAGCTAAACAAAAATATCAAAATGCTGAAATCAAGGGATAAGAGTAAAATACAGCCTAACCTATGCCCAGACCACCCTGGTACTGGCTTACCTATTACACCAATAAAAAGCAACATTTAGGGACTGGGCACATTTCTATGAACTTGCAAGCATGATTTCTACCTTAGCTCTCTTTGCTAATTAAATTATAATTTGTGGGAACAAACAGATCATGAATAAATGAAACAGAGTTTCATTTCTTCTAAATGTTTTTGTCCATCCTCTACTGGGGAAGCCTGGGCTGGATCACCAGCCAGGAAAGTGGGGAGAAGGAAAAACAAGGGGCCTATAAAATCAGACTTTGAAAACCAAGAAGGTGCTAGCCTGGACACATTACAGCACTGTCCAGCTCAGCAGCTGGGGTCCTGGCAGCTGCTGGAAGCAAATCCAAGACAATGCCCATCCACACCTCCATTTCGCAAGCACTGACTCCCAATTCCAAGTCACTGTGGGAGCTGAAGGATGAGCTGCAGCTTCTTGGCCAAATCAGCAAAATTCTAACTGACGGATATAAAAATATGTTTGGCTCTTAAAATCAAATACAATGGCAAAAGTTTAAGAAAATACCTTGTAGGAGTAAATGGAAATAATATTCACAGCTAACATTTATTCAACACTACTGTGTGAGGCACAGGGCTCAGGACTTTACTTTCATTATTTCTTCTAATCTTCATCATAACTATCTTATATAGAGATGTAATTTTGCTATATCCATTATTCAGATGAAAAATGGAGTTTAGAAACATAGTCATGTGTCCACCTGCTTAATGAGGTGCCCTGCTGCATGCTCCCATACACAGCATCATGCCTCGCCCATAATGCTGTTGTAAGTGCCTGCCAACACGTCTAGCTCCCAGTGTCGAGCTCCATGAAGGCAGCCCCCTTACCTTCCTTGGATGTGTCCTCAGGATCTGGCACAACACACAACACCTTCACATCACCTCCAATAAGAACTGAATCTTTTTTTAAAATATTTTTTTTATTGATTTCAGAAAGAGAGAGAGAAAGAAACAAAGAAACAAACAAACATCAATGATGAGAGAGAATCATTGGTCAGCTGTCTTTCGCACATCCCACACTGGGGATCGAGCCTGCAACTCGGGCATGTGCCCTGACTGGGAATCGAACCGCGACTACCTGTCTCATAGGTTAATACTCAACCACTGAGCAACACCAGCCAGGATGAATCTTTGAATTAACAGCCAGAAAAAAGGAGGGGCTAGAATACTGCTCTGATTTTCAGAGCTCATATGCAGGCTTGTCTGAAGTAATTAACGAGGCACATTAAACTCACAGCCCAGTGATTTTTCTAACCTGAAACAGAAAGGAAAAGGATCCAGTTGCAGAGGATACCCAAGCAGGTTTCCACAGCCACCTCTACTAGAAAATGGAGATTTGTGAGCAAGGTCATTTCCACAATTTACACCCATTTTCTGATATTCCGGGCTGAGATTCCAGTGCCAGGCACAGTGCAGGGGTTAGACACATCCACCTCTTAAAACTGGCTTGAGGTCAAGGGAGTATTTTCTTCTTTGCAGGAAGAAAAGTTTAAATTGCAATTTCATCAATTTGTCAAGCACCTATTCTTTGGGCTAAAATTAGAAAACATTCTTTAAGGCTGCTAAATCTTTATCGATACAGAAAGGTCAACTCAGAAGGCAGGGGCGGTAATTGCTGTTCTCTGCCTAGTTCATTGCCCATCCTTTAAGGCAGCTAGTACAGCATTTCTCCTTGTACGTGTTTCTGCAATATAAATTACTTAACCACCCCTAAAACTGTTCTGCTATATATATCACCAAGTCTGCTCTTGGTGTATGTTTCACACAGGAGAACAAACTTTGCAAAATCCTTTTCTTCTCTCTTCTAATTACTGAGCAAACTATAAGAGTAATGCTAAGAGGCAAGCATAAACTAGGCTCATCCACACTTGAACCCCACAATGCAGCAAGCTGCCGGAGTATATAGCATCCCACCTGAAGAGCACAAATGACTCCTAGCATGGCTTCAATGTAGTTTCAGGGCAGACCAGACATGGAACATTCATACAGTTTAATTACAGCTCCAAGCAGGTAATGCTGAAATGACACTGAAGACATGTGCCTGGTTGTGAGTTGTCTGGGCACCCTCTGTGAATAAGCAAAGACCGTGAATGAACCTTGGGTTTTTATTTTCATCCATTCACAAAGAAATATCACAGGTAACAGATGTTTGAGAATCTGAGATAGGGAAGTTGAAACTCAGAGCATTTTAAATGTAGAGAATACTTACTTTTTTTTCTTTTTTTCATTAGTCTTTCGTTTATTTAGTCAAACCATCCTTATTATGGAACATGTGGGAATTACAGAGCCAGAAATGTCAACACCCAATCTTACCAACTTCTGCTGGTAAGACACAAATATCATATAACCTTAAGCAATTCCTTTTTTTCCTTCCAACCTGGGATTCAGTTTACTAATCCTATATGATAAAGAGGTAATATGCAAATTGACCCTCACGCCCTCACAAGATGGCTGCCTACGACCAGGCAGGCAGGGCGGGTTAGTGAGGGACAACAAAACAACTGAACAAGCAGGCTGCATGAGGCAACCAGGCTGGCAGGGGGGTTAATGAGGGACAACCAAATAACTAAACAAGCAGGCTGCGTGGGGTGACCAGGCCGGCAGAGGAGGGGCCTAAACTGGCAGTCGGACATCCCCCAAGGAGTCCCGGATTGGACAGGGTGCAAAATGGGCTGAGGGGAATCCCCCCTACCCTGTGCATGAATTTCGTACACTGGGCCTCTAGTCTATAAATAAGGGAGCTGAAATCAGACTTGTAGGTAGCTCTCAATTGTAAGATTCTGTTTCTACTCCATTCAGCTGTCTACCAGAACAAGCTGAGTTCTGGCCCACACATGGCTAGACTGTCCAAAACTTAAGTCTTCTCAAAGTCCCATAAAATATTATTGACCACATTATATATATGTACATGCTAACAGCATTTTTGTTTCTAAAGAAGCAGACTATTTCTGACAAAACAATAAAAGATGCTGATTATAAATCTGTCTGTTTTAAAAGTAAGATAATTATGCCCTGGCTGGTATGTTCAGTGGTTGGAGCATCAGGTGGAGCACCAAAGAGTCTTGGGTTTGATTCTCTGTCAAGGGCATACCTGGGTTGTGGATTCATGCCCCGACTCCTGGCAGGGCTGGTGGGGGAGGCAACTGATCCATGTGTCTCTCTCCCATCGATTTTTCTCTTTCTCTCTCTCGCTCCCTTCCTATCCCTCCCTCCCACTCTCTCTGAAAATCAATGGAAAAAATATCCTCAGGTGAGGATTAACCAAAATAATAATAAAATAAATAACAACAATAAAATAAATAAAAGAAAGCTATAAGTAAAATTTTAAAAGAAAGTATATTTTCATGCATAACAACTAATTTAAAAGAGAAGCAAGCCTCATTTTCCTGTATATCTCAAAGAAAGATGCTTTTTTTTCTTTCTGCTTTACCTATATTATTTTGTGAATGGATAAAAATTAAAAATTAAGGTTCTAGCCCTAGCCAGTTGCACAGTGGTTAGAGCACTGGCCCTTTGAACTAAAGGGTCTTAGGTTTGATTCCAGTCAAGGGCACATATCTCGGTTGTAGGCTCAATCTCCGGCCCCAGTTGGACGGATTCGGAAGCAACCAATGTTTCTCTCTGTGTGTCTCTCCCCTTCCCTTCCATTCTCTCTCGAAAAACCAATGAAAAAATAGCCTCAGGTAAGGACCAACAACAACAAAAAATTAAGGTTCATTACATCCCATATGACCATCAAATTTGATAATACGTCTACATTTAATTAACATGTTTAAGCATCATTCAATAAACTTTAAGGATTATACCTGCACCTAACCTACTGTGAATAGTCAGAGATTCACAGACAGGTTTAAGAACGTTTATTGGTAAATTTGTTTTCTTCAAAGGAAGAGAGATGTGATCACTTCTATCCCATTTTATAACAGTAACTATTTGAGTCTAAAATCTTAAATACAAATAATACTCTAATTCCATTCCCTCCTTTAAGCTGAATTCACTTTTGTTTTAAGATACATTGCTACCATGCAAACCTGTCTTTTCTGAGTACTCTTGTTTTCCAAAAGGAAAACAAAAGGCTAGGGGGAAAAAAAAATCAAGCTCTTTGGTCTTAATAGGCTGTAATCATGTTAACATACTCCAGTTTTAAATGGAAAGAGTAAATGAGAGGAAGAAAAAAGAATGCATTTGGAATTTCAGAACATTATGTATTGATATTGATTTACTGAGAGGAATCTGAGAGACAAACTATTTGCCAGTGTAAACAATTATCAAGATCACATTAACACATCCAAGGAGATTTCTGTTCACAATTCACACATACTGACGTGGTGCTTGGGGGGCTGCCTTATTCACTCCTCTAGATGTCCAAGTGAAGTCCAGCCTATAAAGCCCACTTCTGCAGTGCTGACCGAGACACAGGGGCAGTAATACCCGGATTATTCGCTTTAGTTGGGTGTCACACAACACAAAACAGCTTTCATTCAATTGCCTTAGACAGGCATGAAGCCAACTTCAGGCCAGGCTCTGTGCTGGAGAGATAAAGATGAGTAACAAATATGTTCCTCTCTCAAATTTCTCACAGTCCAGTGAGAAGCTGACACATCCTGGGAACTGCAGGTATAGACAGATGTGCTGGGAATATTGGGAGCACAGTGGTGACAGGGCGAGAGGATGCATGTTTCATGGTCTCTCTATGTCTGCCTTGGTCACAGCTATAACTGCAGAATCTAGAACAGTGCATAGTACATAGTAGGTGCTCAAAAAAAAAAAAAAAAAAGAAGCAGGTTAGGAGGCAGGGAGGACAGGCAGAGAGCTGCCAAGAGACTTGGAGTTCAGTAGGGAGCCTGGTTCCAACACAGAGGCCTGGGTTTTAATGGCCACTCCACCACCTTGTAGCTGGGAACCAAGGCAATGCATTTAATGTGGTTATGCCTCAGTGTCCCCATGTTCTCCCTCCTAGGATAGTGATGAAATAACATACACAGAAATGCCTGGAATTTCAAAAAAGTTGACCCTATCTCTACCCACTGCTACCTTCTGTCTGGGGTAGGGACCTGGGAGACATTGAACCACCACAGAAGGGTAAGATCTTTTTTCCCCCTCTTCTTCCTCTCTTTTCTAATCCTCCCTGCAGTAGCCCCTGCTCCCCATGCTGACTTAGACTGAATGAAGCAAAAAGGAATTGGGAGGGAGAGGAAAATAGAAACCTCTGACTAACTATGAGAGAGGCGAAGATGGCCACCCCTTGGAATGGAAGTTGTCAGTAGTTCTAAACTGGATATAAAAAACAAAAAATCAACAACAACAATAAACTCCTGAGCCAGACACTTAAAAGGTTCCAATTTCTACTGGATACACTGCTTTCCTGGACTGCCTCAGAGTCTTGACAATTAGCTGGAGTTATTTTCTCCCCATTTCCCTGCATGAATTTCCTTTTCTTAATTAAAATAATTGATGAAAATTAACACTTGATCAACACAAAAGACAAAACCAAGCTTTCATATCTTAGACCTTACATTTTCTTTTAAAACAATATATGGGCATGTGTTTTTGTAATTCTATGTAGTTGTGAATGCACCTTTTTTTTTACATATATATGTACATTCAACACGTGCATGTGTGTTATTTGAGTAGGCATGCATTACGGTATACACCTCTATAGAAATACAAATTAGGCTTCTTGTAGTTGAGGAAAGTGTGACAGACACCACCATGCACACGGAAGGAGGCACAAGGAATGCAGAAGCCTGCAAGCTCACTCTGCACAAGTAACTAAGGTCCCACCCAATGGAGAAGCCATGGCTTGAAGTACTAGCTTTAGGAGAAGAATCTGAGCTCCTAGGTTCTGATTCCAGTTCACCCTCTGATATAAGGGTAACATCAATGGTGAGCAGGTATTAACTTTATGAGTCTGGAGCTCAATGAATAAAAAAGAAAAAGGGAGGGCAACTTTTTTCTCTATCTCAGACAGACTCATCTGTGAGATCATTATTCAACACAATTCTCAAAACAATGGATGGGTGGTTTTCTGGCATCAGTTCTCCTAGAAAACATTTCCTCTGCTATCTCTCTTGTCCCCATCTCAGGTTTGCACTGTCTTGGGCATTCATCCACCGTGCCCGAGAAATCCCTCTACTGCCTGCCTTTCTGAAAGACATCAAGAACCATCTCAACAACCAGCTTCAGCCCAAACAATCAAGCCTTGTGCAACCTCAGAAAAGTGCCTGAACTTATCTTTCCTAAGTTACTTATCTGTTACTTAAATTATCTCTTTGACTTCATTATAAGATCCTCACCCAGAGACCCAGTCTAGACTTCTCTATACTCTTCCTCACTGTGATACCACCATCACCATGCCTCCATCCCTGGAGTTAAACCAAAACAAATATTCCCATGGCAACATTTTCTGTGTGTCTACTAGGTCACATATAATAAAATGGATGCAGGAACAGGGTTTTTTAAGGATATGGTCAAAGAATCCACAAACTAATGAGGACGATGGAGATGAAAATGACTGCTGGGAATCTGCTGAATCATTTGACACAGGAATTTGCCAGTGACTGAGAGTTGGGATAGTGACTGTGAAGGATAGTAGAGTCTGCTCCTGATACTATCTCAAAGGATATGATGACTGGCTGACTTTAACAAGGTGGAAATTTAATAAGGATAAATGTCAAGTCATGCACTTAGGTCCAAAAAGAAAAAAATCAACTCACAAGTATAGAGTAGAGAAGATCACATGAGAAAGTCTTAAGGGATTGGGTTGCCCACAAGCTCAATGACTCAGTGTGATGAGGCCGTTGAAAAAGCTAATGTACTATCAGGCTGCCCTGATTAGAAATGCTAAATTCACAGTAAGAAAAGTGAGATCCCAGATCTGGATCCCAGAGACCGTGGCAGGAGGATTGGTCAAAACTGAGCATATTTCAGAGAGCAGACACAAGGGTGAAGCCACATCCTAAGAGGCTGTGAGAGTCATTGTCAAACTAGTCTTGGGCCTTACCATTCCATCCCTAGGACTAGATAACAGAGATACAGTTTACCTAAACAAGGAAGGCACTGAAATTAACCTGTAAAAATATTTATTACAGCATGGTTTACAGTTGCCAAAAAGTGAGAGGAAATAGGCAAAATATCAAAAGGGAACATATTACATATCCCGTTATGAAATTATATGTTACCAATTCCAATAGGAAATATTTACTGAAATGAAAGATATTAATGAAATTCTATTCACCAGAAAAAGAAAATTACAAATTATGCACAAACAATATAATTCATTTTGTAAAAATAATGACAAATACATATCAAAACCTGCATTGAAAATGGTCTGGAAGACTACTTATCTATGAGGGCTGCAATTATTGATAGTTATTTTCCCTTTTGCTTCTCTATATTTTGCTTCTCCATATTTTCTCAATGTTTCATAATGAACATATATTGAAAATCTGG